>NC_071483.1:8733867-9353209 GCF_028500815.1 Rissa tridactyla
ACACACCACAAATACAGCCCCCAGGCTCCCCCTCGGTCAACAAAGAGTGGGGTAGGTGTACGACCTGCGGCTGGACATAGCCCACTTGGCCCTACAACACATTGGCCAAAGTCCCCTAAGTGCACTCAAAAACCACTCCCTCAGGTGACCTGTGTTCTCCCACAGACATGAGGGATGTCTCCTCCTCCTTCTCACACCCCAGGTGCGAGTCACTTGAGCGTATTTGCAGTCCTCCTCACCAATCTTCTGTTACTGTCCCACATAGGATTTGCGTGAATACTATGTTGAGGTATGGTGGTCATAGTGCCATCAGAAGAAAGGGAAGGGAAAGAAGACGAGGATGGCGAAGAAGTTAAAAAGTGTTACAACCTTTGACAGTGGAAACATGTCATTTAGAGCTTATACAAACAGTTTTCTTCAATGTAACATTCTTTCTAAAGATGAGGAGGGGACGGTTTGCTATTCCCACATCATAGCTCACTGAGGTTTTAAAACAAAACCCCCAAACAAATGGGTGCTGGAAAAAAGAGTAATTAGACCCCAGGGGAGGCACCAGGGGAGACTCGAGGTTAACCCCTAGGATTCTGAGGTTGAGGATACAGAGGCTCTGAGGCCAGCCATACTCCAACTGAGAAAGAAATTCGGGCAGCATGTGAAGGAGTTGGAGCTGCTTCAGAGGTAATTGGTACCTGAGCACAGCTCCTCCTGGTGCCCCGATGGCCACTACTGGGCTGGATGTTCAAAGGCAAAGTTCCTTCTTCTCATCATGCCCCCAATGCTGCCTGGAGTAAGTGGGTTGCCTTAATCACAAGGTGAGCTCGAATAGGAAACCCCAATCGTCCAGGAACTGTAGAAGTGATCACAAACTGGCCTGAAGGCAAAGACTCCGGAATGCCCCTAGAGGAAGTGGTGTTTCGTGCTGAGGAAGCCCTACCATATGACGAACTCTCAGATAATGAGAAACAGTATGCCTTGTTCACTGATGGCTCTTGTCCTATGGTTCCACTGCCTGACCAAGGGTCTCTCCCCACCTTTTCTGTAGGCCCCCTTTAGGGACTGGAAGGCAGCTCTAAGGTCTCCCCGGCGCCTTCTCTTCTCCAGGTGGAACAACCCCGGCTCTCTCATCCTGCCCTCACAGCAGAGGCGCTCCAGCCCTCTGAGCATCTTCATGGCCCTCCTCTGGACCCATTCCAACAGGTCCATGTCCTTCTTGTGCAGAGGACTCCAATAAATACGCAAACACACGTTGTTCTCATCTGCAGCAGCGCTCAGGTTCCCACACTGTGCTCTCACAGCCAGGGTTTGCAGAGACAGGGCCGGGTCTGACTCTTGTTCTTCAGTTTGAGCATGACTGTTCCTCCTCCTATTATCTCCTGTGTGTTTATACACTATAAAGTAATTGGCCAAATTTGGAGTGATATTACAACAAATATGTAAACACACTCCAATTCTTTTCCCCTTTGAAGGTAGGTACAAAGTTTGGTCTTCAGTCGTCGGAGCTGTAACACCTTCCCTCAGTTTAAAAAAGGCCCTTTGGCTCGTACCCTTACTAGTCAAGCAGTGTTGTATCCGAAACATTGTTTAACATACTCTTTTCTCTAGCCCATGATCCTGGTAGTCTACTGACCTAAATTTCCCTGAAGCTGATTACAATCAACCTTTTCTGGTGAAGACTAAGGAAAAATGTATTTGCTACTACTGTTTCAACCATTATTTCTTCTCTCTCGTTAAGCAATGGATATAAGCTTTTCTTTCCTGGCCTCTACTTTTAAAATGCAAAACAATTACTAGGGGTTGTAACTAAAATTAATGTTGTGTCCTAGTTTTCTTGATTTTATCTCTACCCATGCACCACATTATCCTGTGCCTTACGCCTTTGTCTTCTTCACACAGTTCTTTTTTTCAGAGCTGTGGATGATAACCTATGAGTCTGTCACCCACTTTGGGGTAGCTTTCTGTTTGGTCATTTCCACTTAGATTTTCAAACCACCTACGTCCCTGCCTGAGCTTTTCCAACTTAAGAGTTGCCAAGTGTCAGTGTGTTCAAACCGTTCAGACCCATTCCGCACCACCTGAAGAGGGGAGATGAGGTATCTTGGTCCAAGGGTTCTCTGAAGACAGACCGTGGGATCTGTGATCATTTCCATGGAACGGACCACACTTAACCTCTAGAAGATGACCAAACAGTATTGTTCCAGAAGGAACATACTAAATTTAGTCACTGAGTCAACATCTGTTTCTTATGTCTGAACAACAGCCAAACTGATTTTGCTCTGTAAGCATGCTTTCCTTCACTGCGGTTTCACCACGTGAACTGTATTTCACCGCATGTGTTCCAGCATTTACCCTCACCCAGAGCGCCCTGTTTGGATACCTCCCTTCACACTACTGTTGGCACTGCCTAAAATCTTCAGAAATTCGGTCAGGAGACTTCTAAACATGCATGTAGTAGAAATTACCTACTCAGGTCTGAGCATAACTGCATGCCAGGTGTTCTTCAGCTCAAAAAACCTGGAAAAGAGTAATCATAGAAACTCCTTATGCAGAGTAAACTAAATTTGCAGGAGACTGAAAAATCACAGTAACGCTGTTATAGCTCTCTGAAAAGAGAGGAGAGTTTACCTGAGCTTGGCAGGCTTTGACTACAGCTTTTTCGGCACAAGGTCATATAAAAATATGGGATTCTGCCTGGTTTTATGGAGCTATGCCATAAAGAATCATCCAAAATTTTACTTCCATGCAATTACATTTAATTAAATTTACGCCTTCTAGATTGTCACTGGTCAAAGCAGTTTAAAGCAGAAGTCTGACTTTCCAGTGGGCTTTCTTCTTATGCCAAACTCATCTGCTGAACCCCACTATTAATGGGTTAGTTCTGTGTCGTGGCACCACCATGTGAAAATACTACTACTAAAGGTTCTGTTTAAAAAGCACAAGCATCTTGGGGATCAGCAGAGTTATGAGAGGAAATACAGATTACAGGACATCTTAAAGCATGTGTGTAAATGTTTGCTGGCAAATGACAGCAGCTTTCTAAACAAACTGGAACAATGTTGAAATGTGACAGCTTCATACATAACATTATTTTAAAATAGTCCCAGCTGTTAATACTGGCTGTATGTTTGGGGCCGTATGCTACCTTTTACAATATAAAATCAAGTCCACTTGGCACGTGAACAACGTGCACCTCTTGGCAATACCTCCCCACGTTGTATCAGTTGAAAAAATTTAAAGTCCTACCAGTCTTTTCAAAACTAAACGCGTTGCTATGTTATTTTTCACACGTTAGCTACCAGCAAGCTTTTACTGCTGGCGTTTTTCTGTCACTAGTCTTTTCTCGGCTAATATCCTGCTATCACTGGAAATCTCATCACGTTGGACAGTTTACTGAAAACATTTTATTGTAATCAAAAAGTGATGTAACAGGGTTCTGTGTATTCTATAATTCATTCTGCTGATATTTTATAATGTTATAACAGCTGCTTCTGACAGGCAATTAAAAAACATACTCAACCATGAAAATGTTCACAGTACCTGAAACTTCACCCAAACTAATGAACGGTTGTTAAAACTAAGATGCCCCAGCAAAACCTTTCACGTTGCATGTCACAACTCACAATTCTGTACAAAATGTTCACTTCTATAAAGCTCTGAAGTAAAAATCCAGCTGCAATATTTTAAGGGCAGCACAGTCTCCTCCATGCCATTATTTGCAACGTCTGAATTTGTTTACATTTTAACAAAATTTGATACAGACTTAAGAATTCAGTCATTTTTTCATTAGCTGTCATTCCATGTAGTGACAGATTTCACTTTTTGGTCATCCTTCTTGTCCTGGTTCCGGCGGGGATAGGGTTAATTTTTCCTGGTAATCCATGCCATGTGAGCCATGCCCACCCTGAGCTGCCGGGGGAGGGGGCAGGAAGTCGCCGCTTGGAGCGGGCTGGGGCGTCCCGGGTCCGGTCAGGGAGTGGCGGGGAGCGTCGGTTCCATAATCATGTTTGTACATGCCTCTGTCCGTGTGATTGTTATTGTTTTGTTGTTCCCTTTGCTGTTCTGTTAAACTGCCTTTGTCTCAACCCAAGAGTCTTGCTTTTTTTTTTTCTTCTGATTCTTCCTGTATCGGGAAGGCCTGAGCGAGCGGCACATGGTTCTTTGTTGCCGTCTGAGGCTAAACCACGACACTTCTCTTCGCTCTTCTTCGATTTTTTTCTTCTTGTGTTTGTGTTTTTGGCTCTCTGCGATTTCTGTTTCGTTTCCAATGTGTTTCTTGCGCTGCTTGTGTTTCTTATGCAGTCTGTAGGGGAAATGGGGGGACACTTTCCCCAGCTCTTTTGCCTCCCTTTTCTCCTTCGGGTCAGGTATGGCAGCTTTTGAGAATTTTGAATATCCTTGGGATACTCAAACCAGCGTGTTCCTAGTGTTATGTCTCCTGAATACGTTCCAGGTCTTGTTTAGGGTTAAGCGACTATTTAAGACTACCACCCAGAGATCTGCTCTGAGGCTGGATAGTCAGGGGTGGCATGGCATGTGGGAGAGCATGGGCAGGTACCTAGAGAACTACTCACCTCCAATGGTCTGGGACTTCACCCCTGAACAATTACAGGACCCTGATAAAGTGGTAGAATATTTGAAGGGAAAATGCTGTGGCTATTCTAGAGAGGCACAACTCACCGCATTGTGCTGGGCCCTGGCCAGTATCTACCAGGCACTGCTGAGAATTATGCAGCACCCTCAGGGGGAAGAGATGGAAACCAGACCAGCAGCCACTGCGGCTACTGCAACCCCTGCGACGGACACTGCGGCTACTGCAACCCCTGCGACGGACACTGCGGCTACTGCAACCCCTGCGACAGACACTGCTGCTACTGCAACCCCTGTGGCAGCCACTGCAGTTACTCCAACCCCCATAGCAGCCACTGCCACTGAACCAGGGAACTAACCCATGCCGGTATCAGTTGCCCCCATACAGAAGAAGAAGTACACAAAGAAATCAGTTCGCTTAGTAAGAGATGATGATGAACCAGGGTCATCACAAGAGCAGGAGGAAGAGGCAGAACCAGAGGTAATTACTCGATCCCTATCCCTGAGTGAGTTGTGGGATATGCGAAAAGATTTTAGCCGACTTTCAGGCGAGCACATTGTCACCTGGCTGCTCCGGTGCTGGGATAACGGGGCCAGTAGCCTGGAATTAGAGGGTAGGGAGGCCAGGCAGCTGGGATCCCTGTCTAGGGAAGGCGGCATTGACAAGGCAATTGGGAAAAAGACCCAAGCCCTCAGCCTCTGGAAACGACTCCTGTTAGGCGTGAGGGAGAGGTACCCCTTCAGTGAGGATGTTGTATGTCAGCCAAGCAAGTGGACTACCATGGAAAGAGGTATCCAGTACCTGAGAGAATTAGCCGTGCGGGAGATGATTTATTATGACTTGGACAATGCAGATTTACCCACAGACCCTGATGAGGTGCAATGCACGAGGCCCATGTGGCGGAAGTTTGTGCGGAGCGCACCATCGTCATATGCCAACTCACTGGCAGTAATGGAATGGAAAGGTGAAGAGGGACCAACAGTGGATGAGGTGGCTGGCCGGCTCCGGCGATATGAAGAAAGTCTCTCTTCCCCCCTTGTCTCAGCTGCGGAGAAACTGTCACGGAAGGTCCAGCAACTTGAAGAGAATATCTCCTACTCCCCACCTGCACGGGCCAGCGTCTCAGCTATTAGAAGCAGGCATTTCCCCACTCAAGAGAGAGAGTACAGAGGGTACACACCACGAGGCACCCTGTGGTTCTACCTGCGTGACCACGGAGAGGACATGAGGAAGTGGGATGGACAACCTACTTTGATCCTGCGGACACGGGTACAGGAGTTGCAAGGAAGAACAACCACAAAAGGGGATCCCTCCAGGAAAAGTGCCGCCCCAGTTTCCAGTGGGCAGTTCCCCAGACCGAGCAGAAGGCCTGATCTTGCTTCTGATCCTCTTGAAGGAACTTCCAAGTAATTTCTGCAAGAAGTGAGTAATGGATACTACGACCAGTATTAGAGGGGCTCTGCCTCCGGCCAGGTGGAGGAAAGGGACAACCGGGTTTATTGGACGGTGTGGATTCGATGGCCGGGCGCATCAGACCCACAGGAGTATAAGGCTCTAGTGGACACGGGTGCACAGTGTACTTTAATACCATCAAGCTATAGAGGGGCAGAACCCATTTGTATTTCTGGGGTCACAGGGGGATCCCAAGAGTTGACTGTACTGGAGGCAGAAGTGAGCCTAACTGGGAATGAGTGGCAAAAGCATCCCATTGTGACTGGCCCAGAGGCTCCATGCATCCTTGGTATAGATTACCTCAGGAGAGGGTATTTTAAGGACCCAAAGGGGTACCGCTGGGGTTTTGGCATAGCTGCCTTGGAGACAGAGGAAGTTAAACAGTTGTGTACCTTGCCTGGTCTCTCGGAGGATTCTTCTGTTGTGGGGTTGTTGAGGGTCGAAGAACAACAGGTGCCAATTGCTACCACAACGGTGCATCGGCGGCAATATTGCACTAACCGAGACTCTCTGATTCCCATCCATAAGCTGATTCGTCAACTAGAGGTTCAAGGAGTGATCAGCAAGACTCGCTCACCCTTTAACAGTCCCATATGGCCGGTGCGAAAATCTAATGGAGAATGGAGGCTAACTGTAGACTACCGTGGCCTGAATGAAGTCACGCCACCGCTGAGTGCTGCCGTGCCGGACATGCTAGAACTCCAATACGAACTGGTGTCCAAGGCAGCCAAGTGGTATGCCACGATTAATATAGCGAATGCATTCTTCTCAATCCCTTTGGCAGCAGAGTGCAGGCCACAGTTTGCTTTCACTTGGAGGGGCATCCAGTACACCTGGAATTGACTGCCCCAGGGGTGGAAACACAGCCCCACCATTTGCCATGGACTGATCCAGACTGCACTGGAACAGGGTGAAGCTCCAGAACATCTGCAGTACATTGATGACATCATTGTATGGGGAAACACAGCAGAAGAAGTTTTTGAGAAAGGGAGTAAAATAGTCCAAATCCTTCTGAAAGCTGGTTTTGCCATAAAACGAAGTAAGGTCAAGGCACCTGCGCAGGAGATCCAGTTTTTAGGAATAAAATGGCAAGATGGACGCCGTCAGATTCCAATGGATGTGATCAACAAAATAGCAGCTATGTCTCCACCAACTAGTAAAAAGGAAACACAAGCTTTCTTAGGCATTGTGGGTTTTTGGAGAATGCATATCCCAGATTACAGTCAAATTGTAAGCCCTCTGTATCAAGTAACCCGGAAGAAGAATGATTTTAAATGGGGTCCTGAGCAACGACAAGCTTTTGAACAAATCAAACAGGAAATAGTCCATGCAGTGGCCCTGGGGCCAGTCCGGGCAGGACAAGATGTTAAAAAATGTGCTCTACACCGCAGCCGGGGAGAACGGCCCTACCTGGAGCCTCTGGCAGAAAGCACCAGGGGAGACTCGAGGTCGACCCCTAGGGTTTTGGAGTCGGGGATACAGAGGATCCGAAGCCCACTACACTCCAACAGAAAAAGAGATATTGGCAGCTTATGAAGGGGTTCGAGCTGCTTCGGAAGTAGTTGGCACAGAAGCACAGCTCCTCTTAGCACCTCAACTGCCAGTGCTGGGTTGGATGTTCAAAGAAAGGGTCCCCACCACACATCACGCAACTGATGCTACATAGAGTAAGTGGGTTGCACTGATCACGCAGCGAACTCGAATGGGAAACCCCAGTCGCCGAGGAATTCTGGAAGTGATCATGGACAGGCCAGAAGGCAAGGATTTTGGAATGTCACCAGAGGAGGAGGTGACGCGTGCAGAAGAGGCCCCACCATATAATAAACTGCCAGAAAATGAGAAGAAATATGCCCTGTTCACTGATGGGTCTTGCCGTATTGTGGGAAAGCATGGAAAGTGGAAGGCTGCTGTGTGGAGTCCTACACGACAAGTTGCAGAAGCCAGTGAGGGACAGGGTGAATCGAGCCAGTTTGCAGAGGTGAAAGCCATTCAGCTGGCTTTGGACATTGCTGAGCAAGAAAAATGGCCAGTACTTTATCATGGATAGTGTGGCAAATGCTCTGTGGGGGTGGTTACAGCAGTGGAAGCAGGGCAACTGGCAGCGCAGAGGCAAACCCATTTGGGCTGCTGACCTATGGCAAGATATTGCTGCCTGGATAGAGAATCTGGTTGTGAAAGTACGCCATGTAGATGCCCACGTACCGAAGAATCGGGCCACGGAGGAACATCAGAACAACCAGCAGGTGGATCAGGCCGCTAGGATTGAAATGGCTCAGGTGGATCTGGACTGGCAACATAAGGGTGAACTACTCATAGCTCTGTGGGCCCATGACTCCTCAGACCATCAAGGGAGAGATGCGACGTATAGATGGGCTCGTGACCGAGGGGTGGACTTGACCATGGACACTATTGCACAGGTCATCCATGAATGTGAGACATGCGCTGCGATCAAACAAGCCGAGCATTTGAAGCCTCTTTGGTATGGAGGGCGATGGCTGACATACAGATGTGGGGAGGCCTGGCAGATTGATTATATCACACTGCCAGAAACCCGCCAAGGCAAGCGCTATGTGCTCACAATGGTGGAAGCAACCACCGGGTGGCTGGAAACATACCCTGTGCCCCATGCCACTGCCCGGAACACTATCCTGGGCCTTGAAAAGCAAGTCCTGTGGCGACATGGTACCCCAGAGAGAATTGAGTCAGACAACGGGACTCATTTCCGAAACAGCCTCAGAGACACCTGGGCCAAAGAGCATGGTATCGAGTGGGTATATCACATCCCCTATCACGCACCAGCCTCTGGGAAGATAGAACGATACAATGGACTGTTAAAAACTACACTGAGAGCAATGGGTGGTGGGACTTTAAAACATTGGGATACACATTTAGCAAAAGCTACCTGGCTAGTTAACACCAGGGGATCTAACAATCGGGCTGGCCCTGCCCAATCCAAACTTCCACGTACTGTAGAAGGGGATAAAGTCCCCGTAGTGCACATGAAGAACATGCCAGGGAAGACAGTCTGGGTTAGTCCTGCCTCAGGCAAAGGCAAACCCATCCGTGGGATTTCTTTTGCCCAAGGACCTGGGTGCACTTGGTGGGTGATGCGGAAGGATGGGGAAGTCCGATGTGTACCTCATGGGGATCTGATTTTGGGCGAGAATAGCCAATGAATCAGATTGGGTGCTGTTAAGTGCTAAGTAACACTGTCACTGTATGTCCTCATTGCTATAATTGCTATCAGTTGTACTACGAGTAAGGCACAGGGATGATGGGATAAGAACTAACCTCAGCAGCTGGCGCCCAGCAACTTCCTCAAGATCTACATCTTCAGCCCACGGACTGTGAGCATGAGCCACACCGGGTGCACCAGTCACAAGCTCCGAAAAATACAGCATGCAACAGACCAGCACTACCCAGCATCTCACCTGCCCTGAGAGACTGTTCTAACAGATGGAGCCCAAAGCCGTGGATTAAAAGAACTCAATGGACACTTTGGAGGGATGGCCCATAAACTAAGGGCATTATATCTGCATGAATATATATGTGTGTATATATATGACAGGGGAAAGTGGTGGCAATTCATTGGAACCTGCTGGGCATGGCATAGATGGTATGGAATAAGGGGTGGATAATGTCCTGGTTCCGGCGGGGATAGGGTTAATTTTTCCTGGTATTCCATGCCATGTGAGCCATGCCCACCTTGAGCTGCTGGGGGAGGGGGCAGGAAGTCGCCGCTTGGAGCGGGCTGGGGCGTCCCGGGTCCGGTCGGTGAGCGGCGGGGAGCAGCGGTTCCGTAATCGTGTTCGTATATTCCTCTATCCGTGTTATTGTTGTTTGCCTGTTCCCTTTGCTGTTCTGTTAAACTGCCTTTGTCTCAACCCAAGAGTCTTGCTTTTTTTTTTTCTTCTGATTCTTCCTGTATCGGGAAGGCCCGAGCGAGCGGCACGTGGTTCTTTGTTGCTGTCTGAGGCTAAACCACGACACTTCTCTTCGCTCTTCTTCGATTTTTTTCTTCTTGTGTTTGTGTTTTTGGCTCTCTGCGATTTCTGTTTCGTTTCCAATGTGTTTCTTGCGCTGCTTGTGTTTCTTATGCTTCTTGTGCTTTTTCTTCTCTTTTTTCCTTTTCTTTTTCTTGCTGTCTTGACTCTCTCCTGAGCTGGCACTGCTGCTGCGGCTTCGAGTCCGACTCTCAGAAGGGCTTTGACTGTGGCTGCGAATAACGCTAGGACCGCTTTGACTTTGGCTTGCATCAGGCTGGTCAACTGCAGGAGGTGCTGCTGTATCCTCTTTTGCCTTAGTAACAGCCTTGTCTTTTGGTTCTTTAGGATTTTTTTCTGCAGCATCCTCATCTTTTGCAGACACATTATGTCAACAGACGTCTTCAGCAGGGGCTGTTATGTCATTATTATACAGCTCCATGGTCTTAATGACAAAACACAGTAATGTTCCTTATAAAAAAATTTATCTACTTTTCTTTTTCTTTTTTCGGGTTTTGCATCAGAAGGTTTGCTTTTTTCATCAGGTTTTTTGACTTATGCTCTTTGCTGGAGGGCTTGTTCGACTTGGTTTCTTTTGGATGGTCTTTCTTGGCCTTTTCCTCCTTGGCTGGCCTGGTTTCTGGGTGATCTTTTGTCACTTTTGGGTGAACTTTCCATGGGGTAACAAGAGCCTTCCAAACTCTTTCTTTTTTTCTTTATTCCACCCCCTAAATATACACATTAGGAAATGCGTCTCACACTCCAGTGAGAGGGGGAAGAAGTTATCGGCGGGAAAAGATTTCTCTTTCTTGGAAATGAACTCCCGCCTTTATTTTCGTAAGAAAGAACTAACTCCGCTGCATTAGGCCCTGCCTTCTCTAATCTTTGTAAGTTTAAAGACTAGTGTTTTCGCTGGCTAGCACTACGCCTTTTCACAAGGTGCAATCACTAGTGCTTTTCCAGACAAAGTTACACATTGTTGAGCAAAAAATGCAAGCAGTTCCATAGCAAAACACAGTATTACAACAGTTTCAGAAGGTCACGTCTGCTAATACACCACACAGACACATTGGTATATTCCGATGAACGATGAGGTACGTTTTCAGAATTTACACAGTCTGCGTGCAAACAAATTAGTTTGTGTTGTTCACTGTAGATATACTAGAATTGATGAAGTTGTGCAGCATTCAAAGAATGGATCTGTAACTGTAATGACTGGCAATTCAGAAATAGCCGTGCAAGTGTCCGTGTTACAGAAATGCTTCTATTTTGGCTATGGCAAAGCCCCCCGAAATGTCCATAACTTGCAGCCAGTTCCATTCTTCTGTAAAAAATGTTTTAGTTTCCAACGCAAAATTAAAGAGACGTGTGAAAAATGGTAAACAACGTCTGTAGGGCTTCTTTTTTGTGTCTTGAAGATGAGTAATCCTGCAACGTTACGTTCAGGCTGATAAGGTACTCCCCTTCTCTCTGCCCAAACTGGGAACTACCCTTTACAGGATAGTATCGAAACACACACGCATTTTAAAGTTAATTAAATACTTTAAATCATTAAAAATTAAATTAAGGTTTTGTTCACATTACAACAGCTATCCAGCTATAGACCACAGCATGATTTAAAAATACAAAGCAAACACTTTTTTTCTTTTTTGGAGGGGGGGTAAGTATTTGACAAGATTATATATGTATATTTACCTTCACAAGCTGGGCCAGAGAAAGAGGTGCAGGAGAGTCATCAATCTGTTCAAGAAAAATGAAACACACATTCAAGTTCCACAATCAAAACACAGCGATAGTCAACCTCTACTCTAGTCTGAGAGCAGCACTATATCCTCTGGGCGTCACTGAAAGAGGCGTTTCAAACCCAGTGTAATTTGTCTTTGTCCGAAACAAGGTCCAAAACTATGAGGGCTTAG
Organism: Rissa tridactyla; assembly: GCF_028500815.1. Lineage (NCBI taxonomy): Eukaryota > Metazoa > Chordata > Aves > Charadriiformes > Laridae > Rissa > Rissa tridactyla. The sequence goes on from NC_071483.1 coordinate 8,745,804, forward strand.
GAGTGCCCATGTGGTTAATGAGAAGAAACTAAATGAATCAAACCCGCTTGAGATCTGCTGCTTGCTCCCGAATATCTCAGAGAGGGACCCTTGTCAAATGCTCACAACTGCTTAAAAGTCGAATGGTTTAAGGCGGCTGGCAATTTTCAGCTGAAAAGGTTTTTAAAAAAATATTTATTTGAGAAGGACCCATCACTGCGGGAAACTTATCTTCAGTGTAGTTTGTAAACTAATGGTTAATTTCACATCATTGATAAAAGCACATGGTTACGCTTCTAGGAACAGAGTACAGCTGCCTGTCAGAATAAAGCACCGGCACATCGGCCCTGGAACAGGAACTCTGCCCCTCCGCTCAAGAAGGTTAAAAATGCCACGCTCGCCATACCCCACAAAGCCCAAATAAAAACAGCAATCCAAACCATCAGCCAATAAACCCACCACTTTGTCTAGAAAAAGAATAAGCTGCTCAAATTACTGAAATGAAGGTGTTCACCACGACAGAGATCCTTGCAGTCACTGGCACAGCCACACTAAAAGGATCCCCTTCCTCGCTTTGGCTGTAGTAACAGCAGGAGGCAGCACACATTTGCAAGCGGGCAATGACAGCTAACCTAAGAGCAAGACAATGAAGAAATAGCCAAAGAATAAGCTTTTGTGCATCCTTTTTCAAAAAGTCTTAACTAATTTTATGTTTGCCGCTCTACTGTACAACAATAATTGGCAAGCTTTCCAGTGATTTATTCCTACCACACTAAGATCCAGGTTCTGCTTTGAAATACATCCAGAAACTCGTGTATTTCAAACAAAACAAAACAAAATCACCACACTTTTGACCAAGACCTGAGGCAGATTTAAGACTAAAGCTAATTGTCTCTCCAACACTAGAAGCACCTGAGGCTGCGCTGATTTACACTGAGAGAGAGGACACGTAAAGAGCGATGCAAGGCTTCTGCCCTCCCTCCTTTTGTTTTTTGGTGGCTTTTTGGAGACACCTCTGTTAGCTGGTGGTAAGATGCTACTTAGAAATAAAATGCAGACATGGCAGGGAACACACAAGGCTAAAAGAATGGGAACTTTATTTATGAACATGTGATTTGTGTTTATACACATGCTAGCGAACAACGAGAAAAACAGTGCTTTTAAAGAAATAAAAACCCATCTGAATTAGATCAAATGCTATAAATGTGGCTTACATAAATGCAGTACATTAACTGCTAGGGTCACTTGGTCAGTTAAACTGTCTCCAACCCCAGTGATCAGATGCAGTGATCCAGGGTTAGTGTAATGCCTCACACCACTCTAGTGAAGAAAAAGCAGTTCTACTTCAAATAAAGATGAAAAATTAAACGCTCCACACAGTAAGCTTTATACTACAAGGACTATTTTGAAACGCAGAGTTTCACACGGTATTCAAGCGAAGTGCCAAATCCAGACCTAGACCACTACCAGTCAAGTATTTCCCTGGATCACTCATTTAGATTTTAGCAGCAGAATGACAGCATTTTCAAACCTGAAGAAAAATGCTGCCCCTTTTCCCAATGTAAATTCAAAGTGGTGGTATACTAAAGAAAGGCTTAACCTTTGGGAAATGAAAGCAGCAGCCAACCCTGAGAACACCCAGATCCAAAAATGTACTGCAGGCAGAAGTTAAGAAAAGCGACAGGGATTTTACCCACAAATGCACCAGAGTGGGCAGGGGTGAGCGGCCCTGCTCCCTGCCCTGCAGGGGGACCCCGGGCACAGACCCCAGCCCCCACGCGCAGACCCCGGCCCCGCGCCCGCCTAGGCGCCCAGAAGCTCCTTCCTCTTTGCAGGCAGCCTTTGGGCTCAGTGCTGCTCCGCGGGCAGGGATCATCTCCCAGGGCTCCAGCCTGGAAAGGGGCAGCGGAGGCACCAGCTCAGGCTGCAGGCAGCACCTGGCTGCTCCTGGCGAGCATCCCTCCGGCACCAGCCCAGGGACCCTGGGCTCCCCGGGGGATGTGTCCCCTGGTGCAGGGAGGCCCGATCCCAGCAGGGCATGAGCAGCCCAGAAAGGCTTCTCCCAGCCCCTGGCCTTGCAGGGGTGGGGGGAGAGGGCGAGCCGAGCTCTCGGGCCCCCGAGCTCCCCAAAGCAGTGTGCCCACCCCACTCCATCCCCGCGGTGCCTGCTCCAGCCTGCCCGGACAGTGGGGGTGCCCCCCTCCCTGGAGTGGGGCCATACCTCTGGCTGCACAAGTGTCCTCTCTGTCAGGGCGTTCATGATAACTCCTAAATGTCAGCACACGCAGGGAGGTGTCGGGAGAAGGGAAGGGCTGGGTTTGTTGTTTGAGGCGTCAGGAGCAGGGGAAAAGGGCTGCATGGGGAGCAGGGCAGTAGTGCTGTGTTGTGCCCGTCACCAGGCACCGGCAGTTGCAGCTGGAACACGGGCCATGGCAACGGGAGCACGGTGGGGACAGGGACAAGCCCCCTTAAAGCGGGGGCAGCTCAATACATACATACCCCCCAAAGTCAATAATCCCAACACATTAGACTTCCCTCCTGTCTTAAGCGGTTCTTCCTAACCATGCCGTCGTTTAACAAGTGGGTTTGCCCAGAGCACTGCAGAGTGTCTTTGGGACGCTGGGGCAAGCGCAGCACGTCCTTCCGAAGAAGTCTGGATGTACTGACATGCCAAGGAAAAACCCAGCCCGTCCTCATGTACAAGTGCTAGCCCAGGCTCCAGGCAGCACCTTCTGGGCCTTTGAGCCACCGACCCCTCACCATCCTCCATTCCTTACCATCTCACCACACAACAGCTCTTACAGGTTAGTAGATAAGGAGCCAGAACAGAAGCCCAAAGGCAAAACCCCAGAGGAAACGCAGCTACAATTCTGAAAAGCAATCAACAGGTCCCAGTGACACCAAGAGGGTCGCTGCAGTCTACGGGCAGGGCTGGAACTTGTACTTCTGGTGGCATTTGATCCAAGGCAGCTCCTACAGAGCACCCAGCCCTGCTGGGACAGGTGATACCCACTGCGTTGGCTCAAACAGTATCACTTAATTGTACAGTTTTTAGGAACAAATGCCCAAGTATTTAAGGACATGAAAAGGAATCGGAACTGTCCTCGAAACGTATGGGATATGTTGGGTTCAGTATTTGTTTGACCCCCCGAGTCAAAAGCAAGAAACAGTACCAAGTTTAGCAATAATGGTTTCTCAGTCGTTTTTGAAAACATTTTCAAAAAGCATTAGGCAAAAAAGTACTTAAAAAAAAGCTAAGTGAAAGCTAATGTGAAAATGGAAAAAAAATGCGCTCTAAACAATTTTTGTTGCAAGAAACAAAAACCCCACACCAACCCATACAAGCATACACATTTGCTAGCTATAGACAGACAGATGTAGTACATCAGTGTGCAAACCTTGAACCGGCATGATCTAAAAACCATCATATATTACCTGTTCAACACAAAGTCATACAGGAAATAGCCCAGTGTGTTCAATATGAAATACAATGCATTACAAGGCACAAATATCAACATTCACATTCGAACTGCGCAAGCGATGGCATTACTCAGTCTTTACTATGCTGAATTAAATACACTGTATTTGCAATATATACAGTGTTTTCCTGGAAAATATATGAAGTTAATGTTTGCAAAATTAACACAAGGCTATTTGTTTAGAATTTCCTTAGAATTTCTTGTTTACTGCTTTTGATGTTCCACTCACTGGCTCAGTTCCGCTTCTAGAAGAAGAAATAAAGGTGATCAGAACTTAAAATAAAGCACTCGTACCAAACATAAAGCAGTGAAAACAGATCACAAAACCTGAACATCAAGACATTATGTTCTAAATAATCTAGTGAATAGGGGAATTTATTTGCATACATAAACTGTTCCCTCTTGGTACGCTCCGTGCAACTAATAAAACCCTCCAAAGTCACGTTTCTACTTGGTCACAATTTATTTGGTCATACAATGGTTTCTTCATCCATTTACCTTGAAGAGCATACTACAAGGCACGTAACGCATGTTTGAAGGCCTCTCCACCGTTACAGCACACTTTCATCATTCCAAACATCAGCCCCTCCATGAGCGGTTTCTGCCATGTTTCCAGCTGAAGGAACAGAAAGCTCACCTGCCTGGTTAATTTTCAACCAATTAGCACAGCAGTGCTGGTCTGTCCTTATCCCCACGTACGGGTGTTTATTTGATCTTTGATGCCAGCATCATCTGTCCTCTCATTTTGGGGCAGCATGACAATACCCGGGGAGGGTGCCATCCAGCCATAAACGGAGGATGCATTGACAAGGCAGCACTAAGCACACATATTTCAATATATAAATTCACCCCCAAAGCAAGGCCATGTTTATAAGCACAAGGCTGCGGTGTCCAGAATTACTAGGGAGTGCCTGAAGGCATCTCCTCTGAGATAGAAACAAATTATAGGTTTACACTACAATGGCTATCCATCGTTCCTATAAAACAATAAAAGCAAACGCATATAATATGGGATCTCTCCATGGAGAGGAAACAGGATCGACAACTTGGGTCTCAGAACAGCCAACCCCAAGGACAAACCCAGTAGGATCCTCTTAAAAGTTACCGCTGGTGGAGTTGGAACCCCATCTCCCAGCAGGCCTAAAAACGTCAGCCTACTTCGGGACAGATACAGTAACATCTGCCCCACGACGACAAATATTTACTGCAGCTTTAACGAGAGAGATACAATCGGAATGCCTCCATAAACTAATATCCATTAAAAAAGCTCACATGTTGAAACCCCTAACAGAGAATTCAATGCTTTATGGACACTCACACGGCAGATGTTTTGCCGGCAGCTTTAACTCCTCCAACAGGCATTCTTCTAACAATTACCGATGAGTTCTTAGCAATCAGGGCATTGTCATCTATGTATTCTGTACAACATAAACACAGACAAAAAATCAGCCAATTTGTAAGAATGCATATTAATTTGTAATTACATAGCACTCCAGAGGATCCTTTTACAGATATAAATGCAAAATTCTATATGTAACAGCGCACTGTTATCGTCTCAACACGCTAACAGGACTTTTCAAGAAGCAGATACTTCTTCATTGAGTTGTGATTACATATGGAAACAAAGAAACACACTTTGTAAAAATGGTATTACGTATATTACAGTAATACTTTGGGGGGGTAATATATTTATGAGCCTCAATTTTTCACCTAAAACTTTGCTTTCGGTTTCTCAACTGCCATAACAGAATCTCCGTGTTTGGCCCATTTCAAAACATTTTTTCTCCCAGTGATAATAACTGGGCCCATCACAGTTTATTGCCATCGAACGTTCTGGTTTTAAGGCTCTGCTTTACACAGACCCAGCCGCTACAGAAGGGACATCAGCCACGCAGTCATTCAGCCTGCTGGCATTTGTCAGGATGGAAGTTCATTAGCAACTGAAGACAAATTCAGAGACCCTTCTGCAGCAAAGCCCTTAAAGCATATTAAACCTTTTTCAAAAGCTCTTCACAATTTTATTCAACACTACAAGGAACAAAGGAGGGAACAAGGGCTTGTGAAGGTAAAGAATGCTACTGGCAAAAGAACAAAGTGATATAGCCTGGAAGTGAATAAATTTGGGCCGGGAATCAGAAGGAAATTTCCAAGCATTAGAGGAGTGAAATTCTGGGACAACACTGCAATAAGAGACAGAGCGTGGTACAAAAGAAACTGGTTTTTAAAACAGCAATTAGTAAGATTAAGAACGTGATTATCCAAAGCACTTGCTGTGACAGCAGGGCTCCTTCCAGCTCTACCCTGGTGGTTCGATGCGATTGACCCTGTCTTTGATTAGAAAATCAACAGAAGGTGCAGCTAAAGGCAGGGAGTATGTTTTTGATTGAGAGACTTTGTAGAATTTATTAGGAAAACACCTCTTTCAGTCATAGAGAAAGGGAATAGTGGAGCAACTGGCCAGCCGGCCATCGCAACTGAACAATTACTCAAAATACAACAATTTTGCAAGATTACTTTTTTTTTTAACTAGATAAGAACTAGAAATCATGGACAAATGTTAAAAGTAGTTAATTTTCAACTTGATTTTTAGTTTGGCGTTTGTTGGTGGGTTTTTTAAAGTAAAAGCACGTTGAGAAGGCCAGTCAGAATATGACCAGGTAAATACCACTTACTTTAGAGAGCCACATTGATATCAAAAAATTGACCCAAAAAGACCACAAATCCAAAACAGTTTCTCCAATAATGGATTGATGGTGATGTTCACCTCATCATCCATATGTCAGGATTTTTCACATCCTGATCAGGCAGCGACCTTTAACAGACGAATCAGCAAGCTAGTTCTCCATTTGAGATCTCTTGATAACTGCTCGGATCTGTAAAATTGATGCATTTGTTTGCAACCCTCACTTTAGCAAGCTGCTTTTAAAACTGCAGTTGAGGCTAAAACCTGCTTTTTCTGTGCATAAGGCAATAGTGCCATCTCGTGGGAAACACGCTGCTTCGTGCCTTGTGGTGGGCAAAAAGAGCTTGGAACCTTTCTTCACGCAAATACCTCCTCAAGAAAAATAGATTTTTATTTGTCTTTAAGTTGGCTCCCTCCGGTTAGCATGTAGAATTTCATCTAAAATGCCCGCTAACCTTTTCTGGGTAAGGTTCCGTAAGGATTCGCCTCTGCTCTAAGAAGCTCTCCTGCAAACCCCAGCACCAGAGTCCTCTTTGGGTACAGCCCAGGATGAGCAGGAGGGTCCCACGGGCAGGAGGGAGAGCACCCAGCCCAGCTCCGACTCTGCCTGCAGGCAGAGCAATGCTGCTCGGCGTCCGCCAGCAAGACCAGCCTCACTGGGCAAGCACGTGCCACGAGTCCTCAGGTCTGCTGTATGTGCAGTACAAACACACACAGTTGCCAGTCATATCTCAACCCTCCTTCTCCTGTCGACATTTTTGGTCCATTTTACCTGCTTTTGTGCCTCTTTACCTTTTTTGGCAGAGCTGAAACACAAACAGCACTTGGCACACCAAAGAGCGCTGGAAAACTTTTTACAGTTAAAATGTCATCCATCTTACAGAGGGAAAACAACGAGGATTCATCTGTTTCTTCCACGAGCAGTGGAAGAAGCACGGCAGGAACAAGGACCTTTCTTCCAGTAAGCTCCGCCTGCATGGCTCCTTGGTGAAGAAGGGAACCGATTAACCCAAACTGGCTTCCTTTTACACAAAGCAGGTGTTAAACAGAAACCCTCTGCCTCCTTCAGATTCCAGCCTTCCCTGCAAGGCTTCTCCTCCTACCGCCACGCTGGTCCTCATCCGGGCCCTGGTCAGCCTGCTTCTTGGTAAGCAAGTCAAGGTAAATGCCAGCACAGTTTTTTTTTCCTAGATGCCTGTTAAAGGTTGTGAGTTCTGGAGCCACCAGATAGCTATTAACCATTAACCAAATAAGAATTAAATAGGATCCTGTACTCACAGCAAGTTTCCGTCTGCAGTCTACAGTCAGTGGTTCAAGACACGCTCAAGAATGAATCTCAGGCTGGTACTTCCATGATGCTCTTGGTTCAGCATTGCCGACGAAGCCAAGCGTCAGGAAAAACGGTAAACTATTGCCTTCGTTTATCATTTGTATGCTTTTTCCAGTATTATAAAGTTGGGATTTCTATTTTAAAATACCAGTATAATAAAATAAGAAGAAACCGTCACACCCACCAATTTTGTCTTCCTGTATGAGGCTGTGGACTGTTTCCCTGGACTGTTATACATGTAGAGTGAGACAAACACACACTCCCAAGCTTAAAATTCCTGAGATGGACATTCTATCACAACTCTTGATAAACTGTGCCGTATAGTTACAGCAGTATCCACAAAAAAGACAAGCTTACAGGGAAGAGATGTCGCCTTGAGGTTTGGCATCAGATGTCCATTTGCAATAACAGCAATTGAGATCTTGTTTAATTTGGTTTAAGCTAAATTCAGAGCAGGTCAGGTGCTGTTGGTGTGAGATACAAAGAGCTTAGGCTTGGTATTTTATTAATTCTCTAACAAAATAACCAATTTACAACACAGTTTTGAGGCACTATTTTAAAACACCCTGTTCATTCAGACTAATTGAAATGGACATATTCTTTAGAGTCCAGTTAGTCATTCCTGAAATTCCAGTCTGGGTGAGAAAAACATAGAGTACTAACTGAGTATTAATCAACTGAGAATGGTTAAATTGAAAATTTCATACGCATTTCATTGATGTTATAGCTGAAGACGCTGAAGACAGTACTTTATTTAAAGCACAAGCTCTTCAGGTTGAGCAATACACCATACGCTGACTGGAAATGAGAATACTAATTGCATTTCTATCTTAAAGGACTGGCACAGCTCTGTCTGCGTCCGGTTTTAGTTGCGTAGATTCCTGCCCAAATTACAGCAGCATGTAGAAATAATCGAGCTTCCTTTTCTGAGCGAAGGTGTGAGGTTCAGGATAAAGCTGAAGGCAGCGACAGTGTGCCTGGGGGAGGACTTTGCGCTGAACCAGCGAATACTTCACATGCCCTCATGTCAGCAGCCCACCTCAGCCTGAATAGTAATGATTCGCTTCCTTGCGGTGTGTAAAGTCCTTCCAAAGAATAAAACATTCCATTGCTGATCGACACATAAAACCATAAAGCACGGATATAGGTTTGGGAAAAGAAAGTCTGTCTACGCAACGTGCACTACAAGCAGTATTACAATAGGAACAACTTACCCTGAAAGCAGTCATAAAGCTTATACCTAAGAAACAGAGGAAAAAATATGATAAAATAGCCCCCCAGATTTTTTAAATTTTACATTTGTGTCACAAGAGATTCTGGTAAGTCTTGGTTGTAAGCTATTTCACATAACTGCATATTCTAATATTTTCAATACAATGAGTATAGAAATTTTATACAGTAAACTTTGTGTGATTTTTCTGAACTGCAACCTTTTGGCTTACTTTTTAATTAACACAGTACTTGAGAATCACACTTCACCAGAAAATAGACAGAACTTGAAAAAGACTTGTCACTTTTTAAAAACTGTTCATTTTTTATTAACTAAAATGACTCAGCCATAAAAAGCGCAAAGTGTATAAAAGTGCATAGGGCAAAATGGTTTCTGTGAATAGAGGATGATGCTTCCAAATAATAAACATTTGTCTTGTCCATGCTGGTTTGGGGGCACCTGTATCATCAACACAGAAACAGGTTTTCACTGAAGGTCCTGAATGCAGTTCACATGGGGATGCGTCATATCTGCTTGTGATAAATTATATTCCTCTAATCTAAAATGCTAAATGACTGGAGTCAGTCGCCGAGGTGCGCTGGCCCCATCCGCAGCGGAGCGGCAGAGCTTGATGCACAGGAGGTCTCCCGAGGCAGGGAAAAGCCAGGGCAGTGGAGAGACCCACCAGGAGGCAGCAGCTCTGGTGGAAGACGCTGACAAGGTGTGGGCATTGACAGAGCCACAGCGGCTACCCCACACCGATAAAAAACAGCCTGGGGACTAGAAGTGACCAGGAGCGCTGCAAACAGAGTGTGGCACAGTCTGCGTGGCAGGGCATCATCACTCTACCAGCTCAAAAGGTGAGCTCCATTGGTGGTCATCACAGCCTCAGAAGGAGCAGAGCTACCGTATCCACCTGGCAGAAAGCCACGTCGTCTGCACTCACCGGAATGGATGTGGCAACCCAGACAGAGCTCCAGTGAAATCATGCGGGTCTTGGGCTGCAGGACTTGCCAGAGAATTTCCCTCGTAACGGAGGGCAGCAGTGAGAACAGCAGCGTGAGGTGTGACCAGGTGGACGATCTGCTCAGCTCGGTGACAGGGCTACGGGAGGTAGTAGAAAGGTTAAGGAGCATCAGGGAGTCCAACAAAGAGACAGACTGATGGAATCGTGCTCTGCCCTCCCTGAGACAGAAACAGGAACAGCCACCAGAAAAAAACCAACAAGATCAAGGGGATCCTGCAACCTCCCCCTGCCAGGCTATGAGAGTAGCTTCAAGGAAAGGAGTGAATGGAGGCAAGTCCATGCCCAGGGTGGATGGAGAACCCCCTCCTTGCCCAGCCCACCTTCCTAGGTGCTGCAATGCATAGTCCAAGGGCCACCAAACGAGACTTCAGGACCTCAGGACAGTTGGTAAGGAAATCTGAACCACAGGGTATTTTCTCCTCTCTCCTTCTCATTGTGGGCAGCAACATGGGAAGAAATAGACGGACACAGTCTATTAAAGCATGGCTCCATGGCTGATGTCACCCACACAATTTTGGGGTTTTCGAGAATGGGGCGGCCTACACGGTACGACGCTTGCTGGCGTCAGATGGGATTCACCTTTCTGAAAGGGGGAAGAGGGTCTTTGCTCACGAGTGAGCAGAGCTCATTGACAGAGCCTTAAACTAGGCTTGAAAGGGGAGGGGGACAATATCAGGCATGTCCGTGACAAGCGGTGGGACAACACACCAAGGTAGAGGGTTGGGGTGCTAGTGCAGGCCCTCAGCCTGTTGCTCTGACACGTGCTGGGAACACTGGAGGACACTTGAAGTCTTCCAGAGATGAGGGAATGGCTCCTGAGGCAATGGGGGAGAGCCAGAAGGGAAGGAGTCAAGAGGGGAGGAGAAAAGAGGGGAACACCAGTGAATAGCTCAAAGGAATTAAGGTGTGTTCCTCTAAGAAGGTGACATGGCTGACAGACCAGCTAAAGTGCCTCGACACCAATGCCTGCAGCATGGGCAACAAACGGGAGGAGCTGGAAGCCACCGTGCTGCTGGAAAGCTGACACCTAGTTGCCATTCCTGAAACCTGGTGGGACGAATCCCATGACTGGAGTGTGGAGTGTGAGCTACGAGAGGTAGTAGAAAGGTTAAGGAGGATCAGGGAGTTCACAAAAGTGATAGACTGGTGGAATCATGCTCTGCCCTCCCTGAAACAGAAACAGGCACCAGAAAAAAAATAACAAACAAGATCAAGGGGATCCTGCAACGTCCCCCTGCCGGGCTGAAGAGAGTAGCTTCAAGGAAAGGAGTCAGTGGAGGCAAGTCCACAGCCAGGGTGGCAGGAGAACGCCCTCCTTGCCCAGCCTACCTTCCCAGGTGCCTCTGTACAACTGGTAGGAGGCTCTGGATGTGCAAGGCCAGTCAATGGGTGATGATGGGGATGACAGTCCATCTTCACCAGAGGCGTTCCCGAGGTCAGAAAGCCCTACCCCCCATATCACAACCACCTTGACAAGGAAGAAAAAATGTGTTATAGTTGTAGGCGACTCCCTTCTGAGGGGAATGAAGAGTCCACTATGCCAGACAGACCTTCCTCTTAGGGAAGTCTGCTGCCTCCCTAGGGCCTGGGAAAAGGACATCACTCGGAAACTTCCCAGCCTGGTACGGCCCACAGACTATTACCCATTACTGCTCTTCCATGTGACGAGCCAGCCAACCTACCCACGAAAACTACCAGACAACCACCCAGACAACCTCCCTAAGAAAACTACCTAGCCAACATACCCAGCCAAGCACCCACCCAACCAGCCTGACCAAGAAAACTACCTAGCCAACTTCCTAGCCAACCACCCAGCCAACCTACCAAAGAAAAGCACCCAGCCAAGAAAACTACCCACCACATCTGCCCAGCCAACCACCCAGACAACATACCCACTTGCCCACCCGGCCACCCTACCCAAGAAAAGTACCCAGCCAACTACTGAGCCAACTACTGAGCCAACCTACCCAGAAAACCCGCCCAGTTCACGTACCCAGGAAACCTACACAGCAAACCTCCCAGGAAATCTACCAACAAAATCTACCCAGCACACTCCCCCGTCAACCCACCCCAGCCAGTCCCCCAACAATCCCCCAACCCAGCACGGGCAACAAACAGGAGGAGCTGGAAGCTGCCGTGCTGCTAGAAAGCTGACACCTAGTTGCCATTCCTGAAACCTGGTGGGACAAATCCCATGACTGGAGTGTGACTACCCATGGCCAGCAACAGGGGAGGAAGGGGGGCAGAGGGGCTGCCCTCCAGAAACGGGGGGAGTGTGAAGAGCTGTCTCTGAAGAATAGCCAAGAGCAGGTTGAAAGCTTATGGGTAAGAATTAGAGAGCCAGGCAACAAAGGGAGCCTTGGGGTTGTCTACTCCAGGCCACTCGATCAAGGAGAGCCGATTGACAAAGCCTTCTTGCTCCAGCTACAGCAGCAGGCATCACGCTCACAAGTTCTCGTCCTGCTGGGGGACTTCCGCCGCCCCGACAGCTGCTGGAAAAAGTATCACAGCGAGCTGTAGGCAATCCAGGAGACTCCCAGAGCCGAGTGCCTTGAAGTAACTTCTTAAGCCAGGTAATAGACAGCCCCACCAGAAGAGCGGCCATACTGGACCTGAAGGGCACCAACGCAAATGAACTGCTAATGGGTGACATCAAGATTGGAGGCAGCCTGGGCTGCGGTGGTCAGGCGCTGGTGGAGTTCACAGTCCTGAGGGGTCTGGGTGTCAGGGGGGAGAGTAAAGTCAGGACCCTGAATTTTAGGAAAGCAAACTTCCGCTCTTCAAAGGGCTGGTCAATAGGACCTTCCGGGACACTGATGAAAATCTAGTTCCTATGAAACTGATAGAAATGGCACTTGCAGATTTGCATGAGGGACGTGTAAGTACAGGGAACATGGACTACAAATTCATACCATTGCGCACGTATGAGTTCAAAAGTTTTAAGCAAAGTCTTAACTGTCAGTAACGCTGAGTTTATTTAGAGAAAACAAATCCCTTCTGTCCACACTTCCACCCTTCCTTGCCCAGCAACACTACAACATGCTGCCTCCTGCTCTGCAGGTCATGGGCAACCCATTTCAGAACGGCCTCGAACACAGCCTCTTCTTTCACAGGGAGCTCATCCTTCTCCAGCAGGCGTTCCAGCTCATTGAAGGAGAGCGCCAGAAACTCTGTGGACACCCTGGTCACCTCCTCGAAGTGATGCAGGATGAACTCATGGGCTGCTTCTCGCAGGTCAGGACAGTAGTAGTAGCCTGTGAATCTCCAGATGCCAATGCAATTTTCCAAGCAAAGCTGGGATTTTAAGAACTCGCAGCACAGTCTGACGATGTCCAGGATGTTGAACTGGTCTGCCGCGATTAGCAAACTTTCAACGTTGTCATCCGTGACCGGCACTGTCCCGGTGTAGGCGTATTCCATAAGGAGCCTCATCATTTCAGGGGAAGTGCCAGGGATTTGATAGACCTTCCTCTCAGCATTGCTCCAGTTGCTGGAAACAAAGCCCTGAAAAAAACAAAGCAGTGCTGGGGAAGAAAGCGGCCTTGCTGTGTGAAACCCTGACCCCATTATCCCCTGTGCCTCCTTCCCCAGGCACCAATTTGGGCACTAGCAGTAGCCATGCTGGGAGGCTGTGGAGTTTTATGAAGGAATGTTTTACTAGCCAGTTGTTTTAATAAGGAGCCACAGGGCGAGCGGGCACCTTGCTTCAACGAGAAGAGCAGTGTGTGGGGAGAACGGTGTGTGGGGAGGGAATACCTCCCGCCTGGCAGCAGACCAGCCAGGCTGGCCACGCTCCCAGCCCTGCACCGTATCTGGGGCTTCGCCAGACACCACTTCCAGCTCTTCTGTTCGATCTGAGCTTGTGGATGAATTTTGGTGTCTGGGGAGGTACCAGGACTAGGAGGAACTGCTGGAGGAGAGTTGGAGTGCCGAGGGAAGTGCTGGAGATACACAAAGGCACAGTGTGGCACAGAGCAGGAAATACTGTTTGGCCCCATCCCCTCCTCCTTCAAGCACTCACCTGAAGTATGGACTGCAGCTAGAGAGGATCATCTTGTGAGCAATGAATGCAATGCCGTCCACGCTGATGAGCCCATCGCCCAGCTTCCCTTCTGGGCAAAGCCCATGGAAGGCGGTGCAAGCCACAGCGCTCATCTCCCTCTCCCTGGGTGAGGAGGAGTATGCAGTGCGAGCCAAGCTGTCACCCACCTCGATGCCTGAGGCACTGGGAGATGCTCCTCTCTGGGGTGCTTACAGCACTTTGTCCTTGCCCTCCCTCCAACGTCATAGTGGAACCCCTGCCTGTCCGGTGGCTCTGTAACGTGCCCCATAATGACATCAGAGACATGGGGGGGGCCAGGACTGGCCGTGAGCCCCTCCACAGCTCCTCTGTGGGGCCGAGGTCTGGGTCCCCGTGGTCCATGTTGCTGTGGGGTGGAGCCATGGGGTCCCTGGGCTCTGTGGATTTCCACACAGGAGAGAACATCTACCACAGCTAGAAAAGAAAAATTCCTGCCAGCCTCGGGTTGGAAGCTTGGTACATGAAAAACACTTGTGTTTAACGGAAGCTCTCTCAAGAGCTAGCGGTTTGAAGCAGCAACGCTACCAGGTTCAAGGCCCACATCTTCTCAGAGCACAAGTCAGTTTTGCAAAGCCAGCCAGAAAGCTGAATGGAACCTAAAAGTGCAAACCGCCTCTTTCCACCAATGCCAGTAAAAATGCCACGAATACAGCAGGACTGGAAGTTTTGTTGGAAATGCAGGAACTGCAACAAAATCCTAATCGTCTTCCCATTTAGCATTTGCATTTTCAATCCCATACAATAAGAAAAAATGCAACGCCACTGGCAGGCTCCATAAAAGACACAATTCTAGAAGATAGGACCGCATAGGAAGACATGTAGAGCTCAAAACAACTTGGGGGGGGTTCCCATGGGTCCTTTGGGGTTCCCTATAAGGGATATTGAGGGGGTTTTGGGTCCTGTGGGTGGGATTTATAGAATCCCACCTATAGAATTTATAGAAAGGTTCAGGTTGGAAGCAACCGTGAAGATCATCTAGTTAAAACCCCCTGCCATAGGCAGGGACACCTCCTACTACACACTACCCCATTTTCACAGGTTACCCCAGGCAATCCCTTTCCCTTGTCCTATCATTACACTCCCTGATGAAGAGAGCCTCCCCATCCTTCCTGTAGGCCCCCTTTATGGATTGGAAGACTGCTATAAGGTCTCCTCCGTGATTCTCTTCTCCAGGGTGAACAACGCCAACTCTCTCAGCCTGTCTGAACTACTTTTTCTATTAAACCTGTTTCTCTTTCAGCTCTCTTGTTTCCATGTGGTGTGCGACACTTGCTGTCCCCCACTGGCAGCGCTCAGCTTCCTGTGGAGAGAAGGGGCTGAGTGGAATCCTTGTCGACTTGCTGTTGGGATCAGGATCAGGACTGGATCTTTAGTGTTATTCGTGTGAAATACTTTTTCTATTAAATCTGTTTCTCTTTCAGCCCTCGTGTTTCCGTGTTTTTTTCCCCATTCCCTTTCCCAGCTGGGGTGGGGACATCGGGTGATGGACTCCTTGTCTAAACGACAAGAAACTGGGGGATGTGCAGAGCTGGCCTGCTCCAACATCTGCTCCGGCAGGCTCGCCTAGAGCAGGTTGCCCAGGACCACGTCCTGCTGAGGCTCGGCTCTCTCCTCGGAGCCGCGCCATGCGCTCAGAGCCAGGGCAAGACGTAGGCAGGGCTCGGTGGCCAGCAAGGGCCTAAGGTCCTTACGCAGCCACCCTCCCCTGCAGCTTGCTGTCCCCTGCGGCCAGCCGTCCTCCTGGCACACTGCTTGTGGGGCAGTTTCCTCAGCCCCCCCCAACTCATGGCAATGCCAGGCATTCCCTTCCACGCTGGGCACCGTAAATGCCTCAGCTCACCCAAAAAGCTTTGGACGCGGCTCCAAGAGCAGCCGGAGTGCTGAGGCTCTCGTGCATGCCAGTGGGATAGAGGGGATGCCCGCAGCGTGATGGAGGAGGAAGGGGGAGCCCTCTCCCCCTCGCTAGGGAACAATTTTGCTCACAGGCTGGTGTGGCTGAAGCCTGGCCGGCAGCTCAGCGCCACACAGCCGCTCCCTCGCTCCTGCGCAGTGGGGTGCAGGGGGAGCGTCGGAAGGGGAAAAGGGAGAAAACTGGTGGGTTAGAAACAAGGAGAGTGGAAAAGAAAGCCCAAGGAAAACAAGGGATGCAAAAGAAAGCACTTGCTGACCATCAAGCCAGCGATGCCCAGCCAGGTCCCGAGCAAGGGCAGCCCCCGCCAACCTTCGTCCCCCACACACACTTTCCTTGCTGAGCACGCTCTGGTAGGCTGTGGGATATCCCTTTGGGCCGTTGGCCTCAGATGTCCCCGCTCTGTCCCCTCCCAGCCTCTTGGGCACCCCCAGCACGCTCGCTGGCTTGAAGTCTGAGAAGCAGAAAAGCCCTCGGTGCCGCGCAAGCACTGCAAGAACTAGCGCCCCCCGGGGCTCTCCGGGCTCTTTTCAGCACAGCTGCAAAACAGAGCCCCGCACGAGCTGCTGGGAAGAATTCTCGTCGTTAAGCTCGAGAGACGCTCAAGGTTCAGGACTTGTTTGGCACCCTTTTAGAACCCTCCCGGCCTTCACTCGCCTATGGCAGCGCTTGAGGCTGCTCTCGGTTCTGCCAGTCCCCCTGGGGCATGAGGGTCCCAGCCAGACCAGCCTCCAGACGTGCCAGGCCCTGCAGACCTGGGCAAAAGGCCCCAGCAGAGAAGAGCTTCCCTTGGGGCGAGAGGATCTGCTGGCCTCAGCTGGCAGAGGAGGAGCTCAGGCAACACTTCAGCAAACGGCAGATGCCCAAGTCCCTGCCGGGCCCTGCTGGGCTGCACCCTCAAGTGCCCGGGGAGCTGGCAGATGGGCTGGGGAGGCCACTGCAACAGGGAGCTGTGCCTCAGGACTGCACGCAAGCAACCACCGGCCCTGGGCTGGGGCGCAGCAGAGCCAGCTCTCTGCTCAGGGAGAGCCTCTTGCCCACGCTGCCTGCTGTGGCCAGCAGGGGCGGTGACTGGCGTGTTTCCCCTGGGCAGGGCCGGCAGCCGTGGGAAGGCCTGGGCAGGTCAGGTGACCCAAACTGACCAATGGGGTGTTCCCTCCCAGCTCCCACACTCAGGGGAAAAGCGGAGGCATCAATGGCTTCTAAATAAGCATACCACTTTCGAACTGTAGGTTTCTGGGCAATGCCAGCTGGTGGTGTCCCTTTACGGACCACATCTGGGAGGCGAAAAGGTCCCCAAATGATCACACTTTGTTCTCTTCTTATCTGCTCTGTCCGTTGCAACACTCGCACCAGGGACAGTAAACCCTTCTCCAGGTCTGAATATCTGCTCTCAGTATCATTGAAGGAGTGGGAGCTAAATTCTAATGGTCTCTCCGGTCCTGCTGGTCCCTTTTGCCATAAATTACAATGGGAACCATGTTCACTGAGCCCCCATTCTACGTGGAAGGGTCAGTTGGATGTATAGGACCAAGCTGTTGGAATAACCTTAGATCCTTTATTAGTAATTGCAGAGCATTAGTGTGTTGTTCAGTCCACACCCAGGATTTACCCTTTTTTGGCAAGCTATGAAGGGGACGAGCAATGATGGAAAAGCCACGGATGTGTTTACGCCAATAACTTAAAGTTCCCAGACCTTGCTGTAACTCCTTCACGCTGGATGGATTCTGTCCATGCTCTATTTTTTCAGGGTATCCTGAGGGACGGAAGCAGCTCCCTTAATCCACCAGACCCCCAGGAATTTGACTTCCTGTGCTGGTCGCTGACACTTTGAGCCTGGAATTTCCAATCCCAAATCAGATAATGTTTTTCAGATGTTTTCCATCATGTCTTTTACACTTTCTTGGTTCTCTCCCCTATTAAGATGTCATCAATATATTGGTATACTGTACATCCCTGTGAAACAGAAATCTCTGATAGCACTTTAGCTAAAGCATTATGACCAATAGTGTGGGAATGTTTGTATCCTTGCAGAAAGCGGTTAAAGGTATATTGGACTACTTTCCATGTGAATGCAAACTGCACTTTGTCCTGCTCAAGGAGGGGAATCATAAAAAAATAATGTCTTTAACATCCAAGGCAACCCTCCAAGGATGGGCAGCTCCTTTTATCATAGTCACAATTTCCGCGATATTTGGAACTGCGGCGGTGAGGTGTACAGTGTTGGCGTTTAATTTTCCGTAATCTACTGTGAAAAGCCATTGCCTTTTTGGTTTCTTTACGGGCCACACCGGTGAAAAATAAGGCGAGTGAATCCTCTTAATGATGTCTCTTTTTTCTAAATCTGATACCACTCTGTCTGATCCTGCAACCCCAACTGCAGGCAGTGGATACTACAGGACAGCAAAGATTTTAGAGGGAGGGAAAGGTATGGAAGTTTCCAATAGACTCAGCTTCACTGTGTCTATTACTTTTTCGCATCCTGCAAAACTTCACACTGTGGAGACATCATTAAGAGAAGTCATTAAGAAAACCTCGGGCGGCAGGCTTTCCTGCTGCCTTCAGCCTCAAAACCACCCTTTCCCACTTGGCGCCGCGCCAGGCACAAAAATGGCCTATGGCTGGAGATGGGTCCCACGCCCAAAGAGCCAGAAGGGAAAATTATGCCTTGTTCTAAAGCTCTTTGGGAACCGCTTGCGTGGCCCCACAGACCTGGGGGCTGCAGGCTTTCCTCCTGCCTTCAGCCTCAAAATCACCCTTTCCCACTTGGCGCCACGCCAAGCACAAAAATGGCCATATGGCTGGAGATGGGTCCCCCGCCCATAGAGCCAGCAGGGAAAACTATGCCTTGTTCTAAAGCTCTTTGAAAGCCACTTGCGTAGCCCCACAGACCTGGGGGCTGCAGGCTTTCCTGCTGCCTTCAGCCTCAAAATCACCCTTTCCCACTTGGCGCCACGCCAGGCACAAAAATGGCCATATGGCTGGAGATGGGTCCCACGCCCAAAGAGTCAGCAGGGAAAACTATGCCTTGTCATAAAGCTCTTTGGGAACAGCTTGCGTAGCCCCACAGACCTGGGGGCTGCAGGCTTTCCTGCTGCCTTCAGCCTCAAAACCACCCTTTCCCACTTGGCGCTGCGCCAGGCACAAAAATGGCCATATGGCTGGGGATGGGTCCCCAGCCCAAAGAGCCAGCAGGGAAAACTATGCCTTGTCATAAAGCTCTTTGGGAACCGCTTGCGTAGCCCCACAGACCTGGGGCCTGGAGGCTTTCCTGCTGCCTTCAGCCTCAAAACCACCCTTTCCCACTTATAACCGCGCCAGGCACAAAAATGGCCATATGGATGGAGATGGGTCCCCCGCCCAAAGAGCCAGCAGGGAAAAACATGCCTTGTTCTAAAGCTCTTTGGGAACAGCTTGCGTGACACACAGACCTGGGGGCTGCGGGCTTTCCTGCTGCCTTCAGCCTCGACACCACCCTTTCCCAATTGGCGCCGCGCCTAGGCACAAAAATGGCCATACGGCTGGAGATGGGTTCACCGCCCAAAGCCAGGAGCCTTATGGCAACGTTCCAGGAGCCGAGGTGAGGCGGTCGCGGGAACGGAGCCAAACAGAGCCCAAATATCAAGCTGCGCTGGCCACAAACGGCCAGGCAAGTCCGTCACAGGAGTGACGCTGATGCAGGTCTAGGAGCAGAGCACAGCTGGACCAAAGAGTCGAGCTCAGTGGGGACAAGGAAGGATGCGGAGATAGCGCCAGGAGCTGAGCTGGCCCTAGGAACCCTGCGGAGCCAACGTAGGAGCCTCCATGAGCCAACCCAGGAGCCAAGATGAGCTGGCCAAGGAGTTGGGCAGAGCTGGCCACAAGAGTCCATCTGACTTTGTGTCAAAAGACCAGGCAAGTCTCTGGCGAGGGCCGAGTGGATTCAGTTCATGAGTCGGGCCGAGATGCCGAGCATGCTGAGGGCAGCCAGCCCCTGGAGCTGAGCTGTGTCAGTCCTAGTCCTAGGAAGCCTGCGGAGCCAAGGTAGGAGCCTTGACAAGCTGGCGAAGGAGTTGGGCAGAGCTGGCCGCAGGAGCCCGTCTGACTTTGTGCCATAAGACCAGGCAAGGCTGCGACGAGGGCCGAGCGGAGTCAGCTCAGGAGATGGGCCGAGATACCGAGCATGCTGAGCGCAGCAAGCCCCTGGAGCAGAGCTGTGTCGGTCCCAGGAACCGCGTGGAGGCGTCCCCAAAAGTCAAGCTTGGCTGTCCTCAGGATGGGAGCTGAGCTTCCACCAGTTGTCATGGTGTTTTTGTCCAAGGAGCCAATCTGAGCTGGTTTCAAAGCTGAACTGAGGCGGCACATGGGGTCAAGTTGAGTTGGTCCAAGGAGCTGAGTGGAGTGTGGCCTAGGAGCCATGCGGAGCCAGGCCAGGAGCCTTATGGCAACGTTCCAGGAGGCGAGGTGAGGCGGTCGCGGGAACGGAGCCAAACAGAGCCCAACTATCAAGCTGCGCTGGCCACAAACGGCCAGGCAAGTCCGTCACAGGAGTGACGCTGATGCAGGTCTAGGAGCAGAGCAGAGCACAGCTGGACCAAAGAGTCGAGCTCAGTGGGGACAAGGAAGGATGCGGAGATAGCGCCAGGAGCTGAGCTGGCCCTAGGAACCCTGCGGAGCCAACGTAGGAGCCTCCATGAGCCGTCCCAGGAGCCAAGATGAGCTGGCCAAGGAGTTGGGCAGAGCTGGCCACAAGAGTCCGTCTGACTTTGTGTCAAAAGACCAGGCAAGGCTGCTGCGAGGGCCGAGTGGATTCGGTTCATGAGTCGGGCCGAGATGCCGAGCATGCTGAGCGCAGCCAGCCCCTGGAGCTGAGCTGTGTCGTTCCCAAGAACTGAGTGGAGGCGTCCCCAAAAATCGAGCTTTGCTGTTCAGGATCCGAGCTGAGCTGCCACCAGCAGTCAAGGTACGTTGGTGCAAGGAGCCGAGCTGAGCGGGCTCCAAAAGGCAAGCTGAGGCGGCACATGGGGGCAAGTTGAGTTGGTCCAAGGAGCTGAATGGAGTGTGGCCTAGGAGCCATGCGGAGCCAGGCCGGGAGCCTTCCGGAGGCATCCCAGGAGCTGAGTTGAGGCTGTCCCGGGAGGTGAGCCAAATACAGCGGCAAGGTTGAGCCTCACTGGCAACAAACGCCGAGGTGAGTCCATCAGAGGAGCCAAGCTGATGCAGGCCCAGGAGCAAAGCAGAGCTGTACCAAGGAGCCGTGTCGAGCCGGCACACGGAACGAAGCTGAGATAGCGCCAGGAGCTGAGCCGGCCCTAGGAACCCTGCGGAGCCAACGTAGGAGCCTCCATGAGCCGTCCCAGGAGCCAAGATGAGCTGGCCAAGGAGTTGGGCAGAGCTGGCCACAAGAGTCCATCTGACTTTGTGTCAAAAGACCAGGCAAGGCTGCTGCGAGGGCCGAGTGGATTCAGTTCATGAGTCGGGCCGAGATGCCGAGCATGCTGAGGGCAGCCAGCCCCTGGAGCTGAGCTGTGTCAGTCCTAGTCCTAGGAAGCCTGCGGAGCCAAGGTAGGAGCCTTGACAAGCTGGCGAAGGAGTTGGGCAGAGCTGGCCGCAGGAGCCCATCTGACTTTGTGCCATAAGACCAGGCAAGGCTGCGGCGAGGGCTGAGCTGTGTAAGCTAAGGATTCGGGCCGATATGCAACAGATGCTGGGACGAGCATGCCCCCAGAGCTGAGCTGCGTTGGTCCCAGGAAACGAGGGGAGGCAGCCCCAAAGTTGAGCTTCACTGGCCTCAGGTTCCGAGGTGTGCTGCCACCAGGAGTCAAGATAGGTTAGTCCAAGGAATCAAGCTGACCTGGTTCCAAAAGGCAAGCCGAGGCAACACATAGAAGCACGTTGAGTTGGTCCACGGAGCTGAGTTGAGAGTTCCCTAGGAGGCATGTGGAGCCAGGCCAGGAGCCTTACAGAGGTTTCCCATGAGCCGAGTGGAGACGGTCCCAGAGGTGAGCCAAAGAGAGGCCTTAGGTCGAGCCGCACTGGTGACAAAGACCCAGGCAAGTTCGTCACAGGAGTGAAGCTGATGCAGGCCTAGGAGCAGAGCAGCACTGGACCAAGTTGTCAAGCTGAGCCGGCTCCAATAGTCAAGCCAAGGCAGCCCATGGAAGCAATTTCAGTTGGTCCAAGGAGCTGAGTGGAGTGTGGCCTAGGAGCCATGCGGAGCCAGGCCAGGAGCCTTATGGCAACGTCCCAGGAGGCGAGTTGAGGCGGTCGCGGGAACGGAGCCAAACAGAGCCCAAATATCAAGCTGCGCTGGCCACAAACGGCCAGGCAAGTCCGTCACAGGAGTGACGCTGATGCAGGTCTAGGAGCAGAGCAGAGCACAGCTGGACCAAAGAGTCGAGCTCAGCAGGGACAAGGAAGGATGCGGAGATAGCGCCAGGAGCTGAGCTGGCCCTAGGAACCCTGCGGAGCCAACGTAGGAGCCTCCATGAGCCGTCCCAGGAGCCAAGATGAGCTGGCCAAGGAGTTGGGCAGAGCTGGCCACAAGAGTCCATCTGACTTTGTGTCAAAAGACCAGGCAAGGCTGCTGCGAGGGCCGAGTGGATTCAGTTCATGAGTCGGGCCGAGATGCCGAGCATGCTGAGGGCAGCCAGCCCCTGGAGCTGAGCTGTGTCAGTCCTAGTCCTAGGAAGCCTGCGGAGCCAAGGTAGGAGCCTTGACGAGCCGGCGAAGGAGTTGGGCAGAGCTGGCCGCAGGAGCCCATCTGACTTTGTGCCATAAGACCAGGCAAGGCTGCGACGAGGGCTGAGCGGAGTCAGCTCAGGAGATGGGCCGAGATACCGAGCATGCTGAGCGCAGCAAGCCCCTGGAGCAGAGCTGTGTCGGTCCCAGGAACCGCGTGGAGGCGTCCCCAAAAGTCAAGCTTGGCTGTCCTCAGGATGGGAGCTGAGCTTCCACCAGTTGTCATGGTGTTTTTGTCCAAGGAGCCAATCTGAGCTGGTTTCAAAGCTGAACTGAGGCGGCACATGGGGTCAAGTTGAGTTGGTCCAAGGAGCTGAGTGGAGTGTGGCCTAGGAGCCATGCGGAGCCAGGCCAGGAGCCTTATGGCAACGTCCCAGGAGGCGAGTTGAGGCGGTCACGGGAACGGAGCCAAACAGAGCCCAACTATCAAGCTGCGCTGGCCACAAACGGCCAGGCAAGTCCGTCACAGGAGTGACGCTGATGCAGGTCTAGGAGCAGAGCAGAGCACAGCTGGACCAAAGAGTCGAGCTCAGTGGGGACAAGGAAGGATGCGGAGATAGCGCCAGGAGCTGAGCTGGCCCTAGGAACCCTGCGGAGCCAACGTAGGAGCCTCCATGAGCCGTCCCAGGAGCCAAGATGAGCTGGCCAAGGAGTTGGGCAGAGCTGGCCACAAGAGTCCGTCTGACTTTGTGTCAAAAGACCAGGCAAGGCTGCTGCGAGGGCCGAGTGGATTCGGTTCATGAGTCGGGCCGAGATGCCGAGCATGCTGAGCGCAGCCAGCCCCTGGAGCTGAGCTGTGTCGTTCCCAAGAACTGAGTGGAGGCGTCCCCAAAAATCGAGCTTTGCTGTTCAGGATCCGAGCTGAGCTGCCACCAGCAGTCAAGGTACGTTGGTGCAAGGAGCCGAGCTGAGCGGGCTCCAAAAGGCAAGCTGAGGCGGCACATGGGGGCAAGTTGAGTTGGTCCAAGGAGCTGAATGGAGTGTGGCCTAGGAGCCATGCGGAGCCAGGCCAGGAGCCTTCCGGAGGCATCCCAGGAGCTGAGTTGAGGCTGTCCCGGGAGGTGAGCCAAATACAGCGGCAAGGTTGAGCCTCACTGGCAACAAACGCCGAGGCGAGTCCATCAGAGGAGCCAAGCTGATGCAGGCCCAGGAGCAAAGCAGAGCTGTACCAAGGAGCCGTGTCGAGCCGGCACACGGAACGAGGCTGAGATAGCGCCAGGAGCTGAGCCGGCCCTAGGAACCCTGCGGAGCCAACGTAGGAGCCTCCATGAGCCGTCCCAGGAGCCAAGATGAGCTGGCCAAGGAGTTGGGCAGAGCTGGCCACAAGAGTCCATCTGACTTTGTGTCAAAAGACCAGGCAAGGCTGCTGCGAGGGCCGAGTGGATTCAGTTCATGAGTCGGGCCGAGATGCCGAGCATGCTGAGGGCAGCCAGCCCCTGGAGCTGAGCTGTGTCAGTCCTAGTCCTAGGAAGCCTGCGGAGCCAAGGTAGGAGCCTTGACAAGCCGGCGAAGGAGTTGGGCAGAGCTGGCCGCAGGAGCCCGTCTGACTTTGTGCCATAAGACCAGGCAAGGCTGCGACGAGGGCCGAGCGGAGTCAGCTCAGGAGATGGGCCGAGATACCGAGCATGCTGAGCGCAGCAAGCCCCTGGAGCAGAGCTGTGTCAGTCCCAGGAACCGCGTGGAGGCGTCCCCAAAAGTCAAGCTTGGCTGTCCTCAGGATGGGAGCTGAGCTTCCACCAGTTGTCATGGTGTTTTTGTCCAAGGAGCCAATCTGAGCTGGTTTCAAAGCTGAACTGAGGCGGCACATGGGGGCAAGTTGAGTTGGTCCAAGGAGCTGAGTGGAGTGTGGCCTAGGAGCCATGCGGAGCCAGGCCAGGAGCCTTATGGCAACGTCCCAGGAGGCGAGTTGAGGCGGTCGCGGGAACGGAGCCAAACAGAGCCCAAATATCAAGCTGCGCTGGCCACAAACGGCCAGGCAAGTCCGTCACAGGAGTGACGCTGATGCAGGTCTAGGAGCAGAGCAGAGCACAGCTGGACCAAAGAGTCGAGCTCAGCAGGGACAAGGAAGGATGCGGAGATAGCGCCAGGAGCTGAGCTGGCCCTAGGAACCCTGCGGAGCCAACGTAGGAGCCTCCATGAGCCGTCCCAGGAGCCAAGATGAGCTGGCCAAGGAGTTGGGCAGAGCTGGCCACAAGAGTCCGTCTGACTTTGTGTCAAAAGACCAGGCAAGGCTGCTGCGAGGGCCGAGTGGATTCAGTTCATGAGTCGGGCCGAGATGCCGAGCATGCTGAGCGCAGCCAGCCCCTGGAGCTGAGCTGTGTCGTTCCCAAGAACTGAGTGGAGGCGTCCCCAAAAATCGAGCTTTGCCGTTCAGGATCCGAGCTGAGCTGCCACCAGCAGTCAAGGTACGTTGGTGCAAGGAGCCGAGCTGAGCGGGCTCCAAAAGGCAAGCTGAGGCGGCACATGGGGGCAAGTTGAGTTGGTCCAAGGAGCTGAATGGAGTGTGGCCTAGGAGCCACGCGGAGCCAGGCCAGGAGCCTTCCGGAGGCATCCCAGGAGCTGAGTTGAGGCTGTCCCGGGAGGTGAGCCAAATACAGCGGCAAGGTTGAGCCTCACTGGCAACAAACGCCGAGGCGAGTCCATCAGAGGAGCCAAGCTGATGCAGGCCCAGGAGCAAAGCAGAGCTGTACCAAGGAGCCGTGTCGAGCCGGCACACGGAACGAAGCTGAGATAGCGCCAGGAGCTGAGCCGGCCCTAGGAACCCAGCGGAGCCAACGTAGGAGCCCATGAGCCGTCCCAGGAGCCAAGATGAGCTGGCCAAGGAGTTGGGCAGAGCTGGCCGCAGGAGCCCATCTGACTTTGTGCCATAAGACCAGGCAAGGCTGCGACGAGGGCCGAGCGGAGTCAGCTCAGGAGATGGGCCGAGATACCGAGCATGCTGAGCGCAGCAAGCCCCTGGAGCAGAGCTGTGTCGGTCCCAGGAACCGCGTGGAGGCGTCCCCAAAAGTCAAGCTTGGCTGTCCTCAGGATGGGAGCTGAGCTTCCACCAGTTGTCATGGTGTTTTTGTCCAAGGAGCCAATCTGAGCTGGTTTCAAAGCTGAACTGAGGCGGCACATGGGGTCAAGTTGAGTTGGTCCAAGGAGCTGAGTGGAGTGTGGCCTAGGAGCCATGCGGAGCCAGGCCAGGAGCCTTATGGCAACGTTCCAGGAGGCGAGGTGAGGCGGTCGCGGGAACGGAGCCAAACAGAGCCCAAATATCAAGCTGCGCTGGCCACAAACGGCCAGGCAAGTCCGTCACAGGAGTGACGCTGATGCAGGTCTAGGAGCAGAGCAGAGCACAGCTGGACCAAAGAGTCGAGCTCAGTGGGGACAAGGAAGGATGCGGAGATAGCGCCAGGAGCTGAGCTGGCCCTAGGAACCCTGCGGAGCCAACGTAGGAGCCTCCATGAGCCGTCCCAGGAGCCAAGATGAGCT
Source organism: Rissa tridactyla (assembly GCF_028500815.1). NCBI lineage: Eukaryota > Metazoa > Chordata > Aves > Charadriiformes > Laridae > Rissa > Rissa tridactyla. The sequence goes on from NC_071483.1 coordinate 8,771,696, forward strand.
GGCCAAGGAGTTGGGCAGAGCTGGCCACAAGAGTCCATCTGACTTTGTGTCAAAAGACCAGGCAAGTCTCTGGCGAGGGCCGAGTGGATTCAGTTCATGAGTCGGGCCGAGATGCCGAGCATGCTGAGCGCAGCCAGCCCCTGGAGCTGAGCTGTGTCGTTCCCAAGAACTGAGTGGAGGCGTCCCCAAAAATCGAGCTTTGCTGTTCAGGATCCGAGCTGAGCTGCCGCCAGCAGTCAAGGTACGTTGGTGCAAGGAGCCGAGCTGAGCGGGCTCCAAAAGGCAAGCTGAGGCGGCACATGGGGGCAAGTTGAGTTGGTCCAAGGAGCTGAATGGAGTGTGGCCTAGGAGCCATGCGGAGCCAGGCCAGGAGCCTTCCGGAGGCATCCCAGGAGCTGAGTTGAGGCTGTCCCGGGAGGTGAGCCAAATACAGCGGCAAGGTTGAGCCTCACTGGCAACAAACGCCGAGGCGAGTCCATCAGAGGAGCCAAGCTGATGCAGGCCCAGGAGCAAAGCAGAGCTGTACCAAGGAGCCGTGTCGAGCCGGCACACGGAACGAGGCTGAGATAGCGCCAGGAGCTGAGCCGGCCCTAGGAACCCTGCGGAGCCAACGTAGGAGCCTCCATGAGCCGTCCCAGGAGCCAAGATGAGCTGGCCAAGGAGTTGGGCAGAGCTGGCCGCAGGAGCCCATCTGACTTTGTGCCATAAGACCAGGCAAGGCTGCGGCGAGGGCTGAGCTGTGTAAGCTAAGGATTCGGGCCGATATGCAACAGATGCTGGGACGAGCATGCCCCCAGAGCTGAGCTGCGTTGGTCCCAGGAAACGAGGGGAGGCAGCCCCAAAGTTGAGCTTCACTGGCCTCAGGTTCCGAGGTGTGCTGCCACCAGGAGTCAAGATAGGTTAGTCCAAGGAATCAAGCTGACCTGGTTCCAAAAGGCAAGCCGAGGCAACACATAGAAGCACGTTGAGTTGGTCCACGGAGCTGAGTTGAGAGTTCCCTAGGAGGCATGTGGAGCCAGGCCAGGAGCCTTACAGAGGTTTCCCATGAGCCGAGTGGAGACGGTCCCAGAGGTGAGCCAAAGAGAGGCCTTAGGTCGAGCCGCACTGGTGACAAAGACCCAGGCAAGTTCGTCACAGGAGTGAAGCTGATGCAGGCCTAGGAGCAGAGCAGCACTGGACCAAGTAGTCAAGCTGAGCCGGCTCCAATAGGCAAGCCAAGGCGGCCCATGGAAGCAATTTGAGTTGGTCCAAGGAGCTGAGTGGAGTGTGGCCTAGGAGCCATGCGGAGCCAGGCCAGGAGCCTTATGGCAACGTCCCAGGAGGCGAGTTGAGGCGGTCGCGGGAACGGAGCCAAACAGAGCCCAAATATCAAGCTGCGCTGGCCACAAACGGCCAGGCAAGTCCGTCACAGGAGTGACGCTGATGCAGGTCTAGGAGCAGAGCAGAGCACAGCTGGACCAAAGAGTCGAGCTCAGCGGGGACAAGGAAGGATGCGGAGATAGCGCCAGGAGCTGAGCTGGCCCTAGGAACCCTGCGGAGCCAACGTAGGAGCCTCCATGAGCCGTCCCAGGAGCCAAGATGAGCTGGCCAAGGAGTTGGGCAGAGCTGGCCACAAGAGTCCGTCTGACTTTGTGTCAAAAGACCAGGCAAGGCTGCTGCGAGGGCCGAGTGGATTCAGTTCATGAGTCGGGCCGAGATGCCGAGCATGCTGAGCGCAGCCAGCCCCTGGAGCTGAGCTGTGTCGTTCCCAAGAACTGAGTGGAGGCGTCCCCAAAAATCGAGCTTTGCCGTTCAGGATCCGAGCTGAGCTGCCACCAGCAGACAAGGTACGTTGGTGCAAGGAGCCGAGCTGAGCGGGCTCCAAAAGGCAAGCTGAGGCGGCACATGGGGGCAAGTTGAGTTGGTCCAAGGAGCTGAATGGAGTGTGGCCTAGGAGCCATGCGGAGCCAGGCCAGGAGCCTTCCGGAGGCATCCCAGGAGCTGAGTTGAGGCTGTCCCGGGAGGTGAGCCAAATACAGCGGCAAGGTTGAGCCTCACTGGCAACAAACGCCGAGGCGAGTCCATCAGAGGAGCCAAGCTGATGCAGGCCCAGGAGCAAAGCAGAGCTGTACCAAGGAGCCGTGTCGAGCCGGCACACGGAACGAAGCTGAGATAGCGCCAGGAGCTGAGCCGGCCCTAGGAACCCAGCGGAGCCAACGTAGGAGCCCATGAGCCGTCCCAGGAGCCAAGATGAGCTGGCCAAGGAGTTGGGCAGAGCTGGCCGCAGGAGCCCATCTGACTTTGTGCCATAAGACCAGGCAAGGCTGCGGCGAGGGCTGAGCGGAGTCAGCTCAGGAGATGGGCCGAGATACCGAGCATGCTGAGCGCAGCAAGCCCCTGGAGCAGAGCTGTGTCGGTCCCAGGAACCGCGTGGAGGCGTCCCCAAAAGTCAAGCTTGGCTGTCCTCAGGATGGGAGCTGAGCTTCCACCAGTTGTCATGGTGTTTTTGTCCAAGGAGCCAATCTGAGCTGGTTTCAAAGCTGAACTGAGGCGGCACATGGGGTCAAGTTGAGTTGGTCCAAGGAGCTGAGTGGAGTGTGGCCTAGGAGCCATGCGGAGCCAGGCCAGGAGCCTTATGGCAACGTTCCAGGAGGCGAGTTGAGGCGGTCGCGGGAACGGAGCCAAACAGAGCCCAAATATCAAGCTGCGCTGGCCACAAACGGCCAGGCAAGTCCGTCACAGGAGTGACGCTGATGCAGGTCTAGGAGCAGAGCAGAGCACAGCTGGACCAAAGAGTCGAGCTCAGTGGGGACAAGGAAGGATGCGGAGATAGCGCCAGGAGCTGAGCTGGCCCTAGGAACCCTGCGGAGCCAACGTAGGAGCCTCCATGAGCCGTCCCAGGAGCCAAGATGAGCTGGCCAAGGAGTTGGGCAGAGCTGGCCACAAGAGTCCGTCTGACTTTGTGTCAAAAGACCAGGCAAGTCTCTGGCGAGGGCCGAGTGGATTCAGTTCATGAGTCGGGCCGAGATGCCGAGCATGCTGAGCGCAGCCAGCCCCTGGAGCTGAGCTGTGTCGTTCCCAAGAACTGAGTGGAGGCGTCCCCAAAAATCGAGCTTTGCTGTTCAGGATCCGAGCTGAGCTGCCGCCAGCAGTCAAGGTACGTTGGTGCAAGGAGCCGAGCTGAGCGGGCTCCAAAAGGCAAGCTGAGGCGGCACATGGGGGCAAGTTGAGTTGGTCCAAGGAGCTGAATGGAGTGTGGCCTAGGAGCCACGCAGAGCCAGGCCAGGAGCCTTCCGGAGGCATCCCAGGAGCTGAGTTGAGGCTGTCCCGGGAGGTGAGCCAAATACAGCGGCAAGGTTGAGCCTCACTGGCAACAAACGCCGAGGCGAGTCCATCAGAGGAGCCAAGCTGATGCAGGCCCAGGAGCAAAGCAGAGCTGTACCAAGGAGCCGTGTCGAGCCGGCACACGGAACGAGGCTGAGATAGCGCCAGGAGCTGAGCCGGCCCTAGGAACCCTGCGGAGCCAACGTAGGAGCCTCCATGAGCCGTCCCAGGAGCCAAGATGAGCTGGCCAAGGAGTTGGGCAGAGCTGGCCGCAGGAGCCCATCTGACTTTGTGCCATAAGACCAGGCAAGGCTGCGGCGAGGGCTGAGCTGTGTAAGCTAAGGATTCGGGCCGATATGCAACAGATGCTGGGACGAGCATGCCCCCAGAGCTGAGCTGCGTTGGTCCCAGGAAACGAGGGGAGGCAGCCCCAAAGTTGAGCTTCACTGGCCTCAGGTTCCGAGGTGTGCTGCCACCAGGAGTCAAGATAGGTTAGTCCAAGGAATCAAGCTGACCTGGTTCCAAAAGGCAAGCCGAGGCAACACATAGAAGCACGTTGAGTTGGTCCACGGAGCTGAGTTGAGAGTTCCCTAGGAGGCATGTGGAGCCAGGCCAGGAGCCTTACAGAGGTTTCCCATGAGCCGAGTGGAGACGGTCCCAGAGGTGAGCCAAAGAGAGGCCTTAGGTCGAGCCGCACTGGTGACAAAGACCCAGGCAAGTTCGTCACAGGAGTGAAGCTGATGCAGGCCTAGGAGCAGAGCAGCACTGGACCAAGTAGTCAAGCTGAGCCGGCTCCAATAGGCAAGCCAAGGCGGCCCATGGAAGCAATTTGAGTTGGTCCAAGGAGCTGAGTGGAGTGTGGCCTAGGAGCCATGCGGAGCCAGGCCAGGAGCCTTATGGCAACGTCCCAGGAGGCGAGTTGAGGCGGTCGCGGGAACGGAGCCAAACAGAGCCCAAATATCAAGCTGCGCTGGCCACAAACGGCCAGGCAAGTCCGTCACAGGAGTGACGCTGATGCAGGTCTAGGAGCAGAGCAGAGCACAGCTGGACCAAAGAGTCGAGCTCAGCGGGGACAAGGAAGGATGCGGAGATAGCGCCAGGAGCTGAGCTGGCCCTAGGAACCCTGCGGAGCCAACGTAGGAGCCTCCATGAGCCGTCCCAGGAGCCAAGATGAGCTGGCCAAGGAGTTGGGCAGAGCTGGCCACAAGAGTCCGTCTGACTTTGTGTCAAAAGACCAGGCAAGGCTGCTGCGAGGGCCGAGTGGATTCAGTTCATGAGTCGGGCCGAGATGCCGAGCATGCTGAGCGCAGCCAGCCCCTGGAGCTGAGCTGTGTCAGTCCTAGTCCTAGGAAGCCTGCGGAGCCAAGGTAGGAGCCTTGACGAGCCGGCGAAGGAGTTGGGCAGAGCTGGCCGCAGGAGCCCATCTTACTTTGTGCCATAAGACCAGGCAAGGCTGCGACGAGGGCCAAGCGGAGTCAGCTCAGGAGATGGGCCGAGATACCGAGCATGCTGAGCGCAGCAAGCCCCTGGAGCAGAGCTGTGTCGGTCCCAGGAACCGCGTGGAGGCGTCCGGTCACCTTCACCACCAGCCATTTGCCGTCCACCACATTGGTGTCTGCGAGTCGATGGACCGAGCGGCCTGTGATTGGTCGCCGCGCCGTTCCTGAACCAGGTCGCCACGCCTACCCCAGGCAACAAGTGGTGCCGAAACCCGGGAATCGTCACCTGGATTCGGGTGAACGGTGGCCGGAGCGGCTGGACCAGCCCGGCGGGGGAGGTCAGGGGAGGACGCTCCCAGACCAGGACCAACAAGGAGGATGGAAGCCCTTGTGAAGGTCGTATCCCAAGTATATAAACAGTGGGGGATTGATTGTAAGCTCAAAGATTTTACCCTTGCAGTTGCGAGGCTTTTACAAATTGGGGTCATTGACCAGCCGGTGGATATTTTCCACCCAGAAGTGTGGGATAAATGTACTAAAACGTTAGCTGAGGAGACGATGTCTTCGGGTTGTGGGAAAAATCTTAAGTCATGGGGAAAAGTCGTACAGGCTTTGCAGAAGGCCATACAGGAGCAGGATACCTGGAGGGCGGCAAGGGACTGTTTGTTGGTTACCCCGAAATTGGGAGTCGGGGCAGCCACACAGACTCCGTGCCCCCAGGACGACGGTAATCCTGCTGAGCCCACGGACTCGCGGGAGGGCGGTACGCCCCCCCAATCCCCGAACCCCGTCCCGCCCGCGGAGGGACAAAATCAAACAAAATCCTTCTGGGGCAAATTAGCCGAGGAGGCCAGGGGTGCCGCAGGGAAATCAGAGTCTGAGGACCCCTGGGCGAGACCACCCCCCTATGCGCCCCAAGACGGCCCCGGCCGAAGAAGGGAAAGGCGGGACGAAGATGCCCCCGGCGGGAACAGGGAGGAAGCGCTAAAACCTACAGGTGCTCACAAACAAACAAAGGGGGAGAAGGAGAAAGAGGCAAGCGGCGGGGGCGATCGGGGGGAGGAGGGGAGCATGAGCGAGGGGCGGAAACCAATCAGAGCGGTCATCTGCACAAATGCCCTCACAGGGCAAACACCCCGCCGGGCAGAAGACGAGGTGAGCTAAGGGGGAGGGAATGGTCCGCCCGCAAGGTAAGTGGGCGGGGCCAGAGCCCAACTAAAAAGCACTGGAACCCAGAAGTGAGCAGTCAGTCGAGCTCTGACTCCGGGTCAGACACTACCTGGAACGAGTGGCGCGCAATCGATTCAAGTTTGGAGGAGGAGGAAATAGGGGTAGACAGAGTCAAAAGCCACAATATCCCAATTCGCAATGAAGAGAAAAGGCGAGGGGGAAAAATTCCCCTCACGGATTGGAGAAAAATAAAGATCGCATGCGCCGATTGGGCCCCATCGGCCACGCTAGCGTTCCCGGTCCGGGTGGCGGACGGGGGACAAAGGGTCCACTCGCCAATAAATCCTAAGGATATACAAGCGATTGTTAAAGCAATCGCAGACAAAGGGCTTAATTCTGCCATGGTTTCCACCCTCATAGACGGAGTTTTCGGGGGGGACGACATGCTCCCGTTCGATATAAAACAAGCTTGTAGATTGATCTTTGACGGAGCAGGGATGATTGTTTTTAAACAAGAATGGGAGGACAACTGTACGAAGCAACTAGCCCAAATAACCGGAGCGGACCACCCGCTACACGGCTCCAGCCTGCAGCGGCTAATGGGTACAGACCCTACAATGGTTACCCCCCAGGCGCAAGCTCAAGGCATGCGGGCCCATGAAGTTATGACAACCACTCGTGCGGCCAGAGAAGCTATTCGTGTAGCCTCTAGAATTGTCGCCAAGCCATCGCCATGGTCCACAATAAAACAAAATGAAAGTGAGAGCTTTACGCAATTCGTAGACCGCCTTCAGGCAGCGGTCGACTCCTCGACCCTGCCCGCGGAAGCGAAAGGCCCAGTCGTTGCAGACTGCTTACGTTAGCAGTGTAATTCGAAAACCAAAGACATTTTACGATCTCTACCACCGGGGTCAACTATCGCAGACATGATTAAGCATGTCGTGAATGAAGAGCATTTAGCCCCGATTCAAGTGGCTGTTCGCACCACAATAACTGATCTGATGGCATGTTTTAAATGTGGCCAAGCGGGCCACGTTGTGGCAAACTGCCCTCAGTTGGGGGACCCGCCAACAGCGCTCCCCCCACACCAGAATCGCTCTAGAGGGCCGTGTTGGTCTTGTGGAAAGAAAGGACATTTCGCTAAGGAATGCAGAACTAAAATTCAGGGAAACGGGATGGGGAGAGGGCACCTGGGCCGCACACAGCCTTCTCCCACACAGCTCCCGCGGCCCAGTCATACCAACCTTGGGTGGGGCGAGGCGCTTTCGAACCTGTTGCTCCCTCGAGAAGCGACCAGCTTTATGGCCCAACCGATAGTCCAACTGAGTCAGCCCTTATCTCAGGGACAGCAAGGACCACCCCTTGGGGGCGAGACCTTGGGGTGGCCCTGGCAATAAAGTGTGACAACCCACCGGTGGTGTGGGGGATCTGTTCTCTCTATAATATCCCCAATGGCACCACCGTTAAGGTCCCCTTTTTGATTGACACCGGAGCAGATGTTACAGTTCTTCCCGAGTCGAGCTGGCCCCCATGTTGGAAATTGGAAGACGCCCCCATGGTGGGCGGAGTTGGGGGATTAACCCAAGCTCGGAAGAGTGCCCAATTAATAGCAATTACGCTTCACACTGAAAAGGGACCGGAGAAAACCATCAACCTTTTCCCATATGTCATGCCAGGAGTCCCACCACTATTGGGAAGGGACGCTCTAGCCCTATTAAATGCCAGGGTGACAAATTTACCTTAAGGGCCACTGCCGTACACCCATTTCCACCAATTAGACTGACGTGGAAATCGTCCGATCCAGTGTGGGTCGAGCAGTGGCCCCTGTCGAAGCCTCGAATGGATGCTCTTCTCGAGCTAGTCGATCGCGAGCTACAACGAGGTCACATAGAGCCTTCTACTAGCCCATGGAACACCCCAGTTTTTGTAATACCCAAGCGGAACGGTGAGGGGTTTCGCCTCCTCCATGACCTACGTGAAGTAAACAAAAGAATCCAACCAATGGGCCCTGTCCAAACGCTGCTGCCCATGAACTCTATGATACCGGAAGGGCAACCTTGCGCTGTCCTCGATATTAAAGACTGTTTCTTTTCAATACCTCTGCATGAGGAGGATAAGGAACGGTTTGCCTTTTCTGTCATGTTTCCAAATAGCCAACGCCCCAACCTACGCTTCCAGTGGAAAGTGCTGCCGCAAGGAATGATTAACTCACCTACTATCTGTCAAATCACAGTGGATCAGGCGTTGGCACCGGTCCGACGCAGCGACCCGACTGCGACTATCATTCAATATATGGATGATATTTTGATCGCCGCGCCATCAGGGAGCCAGGTGGACCAGCTGGTGCTAATGGTTTCAGAGACTCTCAAAACAAGCGGGTTTGAGATCGCGAGCGCAAAAATTAAAAAAGGACCATGTGTTAGTTTTTTGGGAGTGGGGATCACAAGCTCCTACGTGACCCCCCCCCAAATGAAAATCCGTCGAAACATCAAAACGCTTCATGACATACAACAGCTAGTAGGGTCCTTGCAATGGCTCCGCAATATCGTCCTGATCCCTCCAGAAACCATGGCCCCCCTATACGATCTTTTAAAAGGACAACACCCGTGGGAACCAAAAACTCTAACACCGGAAGCACTGACTTCTCTTGACTTTATTGAGTGTCAGGTATCGTCAAGCTCACTCGCCAGATGGAACCTGGCTGTACCACTCGATCTGTACGTGCATTTCACGGAAGGGGGGGGAGTAGGGGCACTGGCCCAGGGCCCCCCCAAAAAAGCTCAACCAATACAATGGGTAGTCCTGGGAAAACCGTCACGTGCATTCTCCCCAGGAGTCGAGTGCCTTGGTAACCTCATCATGAAAGGCAGAAAACTCGCCCTAAGACATCTAGGCATTGAACCTGCCAGAATATACCTACCCTTCCGCAAACGGCTCCCAACGCAATCAGTGGCAATGTCAGAGTATCTAGCTATAGCCCTCATCGGATTTGGTGGGGAAGTCCAGTATGCCACAAGGCCCCCTTGGACTCAAATGCTGGCAATTGTCGATATCGACCTTCCACAGAAGATCATGGACCAGCCCCAGTCGGGACCAACGGTCTTCACAGACGCATCCTCAGCGACCACAACCGCGGCAGCAGTATGGCAATCGGGAGGAGAATGGCACTGCATTAAAATGACCGATTGTGCGCTTTCAGTCCAACAGCTGGAAGCGGCAGCCGTAGTACTAGCGTGCGGACTGTTTCCAACGGAACATCTCAATATAGTAACTGATTCAATGTTCGTGGCCAAGCTTTGCTTAGCCATGTCAGGGCCCGGTGTGTCAACATCCACAGTAGCTCTAATGCTAGAAGAAGCGCTTTTTTCCCGAAAAGGTACCATATCGGTCATCCACATCAACAGCCACACCCCAGTTAAAGGGTTTTTCCAAACCGGTAACGACAAAGCAGATGCCGCTGCTAAAGGATTATGGACACTAAGAGATGCCCGCCAACTACACGAATCTCTCCACATTGGAGCTAAAGCGCTAGCAAAGAGATGTGGGATTTCAGCCACTGACGCGAAACACATAGTAGCTACGTGTCCCCACTGCCAAAAAGTACCACTGTGGTCCAGTGGAATTAACCCCAGAGGTCTCAAAGCCTCCGAGGTGTGGCAGACGGATTTTACGCTCTGTCAGTTGCTGAAACCTCGGGCGTGGCTAGCGGTAACCGTAGACACATATAGCGGGGTGATCGTAGCTACACAACACCTTAAGACCGACTCCAAAGCAACCATCCAACATTGGCTGACAGCCATGGCGTGGCTCGGCGTCCCTAATCAAATCAAAACAGACAATGGTCCGAACTTTGTATCTAAGTCAGTCCGAGCATTCGCTCTGAAATGGGGTATTACTCTATTACGTGGCATCCCGTATAATAGCACAGGACAAGCCATAGTAGAACGAGCGAACCAAACTCTGAAATCTAAATTGGAGGTACTAGCAAAAACAGAAGGTTTTACCAACACTGTTCCCTCAGGAGACCAGGCGCGCTTGCTAGCGACTGCGTTATTGGCACTAAACCAGTTTCCCAGAGGAGAGGAGATGAACAGTCCCGCCCAAAAACATTGGGCCACTCGAGCACTAGAAGAAGGCCCGTCGGTCATAGTTAGAAATGAGCTGGGAGACTGGGAACAAGGGTGGAAGTTAGTCCTGACAGGCCAAGGGTATGCTGCGGTCAGAAAAGACGGCAGAATTAAATGGTGTCCGCTTAAGTCTGTTAAACCGGACCTTCAGAATAAGACTAACGTAATTAATGAAAACTGTGAGTTTCTGTTTACAGGACCGGATCATCGGACACCCCCGTAACCCGTATACCCCAGTGGCAAAAGAAGTTGACAAGCCAGCAGGCGCCCTATCCAAGCCTGGGAGCCCCGCATTGGCAGAAACCAAGCGACAACTGCGATGCCTTTGTGTGATTTTGATTTTAGACCTTGTCACCATAGGACAGGTACAATCAGGTCACCTTCACCACCAGCCATTTGAATGGTCCTTCCTTCGACTAGAGGATCACCAAGTTATCGCAACCCAAATAACATCAGGTGCGCCCAGTTTTAATGCCTCTCTGTGCCAGCTTGTCCCGAGAGACCGATGTTGGGAATACCTAGGATTTTATATGTGTCCTAGCTCAAATCCTGGGAAGGGGTATTGTAACTACCCTAATCAATACTATTGTAGCCGTTGGGGATGTGAGACCATAGCCCCTGCTTGGATACCAGGTAGCGGTAGAGACAGATACCTAAAAGTCCAGTGGGGTCCATATGGGTGCATTCCACCACAGGCATGGCAAGGACGTGGAAATTGCCGATACCTCTTCTTAAATGTTACTGAGCCCCAAGAGGATAGTTGGTTACTTGGGAGAATTTGGGGAATAAGGTACGCAGAACCAGGAACGGACGAGGGTGGCTTAATCCTCATAAAAAAGGAGGTTGTCCCGAACGATCCACTGCCGGTAGGCCCCAACCAAGCATTTGTTGATGAAGTAGTTCTGACCACCCCCAGTCGAGATTACATGACTAAAAAGACCAACAACCAGGAAACATCAACAGGTAAATATACTACCACACCGGTAGCGCCCCTCTGGAAAATGATGCAAGCTAGCTACCGAGTATTGAACAAAACTAACCCTAACCTTACGGAACATTGTTGGTTGTGTTACGGACTAAAGCCACCTTTTTATGAGGCTGTAGGGGTAAGGGACATACCTATACAGGTAAATGGTACAAATCCGGCCCAGTGCATATGGGACACAGAAAAGCAAGGCATTACATTGACACAGGTGGTGGGAAGTGGCGTGTGTGTAGGCAAAGTCCCAAAGCACAAAGAACACCTATGTATTAATAAGACACAACTTAAGACCCCAGCAAAGTGGTTAATACCGGCCCAAAATGCCAAGTGGGTTTGTTCTACTATTGGAGTTACACCTTGTCTGTCACTGGAAAAGTTTAATGAATCCTCAGAGTATTGTGTCCAGGTATCTATAGTCCCTAAGATCTTTTACCATTCCGACGACTTTGTCTACGACTCGCACATCACCCCAGAACATCATCTGTCAAAACGGGAACCCTTTAGAGCAATAACGGTAGCTACTCTAATGCTCATAGGAGGTGCGGGACTAGGTACAGGAGTAGCATCCTTGGTGCAACAGAGTAAAGAATTTAATGCCTTGAGGGTGGCAGTAGACGAGGACTTGGCTAGAATTCAACAATCAATAACTGCATTAGAACAATCGATTAGATCATTATCTGAAGTCGTGTTACAAAATCGAAGAGGATTAGACCTGATGTTTTTACAACAAGGGGGGGGGTGCGCTGCGCTGAAAGAAGAGTGCTGTGTGTATGCGGACCACACCGGAATAGCGAGAGACACTATGGCCAAATTACGAGAGGGATTAGAAAAACGGAAAAAGGAACGAGAGGCACAACAAAACTGGTTCGAATCATGGTTTAACCATTCACCATGGTTAACCACCCTGATATCTACCTTGATAGGACCGATCGTAATGATCATAATAGCACTAATCTTTGGACCCTGTATACTAAATAGGCTCGTGTCGTTTGTCAAAAGCCGGCTAGAGAAGGTTAACATTCTGTTAGTAGAACGCCGACAACTGCTTTAAGAATGTGTTTACATTGTGTTACTGCCAATTATCCTCGGTTACCTCAAGTTACACCCTGTTATTACCAGTTACCCCCTAAGTTCCACCTGTTCACTGTGCCTTATGTTTTTCATTCGAGTTTTCTATTTTTCTATTTTAGTTGGTTTGGTTATCCATAGGGAGGGGGGAAATGTAGGTAGTTAGGGTCTGGCGGCCGGAAGATATCACGCTGTACGGAAAGATAGAGCCCCTCCCCCAATGGCGGTTAGTTGATGATGTAAGCAGACGGAAGTGACGTTGTAAACTCGAGCTATATAAGGCTGTGCCACGTGCTAATAAACGCCATTTGCCGTCCACCACATTGGTGTCTGCGAGTCGATGGACCGAGCGGCCTGTGATTGGTCGCCGCGCCGTTCCTGAACCAGGTCGCCACGCCTACCCCAGGCAACAGCGCAGCCACCCTGTTCCCACTGCCCGGGCAGCAGCTGCTCTTCCCCACGGCCTGGGCACCCCTAGTGGGGGTGGCCCCACAGCCCCCACCACCAGGTATGGCACCCCTGTCCCCTCGGCCACCCTGACACCATCAGCACCCTGATGGCCATGGGGGCTGGCTCGGAGGGTGCCCCGGAGAGTGCCCCCGGCCCAGCACGGCTCCCTCTTACCCACACAGGGCTGCACAGGGCCCCATGCGGATGCTGCTGCTTCGACTGGACCGTCACCAACGCGTCTGCGCCGGCCACCACCACCCTCAGCCATGGCGCCGCTGCTCCACCAGGCGTTGCCCTGTGGGGCCCCGGGGGCTGCGGGACCCTCCCAGCCTGGGCAGCCCCTGGTACACCCCAGGGACAACATCCACTGCCCCACATGACGCAGCTCCCAGCCTACGGCCACCAGGGCACAGCAGTGCCCACAGCTCCCCCACTGCTGCTCACCTCCATCCCTGGCCGCCAGCACATCAAGGGACAGCCTGCAGGCACCAAAATATCTGGCATGGCCACCCCCGTGGGGCTACCCCCTGCCAGCCTCGTCCCCATGGGCGCCTGCGTCCCCCCCAGACCTGCTGCTGCTCCCCACAAAGAAGCTCCTGGTGACCTGGATTCCAACATTGAAGTCATCGAGGACATGATCCTCCAAGAGCCCCTCTGGCTCTTTGGTTCCTCCTTGGACGCGGTGGAGGTCTCCCAGGACCCCAACACCAGCATCTCCACACCTGGGGACCCCAGTGGCACCATCAGAGAGGGGAGAGTGGTGGCCCCAGCACCCACCCAGCTGCCAACATCCATCCCTGCCTTCGAGAACACCAAGGAATGGTCTTCAGAGATCAACAGCTCCAGCAGGGCCTCCCCCGCGCAGACACCCCTTGGCAGCGTCATCTCCTGGAGCACCATCAGCTCCCCAAAGAGCAACATCTCTCCCTGGAGCGACATCTCCGAGAGCGACATCTCCCCAGAGCTCACCTTCTCCCCAAAGAACATCACTTACTCAGAGCAGGACATCACAGAGTATGACATCATCTCCCTAAAGAGTGACACCTCCTCGAGCAGCGACATCTCCTGGGAGAGCAACGTCCCCACCAGCCCCTCTGCTGTCCCCCACAGCTAAGCCCTCGGGGACGTGGCCGGCCACCTTGCCGTGCCCCATGAGGTGTCCCTCAAGGAGGCCCTGAGGCTCTTGGACTGTGACCACGGTGGCACCGGTGAAGCCACCCCCCTCTGCGACGTCGACTCCCTCTCGCTGCCCGAGGAGCTGCTGATGCTCGATTGCAGCATGGAGGAGCTCCTGGAGGGTGCCCGCATCCTGGAAGAATTCCTCTATGGGCCAGAGAGCGATGTCCCCAGCAGCTCCTCTGCTGTGCCCAACAGCCAAGCACTCGGGGACGCGGCTGGCCACCTTGAGAGTGATGTCCCCAGGAGCCGCTCTACTGTCCCACACAGCCAAGCCCTTGGGGGCACGGCCAGCCACCTTGCAGTGCCCCAGGAGGTGCCCGTCAACTACATTGGCATGGAGGTGACCCAGAAGGCTGTCATCGTCCTGGAAGATATGTTCTCCAGGACAAAGTCCCAGGAGTTGTGTGGGGACACGGGGATGGAGCTTCCGCCAGCCCAGTCCACCATGGCGGAGAAGCGGGGGACAAAGCTCGGGATGAACTCCCCGTCGCTTCCACCCAGGAAGCACAGGGCTCTGGTGGACAGGCCAGGGACGGCAGGGGGGAAGAGACAGAAGAGACCCCCCCCAGTGAGGAGACGCAGATGATGGGGGGCAGACGGGGGGTGCATTTAGGGGGTGGGGGGAGGGTTGTATTTAGGGAAGGGGGGTGGGAGGGTAGATTTAAGGGAGGGGACTGGATCTGGGTGGGTGGTGTGTTTGAGGGGATGGGGAGAGGGACATGTTTAGGGGAGGGGGGGTTAGAGTAGCTTCGATAGGGCCTTTTCTCTCCTGTTTTTCCATTAAAAGTTGTAGCAGGCAGTGTGTTTGGGGAGGTGGGTGTGTTTAGGGGAGGCAGGTATATTTAAAGCGGGGGTAGTGTATTTTGAGAGATGGGGGGGTGAGTTTAGGGGAGGGGGGCGCGTTTGAGGGACGGGGGGTTAGAGTAGCTTCGATAGGACCTTTTCTCTCATGTTTTTCCATTAAAATTTGTTTCTCCAGCCCCGCTCCGTGCCTGTCTGGAAGGGGAGGGAGCGTGGGGGACAGCGGGAATCGGTCCCCACCAGGTGCCACAGCCACACACAGGACCCTGAAGGGCACCGAGCTGCCCCCAGGGCCGAGTCACCACCAGCGGGGTGGCAGTAGTGGGGGGGGACTCCCCTGTCCTCTTCCCCAGGGGCAGCCAGGACAGACGGGTCCCCGCCGGACCCACGGACACGGCCCCACACAGAAAGCAGCACGGAGCCCCCGGGACAAGGACAGACCTTGGGGAGCGGGAGGGGACGGACACACACGACCACAAGGGCTGCCAGGCCTTCGGCTGGACCCCGGCCAGCGTCCCCTCCCGCGAGGACAGGTCTCGGGCAAAACCCCCAAAGCCTCAGGACAATGATCCCCGTACTTGGCTCCGCAGCCCGGCTTTGCCTCCCTGCACTGCCCAATCACCCCAAATCACCCCCACAACGGCCAGGGGGGAGCTGCCGGCCAGGCAGGGACCCTCCTCCCCTTCTCTGCCTGCGCCTTGGGCAGCCCCGACACCAGCAGTGGGGGCGGAAATAAGGAAAGAAATAAACAAAGAAATGACGGCAGGGGCCAAAAGTGCCTGGAAACCCCAGCTCTTTATTCTCCGTTCCCCCTCCCAGCTCCACAGCCCGGGGACAACGCAGCCAAGGGCGCCTTCGGGCAGCGGCCGTCCCTCTGTGGGTCCGGCGCGTAGAAGGTGCGGGGGGACATCGCCGGTCCCCGTCGGGGCACACCCGGTGTCGGGGGGAGCCGCTGCAGGCCCCGGGCGAGCGCAGTCCCCTTGGCCTCGGCAGGGCCCGGCGCAGCTCCCGGCACCGCTGCTGCTCCGCGTCCGGCCTCCCAACCCCCCGCCCCGAGCACCCTCCTGCACCCAAAACTCCCGTCCCCTGCAGCAGCTGCACCGCCACCGCCCGCAGCTCTCGGGGGCCGTGGGGAGCTGCTCTGCACCAGACAAGGAGGAAAAGGGAAGAGAAAGACCAGAACCCAAACTGCAGGGCTGACCTCGAGTTAACTGCAGGGCTGCCCAGCACTGCACACAGTGCTCCAGGTGAAGCCGCACCAGCGCTGAACACAGCGGGACAATCCCCTCCCTTGGCCGGCTGCTTCTACTGTGTTTGATGCCCCCCACGATGCGCTTGCCCTCTTGGTGCCAGGGGACACTGCTGGCTCCTCCTGAGCTGCTCACCACCCCCACACCCCTTTCTGCAGGGCTGCTCCCCAGACGCACCCTCCCCATTCCCACTGCTGCCGCCGTTACTCCCTCCCTCCCACCTGCAGAACGCAGCACTTGGACTGCTTCAATTTCACACCGCTCAGGATTGCCCAACGCTCCAAGCCATCTAGAGCCTTCTGCAAGGCCTCTTGTCCCTCAACACACTCAACAGCACCTCCCAGTTTGGGATCACCAGCAACCTTCCTAATGGGGCATTCGGCTCCCAAAATCCAGGGGAGCAACTCTGCCCACCCTTTTTCTGACAATTTGAAACTCAACCATTTCATGATGTCTGCAGCCAAGACCTTCCCGTCTCCCACGAGTCCTTCTCCGCTCACAACCACCATGTCTCCCAGGGCATCTTTCCTCGATGGCTCCCCGAGCGCTGCCGACAAGAAGTTCCCATCTCCCACAAACTGCAGGAATTGCCCAGCCCTGCTCCTCACAGCACCAGGGGCTTCCCACATGCTGTCTGGGAAGATGAAATCTGCCATAAGGAGACGGGCTCCTGACACAGAGGTGTCTCCTCATCCCCTAGAGATTCAGAGACTCATGGCCTCAGTGCCGGCATCCTGGCTGGGCGATGTGTCGCAGACCCCCACTGCACCATCGTGGCTGGACCATCAAACCTCTCCCTTGGGTACGGTGCGACCCCTCCACCCCTGCCCTGCCACCCACCCCGCACAGCCCGGCACCTCCAGTGCAGCCCCCCAGCTGTGGGACCGTCCCACCGAGCCCCACTCACCCCAAGGACACCCCAGCTCTGGGAACGCACCAAGGCTCCAGCCAAAGGCACTTGCACCCACAGCCCCCGGTAGCTGCCCGTAGGGGCTGCAGGCCCTCAGCCCCCCCGAGCCCCTTCCCTCCCCAGCAGGAGCTGGGGGGGCTGTTGGGGGGGCCGTTGGGAGGGGGCAGAGCACAGGGAGCCCCAACACTCCATCCTGGAGACGCCAAAGAGTCCTTAGCAGCCGAGAGACTGAGGGGACCGACCATGGTACTGCCACCTCAGTGGCTCCCACTGTGTGGCCCCCGCGCCCCCCTGGCCCCCCAGAGCCTTCAGCCTTTTGTCCTCCCGCAAACTTTCTAGCCCCATGGCACGGACAGACCCCGACCCGCAGCCCGGGGACGCTGTCGGGGCCAAGAGCGCAGGAGGTGACCATGGCTGTTGTCTCTCTTCCAGGCGCAGCCACCCTGTTCCCACTGCCCGGGCAGCAGCTGCTCTTCCCCACGGCCTGGGCACCCCCAGTGGGGGCGGCCCCACAGGCCCCACCACCAGGTATGGCACCCCTGTCCCCTCTGCCACCCCGACACCTTTTGGCACCCAAGAACCCTGGGCACCTTCAGCCTCCCCCTCCCCTCTCCATGGTCACCTTCACCATCCCACCTCCCCTGTTCCCCCCCCCGGCAGTTCTGGCACGGGGGCTCAGCAAGCCCGGCTGAGTGTCCCTGCCCTCGCCTGCCCAGTGAATCCCAGTCCCTGAGAATTTCCCCAATACTTGGGGCCACCTCTCGGGGATGAGAGCACATGAGGTGACCGCCGACCATAGCTCCTGTCTCTCTTCCAGGCGCAGCCACCTTGTTCCCACCGCCCGGGCAGCAGCAGCCATTCCCTGCAGCCTGGGCACCCCCAGTGGGGGCAGCCCCACAGGCCCCACAGGTCCCACCACCAGGTATGGCACCCTGTCCCCTCTGCCACCCTGACACCATCAGCACCCTGATGGTCATGGGGGGCGGCTCAGCGGGTGCCCCGGGGGGTGCCCACGGCCCAGCACGGCTCCCTCCCACCCACACAGGGCTGCACAGGGCCCCATGCGGTGGCTACGGCGTCGACCCACGCTTCTTCCACATTGAGTGGACAGTCAACAACGTGCCTGCGCCGGCCACCACCACCCTCGGCTACAGCGCCGCTGCTCCACCAGGCGCTGCCCTGTGGGGCTCCAGGGGCTGCGGGACCCTCCCGGCCTGGGCAGCCCCTGGTACACCCCAGGGAATACACCCACTGCCCCACATGACGCAGCTCCCAGACTACGGCCACCAGGGCACAGCGGTGCCCGCAGCCCCCATGCTGCTGCTCACCTCCATCCCCGGACGCCAGCACCTCAAGGCACAGCCTGAAGGCACCAACAGCTCCGGCACGGCCATACCTGCGCAGACACCCCCTGCCATCCACATCCCCATGGGCACCTGCGTCCCTCCCAGACCCATTGCAGCCCCACACAAAGAAGCTCCTATCGACCTGGATGCCAACATTGAAGTGACTGAGGAGATGCTCCTGCAAGACGCCCTCAGGCTCTTTGGTTCCTCCCCAGACACAGTGCAGGTTGGCCAGGACCCTGACACCGGTGTCCCCACACCTGGGGAACGCGGTGGCGCCGGCAGAGAGGGGAGAGCGGTGGCCCCAGCACCCAACCTCCATCCCTGCCTCTGAAAACACCAAGGAATGCTCTTCAGTGACCAACAGCTCCAGCAGGGCCTCCCCCATGCAGACAGCCCTGGGCAGCAACATCTCCTCAGAAAGCGACACATCTTCAGAGCGTGACATCTCCCCAAAAAGCAACATCGTCTCAGCGTTCAACATCTCCCCAAAGAGCAACACCTCCCCAAAGAGCGACATCTCCTTAGAGCGTGACATCTCCCCAGAGAGCAACATCTCCTTTGAGAGTGAAATCTCCTCAGGGCGCAACCTCTCTCCAAAGAGTGACATCTCCTCGCGGCACAACATCTCCCCAGAGCGCAACATCTCCTCCGAGAGTGACATCTCCCCAGAGCGCAGTTTATCCCCAAAGAGCGACATCTCTGCGTTCAACAACTCCCCAAAGAACAACACCTCCCAAAAGAGCAACATCTCCTTTGAGAGTGACATCTCAGGGCACAACATCTCTCCAAAGAGTGACACCTCCTTGGGGTGCCACATCTCTGCAGAGCGCAACATCTCCTCCAAGAGCGACACCTCCCCAGAGCACAATTTCTCCCCAAAAAGTGACATCTCCTCAGAAAACAACAGCTCAGACCGCAGCATCATCTCCCGAAAGAGTGACACCTTCTGGAGCAGCAACAACCCCTGCGAGAGTGACATCTCCTGGGAGAAAGATGTCCCCAGCAGCGCCTCTGCTGTCCCCCACAGCCAAGCCCTCGGGGACAAGGACGGCCACCTTGCAGTGCCCCAGAAGGTGCCTTTCGAGTACTACAGCGTGGAGGAGACCCTGGAGGCCATCCGCATCCTAGAAGAATCCCTCTATGGGACGGAGTCCCAGGAGCCGTGCGGGGACGTGGGGACGGAGCTACCGCCGGCCCAGCCCACCGTGGTGGAGAAGCGGGGGACAAAGCGGGGGCCGAGCCCCCCGTCGCCACCACCCAGCAAGCGCAGGGCTCTGGCAGGCTGCCCAGGGGTGGCAGGGGGGAAGAGACCCCCCCAGTGAGGAGACAGAGATGATGGGGGGCAGAGGGGGGGTGCATTTGAGGGGTGGGGGAGGGTTGTATTTAGGGGAGGGGGGCAGATTTAAGGGAGGGGATTGTATCTGCGGGGGGTGGTGTGTTTGGGGGAGGGTGGTGCATTTGGAGGTGGGGTAATGCATTTTGAGAGATGGGGGGGATGTGTTTAGGGGTGGGGGGCTTAGAGTAGCTTCGGTAGGGCCTTTTCTCTCCTGTTTTTCCATTACAAGTTGTAGCGGGCAGTGTACCTGGGGGGCACGGGGAGGGATGTGTTTAGAGGACCAGCGTGTATTTGGGGGGGCGGGGGGGAGGGATGCATTTAGGGGAGGGGGGCTTAGAGTGGCTTTGTTAGGGTATTTTCTCTTGTGTTTTTCCATTAAAAGCTCTTTCTCCAGCCCCGCTCTGTGCCTGTCTGGGAGGGGAGGGAGCACGGGGGTGGTCAGCGGGAATGGGCCCCCACCAGGTGCCACAGCCCCGCTGAAGGGGGATTTTCATTCATACCTGTCCCTTGTTTAACTTGGACATTCAAGCAGCTCAACTTTTTCTGAAATTACTTCTCCCTGTATACACATCACACTCTCCTGCAATCAGCCTTTCCTTTTCTCCTGACTTGGCCTTTCCCAGCGAATTCTTGGCTAGTGGTTTTCTTCAAAGCTGCTTTAGTGCTGCTGAAGGATGTTGAAGCGACAGCTCTGGCAATCCAAGCACTGTACTCGCCCATGAAAGCCTTCCAGCTCAGGCAGCCGCAACGCAGGATTCACAGCTCCTCGCTCCCCTGGACACGCTTCCAACCTCCGTATGACCCGATTCTATGACTATGGAGCTGGAGAGGCTGCAACCAGGGTCCCAAACACATGGGGAAGATGGGGCAGCTAGAGGGGAGGAAGCAGAAATCAGCGAGTGCCATCTCACACCAAGCACCCCACACTTGTCACATCACTCTGTCTTTCAGTCTGAACTCCCACCCACACACCAAACACAAGGACAGGCTTTGCACTCCGGCCACTCTCATGAGCACCAGCCCTTGCTCGCTGCATTAGCAGCACAGCCTCCTTCATACACCCACCAGGAACGTGTGGCAGCACCAAACATCTGCAGTGAGCTTTGTGCTGGCTACAGCCCATGTCAGAGAACGACCCCAGCCCCCAGAGGGAAGGTGACTTTGTCCCATGGCTCCTCCATCCATCCTGCAGCCTGCCCACAGCAGGAAGAAGGCACAACGGCCTGCACCAAAGGAGGAGCAACAACCACCTCTTCCCATGGGCCACCAGCAGCCGAAACACAAAGCCCTCTCACACCTCTGCTGGGCTGAGCTTGAAAACCCTTCCAAGGGGTAATGCGGAAAACCCTGTTGCTGGAGCAGCCACAACAGAATTCTGCCCACGGGACAGCTTCAAGCAGATTTACACCTCTGTGCAATGGGAGACGGCTGAGCCCTGAGCAACCAGGCCTTGCATTTACTGCTTCAAAAAACCCCACATTAAAAAAGCCCACACCAAGCGCCCTGCATCTCTGCAGAGAGCTCCACCTTCTCCAGCTGACAGCCACCAGGAGGCAGAAGAGCCAAAGCCCCAAAGCACAGAACCCCTCAGAGGTCACCAGATGGGGGCCTCTAGGGGGGTTGCTCTGTCCCTCGAGCCAGGATGAGCCCTGCTCCCCCGGCACAGCAGCTGCTGCTCATCCCGAACGCCTCACAGGTCAGCACCCAGGAGGTGCCCCAAAACACAGGCCCTCAGGAGCCACAACACGGGACGACACCTCTCCCCGATGCAAGGCCCACACACCAGCCGCCCCGCACCGCCCCTCCCCACACGGACAGCCCCTCCCCCGGGGGTCCTGCCCCCACGGCCAGGCCCTTCCTGAGGGCCGCCCCCAGCCCACAGGCCCTGCTCCCCCGCAGAGCGCTCAGAGCCTCCCACAGCCGGACGGACACTGACCTCAGCGGCGCTGCGACCCCTCACACAGCGCACGCGCCCCCGTCACGTGGCCCGCCCGGCCCCTGCCCTCATCCCCGCGTGCGGCAGCATGGTGGCGGCGGCCCCCGGTGAGTGCGGGCCCACGACGGCCCCGGCCCCGGCCCCGGCCCTGCCCCGCCGGCCCCCCGGTACGTGCCCGGGCCCCCTCCTAACCCCCCTCGGTACGTGCCAGGCCCCCCCCCAACCCCCACAGTACATGCGCAGACCTCCCCATAACCCCCCGGGTACAGGTATGGCCCTTCCATAACCCCCCTGGTAGGGGCCAGGGCCCTCCATAACCCCCCACTACGTGTACGGCCCCCCCATAACCCCCTCCCAGTACATGCCAAGCCTCTGCACTGCCCCCCCAGTACATGCCCGGCCCCGCTGTCCCCCCAGCAGCCCCCTGTCCCCCATGGCCCTGTCACACCGCTCCCCCCATGGCTGGGTTGACAGGGGTGTGATGTTTCTGTAGGTTCCTCGCCTCCAAGGAGCAGTTCCATGCCTACCTGCGGGCCTGGGGCAAGCCCAGCGGCGGGGGCGAGGAGGAGGAGGTGGAGGAGGAAGAGAAGGTCAAGGAGGACGAGGAGGTCGGCAGCTGCCAGAGCGAGCCCCCCGCCAAATGGGTGAAGTCAGAGGACCTCGGTCAGGACGGGGAAAGCCGAGAGGATGCAGGAGCAGCAGAGAAGGAGCCCGTGGAGCGGAAGCGGGCCCGGAGGCAGAAGAAGAGCAGGCCGTGTACGAAGCCCAGGCGCTACGAGCAGAGCAGGCTGTGCCCGTGGGTAACGCAGGTAGGGTGCGGGGGCCCTGCTCTGCGCTGCTCTGGGGTGGGGGATTTGGGAGCCCGGTGATCCCTCCAGGCCTGCATTGATTTGGAAGTCTAGGGAAGCACACTGAAGAGAGAGCCGCACCAGGGCAGGCTCCCAGCAGGGAGCGCGTAGCAGGGGGCTGCGCTGGCAAAACCAGCTCCGTTGGCTGCCTGGGAGAGGGTGAAGCAGGATGAGCTGAGCGGGACAAGTAAAGCTTCAGCTTCCCTGAAGCGCTAGTGCTAAAATGTCCCCTCAAGTGGGTACGTCACCGCCCTTCTGCGGCACGTTACAGCAGTCGGCTTCCTGGGAGCGTTTCGTGGGGCACCCAACATCACCCGGGGAGCGATGGGTGCTTGGAGCAGTTCTGGCCCCTCTCCGCGTTCATCCTTTAGCCAGTCTTGCATCCCTCTAGATCTGTAACTGCTTTGAGTTTTCCTCCAAGCCGAGCACTGAAAACGAACGGAGCTGTTCCAGTTTCTGGTTCTTTTCTCCAAGTGATACATTCTCTTGGAATAGTTGGGGCTCTCGAAGAAAAACCAGTGATTTCCTGGGTTTCCCACTGACATTTAGCCAAGGCAAGTGCTACAATTGCTACCTGGAATATCCTTCTGTTTAACCACTGCTGCTTCAGCTCTCCTAAAGTGCTCCTCCATCCTTCTTGCTTTCCAGCTGGAAATCCAAGGCAAGCTCTACTTGGCTCCGCTGACCACGGTAGGTGGATAATTCTCTCCTTTTGTCCAAATTTGCCATTGCCACATCTGGAACAGAGCAAATCTCCTGACAAACCATCTCTCTGCTGTCTCTTTCAGGGCGGTCACCTCCCTTTCCGAAGGCGATGCGAGCGCTTTGGGGCAGACGTCACCTGTGGAGAGACGGCTGCGTGCACAAACCTGCTTCAGGGCCAGTCCTCCCAGTGGGCTCTCCTCAAACAGCATCACACCGAAGGTAATTTTTGGGGTGCGGGTGGGTGCTATCATCTTGAGAGCCAAAGAAATGATAACTCGCTTCTGAGGAGAAAAGCTGCTGCTTGAATTCATGCAACCTGTCCCCCTCTGGCAGCCGGACGGAGCGTTTCCAGACACGATGACCAAATGCGCAGAGCTCCCGAACCAGACAACTGAAGTGGACTTTGTGGACATCAATGTCGGGTGTCCCATTGACCTGGTCTACAAGAAGGTAAGACGACGTTCTGAAGCGCATTTTCCCTCCTTCAATAGATGCTTGTCTTTTGCCTTATCTCCTGTTACCCGATCTGCTCCTGCCAGTCTGATCCAGAGCTCCCGGTTCATTTATGGGCACTAGACCTCAGCGAGAAGGCAAATAAGCTGATCAAGGAGCAGGGAATGGTGAGCTGTGTCTCCCTGGCAGCAGACAGAAGTTGGAAGGGAAGGGGCTGTGGGGTTTTTTTTGAGTCCCTTTTCTGCAAGTCTTGAGGTGCTGCAAGTCTTGAGATGCCAAGCAGGAAGCGGTGCCCATCCCCAGGTTAGGAGAGCTGAGCGTTTTCCCCATTTTTCATTACCCGATTTCTGAGTTCACACAACACAGTGCAGGAAACTGGTTTTCTCCACTCCTACGAGTCCTCAGGCACTGGCTTGAAATGACTTTGCAAGCTCAAAGGCAGCTAAAAGGAGAGCTGGAGCAGCCAGCTGCGATTTCACGTCTCACAGAAACAGAGATTAGCAGAAATAGAGCACGGCTACGGCCTTCTCTGGTTTTGCCAATCCTCATCCCTTTGGTCAGTGCTGGCAACAGCTGCCTGAAACCACGTTACCAGTACATCGAGTGGGATCCGAATTCTTAAATGTCATTTTCCAAGCGGAACCTGCCCGCATTAGGCTGCACGAAGCTTTGTAACCTGCGGTCTTTACAGTGCCGGGTAACAGACATTTATAGCCGTAAGAACTCAACATTTCAAAGCAATTTAGGTTTATTCCTTAACTCTCATTTGAAGGAGACGCTAACAAGGAGCAGGGTTCTCTGAGCACACTCCATTTCTGCTTTTGGGCTGCAGATTCAGGCTCTTGCTGTGCCGTTCTGTGCCCTGCTGGGCCACTCTCTCTCTGACATGTCTTACGGAAAGTTGTAGTGATGCTGTGTTGAAGCAGCCTCCAGGAAATAAGGTAAGCCTCCTTGACTGTAAAGAAAATGGCTCTGCACTGAAAATACAATGTGTGTTCCAAAGGGTGAAATAGCTGAAGTCTTAAGGAAGGATAGATCTGATCCCAATGGAAGTGGCTAACATCATTTTAGGATCTGCTGTCACGGGCGGAGTGAATAACTTCACTTGTAAGAGAGTAGTGAAATGTTTATTAACATAAAACAGTGATTTAACAAAGTTAGCAGTGAATGCGAGTGTTTTACGAGATTCGATGCCAGGGCACACTTGATTATTTACTGCATAGAGGCCGGGGTCAGACAAGCTCTCAGGGAGACCCTCCCGTTGAGTCCCGAGGTTCAGAAAGGACCCCCTGGCTTTCTAAACTCCTTCTCAGAGAGGAGTCTGGCTGCGGCTGGATCCAATCCTAGTCCCAGACTTGGTCAACGGTTTATGTCTAAAGGATTCTATATGCGCAATCAATCCTTAGATCCCTTAGCTAAGATTTCAAAGTTTAGCATGCTATTAGTCACTTACTGAGAATCTGTTGCGGCAAGGAATCTCTCGGCCTTGAGGAGAAGAACCTTAAGTGAGCGTCCCCACTCAAGAGGAGACCCTGTCGTGCAGCCGCTGCCGTGCAGGAGAGCTCAAAGGGCTCTTGGGCTGTCCACTGTTTATGGAGTAAGAGAATTGACCTAGAGTCATATTCTCATGGGAACAAGATACCCAGGTTCCCACTCCAGACAGGGTTTTGGTTATGTTGCCAGCCATTTCCCACAGTTCAAGTGCGACTCATCACAACTCCCGCTGATGGCCATGGCTTGAGCAGGAGCTGGGGGGGGATAAAAAAAGGGAAGAGCACACCGCCACATCTGCCCTTAATGCCTTCTGGCACTGGCAGGGTTTTGTCTCTGCACAGGCACGGCGAGAGGTGGGGAGGAGCTTTTCAGTGGCTCCTGCTGACTCTCGGCATGGCATTGCCAGGGGTGAGGCTGGTCTTCAGGTCACCAAACTTCAGAACCCGTTTTGGCACCGATTCTGG
Source organism: Rissa tridactyla (assembly GCF_028500815.1). Lineage (NCBI taxonomy): Eukaryota > Metazoa > Chordata > Aves > Charadriiformes > Laridae > Rissa > Rissa tridactyla. The sequence continues at coordinate 8,796,960 of NC_071483.1, forward strand.
GTGACTGCCCAGCAATAGGGGCATTGTCCTTATCGGGAGGCTGCGTCCCTCCAATGCTGGGGTTCAGGGTTAAAGCAACCAGGTCTGTTAGCAACCGGATCATTTTAAATCCCTGTTGGGATCCGGTGCCATGAAACCAATTAAACCTTGCAGTGGATATGGGAAGTTGGGATAAAGCAAAGATGGACCCTCCGGGCTGTGATCCTGCGTGGCTTCCTTAACGAGAGGAACCCAAATTAATACCAGACAAGTTGATTTTTTCATTGCTGCTGTTGGATAAAGTTTAGCTGGGAGGAGTTTTAAACCTTAAAACAGACGTCTTCAGGTCAGGGCTAAATTATGCCTCCGCAGGCTGTCATTATATCATGACAGGAGCAGGTTAAAGCTCAGCACCGGAGGCGGTTTTGTGCAGCAGCCCTAAATTTTCAGGAGGGTAGAGGCTTGGTTTGACACATCTGACTGCCATCACCTTTGCTGTAGAGCCACAGGGCGACGCAACAGGGTACCGGTGGCTCTATTGTACTGAACACAAACCTCTCCTTGTTTTTTTTTTGCTTTGTTTTTGTTGGGGGATACGGCGGGTCCGTAGACCCCTTGACAGAAGAGACAGAGTTTGCAGTGTACCCATAAGAAGGCTGCGAGTTGCGTCATATAAGGACAATGTAACAAAAAGGAGAAAGAAGGAGATTGCTTCAGAGAACGAGGAGAGTTAGGCTGTGAGAAAGCCAGATGTTGAGCAATGTGAACAGGATTTCAATAACCAATCGTATTGTAGATACGAGCGCCTGTGCTATGTCACCTAACCAATTGAATGCGTAGAAAGAACGCGTGAACGGAGCGTGAACAAAAGATTAGATATATAAGAAAGCCAAGTTTGTAATAAAGAGTGCGCTTAACTTAACTCTTCAAGGAGAGTCTTGTCGTTTGTCCGTCCCGACTGAAATGACAATTAGTGACCCCGACGTGATGCTGAGGAAGAAGACGACTGGAAATAGTCGTGGGGACGGAGCCCAGTGAAGCTGAAGACAGCGGGCAGAGCTGTTGACGGATCCGGATCGTATTTAAGAAGACACCTGTAGTAGGTGAGCCACTGGGGACATGGGAGGGAAGTTAACTAAGGAAGAGCAGACTCTACTCTGCACATGGACGCTGCTGTTGAAGCGGCAGGGTGTAATCCTCCCTGAAGTGACTTTGCGAAAAATGCTATTGTGGGGAAAGGAACAGGGAGTAGAAGTAACGTCGGTTACAGCATTTAGTGTAACGCAATGGACGAACCCAGGGCAGACATTATTTGAGAAAGCTATGCGTGGCTCAAAACCAGCCATTGAACTGTTAACTACGTGGTGACTTTTGTTAGACACATTAAAGAACTTTAAGGAGCAGAAAGATTTAGTGGAAGGAAGTGAACAGCCATCTGCAGCCCCTGAGCCCTTGGCCTTAAAACCTCCCATTGGTGATATGAAGGGGCGGGGGATTGCTGTTAAAGAAAATAAGGGACTGCTCCCGATGAACACAAAAGAGAAACAATATAAGTACGTGTTGCCTCGTGACCAAATAGCAGCTGTAAAAGAGACTCAAAGAGGGATGGGTGTTATCCACCCTGAAGGACTGGTGCGTCCCTCCGCACCCCCCGCTCCAGCCTTGGGGGAAACAGAGGCATGGCCTTCTCCTCCTATTTCTACTAACCCCATCTCGAGTCTGGGTTTTCCATCTTTGCCACCTGAGTCAGACGATGAGGAGGGCAGTCCTATAACGGGTGAGGAAGGGACTGAAGTGGTGGACTCTGGGGAGCCACCCCCATCGTACACAAGGTGCCCCTGGACGCTTGGGGGCCAGTTGGCAAAGGTTTAAGTGCCTTCCTAATAGGAAGATCTAGTACCACCTTACAAGGCCTCATGGTACATGTTGGAGCGATTGATGCTGATTACACAGGACAAATATGTGCCATGGTATCGACAGCTACACCACCTGTGACTATTGAGAAAGGAACTCGACTTGCTCAGTTAGTCCCATTTCAAAGTTGTGTTCCACAAAGGGACAACGTTACACATGGTAATGGCGGTTTTGGCGCTACGGGAAAGCCACAAGTCTATTGGGTGCAGACGGTATCTGATCAACGCCCACAAATGCATTGTGTTCTTGAATTTAGTGATGCCACTCCTAAGAAGGTCCGAGTGGCTGGATTATGAGACACTGGAGCAGATGTGACGATCATTTCTTTAAGGGAGTGGCCTGCTGCTTGGCCATTAACCTCCAGTGCCTTGGGAGTGGCAGGACTCGGAGGGGTTGCCAATAGTTCTATGTCCACTAACCTGATGGTGACTGTAAACTCAGAAGGGCAAAGGGCTACAGTGCGGCCATATGTGACCTCAGCTCCTTTAAACCTCTGGGGAAGGGACTACTTAGGCCAACGGGGAGTTCGCATAACGACGGATTTTTAGTCGGGGCCACTGTCTTGCAGGGCGTTTCTCAGCCCACTTTAGCTCTAAAATGGCTAACAGAAAAACCAGTGTGGGTTGATCAGCGGCCCCTTAGCCAAGGGAGATTAACAGCCTGCAGTCTCTGGTAATGGAACAACTTGTTGCAGGACACATAGAGGCCTCACATAGCCCTTGGAACACCCCGGTATTTGTTATCAAAAAGAAATCGGGGAAATGGAGATTGTTGCATGATTTGAGAAAGATTAATGATGTCATGGCAAGAATGGGAGCACTACAACCGAGATCACCTTCGCCTGCTATGATACCTATGGGGTGGGAAATTGTTGTAATGGATTTAAAAGATTGGTTTTTTACCATCCCTCTGGCAGAACAAGACAAAGAAAAATTTGCATTTACTGTTCCGTCTGTGAATAACATGGAGCCTACCAAAAGATACCAGTGGAAAGTGTTGCCACAAGGTATGAAAAACTCGCCTACAATTTGTCAATGGTTTGTAGCAAAAGTGTTGAGTCCAATCCGTGCCCTGTTCCCATCTGATTACTGTCACCATTACATGGATGATATTCTGCTAGCGGCTGCAACACCGCAAGAGTTAGAAAAAATGGAACAGAAAACACGGGAATCATTGTGTGAATATGGCTTAATAATCGCCCCAGAAAAGGTACAAAGGCAACGACGGTGGTTATACCTGGGAATGAAAGTATTAGTTCAGACAGTCATGCCACAACCTATCCAACTACAAATAGAAGTAAAAACGTTGAATGATGTACAAAAATGAGCAGGAATGATTAATTGGATTCGGCCCTATGTTGGTATTCCATCTTCCAAATTACAACCTCTCTCTGAGCTATTAAAAGGTGACACTAATATTTTAGCCCCACAAATGTTAACTGAGGAAGCAAAAAAAGTGGTAGCTGAAATAGAACAAGCTCTTAGTAGTAAACACGTATGGAGACTTGACTTAGCGGTTTCGGTGCAGGCCTTTGTGTTAGTAGATCAATTAGTGCCATTTGCTATGATTGCTCAATGGTGTGAACAATGGGATGATCCCTTACATGTTTTAAAATAGATTTTTTTGCCCAACAAGACGAAGAAAACAGCCCCTGGTCTATTTGAGCTAATAGCACAAGTTGTTATAAAAATTAGAACTCGACGTTCAGAACTGATGGGAAGAGACCCCGAACAGCTTGTAGTCCCTGTCCAGAGGGATTATTTTGAACGGTGCTTAGCTAATAGCACTGCCCTACGAGCAGCCATGACCAATTATACAGGGCAGGTGAGCTACCATTTACCTTCACACCCGCTGATCAAATTGGGCACCCAAATGGCCTTTGCACAGAAAAATCTCAGTCGCAGAAACCCAGTGGAGGGCCCCACGGTGTTCACAGATGGATCAGGAAAAACTGGAAAAGCTGCCATTGTCTGGAGACAAGGAACACAATGGCAACATAAGATCGAACATCAAGAAGGTTTGCCCCAAGTCGTAGAATTACGGGCGATGACCACGGTGTTTCAGAACTTCCCCAGCCCTGTCAACATTGTGACAGATTCGGCTGATGTGGCTGGACTGGTACAACATTTAGATAAGGCTGTTTTAGGTAATGTAACCAATGAATTGCTGTTTGGTGTATTGAAACTGTTACAGATAACAATACAAAAGCGACAGCAAGAATATTACGTGATGCATATTAAAAGTCATACCCAGTTGCCAGGATTTATTGTAGAAGGCAATGCACAAGCTGATGCTTTAGTGTCTGCAGTGGCCCTGGGACTTGTGCCCAATGTTAAACAGCCAGTGATAGCATCGCCTAGTTTTTATCATCAGGGATATTGTGCTTTAAAACGTCAGTTTAATCTTAGTAACGCTGAGGCTCGCAATATTATTGCAGCCTGCCCCGATTGTCAAGATCAACATGTACCTATATTTTATGGCACCAATCCACGAGGATTACGTGCTTTACAGCTTTGGCAAACTGATGTCACACGTATTACTGAATTCAGCCGTTTGAGGGATATCCATGTATCAATTGATACTTTTTCTTCTGCCCTCGTTGCCACTGCTTACGCTGGAGAATCAGCTCAGGACGCCCTACGCCGTTGGCAGCGTGCATTTTCTGTTTTAGGTGTCCCACCACAGATCAAAACTGATAATGGTCCTGCTTACGTATCGCAAAAAGGAGCTTGTTTTTTACAACTCTGGGGCGTGACACATGTCACAGGCATTCCCCACTCACCCACGGGTCAGAGTGTTGTTGAGCGTGCGCATGGTACCCTGAAACGCCTTTTACACAAACAAAAAGGGGAATGCTAGGGGAAACCCCTGAAGCACGATTAGCTAAAGCTGTATATGTCTTGAATTTTTTGCAGCTTGCTGATGATACGCCTGCTGCGATGCCACCCCTCCTTTGGCACTTTGGTTCTCTGGTGACCCAGGAACGGGTGGGTCCTGGAGCAAAAGTGCTGATGCGGGACCTCAGGACAGGACAGTGGTTGGGCCTGCATGACTTAATCACGTGGGGAAGGGGTTATGCTTGTGTTTCCACAGATCATGGACCACGGTGGGTGCCCGCAAGATACGTCCACCTGTATTTGAAGATAACCGGGACGGGGGAACAAAGCGAACCGGCAGGATGAGTCCGGCTATCTTGCTCACCATCTGCCTTAACATATTTACTGCACTCTCCTCAAGGGTTTGGATTCCACCTCAATCAAAGAATAATGTATGGGTCACCCTGGCTAACTTAACGGGCTAGGACACGCTTTGTTTGTCAGCCTCATCACCGGAGAATCCCTTCTCAACCTGTCTGGTGGGACAGCCCTTAGACGCCTGGCCTGCGCCGGAGTTTCCGAAGCACTTGACAAAAGGGGGTGAGGTAGTTGATAACTGGGATGCTGGGTACCCTGTCTGCAACACAGTAACCTGCACAGGACCTGTAACACAGTCACCAGATCTGTAACTAGATACCTGTAACACAGGATCTGCAACTCCACATCAACCAATGTCTCTGCATCTACTCCTCACCCTCTTCGCTTGCCGGCAGGAATCTCTCATCTGCGGAGACAGAGCATGGCCTGGTACCGCCTCTCATATTAAAGGGGGCCCCTGTAGTTTAGGAAGATTAACCCTACTAACACCAAATATATCTATGATTGTGCAGCACTATAGGTGCCCAAAACGAAGTGCTCACGCATTCAGAAACAGCTGCGATGACAATGTACCATTTTGGAACCCTGGAGAAATAATCGCAGCATAATTTTTAGCCCCCGGGGTGGCGTCAGCTAAAGCGCTCGCTGCACTTAACAAGCTTGGATGTTGGCTGGCTGAGCAATCTAATGCTACTTCTCTAGTTTTGAGTAGTTTACTGTTAGATGTAGACTCAGTTAGACATGCCACACTGCAGAGTCGAGCTGCAATAGATTTTTTGTTGCTGGCTCAAAGTCATGGCTGCCAAGATTTTGATGGGATGTGCTGCATGAATTTATCAGACCACTCTCGATCTATTCATGCACGCGTACAGGAGTTGATGGAACAAACGAAAAAGTTAAAAGAAGAGGATGGGTTCTTCTCTCTTGATCACCTTTTGCAAAATTGGGGACTCTCGGGATGGCTGGTTTCGATAGTCAAAGCAGGATTAATAATATTGTTGATAGTTGTAGTTGTGCTAATGATGGTGCCATGTCTCATCTCCCTACTGCAAAGGGCCCTGCAGCAGGTGATGGGGGCGGCATTTGTAGCACAAATACAAAAAGGGGGAGTTGTTGGGGGATACAGCGGGTCTGTAGACCCCTTCACAGAAGAGACAGAGATTGCAGTGTACCCATAAGAAGGCCGCGAGTTGCGTCGTATAAGGACAACGTAACAAAAAGGAGAAAGAAGAAGATTGCTTGAGAGAACAAGGAGAGTTAGGCTGTGAGAAAGCCAGATTTTGAGCAATGTGAACAGGATTTCAATAACCAATCGTATTGTAGATACGAGCGCCTGTGCTATGTCACCTAACCAATTGAATGCGTAGAAAGAACGCGTGAACGGAGCGTGAACAAAAGATTAGATATATAAGAAAGCCAAGTTTGTAATAAAGAGTGCGCTTAACTTAACTCTTCAAGGAGAGTCTTGTCGTTTGTATGTCCCGACTGAAACAACGTTTTTGTTCTTTTCTTTCTTCTAGTGAGCTGCTGCTGGGAGCCGTAGCTACCAACTTCACCTTCCTGCCTAAACACACGGCAAATTCCTACAGATAGGGCTGAGGAGGCCCTTTCCCGTGGCGTCGGGTCAAGAGGAGGCGTTAGGACGATGCGTGTCGAGGAACAGGGTTGTTCAGCTGCGCTCTGAAATGAAATAAAAGTTTTACGTTTTCAGAAGTTGCCTTCATGCCCCCAGCATCGGTCCCTGCCACAAGTTACACAGCAGATGGTCTCACACGATCTTGCAGCCAGAGGTGCCTCGCTAACAGAGAGCAATCTGTTTAATGAACAGGATACAGGCCAGGAGGGATCTCTGGCCTCCAGCTCACGGCAGTTGTCCCGGCTCCCCCACGCCACGCGCTGTTCATGTAGCGGGAGCGAGAGGCCTGTGTTCCTACCGGGGTGTCCTTGGTAGAGCCAAATCCTCCCCAGTGCCAGGAGGGGATGAACTAACCCAGTCCCCAGGGTCCTGCAGAACACAGAGAGACCCAGCATCTCGTCATTGGATGTTGTGCAGAATCCCGGCCTTTTCTAGCAGCATGCAGCGGTGGGTACCGTCTCCTCCCAGTGTCACGCACCCAGGGGAAGTGCAGCCCCCTCCGAGGGGGACCCAGAGCTGCTTGTTTCCCAATGAGGAGACTAAAAGACCCGAGAGCAGGATTTGAGGGAGGGCTGGGCAGGGGAGCGTGCCACCGAGGGGTGCTGCGTGACCTTCCCTCGCACCCTCCAGGTCCTTGTTCCTGTCTCTGCGTCACTCCAGGCAGCGCAGCACAGGCGACAGTCACAGAGGCATTTGCCGTGTGGCACAAGGAGGCTGCGGGTGCAGCTTCGACCCCACAAAGCTCGGCTGAACCAACTTGGTCCTTTCGCCCCCTGAAAAATACTGTTGAAAGCAAAAAGCACTTGCACACAGAGCCCCTGGTGGGATCCGGGGACACCCAGCCCCCCCGAGCCCCTTCCCTCCCCAGCAGGAGCTGGGGGGGCTGTTGGGGGGGCCGTTGGGAGGGGGCGGAGCACAGGGAGCCCCAACATTCCATCCTGGAGACGCCAAAGAGTCCTTAGCAGCGGAGAGACTGAGGGGACCCACCATGGCGCTGCCACCTCGGTGGCTCCCACTGCGCGGCCCCCGTGCCCCCCCGGTGCCCCAGAGCCTTCAGGCTTTCGTGCTCCCACAAACATTCTACCCCCAAGGCAGGGACAGACCCCGACCCACAGCCTGGGGACGCTGTCGGGGCCAAGAGCGCAGGAGGTGACCATGGCTCCTGTCTCTCTTCCAGGTGCAGCCACCCTGTTCCCACCGCCCGGGCAGCAGCTGCTCTTCCCCACGGCCTGGGCACCCCCAGTGGGGGCGGCCCCACAGGCCCCACCACCAGGTATGGCACCCCTGTCCCCTCTGCCACCCCGACACCTTTTGGCACCCAAGAACCCTGGGCACCTTCAGCCTCCCCCTCCCCTCTCCATGGCCACCTTCACCATCCCACCTCCCCTGTTCCCCCCCCAGCAGTTCTGGCACGGGGGCTCAGCAAGCCCGGCTGAGTGTCCCTGCCCTCGCCTGCCCAGTGAATCCCAGTTCCTGAGAATTTCCCCAATACTTGGGGCCACCTCTCGGGGACGAGAGCACAGGAGGTGACCATGGCTCTTGTCTCTCTTCCAGGCACAGCCACCCTGTTCCCACCGCCCGGGCAGCAGCAGCCATTCCCTGCAGCCTGGGCACCCCCACTGGGGGCGGCTCCACAGGTCCCACAGGTCCCACCACCAGGTATGGCACCCCTGTCCCCTCTGCCACCCTGACACCATCAGCACCCTGATGGCCATGGGGGGCGGTTCGGCAGGTGCCCCGGGGGGTGCCCCCGGCCCAGCACAGCTCCATTCTACCCACACAGGGCTGCACAGGGCCCCATGCGGATGCTGCTGCTTCGACCCACGCTTCTTCCACGTCCAGTGGACCACCACGATTGGGCCTGCGCCAGCCACTGCCATCCTTGGACACGGCGCCGCTGCTCCACCAGGCGCTGCCCTGTGGGGCCCCGGGGGCTGCGGGACCCTCCCAGCCTGGGAAGCCCCTGGCACCCCCCAGGGACAACACCCACCACCCAAAGTGACACAGCTCCCAGCCTACGGCCAGCAGGGCACAGCGGTGCCCACAGCACCCACGCTACTGCTCACCTCCATCCCCAGACGCCAGCACCTCAAGGGACAGCCTGCAGGCACCAACAGCTCCGGCACGGCCACCCCCGTGGGGCTACCCCCTGCCAGCTGCGTCACCATGGGCACCTGCGTCCCCCCCAGACCCACTGCTGTCCGCGAAAAAGAAGCTCCTGGCGGCCTGGGTGCCAACATTGATGTGACTGAGGAGACGCTCCTCCAAGAGTCCCTCAGGCTCTCTGGTTCAACCTTGGACGCGGTGGAGGTCGCCCAGGACCCTGACACCAGCATCACCACGCCTGGGGACCCAGGTGGCACCCTCAGAGAGGGGAGAGTGGTGGCCCCAGCACCCACCCAGCTGCCAACATCCATCCCTGCCTTCGAGAACACCAAGGAATGGTCTTCAGAGATCAACAGCTCCAGCAGGGCCTCCCCCGCACAGACACCCCTTGGCAGCGTCATCTCCTGGAGCACCATCAGCTCCCCAAAGAGCAACATCTCTCCCAGGAGCGACATCTCCTCCGAGAGTGACATCTTCCCAGAGCTCACCTTCTCCCCAAAGAACATCCCTTACTCAGAGCAGGACATCACAGAGTATGACATCATCTCCCTAAAGAGTGACACCTCCTCGAGCAGCGACATCTCCTGGGAGAGCAACGTCCCCAGCAGCCCCTCTGCTGTCCCCCACAGCCAAGCCCTCGGGGACGTGGCCGGCCACCTTGCCGTGCCCCACGCAGAGTCTCTCAAGAAGGCCATGAGCCTCTTGGACTGTGACTCCGGTGACACTGGAAAAGCTGCCCCGGTCTGCGACATCGACTCCCTCTCGCTGCCCGAGGAGCTGCTGATGCTCGATTGCAGCATGGAGGAGCTCCTGGAGGGTGCCCGCATCCTGGAAGAATTCCTCTACGGGCCAGAGAGCGACGTCCCCAGCACCTCCTCTGCAGTCGCCCACAGCCAAGCCCTTGGGGACGCGGCCGGCCACCTTGAGAGCGATGTCCCCAGGAGCCCCTCTGCTGTCCCCCACAGCCAAGCCCTCGGGGACACGGCCAGCCACCTTGCAGTGCCCCAGGAGGTGCCCGTCAAGTACTTTGGCGTGGAGGTGACCCGGAAGGCTGTTGTTGTCCTAGAAGATATCTTCTGCAGGACAAAGTCCCAGGAGTCATGTGGGGACACGGGGATGGAGCTGCCGCCGGCCCAGTCTACCATGGCGGAGAAGCGGGGGACGAAGCGGGGGATGAAGCGGGGGACGAGCTCCCTGTTGCTGCCACCAAGGAAGCACAGGTCTCTGGCGGACAGGACAGGGGTGGCGGGGGGGAAGAGACGCCCCCCAGCGAGGAGACGCAGATGATGGGGGACAGAGGGGGGGTGCATTTGGGGGGTGGGGGGAGAGTTGTATTTACGGGAGGGGAGTGGGGGGGCAGATTTAAGGGAGGGGACTGTATCTGGGGGGGTGGTGTGTTTGGGGGGGTTGGGGAGAGAGAGGTGTTTAGGGGAGGGGGGGTTAGAGTAGCTTCGATAGGGCCTTTTCTCTCCTGTTTTTCCATTAAAAGTTGTAGCGGGCAGTGTGTTTGGGGAGGTGGGTGTGTTTAGGGGAGGCAGGTATATTTAAAGAGGGTGTAGTGTATTTTGAGAGATGGGGGGGTGAGTTTAGGGGAGGGGGGCGCGTTTGAGGGACGGGGGGTTAGAGTAGCTTCGATAGGACCTTTTCTCTCGTGTTTTTCCATTAAAAGTTTTTTCTCCAGCCCCGCTCCGTGCCTGTCTGGGAGGGGAGGGAGTGCGGGGGACAGCGGGAATCAGCCCCCATAAGGTGCCACAGCCCCACATGGGACCCCGAAAGGCACCGAGCCCGCCCCAGGGCCGAGTCAAAGCCAGTGGGGTGGCAGTGGCAGGGGGGGACTCCGCTGTCCCTTTGTCCAGGGGCAGCCAGGACAGACGGGTCCCCGCCGGACCCACGGACACGGCCCCACGCAGAAAGCAGCATGGAGCCCCTGGGACAAGGACAGACCTTGGGGAGCGGGAGGGGATGGACACACACGACCACAAGGGCTGCCAGGCCTTCGGCTGGACCCCGGCCAGCGTGCGGGGACAGGCCTCGGGGCAAAGCCCCCAAAGCCTCGGCACAATCACCCCCGTCCGCGGCTCCGCAGCCCGGCTTTGCCTCCCTGCGCTGCCCAATCACCCCAAATCACCCCCACAACGGCCAGGGGGGAGCTGCCGGCCAGGCAGGGACCCTCCTCCCCTCCTCGGCCTGCACCTTGGGCAGCCCCGACACCAGCCGGGGGAGAAATAAGGAAAGAAATAAACAAAGAAATGACGGCAGGGGCCAAAAGTCCCTGGAAACCCCAGCTCTTTATTGCCCGTTCCCCCTCCCAGCTCCACAGCCCGGGGACAACGCAGCCAAGGGCGCCTTCGGGCAGCGGCCGCTCCTCTGCGGGTCCGGCACACAGAAGGTGCGGGGGGAGGTCCCCGGTCCCCGTCAGGGCACCCCCGGCATCGGGGGCTGAGCCCCTGCCCCAGAGCAGCCCCAGGGACACCGACGGGGCGGGGGGAGCCCCTGCGGGCCCCGGGCAGGCGCAGTCCCCTTGGCCTCGGCAGGGCCCGGCGCAGCTCCCGGCACCGCTGCTGCTCCACGTCCGGCCTCCCAACCCCCCGCCCCGAGCACCCTCCTGCACCCAAAACTCCCGTCCCCTGCAGCAGCTGCACCGCCACCGCCCGCAGCTCCCGGGGGCCGTGGGGAGCTGCTCTGCGCCAGAGAAGGAGGAAAAGGGAAGAGAAAGACCAGAACCCAAACTGCAGGGCTGACCTCGAGTTAACTGCAGGGCTGCCCAGCACCGCACACTGTGCTCCAGGTGAAGCCGCACCAGCGCTGAACACAGCGGGACAATCCCCTCCCTTGGCCGCCTGCTTTTACTGTCTTTGATGCCCCCCACGATGCGCTTGCCCTCTTGCTGCCAGGAGACACTGCTGGCTCCTCCTGAGCTGCTCACCACCCCCACACCCCTTTCTGCAGGGCTGCTCCCCAGACGCCCCCTCCCCATTCCCACTGGTGCCGCCGTTACTCCCTCCCTCCCACCTGCAGAACGCGGCACTTGGACTGCTTCAATTTCACACCGCTCAGGATTGCCCAACGCTCCAAGCCATCTAGAGCCTTCTGCAAGGCCTCTTGGCCCTCAACACACTCAACAGCACCTCCCAGTTTGGGATCACCAGCAACCTTCTTAACGGGGCATTCACCTCCCAAAATCCAGGGGAGCAACTCTGCCCACCCTTTTTCTGACAATTTGAAACTCAACCATTTCATGATGTCTGCAGCCGAGACCTTCCCGTCTCCCACGAGTCCTTCTCCGCTCACAACTACCATGTCTCGGAGGGCATCTTTCCTCGATAGCCCCTGAGCGCTGCTGACAAGAAGTTCCCATCTCCCACAAACTGCAGGAATTGCCCAGCCCTGCTCCTCACAGCACCAGCGGCTTCCCACATGCTGTCTGGGAAGATGAAATCTGCCATAAGGAGAAGGGCTCCTGACACAGAGGTGTCTCCTCATCCCCTAGAGATTCAGAGACTCATGGCCTCAGTTCCGGCATCCTGGCTGGGCGATGGGTCGCAGACCCCCACTGCACCATCGTGGCTGGACCATCAAACCTCTCCCTTGCGCACGGTGCGACCCCTCCACCCCTGCCCTGCCACCCACCCCGCACAGACCGGCACCTCCAGTGCAGCCCCTCAGCCGTGGGATCGTCCCACTGAGCCCCACTCACCCCGAGGACACCCCAGCTCTGGGAACGCACCAAGGCTCCAGCCAAAGGCACTTGCACCCACAGCCCCCGGTAGCCGCTGGTAGGGGCTGCAGGCCCTCAGCCCCCCCGAGCCCCTTCCCTCCCCAGCAGGAGCTGGGGGGGCTGTTGGGGGGGCCGTTGGGAGGGGGCAGAGCACAGGGAGCCCCAACATTCCATCCTGGAGACGCCAAAGAGTCCTTAGCAGCGGAGAGACTGACGGGACCGACCATGGTGCTGCCACCTCCGTGGCTCCCACTGTGCGGCCCCCGCGCAGCCCAGTGCCCCAGAGCCTTCAGACTTTTGTGCTCCCACAAACCTTCTACCCCCAAGGCAGGGACAGAACCCGACCCACAGCCCAGGGACGCTCTTGGGGCCAAGAGCGCAGGAGGTGACCATGGCTGTTGTCTCTCTTCCAGGCGCAGCCACCCTGTTCCCACTGCCCGGGCAGCAGCTGCTCTTCCCCACGGCCTGGGCACCCCCAGTAGGGGCGGCCCCACAGGCCCCACCACCAGGTATGGCACCCCTGTCCCCTCTGCCACCAAAACACCATTGGTGTTCAAGAACTCCAGGCACCTTCAGCCTCCCCCTCCCCTCTCCATGGTCACCTTCACCATCCCACCTCCCCTGTTCCCCCCCCCGGCAGTTCTGGCACGGGGGCTCAGCAAGCCCGGCTGAGTGTCCCTGCCCTCGCCTGCCCAGTGAATCCCAGTTCCTGAGAATTTCCCCAATACTTGGGGCCACCTCTTGGGGAGGAGATCGTAGGAGGTGACCGCCAGCCATGCCTCCTGTCTCTCTTCCAGGCGCAGCCACCCTGTTCCCACTACCCGGGCAGCAGCAGCCATTCCCTGCAGCCTGGGCACCCCCAGTGGGGGCAGCCCCACAGGCCCCACAGGCCCCACCACCAGGTATGGCACCCCTGTCCCCTCTGCCACCCTGACACCATCAGCACCCTGATGGCCATGGGGGGTGGATCGGAGGGTGCCCCGGGGGGTGCCCCCAGCCCAGCACGGCTCCCTCCCACCCACACAGGGCTGCACAGGGCCCCATGCGGTGGCTACGGCGTCGACCCACGCTTCGTCCACATCCACTGGACGGTCAACAATGTGCCTGCGCCGGCCACTGCCACCCTCGACCACAGCGCCACTGCTCCACCAAGCGCTGCCCTGTGGGGCTCCAGGGGCTGCGGGACCCTCCCGGCCTGGGCAGCCCCTGGCACCCCCCAGGGACAACACCCACTGCCCCACATGACGCAGCTCCCAGACTACGGCCACCAGGGCACAGCGGTGCCCGCATCCCCCACGCTGCTGCTCACCTCCATCCCCGGACGCCAGCACCTCAAGGGACAGCCTGCAGGCACCAACAGCTCCGGCACGGCTATACCTGCACAGACACCCCCTGCCAGCTGCATCCCCACGGGCATCTGCGTCTCCTCCAGACCCATTGCAGCCCCACACAAAGAAGCTCCTATCGACCTGGATGCCAACATTGAAGTGACCGAGGAGATGCTCCTGCAAGACGCCCTCAGGCTCTTTGGTTCCTCCCCAGACGTAGTGCAGGTCGGCCAGGACCCTGACACCGGTGTCCCCACACCTGGGGAACGCAGTGGCGCCGGCAGAGAGGGGAGAGCGGTGGCCCCAGCACCCACCCAGCTGCCAACCTCCATCCCTGCCTTTGAAAACACCGAGGAATGCTCTTCAGTGACCAACAGCTCCAGCAGGGCCTCTCCCACGCAGACATCCCTGGGCAGCAACATCTCCTCGAACACCACCCTCAACCCAAAAAGCAACATCTCCTCAGAAAGCGACACCTCCTCAGAGCGAGACATCTCCCCAAAAAGCAACATCATCTCAGCGTTCAACATCTCCCCAAAGGGCAACACCTCCCCAAAGGGTGACATCTCCTTTGAGAGTGAAATTCCCTCAGGGCGCAACATCTCTCCAAAGAGCGACATCTCCTCGGGGCACAACATCTCCCCAGAGCGCAACATCTCCCCACAACGCAGTTTATCCCCAAAGAGCAACATCTCCCCAAAGAGCAACATCTCTGCGTTCAACATCTCCCCAAAGAGCAACATCTCCTTTGAGAGTGACATCTCAGGGCACAACATCTCTCCAAAGAGTGACACCTCCTTGGGGCGCGACATCTCCGCAGAGCGCAACACCTCCTCCAAGAGCGACACCTCCCCAGAGCACAATTTCTTCTCTCCGAGAGTGACATCTCCTGGGAGAAAGATGTCCCCAGCAGCGCCTCTGCTGTCCCCCACAGCCAAGCCCTCGGGGACAAGGACGGCCACCTTGCAGTGCCCCAGAAGGTGCCTTTCGAGTACTACAGCGTGGAGGAGACCCTGGAGGCCATCCGCATCCTAGGAGAATCCCTCTATGGGACGGAGTCCCAGGAGCCATGGGGGGACGTGGGGATGGAGCTACCGCCGGCCCAGCCCACCTTGGCGGAGAAGTGGGGGACAAAGCAGGGGCCGAGCCCCCCATCACCACCACCCAGCAAGCGCAGGGCTCAGCCAGGCTGCCCAGGGGTGGCAGGGGGGAAGAGACCCCCCCAAGTGAGGATACAGAGATGATGGGGGGCAGAGGGGGGGTGCATTTGGGGGGTGGGGGAGGGTTGTATTTAGGGGAGGGGGGCAGATTTAAGGGAGGGGATTGTATCTGGGGGGGTGGTGTGTTTGGGGGAGGGTGGTGCATTTGGAGGTAGGGTAATGCATTTTGAGAGATGGGGGGATGTGTTTAGGGGTGGGGGGCTTAGAGTAGCTTCGATAGGGCCTTTTCTCTCCTGTTTTTCCATTACAAGTTGTAGCAGGCAGTGTACCTGGGGGGCACGGGGAGGCATGTGTTTAGAGGACCAGCGTGTATTTGAGGGGGTGGGGGGGAGTGTATTTGGGGAGGGTGGGGGAGGGATGCGTTTAGGGGAGGGGGGCTTAGAGTGGCTTTGTTAGGACATTTTCTCTTGTGTTTTTCCATTAAAAGTTGTTTCTCCAGTCCTGCTCTGTGCCTGTCTGGGAGGGGACGGAGCACAGGGGTGGTCAGCGGGAATGGGCCCCCACCAGGTGCCACAGCCCCGCTGAAGGGGGATTTTCATTCATACCTGTCCCTTGTTTAACTTGGACATTCAAGCAGCTCAACTTTTTCTGACTTAGTTCTCCCTGTATACACATCACACTCTCCTGCAATCAGCCTTTCCTTTTCTCCTGACTTGGCCTTTCCCAGCGAATTCTTGGCTAGTGGTTTTCTTCAAAGCTGCTTTAGTGCTGCTGAAGGATGTTGAAGCGACAGCTCTGGCGATCCAAGCACTGTACTCGCCCATGAAAGCCTTCCAGCTCAGGCAGCCGCAACGCAGGATTCACAGCTCCTCGCTCCCCTGGACACGCTTCCAACCTCCGTATGACCCGATTCTATGACTATGGAGCTGGAGAGGCTGCAACCAGGGTCCCAAACACATGGGGAAGATGGGGCAGCTAGAGGGGAGGAAGCAGAGGTCAGCGAGTGCCATCTCACACCAAGCACCCCACACTTGTCACATCACTCTGTCTTTCAGTCTGAACTCCCACCCACACACCAAACACAAGGACAGGCTTTGCACTCCGGCCACTCTCATGAGCACCAGCCCTTGCTCGCTGCATTAGCAGCACAGCCTCCTTCATACACCCACCAGGAACGTGTCGCAGCACCAAACATCTGCAGTGAGCTTTGTGCTGGCTACAGCCCATGCCAGAGAACGACCCCAGCCCCCAGAGGGAAGGTGACTTTGTCCCACGGCTCCTCCATCCATCCTGCAGCCTGCCCACAGCAGGAAGAAGGCACAACGGCCTGCACCAAAGGAGGAGCAACAACCACCTCTTCCCATGGGCCACCAGCAGCCGAAACACAAAGCCCTCTCACACCTCTGCTGGGCTGAGCTTGAAAACGCTTCCAAAGGGTAACGTGGAAAACCCTGTTGCCGGAGCAGCCACAACAGAATTCTGCCCACGGGACAGCTTCAAGCAGATTTACACCTCTGTGCAATGGGAGACGGCTGAGCCCTGAGCAACCAGGCCTTGCATTTACTGCTTCAAAAACCCCACATT
Organism: Rissa tridactyla; assembly: GCF_028500815.1. Classification (NCBI taxonomy): domain Eukaryota; kingdom Metazoa; phylum Chordata; class Aves; order Charadriiformes; family Laridae; genus Rissa; species Rissa tridactyla. The sequence goes on from NC_071483.1 coordinate 8,813,579, forward strand.
AAAAAAGCCCACACCAAGCGCCCTGCATCTCTGCAGAGAGCTCCACCTTCTCCAGCTGACAGCCAGCAGGAGGCAGAAGAGCCAAAGCCCCAAAGCACAGAACCCCTCAGAGGTCACCAGATGGGGGCCTCTAGGGCGGTTGCTCTGTCCCTCGAGCCAGGATGAGCCCTGCTCCCCCGGCACAGCAGCTGCTGCTCATCCCGAACGCCTCACAGGTCAGCACCCAGGAGGTGCCCCAAAACACAGGCCCTCAGGAGCCACAACACGGGACGACACCTCTCCCCGGTGCAAGGCCCACACACCGGCCGCCCCGCACCGCCCCTCCCCACACGGACAGCCCCTCCCCCGGGGGTCCTGCCCCCACGGCCAGGCCCTTCCTGAGGGCCGCCCCCAGCCCACAGGCCCTGCTCCCCCGCAGAGCGCTCAGAGCCTCCCATTTCCCGTTGGTTGGGTACTCCAGGGTTCACAGCCTCTCTGGAGCGCCTCAGATCCTTCCTGGATGTCCTGCCCTCTCTTTACTTCTCCTTATGTTACACCTAGAGGGATTATCTGACTAGTTTATTTCTTTCCTTTTTGGTAAAATTGCCCAATGTCACTAGCCCTGGTTAAATGTTTGACCACCCTTCTAGTCACTAATCCGGTAGGAATCAGTTTGTCCTTCTGTCCGTGCGATAGGAGATGTTCCACAAGCCTTTGCTGGAGCCTCTTTGTCTAGTCGTTCCCTTATCGTGTCACCTCCGATGGAAACGGCTTTTTCCCACTGCAAAAACAAGACCTGCTTTTCTTACAATTTCGCCCTTCCCTTTTTCATAATCTTACTGCTTTTTGCGTTTCTAGGGTATGGTTCCACATGAGGCCTCTAGGGCCGACAGCATGATGTTACATTCTTCTTCTCAACAGTTTTTATTTTCTTCTTCTTCTAGATGAAGCATTTTTCCCGGCTATGGGGGAGGGTCTACTTCCATTCGTTTCGTTAGGGCAGTTGCAATCAATCACTGAACTAATCCTCGCACACAGGGAATGATACAGCATCCTACAGCCGCTAAAACTCCTGCTACTATTATAAGAGAAGTCAACATTGATACCACCATAACTTTCCATTTCCCAAACCAGGAATCCAGCCAACCTGTCCGTGAGGTGTCTATTCCAGAGTTCTCAGCTAACTCATCAGCTAGACTGGTGGGCCCTGGAAGGGCTTTAGTTATAGTACCATCTGGAGCTGGATTGTTGGGGATGAAGGCACAGCGCCGATTCCCTAACATTACACACACCCCTCCCTTCCCCGCTAAGACCATGTCCAGGGCAATCCTATTTTCCCATGCCATTCGGCTGGTTGCATCCAATTGTTCAGCTATTCCTTTTAATGCATCCCTGGTATAATTAATAAAATTCTGTTGGTTATAGTAAATATAATTCATCCAATCTACATTTCTGTTTATAGTTACCCACCAGAAAAAGACAAATTCGAATCCTGCTCCTATCTGATTCCTTGCTTTGTGTTCATCTGGGACCCCTCTAGGGACTCCAATGGGATCTCTCTCTAGATCCGTTCATCAAGGGATACACCTCAACTTCTTTTTACTCTATTGCCTGAGCTCAGGGATCCTGTTCCTTTTTCAAATGCTAGGGTGAATGGTATTGCCAATTGTACCATTCCACATGGACCTTTCCAGTTAGCCGGCAACACAGATCGCAAAGTCCTCCCTCCACAATACCACCAGAGATCCGCCCGAGGCACTCGTAACGCTGAGCCGTTTCCTCTTACATCCTTGGTCACATTCAGAGTTTCAGTGCACAGGGTAAATCCCCCCGCAGGTTTGGCAGCATTCACGCCCTGCCGTGAGAGGCACACTGGATGGTTCCCAACTGCTGTGGAAAATTTAACGTCTCTAGACTCCAAGGCAGGAAACAGTAAGGAAAGTGAATGACAAGTCTCATTTCCCCAGGCGGTCTTTTCTTGGTATAATGCTATCAGACACCACATCCCTACGGAATCTTTCGTCCACCCTAAGGGAAAAGGGACGATCTGTGCTGGGGGCCTTCCTGTGGCACAAGCAGAGCAATTGCTTTGGTTCAAACTATTAACAGTATATTACACCCTATTAACAGTATACTTTACCCAAGCATTCGTCTCACCGTACCCTCTTTCAATCTCAAATGTTTGTCTAAGACCTTTAATCTCAGTAACCGTTACCAAAGCTGGATCATTCGGTGGTTCCCACTGTTGTATTACTGGGAGTTTAGTAGTCATAGTTGTCCCTTCTGCTTAACTGCTATTTTCCAGTACATCTATTCTAAACCTTCCCCTTGGATCCCTTCCAGACGCATCTGCTCCTATTCCATATATTAGGTCACTTGATCCACCCGTCATCCACGGTCCACCCTCCAATTTGGGTGGTCCACCACAACTTCACTCCATTGTTCACAAAGTGCAGTCTCAGGATATCTCTCTGCGACCCTCCAAATTTCTGGGCACGGGTACTTGTTTTCGCCACTCAACTATCTTTGGGCCTCTAGATCCCCACACTCCAGTACTTGTCAGGCATCAAAGCGTATGGTCTGTGGGGTATCTGGATGTATACTCCGTAGGTGATCTGGGTGTACGCTCCAGCTTCCTAGTGGGAAACACAACGCTGCCCCTATGACCAGCATCATCGCAAAATGCTTCTTAAAATTCATGCCGTACACAGATTTATATCTCCCGACTGGATCATCCTGCCCCAACCCATGGCTTATTGTCTCTTTAGGGTTACTCGCAGCGGGCTGTCAGTAGAATGTACAGTCCACTGTCCCACTGGATCTGTTGGCGGGGGTTCAACTGGTCCTTTTAGCCAAGCGTAGTGAGTCCAACCCCTGTTGGCCGTCCTCACTGCAGTCCCAGTGGTCAGTAACACTTGGAATGGGCCTTCCCATTCTGGTTGGAGCTTGGTTTCCTTCCAGGATTGGATCAAGACCCAATCTCCCGGTCGAAAGGCATGGACTGCAAATTCCAATGGGTGGAGTTTGAGCAAGAAGTCCTTTATTTCTGAGGAGAGAGAAAGAAGACGACAACCCCAGTATACAGTTCTTAAGAAACATATCTTTAGTTTCAAAAGTAGGCAAGTCTTCTCTGTTACCCATATAAGGTAGTTCAAAAAGCATCTCATAGGGCGAGAGACCTATATCTTTTCTAGAAGTCTGGATCCTCAACAATGCTATTGGTAAACATTTAGTCCATGGTAATTTGGTTTCTAAAATCAGTTTCAACAATGGTCTCTTAATGGTCTGGTTTGTCCTCAACTTTTCCTGATGATGGGGGATGCCAGGGGGTATGAAATTCCCACGCTATCCCTAAACTTTCCGCAATTCCTTGAAGGATTTTAGAAGTAAAATGACTGCCCTGATCTGAGTTTATATTCTCCACTAACCCGTATCTGGGAATAATTTGTTCTAGTATTATCTTAATTACCCCTGCTGCAGTAGCTGACACCAAGGGGTAGGCTTCCACCCATCCAGTAAGATGCTCCACCAGGACTAAAAGATCTTTTCGCCTGCCTGTTGGTGGCAGTTCAGTGAAGTCTACCTGTATACTTTGGAACGGTCTCAAGCCGGGCTCTCCTCCTCCTGAAGACTGCTTTCTCAAGGCTTTCTTGTTTGCTTTCTTACAAATAATACATCCCTCACAAATTTGTTTGGCCACTGTCTATATGCCAAAGCATCTGTACTTCCACAAAACCATTCGCACGTTGCATGCGTTCCCCAATGGCTTCCCTGTTGTAGCACCGTCACTATTTCTCTCATTGTTGGTTGACCATTTCCCTTCCATCAGGCAGAATCCATTTACCACGTCTCCACTGCCCCTGCTTCTGTCAGTGCTTCTCCTGCCCCAAGGCCGCCTCTTTTGCCACCTTGTCCACTAATCTGTTTCCCCTTGCGGTAATTGAATTGCCTCTCTGGTGACCTTTAACATGTAAAGCTGCTATTTCACCTGGTATTAATATATTAGCTAACACCTGCTTTGTACGTTCTTCGTGTAAAAGTTCTTTCCCTTTGCTGTTTATTAGTCCTTGTTCTTCCTAAATTTTACCAAAGGTATGCACTACCCCAAGGGCATAACAAGAGTCTGTATGTATTGTTTCTTCTCCTTTCTCCAGTTAATTTAAGTGCCTGGTTTAAGCTATACATCTCACATGTTTGAGCGGACCATGCACTAGGTAATTTTTCAGATGCTTTTACTTGTTGGTGTCGCGTTAAAAGGGCTGTAGTTTCGATACTTGTCTGTCAGAGTCCCAGGACTTTCACTGATTTACTATCAGAGTTCCACCAAAGGACTTTCACTGAATCAGATTCACAAATAATTGAAATTAGTTATTTTATTGAGAGCGACAGAACAGATTCGAGATTGCCGTTGATAAATTCGCTAACTACAATAGCGCTAATTACTTAAGGTTAATATTGCTAGCAAAAATAATGATAGTACAACAAGCCGGGGTAACATTCCCCAGAGGGTGAAAGGCGCAACGCTTACCCAGAAAGGCGTCCCTGCCTGGGGTGGAGGGAGAGAACACAGCACATGGACTGGTCCGTCAGGTATCAAGTTTCTTCTCTCCCAATTTAACAGTCATTTTCTCCATCCTTTTATCCCCAAAATTACAAGGTTTCCCTCCCCTAGGTGACGTGTAGTATGATTTGGGTGGAGAGATGAGTGCTATAGCCATGTATGTTTAGCATGATCTCTAAAATCTTCATTAGCATATACTGGGGTGTCAACTTCAATATGCATTTCACAGGTAACGAGGCAAAGGTCAATTACCAGACACGGCAGCCTCTCAAGGAAACAAAGAGCTACACAAGGTCTCTGTTATCTTGATTTTACTGTCTCTGCTGACGAAAAGCAGGGCTGTCCTGGCTCCCCAAGACTACTCCGTCATTTATGTATCCTGTGATAGCCAGCCAAGCCTTCACTCCCCTGGGCTGCACAAGAGATAGCAAAGCCAGTCTGAATTGCTCTTTGAACACAGAGACTTCACCTCATTATCCAGATTCCACAGTTGACTCACTCCATTTATCACCGCATGTCCATGACACCTCTTTCCTTCTATCACTCTTGAAGAAGCGTCTACGAACAAATGAAGACCCCCAGATAGGGGTTCTTCCCTTAAGTCAGGTCAAATCATTCGTGTGTAAGTTCTTCATCCTTTGCCTCTCTCTCTCTATTTTTTTTTTTTTTTTTCACAAAAAGCTCACTGGGTTAAGGCAAGGGCTGGTAGTTAAAATCAAATCATCCTTTTCAATTAAAATTCCTTCATACTTCAGTATTCTTGAATTGGTTAGCCGTTTTCCCGTGGTTTGGGCTAAAATGGTTTTTACTTGGTGAGGGGTGCTACCTTCTATCATTCCCCTGGCCACCCTCAGAAGACCAGATCTAAGAGTTTAGATAAATAGGCCACTGGCTGCCGCTTATCCCCCCCCACTCTTGAGTTCCTAACGCAGCCCCTTTGTCTACAGTTAACAAATAGTTGAAAAGATTTCTCCAAAGAAGATAAGGCTAAAACTGGAGCTCTGATTAGGCTGTTTTAAATCTTACACTAAATCCTCCTCTTCTGTCCAAACCAATACATTTGGTTCTTCAGCTAACAGTTTGGAATATATTCCTTTAGTCTTTTGAACACACCCCTCTATCCACAGTTCACAGTACCCAGTCGGCCCCAAAAATTTTCTCAGTTCCCTCTTGGTCTTTGGCAGAGGTAAGTCTACTATTCCTTTGATCCTCTCAGGATTTATTTTTTTTCGACTCCCTTCACTGACTAGATGTCCCAAGTACTTCACTTCTGTTTCCATGTATTGCAATTTTTTTATTATTTTTTCTTTTTTGAGACCATCAAACCTTACTGTCCCGGAAAGTTCAGTAACTCATTCGTGGCTTCTTTTACCCTGCCTTCTTCCTCCCCACATACCAGTAATCATCCACACACTGAAGCAGGGCTACTCCCAATGGAGGGCTGAATTGTTCAAGCACTTGTTCTAACACTTGCCAAACAAATTAGGGGATTCTGTAAATCCCACAATGATAACACCCTACCGGTGAACCTCGAGCTGCTGGTAGGAGTGGCTGGGGCAGTCCTCGTCCCGTTATTCACCCCTCTTCCTCGCCCCCAAGTAACAGTCTAAGGGGTCCCACTTCGGGGATGCAATTTCTTTGTCAATTGAAACATCACCGACAGTCTGGGCTGGGAACATATAAAATGGATTTGGGCGTTCCTGAATCCTGAATCTATTCATCTTGACCCAGCAAAAAGCATATTCACCTTCCTCTACTTCCTTATTATTCACATACATGTTTAAAGTCTGACAGACCCAGTCTTCATCAGATCCAAATTTGGGCCAAAATACACTAGGAGATCTTATGGGTTCTTTGGTCCAAACAAATTCAAATGCAAATGCAAACATGTCCCCCCTGGGACACCTCTGGGATCCTCTAAGACAGACACAGGACCCCTAGGACAACCCTGAGACCCTTCCCAGAATGTCCACGGCCCCTCCGGCCACCCCTGGCCCCTCTGGGATGCAGTCCGAACAAAACAAATCATTTTCTTTTTATCTTTATCCCTTGTACAAGAAGAATCATTCTGAAACCTCAACATTCTTCCCTAAAGGACTGTCTGGGGGAACGTTCCCGGGGTCTTTCTTAGTATCCCCTTTTTCATCCCTGGGCCTAGAATCCTTATTTCCCATTCTGAACACAGACTTTTCTTACACCCCTTCCTTTCGCTTCGTCCTTCTCCAGCTGCGCCCCTCGCGGGACTACAGAACCGCGGATCCGGACTCCACACTCGCTTCGTACCGTAGTACGTCTCAGTCACTCACACACAAGTCTCTTAGAACGTCCCGACCACCAAGGCAATACTTTAACAGTCCGATTTTCCTTACCTTGGTCCGTGCATGGAGTTGCCTGGTCGTACTCTCTGTGCCTACTGCACCTATCCCTTCTCCCCCTGTGCTTCACAGAGTCTGCTGTCCAACTGGGTCTTGAGATCTTAGTCGATTCCTCACGGAATCCCTGCCAACGAGCCACGAGACCCTTGAAATCAACGGGACGCGTCTTCCCGTCCTTCGGCGACAGGGACTCCCAAGAAGATGACTTCTGCTCCCGGATGAGCCCCCAAATTGTGAGAAACAAGTTCCGGTCCGAATGAAATAAATAGGCTCAGGCAGCATCCTCTGTGAAGCACATTTTTATTCACGTTCTTGCAAGAGCGGGTGACCTAGCAAGTAGGCACACTTCCAGTTCTTGAAACACACCTTTTTATTCCCTAATCCCGGCCGAATTTTTCCCTCCCCTGTTTCCCATTGGTTGAGTACTCCAGGGTTCACAGTCTGTCCGAGGCGCCTAAAATTCTTCCCGGGTGTCCTGCCTCTGTTTTCTTCTCTTTATGCTACACCTAAAGGGATTATCTGACTAGTTTATTTCTTTCCTTTTTGGTAACAAAAAAATTGCTCAATGTCATTAGCCCTGGTTAAATGTTTGACTCCCCTTCTAGACACCAATCCAGTAGGAATCAGTTTGTCCTTCTGTCTGTGTGATAAGAGATGTTCTACAAGCCTTTGCTGGAGCCTCTTTGTCTTAGTCATTCCCTTATCGTGTCACCTCTGATGGCAACGGCTTTTCTCCTCTGCAAAAGCAATACCTGCCTTTCTTACCCCAGGACTTGGCACGAGGATTTGCACAAGGCCTCACACCAGGGTTTGTTCGAGGGCTCTTCAGGGGCTGGGGGGAAATGAGGGGGCGGGGGAGGTGGGTGGCGGGGGATCAGGGGCACAGGGTGGGGTGGGCGTTGATGCGTGGTGGGTATTGCACAAAGGTTTGCACGAGGGTGCGTTGGGGGCTGAGGGGGCACTTGATGGGGTGGGGGAGGGGTTTGGGGGGTTGGGAGGGGGCAGGGGGTGGGGGTGAGTAGGGGGGGGAAGTGCGTGAGGGGGGCTCGCATGAGGATTCACACAAGCCCTTGCAGGATTCACACAAGTGTTTGTAGAGGGTGGGGGAGGGGGTTGAGGGGGGACACGTGTGAGGGGGGTGGTGAGTTCACACGAAGGTTTGGGCGGGTTGAGAGGCTGGGGGAGCATTCCCAGGAGTGTTTGCACAAGGGTTCGCACGAGGGTTTGCACAAGGTTTTGTGGGGAGCTGGAAGATTGGGGGGTAAGGGAGGGGTCTCACACGAGTGTTTGCACAAGAGTTCATAGGGGGCTGGGGGGGTTGAGGGGGTGAGGGAGGGATTTGAGGGGGATTTTGGGGGGTGGGGGAGGGGGTGGATGATGGTACATGAGCGTTTGCACGAGGATTTGTATGAGGCTTTGCAAGGAGTTTGAAGGGGTGGGGCAGGGGGTTCACGGTGGATTCGGGGGTGGGGGCAGAGGTTGGGGGTTGGCACATGAGGGGGTCGCAGGAGGATTTTCACGAGGGTTTGCAGGGGGCTGGAGGAGGTTTTTGGATGGAATTTGGGGGGTGTGGGTGGTGGGTTTGCACAAGGGTTTGGGGGGGTTCAGAGGCTGGGGAGGGGGGATGGTGGCATTTAGGGTATTTTGCACATGGACTCGCACAAGAGTTTGTAGGGTTTGTAGGGCTGGGGGTGTTTCAGGGGTGGGGGAGAGGGTGGAAGGGGAGATTTGGGGTGGGAGGGGTAGGACGTGGGGTACGGGGGGGCTCACACGAGACCCTGCACTAGGGTTCGTAGCAGGACTGGTGGCGTGGGATTGGGATTCTGCTCGAGGCCTCGCACAAGGACTCACATGGCGGTTCCTAGGGGACTGGGGGGGTTGGGGGAGGGGCTTAGAGGGGATTGGGGTGGGGTGGGGTGGATTTGGGGGTGGGGGAGGGGTGTGGGAGCTGGGGGTGAGGCAGGAGGGGGCTCGCACAAAGATTCGCACGAGGGTTTGTAGGGGCTGGGGAGGGGGTTGAGGGGGGACTTACGGCGTGGGGGAGGGGGGAGTGGGATGGATGGTGGCCCATGAGGGGGTTTTGCAGGAGGATTCGCACAAGGCCTCGCACCAGGGTTCACCGGGAGCTGGGGGTGTCAGGGGGTAGGGGAGGGGGCTCACACGAGTGTTTGCACAAGGGCTTATAGGGGTCGGGGGGGCTTGGGGGTGGGATTTGAGGGGGAATTTGGGGGGTGTGGGAGGGGGCAGATGATGGTATGTGAGTGTTCACACAAGGGCTTGTGGGGGGTGGAAGATTGGGGGTGGGGAGGGGGCTGAGGTGGGGTTTAGGGGCTGGGGGAGTGGAGGTAGATGTCACACAAGGGGACTTTGCACGAGGGTTTGCATGAGTGTTCATAGGGGTCTGGGGGTGTTGTGGGTAGTGGGGGGGGATTTGGGGTGTGTTGGGGGTAGGTGGGGGGGGTGGGGCAGGAGGGGGCTCACACAAGACCTTGCACGAGGGCTCATAGGGGGATGATGGCGTGGGGTTGGGATTTTGCACGAGGCCTCACACGAGGGTTCACGGGAGGCGTTTTGGGAGGGGGGGGGCAGGAGGTGGGTGGTGGCGCATGAGGGGGCTGGAACGAGGCTTTGCACAAGGATTCGCACGAGGCCCTGCACGAGGGTTCGCACGACAGCTCATGGGGTGCTGTAGGGGGAAGGGGCATGGGGGAGGGGTTTGAGGGCAATTTGGAGGGTGAAGGGGGGGTTCAAGGGGGATATAGGGGGTGGCGAAGGAGGAGGCTTGCGCAAGGGTTTGCGTGAGGTTTGACAGGGAGGGCTGGGGTGGTGGGTAGGGGCGTGAGGGGGCATTTGGGGGCGGGGGAGGCGGTGGATGTCGTGCAAGGGGGTTTTGCCCGAGGGTTTGAAGGACAAGTTCCCCAAGGGCTTGTGTTAGGGAGAGCTGGGGGTGTTGGAGGATGTGGGGGACGGGGTTGAGGGGGGATTTGGGAAGGGGGGAGGGGGTTTGCACGAGGCCTTGCATGCTGATTCGCACAAGGGTTCACAGGGGGCTGCGGGGGTTGGGAGAGGGGAAGTAGGGAAGTGGGGGAGGGGCTGTTGGGGGGAGGGGAGAGGGAGGTGGGCGGGGTGGGGGCTGTCACAAGGGTTTGCAGGAGGGTTGGGAGGGGTTGGAAGGTGGGGGAGGGGCTGGCAGAGATTTGGAGGTGGGGGAGGGGTGGATGATGGTACCTGAGCGTTCCCACAAGTTTGCACAAGAGTTTGCAGGAGGGTTCACAAAAGGGTTCATAAGGGAGTGGGGAAGGGTGGGGGAGGGGAGAGAGATTTGGGAGGTGAGGGAGGGGGCGGTGGCGCACGAGGGGGCTCGCGGTAGTATTTGCGCAAGGCCTCGCACGGGGGCTCGCACGAGGGATCCTGCAGGGCTGGGGGTTAGAGGTCTTGGGAAAGGGGTCGAGGGGGGATTTGGGGTGGTGGTACAGGAGGGGGCTGGCAGGAGGATTCGCACCGAGGCCTTGCACAAGGATTCGTGGGGGGATTGGGGGGTGGGGGACGGGTTTGAGGGGGTATTTGGGGGTGGGGAAGGGAATGGATGTCGCGCAAGGCATTTTTGCACGAGGCCTTCAACAAGGATTTCCACGAGGGCTTGTTGTAGGGGGCTGGGGGGGAGCGGTGATTTGGGGGATGAAGGAGGGGGTTGAGGGGGGATTTGGAGGGAGGGGGAGCGCGGGGCGGGGTGTGTGTGCAGGGGTCCGGAAGGAGGATTCACACGAGGGTTTCCCCAAGGATTCACACAAGGGTCCCTGGGGGTGGCTGGGGTTTTGGGGAGGGGTCGAGGGTTGGACTCGGGGGTGGGGCAGTGCACGAGGGGGCTTGCACAAGGGCTCGCACAGAGATTCACACGGAGATTCACACGAGGCCTTGCATGAGGGTTTGTGGAAGGCTGGAAGATTGCGGGGGGGGCGGGGGTGGAGTGGGGGGATGGTGCAGGAGGGGCCACAATCCAACTCACCGATCTCCTGGGTCCTCCCAAACCTCTGGGTCCCCCCTGAACACTTCGGTCTCCCCAGACACCCCTGTTCCCAACCCCCTGGGTCCCCCCAAAACCCGACTCCTGGAACACCTGTGTCCCTGCCAAACCCCTGGGTCCACCCAACTCCCGGTCCACCCCCAGACCACCATCTTCTTCCTGTCCCCAACCTCCTGGGTCCCCCCCAAAGTCGTGGGTTCCCCCAAACTCTTGAGTTCCCCCACAGTCACCCATCTCCCTCCCACCTCCCCGATCTCCTCTGTCACTCCAAGCCCCTTGGCTTCCCCCATAGACACTCACTTCCAACCTCCTGGGTCTCCCCAACCTCTTGTATACCCCCAAGATCCCACCTCCTCCATCTCCTGAGATCCCCCCGAAATGTCGTCATCCTCTTGGCTGACTGGGTGGTGAAGAAGGTGGGGCTGAAGGCCAACCAGACGATGCAGGTGGTGTACATGGCGAAGCTGATGGGTTTGGCTTCACTGAAGGCCTCGGAGACTCCCCGGGCTTTGACAGCATAGACGGTGCAGGTCAACATGAGAAGAAGGGCATAGGCCAAGCAGCCCAAGGTGCCACCTTTGGCTATGTCACACCTAGGGACACCATGGGCATCTTCAGGGTTGGGGGTTCAACCCATCTTCTAGTTGATGAGGGAGTGAGGAGAGCAAAGGAGGAGCCAAATGGAAGCAGCCATCAGTTAGATGCTGCTCAAGGTGAAGGTGATGACAAGTTGGGAGATGGAGCTGATGAAACAGGGAAGGGTCACCGACCATTTGCCAGGGGCGGGGTGGGGGGGAGGACAATCAAGAGAAGAGCATGGGGTGCCCAGATGCCTGGGTTCCTTTTCAGACACATGGATCCACCCCCAAACATCGAGATTCCTCCCTAGAGGAGGAGGAGGAACCAGCCCATATGCCTGAAAGAACACCAGAAACACCAACAATAACACGGATAGAGGAATATACAAACAGGATTATGGAACCACCGCTCCCTGACCAGACCCAGGCCACCCCAGCCCGCTCCAAGTGGCGACTTCCTGCCCCCTCCCCCGGCAGCTCAGGGTGGGCATGGCTCACATGGCATGGAATACCAGGAAAAATTAACCCTATCCCGGCCAGAACCAGGACATTATCCACCCCTTAGTCCATACCATCTATGGTATGGCCCAGATCTTACAGGTTCCAATGAATTGCCACCACTTTCCCCTGCCATATATATATATATATACACATATATATTCATGCAGATATAATGCCCTTAGTTTATGGGCCATCCCTCCAAAGCGTCCGTTGAGTTCTTTTCATCTTTGAGGGAGCTTTGGGCTCCATGTGTTAGAAGAGTCTCTCAGGGCAGGTGAGATGCTGGGTGGTGCTGGCCTGTTGCATGCTGTATTGTCGGAGCTTGTGACGGGTGCACCCGGTGTGGCTCATGCCCACAGTGCGTGGGCTGAAGATGTAGATCTTGAGGAAGTTGCTGGGCGCCAGCTGCTGAGGTCAGTTCTTATCCCATCACCCCTGTGCCTTACTCGTAGTACAACTGATAGCAGTTATAGCAATGAGGACATACAGTGGCAGTGTTACTTAACAACACACAATTTGATTCATTGGCTATTCTCACCCAAAATCAGATCCCCATGAGGTACACATCGGACTTCCCCATCCTTCCGCATCACCCACCAAGTGCACCCAGGTCCTTAGGCAAAAGAAATCCCACGGATGGGTTTGCCTTTGCCTGAGGCAGGACTGACCCAGACTGTCTTCCCTAACATGTTCTTCACATGCACTACAGGGACTTTATCCCCTTCTACAGTACGTGGAAGTTTTGATTGGGCAGGGCCCGCATGATTGGTGGATCCCCTGGGGTTAACTAGCCAGGCAGCCTTTGTTAAATGTGTATCCCAGTGTTTTAAAGTCCCACCACCCATTGCTCTCAGGGTAGTTTTTAACAGCCCATTGTATCATTCCATCTTCCCAGAGGCTGGTGCATGACAGGGGATGTGATGTACCCACTCAATGCCATGCTCTTTGGCCCAGGTGTCTATGAGGCTGTTTCGGAAATGAGTCCCGTTGTCCAACTCAATTCTCTCTGGGGTACCATGTCGCCACAGGACTTGCTTTTCAAGGCCCAGGATAGTGTTCTGGGCAGTGGCATGGGGCACAGGGTATGTTTCCAGCCATCCGGTGGTTGCTTCCACCATTGTGAGCACATGGCGCTTGCCTTGGTGGGTTTGTGGCAGTGTGATATAATCAATCTGCCAGGCCTCCCCATATTTATATTTCAGCCATCGCCCTCCATACCAAAGAGGCTTCAAACGCTTGGCTTGTTTGATCGCAGCGCATGTCTCACATTCATGGATGACCTGTGCAATAGTGTCCATGGTCAAGTCCACCCCGCGGTCACGAGCCCATCTATATGTCGCATCTCTCCCTTGATGGCCTGAGGAGTCATGGGCCCACCGAGCTATGAATAGTTCACCCTTATGTTGCCAGTCAAGATCCACCTGAGCCACTTCAATCCTAGCAGCCCAATCCACCTGCTGGTTGTTCTGATGTTCCTCCGTGGCCCCATTCTTCGGTACATAGGCATCTACGTGGCGTACTTTCACAACCAGATTCTCTATCCGGGCAGCAATATCTTGCCATAGGTCAGCAGCCCAGATGGGTTTGCCTCTGCGCTGCCAGTTGCCCTGCTTCCACTGCTGTAACCACCCCCACAGAGCATTTGCCACCATCCATGAGTCAGTGTAGAGATAAAAGTACTGGCCATTTTTCTCACTCAGCAATGTCCAAAGCCAGCTGAATGGCTTTCACCTCTGCAAACTGGCTCGATTCACCTTGTCCTTCACTGGCTTCTGCAACTTGTCGTGTAGGACTCCACACAGCAGCCTTCCACTTTCGATGCTTTCCCACAATCCGGCAGGACCCATCAGTGAACAGGGCATGTTTCTTCTCATTTTCTGGCAGTTTATTATATGGTGGGGCCTCTTCTGCACGCGTCACCTCCTCCTCCGGTGACATTCTGAAATCCTTGCCTTCTGGCCAGTCCATGATCACTTCCAGAATTCCTGGGCGACTGGGGTTTCCCATTCGAGTTCGCTGCGTGATCAGTGCAATCCACTTACTCCATGTAGCATCAGTTGCATGAGGTGTGGTGGGGACCCTTTCTTTGAACATTCAGCCCAGCACCGGCAGTCGAGGTGCTGAGAGGAGCTGTGCTTCTGTACCAACTATTTCCGAAGCAGCTTGAACCCCTTCATATGCTGCCAATATCTCTTTTTCTGTTGGAGTGTAGTGGGCTTCGGATCCTCTGGATCCCCAACTCCAAAACCCTAGGGGTCGACCTCGAGTCTCCCCTGGTGCTTTCTGCCAGAGGCTCCAGGTAGGGCCGTTCTCCCCGGCTGCGGTGTAGAGCACATTTTTTAACATCTTGTCCTGCCCGGACTGGCCCCAGGGCCACTGCATGGACTATTTCCTGTTTGATTTGTTCAAAAGCTTGTCGTTGCTCAGGACCCCATTTAAAATCATTCTTCTTCCGGGTTACTTGATACAGAGGGCTTACAATTTGACTGTAATCTGGGATATGCATTCTCCAAAAACCCACAATGCCTAAGAAAGCTTGTGTTTCCTTTTTACTAGTTGGTGGAGACATAGCTGCTATTTTGTTGATCACATCCATTGGAATCTGACGGCGTCCGTCTTGCCATTTTATTCCTAAAAACTGGATCTCCTGCGCAGGTGCCTTGACCTTACTTCGTTTTATAGCAAAACCAGCTTTCAGAAGGATTTGGACTATTTTACTCCCTTTCTCAAAAACTTCTTCTGCTGTGTTTCCCCATACAATGATGTCATCAATGTACTGCAGATGTTTTGGAGCTTCACCCTGTTCCAGTGCAGTCTGGATCAGTCCATGGCAAATGGTGGGGCTGTGTTTCCACCCCTGGGGCAGTCGATTCCAGGTGTATTGGACGCCCCTCCAAGTGAAAGCGAACTGAGGCCTGCACTCTGCTACCAAAGGGATCGAGAAGAATGCATTCGCTATATCAATCGTGGCATACCACTTGGCTGCCTTGGACTCCAGTTCGTACTGGAGTTCTAGCATGTCTGGCACGGCAGCACTCAGCGGTGGCGTGACTTCATTCAGGCCACGATAGTCTACAGTTAGCCTCCACTCTCCATTAGATTTTTGCAGCGGCCATATGGGACTGTTAAAGGGTGAGCGAGTCTTGCTGATCACTCCTTGAGCCTCTAGTTGACGAATCAGCTTATGGATGGGAATCAGAGAGTCTCGGTTAGTGCGATATTGCTGCTGATGCACCGTTGTGGTAGCAATCGGCACCTGTTGTTCTTCGACCCTCAACAACCCTACAACAGAAGAATCCTCTGAGAGACCAGGCAAGGTAGACAACTGTTTAACTTCCTCCGTCTGCAAGGCAGCTATGCCAAAGGCCCACTGGTACCCTTTTGGGTCCTTAAAATACCCTCTCCTGAGGTAATCTATACCAAGGATGCATGGAGCCTCTGGGCCAGTCACAATGGGATGCTTTTACCACTCATTCCCAGTTAGGCTCACTTCCGCCTCCAGTACAGTCAACTCTTGGGATCCCCCTGTCACCCCAGAAACACAAATGGGTTCTGCCCCTCTATAGCTTGATGGTATTAAAGTACACTGTGCACCCGTGTCCACTAGAGCCTTATACTCCTGTGGGTCTGATGTGCCAGGCCATCGAATCCACACCGTCCAATAAACCCGGTTGTCCCTTTCCTCCACCTGGCCGGAGGCAGAGCCCCTCTAATACTGGTCATAGTGTCCATTACTCACTTCTTGCATAAATGACTTGGAAGTTCCCTCAAGAGGATCAGAAGCAAGATCAGGCCTTCTGCTCTGTCTGGGGAACGGCCCACTGGAAACTGGGGTGGCACTTTTCCTGGAGGGATCCCCTTTTGTGGTTGTCCTTCCTTGCAACTCCTGTACCTGTGTCCGCAGGATCAAAGTAGGTTGTCCATCCGACTTCCTCATGTCCTCTCCGTGGTCACGCAGGTAGAACCACAGGGTGCCTCGTGGTGTGTACCCTCTGTACTCTCTCTCTTGAGTGGGGAAATGCCTGCTTCTAATAGCTGAGACGCTGGCCCGTGCAGGTGGGGAGTAGGACATATTCTCTTCAAGTTGCTGGACCTTCTGCGACAGTTTCTCCACAGCTGAGACAAGGGGGGAAGAGAGACTTTCTTCATATCACCGGAGCCGGCCAGCCACCTCATCCACCGTTGGTCCCTCTTCACCTTTCCATTCCATTACTGCCAGTGAGTTGGCATATGACGATGGTGCACTCCGTACAAACTTCCGCTACATGGGCCTTGTGCATTGCACCTCATCAGGGTCTATGGGTAAGTCTGCATTGTCCAAGTCATAATAAATCATCTCCCACGTGGCTAATTCTCTCAGGTACTGGATACCTCTTTCCATGGTAGTCCACTTGCTTGGCTGACATACAACATCCTCACTGAAGGGGTACCTCTCCCTCACGCCTGACAGGAGTCGTTTCCAGAGGCTGAGGGCTTGGGTCTTTTTCCCAATTACCTTGTCAATGCCGCCTTCCCTAGACAGGGATCCCAGCTGCCTGGCTTCCCTACCCTCTAATTCCAGGCTACTGGCCCCGTTATCCCAGCACCGGAGCAGCCAGGTGATAATGTGCTCACCTGAAAGTCGGCTAAAATCACGGAATCACGGAATCACGGAATCTTCAGAGTTGGAAGGGACCTCTAGAGATCATCTAGTCCAACTCCCCTGCTAGAGCAGGATTGCCTAAAGCACATCCCTCAGGGCTGCATCCAGGCGGGTCTTGAAAATCTCCCGAGAAGGGGACTCCACAACCTCCCTGGGCAGCCTGTTCCAGTGCTCTGTCACCCTCACTGTAAAGAAGTTTTTCCGTGTATTTGAACGGAACTTCCTATGTTCCAGCTTGTGCCCATTGCCCCTTGTCCTGTTGCTGGGAACCATTGAAAAGAGCCTGGCTCCGTCCTCCTTAAACCCACCCTTTAGATACTTGTAAACATTAATCAGGTCCCCCCTCAACCTTCTCTTCTCCAGGCTAAAGAGTCCCAGCTCTTTCAGCCTTTCCTCATAAGGGAGATGCTCCAGTCCCATAATCATCTTGGTTGCCCTTTGCTGGACTCGGTCCAGTAGTTCCCTGTCCCTCTTGAACTGGGGAGCCCAAAACTGGACACAGTACTCCAGTTGTGGCCTCACCAGTGCAGAGCACAGGGGGAGAATGACCTCCCTCGACCTACTGGCCACAGTCTTCCCTATGCAGCCCAGGATGCCATTGGCCTTCTTGGCGACAAGGGCACATTGCTGGCTCATGGATAATTTGCTGTCTACTAGGACCCCCAGGTCCTTCTCCTCAGAGCTGCTTCCCAGCATGTCTGCCCCTAACCTATACTGGTGCTTAGCATTCTTCCTTCCCAGGTGGAGGACCTTGCACTTGCTTTTGTTGAACCTCATTAGGTTCCTCTCTGCCCAGCTCTCCAGCCTGTCCAGGTCACGCTGGATGGCAGCACGTCCCTCCGGAGTGTCAGCCACCCCTCCCAGTTTGGTATCATCAGCAAGCTTGCTGAGGATACACTCTGTCCCCTCATCTAGGTCATTAATGAATATACTGAACAAAATTGGACCGAGTATTGACCCCTGAGGGACACCACTGGTTACAGGCCTCCAACTAGACTCTGTGCCGCTGATCACAACCCTCTGAGTTCTGTCACTCAGCCAGCTCTCGATCCACCTCACTGTCACCTCATCTAGCCCTTACTTCCTCAGCTTCCTAATGAGGATGTTATGGGAGACAGTGTCAAAAGCCTTGCTAAGGTCAAGGTAGATGACATCTACGGCTCTCCCCTCATCCAGCCAACCCGTTATAACATCATAGAAAGCTATCAGATTGGTCAGGCATGATTTGCCCTTGGTAAATCCAGGCTGACCACTTCCAATAACTTCCTGTTCCTCTACGTGTTTGGACATGACATCCAGGATGAGTCGCTCCATTACCTTCCCAGGGACAGAGGTGAGACTAACCGGCCTGTAGTTCCCTGGCTCCTCCTTCTTGCCTTTTTTGAAGAATGGAGTGATGTCAGCCTTCCTCCAGTCCTCAGGGACCTCTCCTGTTCCCCATGACCTTGCAAAGACAATGGAGAGTGGTCTAGCGATAACATCTGCCAGCTCTCTCAGCACTCGCGGGTGCATTCCGTCAGGGCCCATGGACTTATGAATGTCCAGCTTGGCCAAGTGGTCTCTGACCCGGTCCTCCTCAACTTAGGGAAAGTCTTCCTCTCTCCCGACCTTCCCCCTTGCCTCCAGGGTATGGGATTCGTGAGGGACGGCTTTATCAATGAAGACCGAAGAAAAGAAGGCATTCAGTAACTCTGCCTTCTCTGTGTCTTCCACCACTAGGGCACCCGTCTCATTCATCAGTGGACCTATATTTTCCCTAGTCTTCCTTTTTCTATTGATATACTGGAAAAATCTCTTCTTATTGTCTTTAACTGCAGTGGCCAAGCTGAGTTCTGATTGAGCTTTGGCCCTTCTAATCTTCCCCCTGCATAGCTTTGTTATATCTTGATAATCCTCATAAGTTGCTAAGCCCCTTTTCCAGAGAATGTAAACCTTCCTTTTTTTTCCTGAGGCCCAGCCAAAATTCTCTATTTAGCCAGGCTGGCCTTCTTCCCCGTCGGCTCGTTTTTCGGGACATGGGGATGGCCTTGTCCTGTGCTTCTAAGAGTACCTGCTTGAAGTATGACCAGCCTTCCTGGGCACCTTTGCTCTTCAAAACTGCCTCCCAAGGGACACTCTCAACCATGCTCCTAAACAGGCTAAAGTCTGCCCTTCGGAAATCCAAGGTGGCAGTCTTGCTGGCTCCCCGCCTCGCTTCACAAAAATCAAAATCACCAAAATCTTTTCGCATATCCCGCAACTCACTCAAGGATAGGGATCGAGTGATTATCTCTGGTTCTGCCTCTTCCTCCTGCTCTCGTGATGACCCTGGTTCATCATCATCTCTTACTAAGTGAACTGATTTCTTCGTGTACTTCTTCTTCTGTATGGGGGCAACTGATACCGGCACAGGTTGGTTCCCTGGTTCAGTGGCAGTGGCTGCTATGGGGGTTGGAGTAACTGCAGTGGCTGCCACAGGGGTTGGAGTAACTGCAGTGTCCGTCGCAGGGGTTGCAGTAGCCGCAGTGTCCGTCGCAGGGGTTGCAGTAGCCACAGTGGCTGCTGGTCTGGTTTCCATCTCTTCCCCCTGAGGGTGCTGCATAATTCTGAGCAGTGCCTGGTAGATACTGCCCAGGACCCAGCACAATGCGGTGAGTTGTGCCTCTCTAGAATAGCCACAGCATTTTCCCTTCAAATATTCTACCACTTTATCAGGTAATTGTTCAGGGGTGAAGTCCCAGACCATTGGAGGTGAGTAGTTCTCTAGGTACCTGCCCATGTTCTCCCACATGCCGTGCCACCCCTGGCTATCCAACCTCGGAGCAGATCTCCGGGTGGTAGTCTTAAATAGTCGCTTAACCCTAAACAAGACCTGGAACGTATTCAGGAGACATAACACTAGGAACACGCTGGTTTGAGTATCCCAAGGATATTCAAAATTCTCAAAAGTTGTCATACCTGACCCGAAGGTGAAAAGGGAGGCAAAAGAGCTGGGGAAAGTGCCCCCCCCTGTTTCCCCCACAGACTGGGTGTAATTATTAATAAATTCTGAGAGACGGTGTCCAATGTACGGACAGGACAGCAAAACCACATAAACACCCCAAAATAGCTGTCTGAAAAGTGATGTTATCATATCATAAACAGATATCGCACAGGGCAGCAGAATGATAATCCTCATCCCTCTTCCAGACACAGTAAACAGCATTGCAGGGAGTACATAAGCCATATAGGAATTTATATAACACAGCCATGAGAACAAACCAAGCAACATGGTGACCAGCGACTATTTACCTAATAAAATAAATGCATACAAAAAAAAAAATCCGTTTTTCCACGTTCTAGTTGGATTCTGTCGTTATCTCAACCCTTCGAGCCCCACGTTGGGCGCCAAAAAGGGCTGTTGTGGTTTAGCCTCAGACGGCAACAACGAACCACGTGCCGCTCGCTCAGGCCTTCCCGATACAGGAAGAATAAGAAGAAAAGGCAAGACTCTTGGGTTGAGACAAAGGCAGTTTAACAGAACAGCAAAGGAAACAGGCAAACAACAACAATAACACGGATAGGGGAATATACGAACACGATTACGGAACCGCCGCTCCCCGCCGCTCACCAACCAGACCGGGACGCCCCAGCCCGCTCCAAGTGGCGACTTCCTGCCCCCTCCCCCGGCAGCTCAGGGTGGCCATGGCTCACATGGCATGGAATACCAGGAAAAATTAACCCTATCCCCGCCGGAACCAGGACACTGACCTCTCACAATTACATCCTTTCCCCCACTCCGATAACCGTGTTCTGTACCAGGAACCAAAAGATGTTTACGCCTGCTCCTCTCCTCCCATCGCTGGTTGGGGATACAGTTGGTGATGGGACTCTTACAATGTGTGTCGCTCACCAGATGCTGTCAGAACAGGAGATGAGAAAGGAATATCCTCTCTCTTTTCTACGCTGGCTTAAAATCTTTAATCAATGCCTTCACCTAGAGCCTAAGAGACAGAGAGCTTGAGGAGTCATGCAGAAAACTAGTTGGCCTGGGGTGAAACTGGGGAGATCACACCGGTAAAACCTACCGGGCAAAAGACTGGAAAATAGACCGTCAGGATAAAAGGGGAAAAGAGGGCGTCCTGGTTCCGGTGGGGACAGGGTTAATTCTCCCCAGGCTCCGGCAGGGACACAGGTATTCCATCCCAAGTGAGCCATGCCCGGTCTGTAGCCAGGAGCTGCCGGGGGAGGGGGCAGGAAGTCGCCTCTTGGGAGCGGGCTGGGGCGCCCTGGGTCCAGTCGTTGAGCGCTGGTTCCATAATCGTGTTTGTACATTCCTCTGTCCGCGTTGCTGTTGTTGTTTTCTTGTTCCCTTTGCTGTTCTGTTAAACTGCCTTTGTCTCAACCCATGAGCTTTGCCTTTTTCTTCCGATTCCTCCCCATGGTGGGGGGAGTTCGAGAGAGTGGCAGGTGGTTCTTTGTTGCCGTCTGAGGCCAAGCCATGACAGAGGGACTAGAAGGTTCAGCTGAAAATAGCTGGGGATGCCTGGGGGTGCCAGAACAGCAGCCCTGTACCTGCCAGCGCAGCAGGACAAGAGACCTGTTGCCCTGCCTGCACTGCCTGGCTTTGACCGGCTCCTGGAGTCAGGCAGACCTGGAGTGCTCCCCAACATCAGCAAAGCGGCACCCTGGAGAGGACAGAGGAGGGATCAAACCTCGCCAGCCAACAGTTCTGTCGCTGTCTGAGGCCAAACCATGACACACATCATCTGCATCTCTTTTCCTCATCTGTTTTCGGCCGGCCCAAAAACAGGATCTTTGGTTGTCTCAGCTCTAGCAAAAGCAAAGGATTTGGAAAAATGATACAAACAAGTTTCAGAGAAAGCAGGAGAGGGGAAGAGGCAGAAACGGTGCTGTGTCTCGCTGACCTGGCATTTCAAAGGAACTTTCCAGGATTTTTTCTTTTTTCTTTTCAATCGCTGCCAAGCACAAGTGAAAAAACAAACACCTGCGCTTTCAGTAGAACTGAAAACAACAAGGCTCTTGAGTCTAATTACTCTTTTTTCCAGCACCCATTTGTTTGGGGGTTTTGTTTTAAAACCTCAGTGAGCTCTGATGTGGGCATAGCAAACCGTCCCCTCCTCATCTTTAGAAAGAATGTTACATTGAAGGAAAACTGTTTGTATAAGCTCTAAATGACATGTTTCCACTGTCAAAGGTTGTAACATTTTTTAACTTCTTCGCCATCCTTGTCTTCTTTCCCTTCCCTTTCTTCTGATGGCACTATGACCACCATACGTCAAGATAGTATTCACACAAATCCTATGTGGGACAGTAACGGAAGATTGGTGAGGAGGACTGCAAATACGCTCAAGTGACTCGCACCTGGGGTGCGAGAAGGAGAAGGAAGAGACATCCCCCATGTCTGTGGGAGAACACAGGTCACCTGAGGGAGTGGGTTTTGAGTGCACTTAGGGGACTTTGGCCAATGGCCATCTCTACAGTTTTGGCCATCTCTACAGTTTCAGCCATCTCAACAGTTTCTGGCCTCTCACAATTACATCCTTTCCCCCACTCTGATAACCTTGTTCTGTACCAGGAAGCAAAAGATATTTACACCTGTTCCTCTCACAGAATCACCGAATGGTAGGGGTTGGAAGGAACCTCTGGAGATCACCTAGTCCAACCCCCCCTTCCAAAACAGGTTCAACTACAGCAGGTTGGACAGGATCATGTCCAGGCAGGTTTGGAATCTCTCCAGAGCAGGAGACTCCACAGCCTCTCTGGGCAGCCTGTGCCAGGGCTCTGCCACCCTCACAGTAAAGAAGTTTTTCCTCATGTTCAGATGGAATTTCCCGTGTTCCAGTTTGTGCCCGTTGCCCCTTGTCCCATCCCAAGGCACCACTGAAAATAGCCTGACCCCATCCTCTTACCATCTGCCCTTTACGTATTGATGAGCATTGATGAGATCCCCTCTCAGCCTCCTCTTCTCCAGGCTGAACAGCCCCATTGTATTGCACAACTTTCCCAGAAGGTGATGCATGATAGGGGATATGACCTACCCACTCAATACCATGCTCTTTTGCCTCATTACTTATAAGACTGTTTTTGAAGTGAGTCCCATTGTCTGACTCAATTCTTTCTGAAGCACCATGTCGCCACAAGACTTGCTTTTCGAGGCCTAGGATGGTATTTCGGGCAGTAGCATGGGGTATGGCGTAGGTTTCCAGCCATCCAGTGCTTCCTTCCACCATTGTAAGCACATAACGCTTACCCTGATGGGTTTGAGGGAGGGTGATGTAGTCTATTTGCCAGGCCTCCCCAGATTTATATTTCAACCATCGTCCCCCATACCACAAAGGTTTTAACCTTTTAGCTTGCTTGATTTCGGCCCATGTTTCACAGTTGTGGATAACCTGCGCAATAGCGTCCACGGTTAAATCCACCCCTTGGTCACAAGTCCATTTATATGTTGCATCTCTTCCTTGATGTCCTGAAGTGTCATGGGCCCACTGAGCTAAAAACAGTTCACCTTTATGTTCCCAGTCCAAATCTGTCTTGAAAATCTTAGCAGCTTGGTCCACTTGCTGATTGTTTTGATGTTCCTCATGGATGTTGACTCATGGGTACGTGGGCATCTACATGGCGTACTTTCATGACTAGTTTCCCCAGACAATCAGCAATATCTTGCCATAATTCAGCAGTCCAGATGGTTTTACCTTTGCGCTGCCAGTTGTTCTGCTTCCACTGCTGTAACCACCCCCATGGCCACCATCCATGAGTCAGTATAGAGATAGAGTACTGGCCACTTTTCCCATTCAGCAACGTCTAGGGCCAGCTGGATGGCTTTTACCTCTGCAAATTGACTCCATTCACCTTGTCCTTCAGTCACTTCTGCGACCTGTCGTGTAGGACTCCATGCAGCAGCTTTCCACCTTCAGTGTTTTCCTACACTACGACAAGATCCATCAGTGAACAGAGCATAGAGTTTCTCATTAGGTGAGAGTTTGTTATATGGCGGGGCTTCCTCAGCACAGGTTACCACCTCCTCAGGTGGCATTTCGGAGTCTTTGCCTCCATGCCAGTTTGTGATCATCACTTCTACAATTCCTGGATGACTGGGGTTTCCTATTCGAGCTCACTGTGTGATTAAGGCAACCCACTTACTCCAGGTAGCATCGGGGGCGTGATGAGTAGAAGGAACTTTGCCTTTGGAAATCCAGCCCAGCACTAGCCATCGGGGCACCAGGAGGAGCTGTGCTCAGGTACCAATTACCTCTGAAGCGGCTCCAACTCCTTCACATTGCTGCCAAGATTTCTTTCTCAGTTGAAGTTGGCCTTGGAGCCTTTATAGCCTCGACTCCAGAATCCTAGGGATGCACCTCAAGTATCCCCTGGTGCGTTCTGCCAGAGGCTCCAGGTAAGTCCATTGTCACCTGCTGCAGTGGAGAGAACATTTTTAATGTCCTGTCCTGTTCCGACTGGTCTAAGAGCTACTGCATGCATGGTCTCTTCTTTACTTTGCTCAAAGGCCTGTCGTTGCTCAGGACCCCGCCTAAAATCACTTTTCTTTCCAGGCCCTTCATAGAGAGGTTTCACAATCTGACTATAAGCTGGAATGTGCATTCTCCAGAAACCCACAACACCTAAAATGGCTTGTGTTTCCTTTTTGTTAGGAGGTGGGGACATAGCTGTTCTTTTGTTAATCACATCCATTGGGGTCTGGCGATGACCATCTTGCCACTTGATTCCCAAGAACTGGATGTGTCCTGCAGGTCCCTTGACCTTACCTCTTTTTATGGCAAAACCCGCTTTCAGAAGGATCTTGGTTATTTTCTGACCTTTCTTGAAACCTTCTTGTGTATTGCAGGTGTCCTGGAGCCCCAGCCTTCTCCAGTGCAGTCTGGATCAGCCCATGGCAAATAGCAGGGCTGTCTTTCCACCCCGGGGGCAGTCCATACTGGATGCCTCTCCAGGCGAAAGCAAACTGTGGCCTGCACTCTGCTGCTAAAGGAAGAGAGAAAAATGCATTAGCGATGTCAATTGGAGCATACCATTTGGCTGCCTTTGACTCCAGTTCATGTTGCACTTCTAGCAGGTCTGGCACAGCAGCACTCAGTGGTGGTGTGGCTTCCTTCAGGCCGCGGTAGTCTACTGAAAATCTCCCATCTCCATCAGACTTCCACTTCCATTCTCACTTCACTCTGCTTTACCTTGCAACTCAAGCACTCGTGCTCGTGGTACCGGGGTAGATTTTCTACCCTGTTTACTCCTGTGCTCTCCACAGTTGCAGAGGCAAAGCCACAGGAAATCTCAGAGCGGGTCCTGCATCTCTTGGATCAGATTTGTGGGAGGGCGTTTTTAATTAACGATCGAGACACGGGACGGTTCAGGGGAAGAGTGGAATTCTTCCTCCACCCCAGAAAATTTAACAGTTTATAATTTTTCTTAGCTATTTCCTCATTTTCCTTGGCTGTTCTCTCAGTCATTTCCTCGATTTCCTCAGTCATTATTTCCACACCTGCCAGAGGAAGGGGACAAGAGGGACTGCCTTCATATTGCCGTGCCCTGTGTAATAAATAAAATCATGTTTGTTAATCAAATCAGGCTTTCTTAAAGGCTGGTGAAAAATTACAATGTTTTGACTCTTCACATACTTAAATCACAGGCATCCGGTGTGCTATCTGGTGCACTTTGATACCTCAAGGCCCAAATCACAGGCATCCAGTGTGCTATCTGGTGCGCTTTGACACCTCAAGGCCTAAATCACAGGCATCTGGTGTGCTTTAACACTTCAAAGGGAAGAGCTAAGTTGTGCGATAAACTGAAAAGAGTCTCCCCAAGGACACTGATAAAGATGAGGAGCCTTCAGCCTCACAACCACCAGGAGGCAGGACAAGACCGACCCCCTAGCAACACGTCGCTCAGACATAGAATATACCAGGATTGACACATATACGGGAACCAGAAGAGTATATAATCAGCTACTTTCGGGAAGTGGGTGTGCGCCGTTGGCGGAGCAAAGACTCCCCGGCCGCCCAGCGCTGTTTTGCTTGCTGCCACTTGCTTAATAAACTAATTTGATTAATTGGACTGGTTCCTGCCAATTATTGGGCCACAATCTATAACAAATTTGGTGCCGTGACTCGGATAGAGGCAATTCAGCTGTAAACCTCACGGGGGGGGCGCCTCGCTGAGTAAGCGGCCCCTGTTGGGGGTTTTTACACCCAAAACCTCTACCGATGAACTCGAAATTCAGCAGCAAGCAAATAAAAGCCGGCAACCCCATAAACTTTGTGCACGAAGACCCGAACGAAGACTCAGGAGTGAGTAAGTATAGGCCGGTGATCCGTTCGGTTGGGGTTGGGTATCCCGGAGTGTGCCTGTGTGAGACGTCCACTTGAGGACGAAGCAAGTGCGGACCCCTTAGTAGTGCGGTTCCCATCTCCCGCGAGGGACTGGGCCATGAACAGGGGGAAAAGATTGTGTGTGTGTGTGAAGGCACTCCGGAAGATGGGACAGAAGAAAAGCAAGCCTTCTGATCCCATGGGTGGGTCGGTGCCTAAGGTTAGGTTACCCCAGATACCGCCAGACAGTCCGTTAGGATTAATGATTAAATATTGGGATGATTACCCTTCTAGGCAGGGTAAGGATAAAGCAAAAATGATACATTATTGTATGGAAGTTTGGGGTGGGAAACAAATTAGAAGTGACCACCTGTATTGGCCCGTTTTTGGGTCCCTTGAAGATTGGATATGCCAGGCTTTACATATTTATGTTAATTCTAAGGAACCCTTTAGTCTGGAGGAGAGTGAATATGCACACTTGTGGATAAGGTCAGAGACTACAGTAAATCTATATCACTTGAGAGAGAAGAAACAGGGGGGTAGGAAAAAACCCAATTTGTAGCTAAATCATGGACGGACATTAGAAAGAAGCTGGAGAAAATGGAGGATTGGCAGGATAGGGGTTTGGATGAATTGTTAAGGGAAGCCCAGAAAGTGTATGTCCGCAGGGAGGAGGAAATACATAAGAAACAAGCCAGAATGTTGGTAGCTGCAGTCAGAGAAGGGCAAAGGACGTCAACCCCTGGAAAAGGGTTTGAAGCTCGCCAGATAAGACAGGAGACCCGAAAACCTTTAAGAGGGAGAGAATGGGGAACTGTGGTTTGTTTTTATTGTGGAAGAAAAGGGCATGTTAAAAAGGACTGCAGAAAGAGAATGATGGATGAGAAAATGTTCAAAGAAGACTAGGGGTGTCAGGGGCTCTATTTGCTGGGAACCCGAGAAAAAAAACAGAGCCCTTGACAAAACTAAAAGTGGGTCCCCAGCAACAAGAAATTGAGTTCCTAGTGGACTCGGGAGCAGAAAGATCTACCGTTCAAAAATTGCCCCAAGGATGTAAAATATCCTCGGCAACTATACAGGTTATTGGAGCAAAAGGAGAACCTTTTGGAGTACCCGTAATAAAGGATGTGTTTTTTGAAACCCGTTCTAAGGTAGGGGTGGGGTCCCTGCTACTCATGCCTGAAGCAGACTATAATTTATTGGGCCGAGATTTGATGATTGAATTAGGAATTGGCTTAGAAGTGAAAAATGAAACACTAAAAATTAAACTGTGTCCCTTACGAGTAATAGATGAAGAGAAAATAAATCCTGAAGTCTGGTACACCCCGGAAACAGTAGGTAAGTTAGATATTGAACCCTTTTCAGTAACAATAAGGAACCCAGAAATACCAGTCAGGATAAAACAATACCCCCTTCCTAGAGAAGGGAGGCTAGGTTTGAAACCTGAGATCCAAAGATTACTTGAAAAGGGGTTGCTAGAACCCTGTATGTCTCCTTTTAATACTCCCATCCTGCCTGTAAAAAAAGCCGGATGGAAAATATAGGTTAGTACATGACTTACGAGAAATTAACCAGAGAACAATAGCTAGATTCCCGGTGGTGGCGAGTCCACACACCCTCCTGAGTCAAATAGGGCCCGATAATCAATGGTATAGTGTAATAGATCTGAAGGATGCATTCTGGGCATGCCCTCTCAAAGAAGATTGCCGAGATTACTTTGCTTTTGAATGGGAAGACCCAGATAACCATCGGAAACAAAAATTACGGTGGACGGTATTGCCCCAAGGGTTTACCGAATCTCCGAACTTGTTCGGACAAGTCTTAGAACAAATCCTGAAGGGGTATGAGTTAAGTGAAGGAGTCACACTGGTCCAATATGTGGATGATTTGCTCCTAGCTGGTGATAGCGAAGAAAAAGTGAGGCAGGAAAGTATTAAGTTACTAAATTTTTTGAGTTTACAAGGATTGAAGGTATCAAAATCAAAACTACAATTTGTTGAGAAAGGAGTAAAATATCTGGGACACAGATTAAGCAAGGGAACTAAGAAATTAGACCCCGAAAGGGTGAATGGCATATTGTCATTACCGGCTCCTAGAACTAAAAGACAGGTTAGGCAATTATTAGGTCTCTTTGGCTATTGCAGGCAATGGATTGAGAACTATAGCAAAAAGGTGAAGTTCCTCTATACCAAATTAACTAAGGATGGATTATTGAAATGGTCAGAGGATGATGATAAACAATTAGAAACACTAAAAACTGATTTAGTAAATGCCCCAGTTTTGAGCCCGCCAGATGTAAAGAAACCATTTTATCTATTTATCAATGTTGATGAAGGGACCGCATTTGGGGTATTAGCACAAGAATGGGCAGGAAGAAAGAAACCTGTGGGATACTTATCTAAACTCCTGGACCCCGTAAGTAGGGGTTGGCCTACCTGCCTTCAAGCGGTAGTAGCCGCAGCCCTTTTGGTAGAGGAAGCTGTTGCCTGGGGTAGGCGTGGCGACCTGGTTCAGGAACGGCACGGCGACCAATCACAGGCTGCTCGGTCCATCAGCTCGCAGACACCAATGTGGTGGACAGCAAATGGCGTTTATTAGCACGTGACACAGCCTTATATAGCTCGAGTTTACAACGTCACTTCCGTCTGCTTACATCACCAACTAACCACCATTGTGGGAGGGGCTCTATCTTTCCGTACAGCGCGATATCTTCCGGCCGCCAGACCCTAACTACCTACAGACAACCCCTGCGAGAGTGACATCTCCTGGGAGAAAGATGTCCCCAGCAGCGCCTCTGCTGTCCCCCACAGCCAAGCCCTCGGGGACAAGGACGGCCACCTTGCAGTGCCCCAGAAGGTGCCTTTCGAGTACTACAGTGTGGAGGAGACCCTGGAGGCCATCCGCATCCTAGAAGAATCCCTCTATGGGACGGAGTCCCAGGAGCCGTGGGGGGACGTGGGGACGGAGCTACCGCCGGCCCAGCCCACCGTGGCGGAGAAGCGGGGGACAAAGCGGGGGCCGAGCCCCCCGTCGCCATCACCCAGCAAGCGCAGGGCTCTGCCAGGCTGCCCAGGGGTGGCAGGGGGGAAGAGACTCCCCCAGTGAGGAGACAGAGATGATGGGGGGCAGGGGGGGTGCATTTGGGGGGTGGGGGAGGGTTGTATTTAGGGGAGGGGGGTAGGGGCAGATTTAAGGGAGGGGATTGTATCTGGGGGGGTGGTGTGTTTGGGGGAGGGTGGTGCATTTGGAGGTGGGGTAATGCATTTTGAGAGATGGGGGGATGTGTTTAGGGGTGGGGGGCTTAGAGTAGCTTCGATAGGGCCTTTTCTCTCCTGTTTTTCCATTACAAGTTGTAGCGGGCAGTGTACCTGGGGGGCACGGGGAGGGATATGTTTAGAGGACCAGTGTGTATTTGAGGGGGCGGGGGGGAGTCTATTTGGGGAGGGTGGGGGGAGGGATGCGTTTAGGGGAGGGGGGCTTAGAGTGGCTTTGTTAGGGTATTTTCTCTTGTGTTTTTCCATTAAAAGTTGTTTCTCCAGCCCTGCTCTGTGCCTGTCTGGGAGGGGAGGGAGCACGGGGGTGGTCAGCAGGAATGGGCCCCCACCAGGTGCCACAGCCCCGCTGAAAGGGTATTTTCATTCATACCTGTCCCTTGTTTAACTTGGACATTCAAGCAGCTCAACTTTTTCTGACTTACTTCTCCCTGTATATATATATCACACTTTCCTGCCATCAGCCTTTCCTTTTCTCCTGACTTGGCCTTTCCCAGCGAGTTCTTGGCTAGTGGTTTTCTTCAAAGCTGCTTTAGTGCTGCTGAAGGATGTTGAAGTGACAGCTCTGGCGATCCAAGCACCGTACTCGCCCATGAAAGCCATCCAGCTCGGGCAGCCGCAACACAGGATTCACAGCTCCTTGCTCCCCTGGACACGCTTCCAACCTCCGTATGACCCGATTCTATGACTATGGAGCTGGAGAGGCTGCAACCAGGGTCCCAAACACATGGGGAAGATGGGGCAGCTATAGGGGAGGAAGCAAAGGTCAGCAAGTGCCATCTCACACCAAGCACCCCACACTTAACCCCCCTATAGCCAGATCCCTTAAACAGAAATGGCACTTATTTTATTATAGGGACAGAGCCAATAAAGCAAAAGCACAGCGCTGGGTGCATGACTCAGGTCAGAGGCACACCAGCTAACACTTCAACCATGTCTTATATACATTCAATATTGCATACGTATTCCCTCTTTTAGACAGAGTAATTGTTGATAAGGATTGATTATTATTAGTCCTTTTTCTCTTCTATGTGTGTGTTTCCTTCTGAATTGTTTCTGAGGATCGATGATCTTCAGTTCCCCTTTCCCATGCAGCTGTTTCCTTCTGGTAGGATCAGCTCCCTTTTCCCATGCATGTGTTTCCTTCTGGTAGGATCGATTATCATCAGCTCCCTTCTCCTCTGCATCTGTTTCCTTCTGTTAATCACTTGTGGAGTCTTTTGGAGAAGTTCTCTTTTGTTTCTCTCGGACATTTTTCTTCATGATTTTTTTCTTCACAGTTGCTGTTAGTTGTTATCTTTGAGGTTTCTCATGTTTCCTAATTTACTAAAGGTTAGTTATCCTTATAAGTCAAAGATTTATAGCCCTGTTATTATGGCGAAAGCCAACAATACCTTCACTATTTTTCACAGTGGCTTAACATGATTCGGTCGCCACCAGTTAAGCATACTCGCCACAAGGATTTAGTTTCAGTGTCACCGGGGTTTCTGCAGCAGAAAGACTCTGGACATTCCCGCAAGACTCTTTCTGCTTCCACCAGGACTCCTAGGTCTCTTTCCACAGAGCTGCTCTCCAGCAGGTCAGCCCCAACCTGTCCTGGTGCACGGGGTTAGTCCTCCCCAGGTGCAGCACCCTACACTTGCCCTGGTTGAATTTCATAAGGTTCCCCTCTGCCCAACTCTCCAACCTGTCCAGGTCTCTCTGGATGGCGGCACAGCCTTCCGGTGTGTCAGCCACCCCCCCCAGCTTTGTGTCATCGGCAAACTTGCTGAGGGTGCACTCTGTCCCCTTGACCAGGTCATTGATGAAGATATTGAAGAGGAGTGGACCCAGCACTAACCCCTGGGGAACACCACTCCTCACTGACCTCCAACTAGACTCTGTGCCCCTAATCACCACCCTCTGAGCTCTGTCTTTCAACCAGTTATCTATCCACCTTACTGTCCATTCATCAAGCCCACTCTTCCTAAGCTTCCCTATGAGGATGCTGTGGGAGACCATGTCGAATGCCTTGCCTAAGTCAAGGTAGACCACATCTACCGCCCTCCCCTCATCTATCCATCCAGTCACGCCATCATAGAAGGCTATCAGATTAGTCAGACATGATTTCCCCTTGGTGAATCCATGTTGAGTACTTCTGATAGCTTTCTTTTCCTCCACCTGCCTTGAGATGACGCCCACAACGAGCTGTTCCATCATCTTTCCAGGGATGGAGGTGAGGCTGATCAGCCTGTAGTTCCCCGGCTTTCCTTCTTGCCCTTTTTTGAAGACTGGAGGGACGTTGGCTTTCCTCCAGTCCTCAGGCACCTCGCCTGTTCTCCAGGACCTTTCAAAGATAATGGAGAGCGGCCCAGCAATGACTTCCACCAGCTCCCTCAGCACCCTCGGGGGCATCCCATCGGGGCCCATGGACTTGTGAATATCTGATTGATCTAATTGATCCCTCACTCAATCCTCCTCAATCCAAGGGAAGTGTTCTTCTTTCCCCATTACTTCCCGCAACGCCTGGGACTCCTGAGGGCTGGGCCGAGCAGTAAAGACCGAAGCAAAGGCGGCATTCAGTAATTCCGCCTTCTCCGCATCCGCTGTCCCCATGGCTCCTGTCTCATTCAACAGTGGGCCCACAACTTCTCTGCTCTTCCTTTTGCTTCCAATATACTTGTAGAAGCCCTTCCTGTTGAGCTTGACATCCCTGGCCAGGTTTAATTCCAAGGCGGCCTTGGCTTCCCTTGTTTCATCCCTGCATGCTCTGGCAGCATTCCTCTAATCCTCCGAAGGGGTCAGTCCCTTCTTCCACGTAGTGTAGACTTCCTTCTTCTGCTTGAGCTTTTTCAGAAGCTCCCTGCTCAACCATGCGGGTCTCCTGTGTCCCTTGGCTGATTTCTTTCTCTTAGGGATGCACCGATCCTGAGCTTGGAGGAAGTGGTCTTTGAATACCAACCAGCTCTCTTGAGCCCCTTTGCCTTCCAGAGCCCTAGCCCACGGGATCTCTAAAGGCAGTTTCTTGAAGAGGTCAAAGTTAGCCCTCCTGAAATCCGAGGCTGTAATTTTACTTCTTGTTGTTTTGTGCGTAGTACCCATGATCCTGAACT
Source organism: Rissa tridactyla (assembly GCF_028500815.1). Classification (NCBI taxonomy): domain Eukaryota; kingdom Metazoa; phylum Chordata; class Aves; order Charadriiformes; family Laridae; genus Rissa; species Rissa tridactyla. Next base: position 8,845,908 of record NC_071483.1, read on the forward strand.
CCATCATTTCATGATCACTACAACCTAGGGTGCCCCCAACCTTAATGTCCCCCACCAGTCCCTCTGTGTTTGTCAGTACCAGGTCCAGGAGTGCTCCTCTCCTTGTTGGTTCCTGCACCACCTGTGTCAAGAAGTTATCATCAGTGCACTGGAGGAGCCTCCTGGACTGTGCGTGCCTGGCTGCGTGGTCTGCCCAGCAGATATCGGGGTGATCGAAGTCCCCCATGAGAACCAAGGCCTGCGATTGCGAGGCTACCTTCAGCTGTCTGTAGAAAGCCTCATCAGCTTCCCCATCCTGATCAGGTGGCCTGTGATAAACACCCACAACAGTGTCCCTCATGTTTGCCTGCCCCTTAATCCTCACCCATAAGCTCTCAACCCTCTCGTCATCCGCCCCTAGTGAGAGCCCGATGCATTCCAAATGCTCTCTCACATGGAGTGCAACTCCACCACCACGCCTCGCTGGCCTGTCTTTCCGGAAAAGGACGTAGCCACCCATGACAGCATTCCAGTCACGCGAGCTGTCCCACCACGTCTCAGTGACTGCAATGAGATCATGGCCCTGCAATCGCGCACAGATCCCCAGCTCTTCCTGCTTATTCCCCACGCCGCGTGCACTGGTGTATCAGCATTTCAGAGAGGGAGTCGTGTGTGTAGTTGTGACCCTTGAGATGTGCTGTGCCTTCTGGCTCCCAGAAATACTGGCACACTGGCCCACGAGCGCTGAGCAACTGCACCCTGGCAGCTCCCCAGCAAGCCCAGGACCATCCCCACCCCCCTTCAAATCCAGGTCAAAGCCTCTCAGTGAGCCCTGAGAACTCAGGGAGTTACCAGGGATTCAGGGAGTCATACTGGGAGCACCGGGACCACACTGGGAGCACTGGGGGGAGTCAAGGGGTCATACTGTGAGCACTGGGAGCACTGGGGGGAGTCAGGGAGTCATACTGGGAGCACTGGGACTCCACTGGAGCACTGGGGGGAGTCGGGGAGTCATACTGGGAGCACTGGGAGTGCACTGGGAGCACTGGGGTGCGTCAGGAGTCATACTGGGAGCACTGGGGGGAGTCAGGGAATCATACTGGGAGCACTGGGAGTGCACTGGGAGCACTGGGGGGAGTCAGGGAGTCATACTGGGAGCACTGGGACAGCACTGGGAGCACTGTGGGGAGTCAGGGGGTCACACTGGGAGCACTGGGACCGCACTGGGCGCACTGGGGGGAGTCAGCGGGTCACACTGGGAGCAGTGGGACTGCACTGGGAGCACTGGGGGGAGTCAGGGAATCATACTGGGAGCACTGGGAGTGCACTGGGAGCACTGGGGGGCGTCAGGGGGGTCACACTGGGAGCACTGGGGGGAGTCAGGGAGTCATACTGGGAGCACTGGGACCGCACTGGGAGCACTGGGGTGATTAAGGAAGTCATACTGGGAGCACTGGCACCGCACTGGGAGCACTGGGAGGAGTCAGGGAATCATACTGGCAGCACTGGGACTGCACTTGGAGTACTGGGAGGAGTCACGGGGTCATACTGGCAGCACTGGGAGTGCACTGGGAGCACTGGGGGGAGTAAGTGGGTCACACTGGGAGCACTGGGAGTGCAGTGGGAGCACTGCGGGGAGTCAGGGAGTCATACTGGGAGCACTGGTACAGCACTGGGAGCACTGGGGGGAGTCAGGGGGTCACACTGGGAGCACTGGGACCGCACTGGGCGCACTGGGGGGAGTCAGCGGGTCACACTGGGAGCACTGGGACCGCACTGGGAGCACTGGGGGGAGTCAGGGGGTCATACTGGGAGCACTGGGACCGCACTGGGAGTACTGGGGGGAGTCAGGGAATCATACTGGGAGCACTGGGACCGCACTGGGAGCACTGGGACCACACTGGGTACGGGCTATGCTGGTCCATACTGGGATCACTGGCCCGTACTGGGATGGCTGGTGCGCACTGGCCCGTACTCCATCTCCCATCATCCCCTGCGCCGGAAGTGGGTCCGGTTTCCAGTTTGAGTGGTTGTTGCCCCAGTGCCCGCTGGCATCATGGCGGAGCTGGGCTTGCCGGGGGAGGAGGCGCAGGTCGGGTGGGACGGGGACACCCTGGGGACACACCTTAAAGCCCTGGTCCTCGTCCTGTCACTGCAGGCCTTGGTACACAGTCTCTCCTCGACTGTCCCATGAGCCTCCTTTTTATGTTGGATTCCTGCAATAAAGTCTCCTTGGAGCCTTCCCTTCTCTGTGCTAAACAACCCCAACTCTCTCAGCTTTTCTCCATGAGAGGTGTTCCAGCTTTCACAGCATGTTTGTGGCCCTCCTCTACACGCACGCTAACAGATCTGTATCTGTCTTGTGCTTGGCACCCCTGAGCTGGACGCTGTTCCCCAGCTGGGGTCTCACCACAGCAGCGCAGAGGAGGAGAATCCCCTCCCTCCACCTGCTGGCCACGCTTCTTCTCATGCAGCCCAGGATGCGCTTGGCTTTCTGGGCTGCCAGCGCACGTGTCCAGCTCATGTTCAGTTACTCCAGCCCCAGCATCCTCATGCCCTTCTCTGCAGGGCTGCTCTCAATCCCTTTGTCAACACACTCCATGAGTCTCCTGCACTGCTTACAGCTTCATGGGATGCTCTTCCAGCAGCTGCCAGGGTGACTGGAGTCCCCCAGTAGATCTCAGCCTCTGAGTGTGGTGCTTCCTGGAGGTGAAGTAAGAACGCTTCGTCAAAAGGCTCCTCTTGCTCGGGTGGCCTGTAGCAAACCCCAGCCGTGAGGATTCCAGCTGCACAAGGGTGCTCAGCTCCTCCTCTTTGTTCCCCAGGCTGCGTGCGTTGGTACAGAGGCACTTCAGCTGGGCCACTGACCATGACAACTTCTTTAGACGAACACAGCCCCTGGGATTGGCTGCCTGCCTCCTTTGGCCCAGGAAGTGCTTGGATATAAAACTATAAGATTGGTAGGCAATATATACATCTAGAGGAATGTATCTATGAAAGGAAGTGTATAATTCTATTAATGAATTTATTTATTCATTTATAAATAGATACACTACTTATATATGTATTTCTGTATATGCATATACGTTTTGATATAGGTCGACATTCATACAGCTATAGAAATTAAATTAATAATTTTGAATCGAAAATCTGGAATTACTGAAAATTTGCATTGTCATTTTGAATTGAGTAAATCCCCCTTCAATAAGATTTAGTGTAGTGAAGAATTAGAGTTTAAATGTGAACGGAAGCAGAAGGAAAAGGCCCGGTGGGGGTCCGCCACTTTACCAGGCTGCAGAACAAGCCCTGACAGGGTGGGCTGGGGGGAATTCAAGAGGGCGGAGGGGTGCCCGAAAGGTGGTGGGGCACGGACACGCTGGAACATGCCCAGGGGCTACGGCCCCCTTTTAGGAGGGTTGAGCAAGTGACGGAGAGGGGGGTCAGTACTGGCTTGGGTCCCCCCAAAAGACGAGCACGCAGCAAATAGGTTGGTATGTGCTTGTGAGGAGCCGCTGCCTGAGTAGCCAACAGGCCAAGAGGAGGCTTCTGGTCTGTGTAGGAGCTTGTGAGGAGTCGTATCTCAGAGGTGAGCAGACAGCAAGCAGGGGGAGATGTGGGGGTCAGGTCTCTGGTGCCTGAGTAGCTGATAGACCAGGAGCAAGGCCGGGCTCCTGTAGGGGCTGGTGAGGTCACTGGTGCTGGTGTAGCTGATAGGAGACACGTGGCTCGGGCTTGTCCTTGGGATGTCACTCTTGCCTGATAAGGCAGGCCCAGGTGCACAGCTCGTGTAGGTGCCTGTGAGGTCACTGGTGCCTGCGCAGACGACAGGCCAGGAGCTGTCACCTGGCTTGCGGATGTCTCTGCAATGTCACTGGTGCCTGAGGAGCCCAGGAGAAACATGTCTTGTGTTGGGTGTTTTGAGGTCCCAGGTGCCTGAGAAGCTGGTAGGCCAGGACTAAGCCCCCATCTTGTGTAGGTGCTTGCAAGGTCACCTGTGACCGCTCAGCTGACAGGCCAGGAAGAGGCCCATGGGTTGTGTAGGAGCTGGTGAAGTCACTGCTGCCCGCGTACCTGGTAGGGCAGGAGCAGGAACATGGCCTGTGATTTCCCCACTGCCTGTGTAGCTTTTAGGAAGGAGCCGGTGTATGGTTTGTGTGGGTGCTTCTGATGTCATTAAAATGGACCTTTCCTTGACGGAACACATCAGAGGTTGACTCAGCATCAGAGCCATCTGACTTTAACTTCTCAAGTGGTTTGTTCACTCTCCTCACGGTAACTGAGGTTCATGGGAGTCAGCACCAAATACATCATATGGTCGTTAAAATGCAAAAAGCTCTGATGAACCATGCCTTTCCCCATAAGATTCTTCAAGTCTTGTACAGCTGGTTGGAGAGGTTTCAGGACTTTAAAGAGGGAGATTTCAATGAGTATCCAAAGGGAAAAGGCTTTTTGGGATTTTTGGTTTGTTTTTGCATTCTTTTTTGGCAGCTGACAGAATAAGTGTTGCCAACATTCTTCAGCTGATATTCATCCAGGGTGCCTCCTAAGGAGCTCTGGACATGTAGGAAAAGCTGTCTCCTTGATGGCAAACACCGTACAGACAGTTCCTCCTCACCGCCCCAACCCTGCCATTTCTCTCCATGGCCACCTGGCCATGATTTTAACATCACAATGTTAAAATCTAACCTTTTCCCACGGAAGTCTGTAGTTGCACGTTACAGCTCCTGGGCACCACTTCCCACCTGGAGAACTGGCTGCACACAGGCACGGAAGGGTTTTTCTTAATTACACGCAAACAAAAGTACAAAGTGATGCAGTTTCATAAAAAGTATAACGCAGTGCTCCAGAGAATGCTAATTTCTTGTCCTGAGGTTAATACACTTCCTGAAAATGCCCTTTTTGGCATCATGGGAAAACATCTTCATTTTATGAAACGTATTCAATCATCTCGGCTGGTGAAAATGTGCTCTTATTTTTTTAAATGTGGAAAACAATTCCTCAGCTTCTCAGGCAGACCTCAGTTGCTCGATGCCCCAGTTACCTGATGCATTTGCCTGGGACTGGCAGCCAGCACATGAGAGCTGAGGGACACCAGAGCCCCCAGCAGCTGCACAGGGAGGCTGGGCAGAGGGTCTCAGGGCCTCTGCACTGGCAAGAGGCACCTGGGTCCCTACAGCTGAGGACATTTGTGTCCCGTTAAATGCATCCCACCTGAAAATCTGAAAATCACTTTCCCTTCCAAATGGAGACAGCACACAAAATCGCCCCTCTAAGTCTGCAACATTAAAACATAACTAAACCAAAGAAGGAGGATGAGAACAAAAAGGATTGTAATTCCAAAAGGGTAAGCTCTTTTCTCTCCTTTAGAACTTGTTCTTACTTTCTTTTTTGTTTCATTTTGTTGACATTTTCTAAACATTTCCCTTATAATCAGACCCAGCCCGTTACAAAAGACACCCGTCTGTCCCACACGGAGCCCACTGCATCCCAAAACACTCCCTGCCCAGGACTGGCCAGGTCACTCCTGTTTGCAAGGAGCGAGTCGCACGCTCAAGAGCTCTCGCCTGATGGAGGGAAGCAGGGGCCCAGCTTCAGTGAAATGCTCCGAATAGCCAAATGTCATCACACCTGTGTTACAGGCACTTCTCAAAGGAGTTTTTAGACCATCCAGCCACAGTTCCTTTCCATTGTCTGCAGGAAGTTCTGTCTGTGTGTGAGAGAGACAGGTACGGTTGTTCAGCAAAAAACATTTCTTACTATTGACTTGGATTCTGAGGAACTGCTCTATTTTTATTCACATAGTTTATCTCTCTTCTCCTGTGTCTCTGTCCCTTCTTCTCCGTCTGCCTTTCCTGCCTTTCCAGCGCTCTCATCGGAATGATTCATTGGCTGGCTGAGTTGCTTAGGGAAGGAGAGATCTGTGGGTGTCATCTAGTCCAAGCCCTGTGCTCAGTGCAGAGGCAACTCCATGAGGTTTCTCAGGCAGGCCCCTCAATTTGACATTGTCCATCAGTGTGCTGAGTCCCCTTGTCCAGACTATGAATCAAGTGGTTAAACTGTGCAGGCCAGGTGTTGGTAACAGAGGGACGTCACAAGGAACCAGCATTTTTGGCCTGATTGTCATAGCCAACTTTCCACCCCGGCTATGGTCCATTTCTCCAGTGCAGGTCTCACCGGTTTGCCTGCAAGGAGACGAGGGGTGACTGTGTCAACGGCCTTGCTAAAGCACAAGTACATAAAATTCCCTGCTTCCTACTTGTGGATGCGGCCATTTATCTTGTTGTGTATGGCAATCAGGCTGGCTGGGCAGCTTGCTCAATGCATGCTGGCTCTTTCAAATCTTGCCCTTTGTATGCTTGGGACTGGCGTGCAGGAAGATTTGTTCCATCGCCTCCCCAGGGGCTGAGGTGAGGCTCACCAGGCTGTACTTTCCCAGGCTGCCCTTCCTGCCCTTCTTGAAAACGGCTGCCCTGTCTGCCTCCCTGGTCGTCAGAACCTTCCCTCATCACCCTGACATTTCAAAGGCCATAAGAGCAGCTTTACAATGACACCAGGCAGCTCACCCAGCACCCTTGGGTGCATCCCATTAGTCCCCACTTCCCCTGTGCCAGCCCTGCCCCGCTGCCCCACATGCAGCCCCACAGCCTCTCTCTGCCAACACCACATAGGGCAGGGTGCATCCAGGGCTGGGAAACATCTCTCCAGCATGGTCCCTACAGCAGGCCCTTGTCCCACCACAGTCCTCCTGCTTTAGCAGGGCTCCTGAAGCACCCAGCCCCTGCCCAGCCCCAACCACGTTCCACGCAGAGCTCTCAGACAGCCCTGCTCTGGGGTCTGCTGGGGTCTGGATCGGGAGAGAGCCCAGAACTGACAGGCCCAGCAGGAGGAAGGAGATGGCTACAGAGCACAACTCATCCATAAGCTGGGGATAGCAGCCAGAGCTGGAAATGGTTGGTGTGGGAGGCTGGGGGGGTACAAATGCCCTGGGACACCTTCCCAGTCTGTCCCTGTGAGCAAGGGCATGGACCAGCCTGCTCTCTCCTGTGCCCATGTGTCTCAGCTCCCTTCCCAAGACCTGGCTCTGCACAACAAACCCACTGGCGTGAGTCCTCACCCTGCACATTCACACAGCATTGCTGAACACCGGTGTATTCCTCTCCCAGGAACTTTCTAGCCCAGTCCAAACCCTCCCAGATCTCCACACCTCCTTTGCCTTCTCCCTGGTGCAGATGAGAAGAACAGCCCAGTCTGAGCTGGCCCTACAGCAGTGCCCACTACATGGTGCTGCAGAGCTCTGGGCATTCATATCATGCTCCCAGCCCCTCCGAGGAGCACAGAAACTTCCTGGGTGCAGAGAAGGGGTATCAGCCTCCCCACTGGCCCCAGCGTTGGAGGCTGGACATTGCCTGTACTGAGCCTATACTTTGATCCCGTATCTACCTACTGTACCATCTGTCCTAAAGCTCAAATCGTAATTACCTTTGCAAGCGGATGGCCGTTGAGGAGCAGTGGGCAGTAAACCATCACTGGCTGGAAAAAAGTAGCCAAGCAAGTGGCAAAAGAACGAGCCGAGTTATCCCGAAGGCCAGCTCAGCCCAACAAAGCTCAGGGAGCTTTGGTCCTCCCTGTCTCCCTCGCAAAGCTAGAAGTGGCGCTTTCACCATCAAGCTCCTGTGGGATAGAAGGCAAACTTTTCAGGCAGCAGCTGTGTCCTGCCGCGTAGGCTCTGAACTAGCCCTGCTGAAAAAGCTGACCAGCACATTGGGCTACAAAGAAGAAGCTCCTCGGTAAAGATGGCTTCTGAGACACGTGCAAGAAAACTTGACCAGCAGTGAGCTCACCTATGCAAGTGAGTCTGTTGTTACAAGAAACCAGACAGAAACGAGCTGAAAGCCACCAAGGTGCAACGAAAGAGTGCAAACTCAGCTACTAAATATGAATGAAGCGTGCTTGCAAAGCGGGTCACGTCAACAACTCCTCCAAAGTGAACGGTAACAGGCGACCTCATGGCCAAAGCCAATAGGTTTCCTAGACTGTGACAATGCATATGTGAATCACCTTAGGGTGGCACATAAAGGAGCAAGAATTGTAACACGGGGTCCTTCTCAGGCTCCCAGCCAAGAGGCGCCTTTACGGCTGGCAATAAGAAGGGGGTTTAGCTAATGTGTATGTCTGCTGCCTTCTTCCCTGTACCCACGCAGGAACTAGAAGAGAAGAAAAGTGCAAGCGTTTTACCGTTTCTGTGGAAGTTCAGCTCAACATTTAAACAGCCAAAGCTCTGAAGAGTTACGCTGACCCTTACTTAGGCACTTCTTTTGTCTCCCTTTGAGAGATAACTAAGCACTTTCCCTCCTAGCCACAGTCTAGCATCCAGAAGCATTCAGAACACGCAGACAAACCTCCACCATTTTTTCAGGGATGTTTCGAGTCATGCGATACTTAGTGCAGGAGTTCACCAAATGTCACTAAACTCGGAGACTTTGACCCAGCCAGCCACAGCCACGGAGCTTCAGCTCACCATTTGTGTGTCAGAGCCATCAGACGGACGACCCCGTCCTCCTTGAGACACCCCTTGGGGCAGCCGAACCCAGCACTGGGTGGCTGGATATGGCCTTTGCTCCATGGGAGGCGCTTCCTGGGAGCAGGATCTCTCACTGGGGCACTGGGAAGCCCTCCTGAGGCCTGCATGCCTGAGAGACGGCTCTACACTGCTCCATCGCTCACCAAAACCAGGGGCGGAGGAAGGCTGCCCTGGTGCCCTCCAAAAGAATCAGCTCCCCTGGGCTCCTCTGCGGCCACCGGGCACCTTTGCTGTCAGGCGGCTCCCCGCGCTACTCTGCCAGCTTAACCAGCATCTCTTGCCCTCCATCTCTTCCCGCTCCTCACCAGCACTTCTCCTCCCCCCACTCCCTGACCAGCTCCCCCCTGCTCTCCCCGGCCCTCTGGCCCTTCCCACCCCTCTCCCCGCACCCCGCCACCCTCTCCCAACCTTCTCTCCCTCCCTGACCTCCTCCTCCCGGCCCCAGCCGTGCTCCAGGGCCTGGCCCTGGGCGAGGGCAGCCCCGGGGAGGCGGCCAGGGTTCCCGCGGGGTCAGAGGGCAGGAGGGGGCGCCCCGGGGCACGCTGGGAGTTGTGGACCCGGCACGAGGCTCCCGGCGGCCATCTTGTGTCGGCTGAGGGGAGGCTGGCACAGGCCGACAGGACAGATCTGCAGAGCCAGGAGCTGCGGTGAGTCCTGGGCCCTTGGGCTCCTGTCAGCCCTCTTCTGCCTCCCTGTTCCTCCCTGCCCTTCCCCTTTCCCTCTGGGTCCTGTTTTTCACCTCCCTGTACCTCCCTTCCTCTCTCCTGCTGTGCTCTGCTCCCTGTCCGCCCTTTCTCTTCTCTCCAAGTCCCTCTCTCTCTGTGTCATCCTTCCTCTCCCTCTACTTTCCCCGTCGCCCTTCCTTCCTGCTCCCTGGGCCTCTTGGTTTCTCTCTCTCTCTTCTGCACAGAGGCCCCAGGCTGAGTGTGCAGCTCGCACTGTGCAGTGAGGTCAAACCCATGTGGCTACTGGACAGACCTCTCTCTCCCTGCTGAGCACAGAGTAACTAGGTTTGGGGTGTTTTTAGCTGCCTCAATTAAGCAACTCCAGTTAGATAGGATGAACCCTGGCTTCAAAGTTTTACTCTGTGACCAGTTAATGAAGATATGCCACTATTATGTACTGGTAAACAGTGGGTTCACTCATTTGTCTTCCTATTATGTCCACAATGAACAAACAGGCTCTATTAAGACTAGCTATATAACACGAGCTTTACAAACTAGCTTGACTAGTCCCTGTGAGCCAAATCATGCTTGCTTTACTTACAGGATTGTCCCCCCAGTCATTCTGCTTGCGTGAGAGGCCCTTCAGATGAGCTTCTATTTTTGCATTTTCTCTGAGCTATGCCATTAGCTGGGATTTGTTTGTTAAGTGGAAGATTAATGTCAGGCAATTTTAACACGTAATCTGATCTGGAATACTTGTTTACTGGAATTGTTTACCCAATGGTAGATCGTGGACAAGATCAAATCATTTATTGTTCTATTCAAAAAAAAAAAAAGGTTCTGAATGTGAATGGAAAACCGTTTCCTGTATTCACTTACCTTTCTGTTCTGATGTATTTACTGATGACTGTCTTTATTCCCAGTCATGGAATTCATAGAGTCGGTTCTGTGTGAGTAGCACGCAGTCAGTTTGGTTTGAACTAAGCCGTGGGCAGAGCACTAGCGTAAGGTTTGGACCCAGAAATGTGCACTCTGTGGGCCTTGTGTCAAATCATCTATTTGTGCACAGAAATAAACCACACAAAATCATTTTCTAAAAAATTTCAGGCTGCTCTTAGTTTCACCTTTGCCTCTTCTCCGCTAATCAACATTATTTTTCTTGCTACAAGGTGTACAAGGAGTTACATTCTGGGCAAGAGCTAGAGTCAGGGGGATTTGTGTTTTCATTGCTGTTTTGCCCTCAGAGGGCTGCTGAGAGTCATGGTCACCGTCTTTTCAGTCTTCTCAACCTCTCCTCTTCTGGGGAGGAGCAAGTAAGCGAGCCAGTAACAGGATGTCTTTTTAAGGGAAGAACCTTAGTTGAAGACAAGAGGATGTATTTACACTGAGACTGACACAGGCCCTTTTCTGTGCCTTCATTAACTTAAACAAAGTCTGAGCTGAGCTGAGCGGAACAGAGCATGTGCCTCTCATGTTCCTGCACAGGGGCTATAGGGTAGAAAGGCGTGGAGTTCACAGCACCAGGAGGGACAGTGCCTGACAAGAGAGTGGGATTTTCCTGAAAAGGGAGGAATGAGCTGAGAAAATAAATAAAAGTGGAGGGAAGGATCGGGCTACTCCCACAAGAAACCTTTCCCTTTTGTCAGATCTACGGGTGCAAGTAAACAAAACCCAGATCCTTCGGCAAGTTGGAAGGCACCTTGTGACCTTTCACTACCACAAGTTTTATGCACAGTTTTGACTTACTTAGGGGGTGGATGATGAGAGGGAGTAGACAGCTGAGATCAGATTTAATTTACTTATTAATTACTTGCTAAACTTTGTGTCAATTAAGAAATAGCGCTGTTGTGAAGACAGAGGGGTCTTGTGGCCAGAGAGGAGGCTGCTAAACTAGGTTGATAGTCTCTCCTAATCGGTCTTCCTTGTCCTTTTCTCCTTTTCACTGATTTCTCTGACTCTTCCTTGTGCTACTTCCCTCTTCTTAAAGCAAGGATCATTTGAATTCATATTCTTGCAATGCCAGTACCTCTTTCTGTGATGTTCTTCAATGGAAGGGTTTGAGGCAAGTGACAAATACCACCATGAAAAGTATATATGCAGTGGCGTTATGCACATGCCTGGAATACTGTTGCCATTTCTGTCATTATAGGTACTAGATATGGGGAGTGTCTGTTGCCAAGATCATATGCATAGTTAGCATCTTGTATTTTGCCTGTAATCAATCATCCGTCCTACGAGGGTATTGCCTGGACCTTTCCAGTGCGTCTCTAATTGTGGTGTTTAAAGCCTGGGTAGCTCTCTGTTGGAATGGGAGCCATCACTGGCAGAGCAATAACTACCTTTGTTTGATAGTATTTGCGCTTGACATTAGGATGAAGGGTGTTTGGCATTTCTCGCCAGCTGGATGTGTTGGAAGTGTGGACAGCTGTAATGTGGTGGTGCAAGCATAAGAAACTGATAAGTCGTTTTGTTTGTTATAGCAACTGCGTGGGCTGATGGCTGAGCACAAGCCTCATGTAGGTAAGATGGACAAAACTGGGCCTCAGTTGCTGGAGCTGAGCCCAGGGGAAGGTTTTTCTATCCAAGTGGAATATGTGGCAGCACTACGTATCAAAGGCACCCCACAACCTATGGAGCCAGAATGAGAGGTTGTAATGACTTGCATTTTCTTCCTTTTAAGTTCTAAAACACCTCGTCTCATTCATTGAAGTACGAGTACAAGGAAGCCCACTGAATGTACCAACAATTTTAAAATTTAATATATATCTCTCCTAAAATTAGACCTGAATAGTGCCAATTTAATTTCCGTCTTTACCACTTTTGTAAGGTTTTGTTGCTGCAATCAGTTTTCCAGAAGTCCGGAAGGTGGGAAGGCTGCTTATCTTCCATAACACATTTTGCTGGCTCGTATGATATTCGCACTTCTAACAAAAACACTGAGTCCGTAACGTTTGTCACAGTGTCTGATTTGAAGTGGGTTGTGCGGTGGGAAAAAGTCATTACATTCGCATTGCCTGTATTCCTTTGCATAGAAAGGATGTAGCTATTTGTTCCCATCAGGCAATCTTGTTTTGCTGTGCTCTTTCTGGCACCTTTCCCAAGTGTAGTCAAGAGTGCTTTTTGTAGATCGCGGAGGGATCGTTAAATGCACCCAAGGTTTACTAATTTCTGTAAATTGAAAGGGGCACGGTGGTTAGATGTTTTTAGGAGTCTCTAGGGATCCAAAAGCATATAGTAAAGGCTATCTTTGGACCTATACCAAAGGGTGAACCATGTTACAGAGCTGTAATTGAGTTTCTGGACACCTCCCTGGGCTCGGTCAACTGTGGGTCAACATAACACACGCTGTTGTGTGCTTTTAGTTGCAGAAAGTAACGTTCCTTTACTGCAGTAACAAGCATCACCTGGGCACTAACAGACGTCTTTTTGAATGACCATACATATTGAATCTTAACCAGTGGTTATATGCCAGTGTATTGGTCCTGATATGAAGAAGTATGTATTTACTACTCAGGTAAACAGCTTGCTAAAATGATGAAATGGCTCATGAAAGAGCCAACGAGTCATGGCTCTCCAAAATAAGGTACAACCTACTGTATGAATGACACAGGACTAAAGGCAAGTAGATTCTGCTCTATGTATAGTATCTTCAGATGGAACGTCTCAGGACTGAAACCGGACTTCATAGTAAAATTCTTCAATCTGAGAGGAAGTACCATTTTGCAAAGTCATTTTTGTAATGTAGATATTGAGAGAGGGGAAGAACCACGAAGGGCAGTATTGCAAGTGGCACATACGTCTGTTGGCTAGAGATGTTAAATATGTTAATTTTAAAGTACATTTTTCCAAGACAATTTCAAATGCCATTTTTCAGTTGTTTTTTTTTTCCTAATTTCTCTGCCACTTCTTTCTGTCCTTTACCACCCTACCAGTTTCATGACAAGACAGATTTGACTCTTGAGAGTCTGAAAGGCACAGCTGAACGTCTGAGGCAGCCACCTTCAATCTCAGCAGAGGTTGAGAAGATTAAAGAGCAAATCAGTGAAGATAAGAACGTGTCAGTGGATCTGGAAAAACTTCAGCCGGTGTATGAGACGCTTAAACAGAGAGGGAAGGAAATGATTGCTCGCTCAGAAGGAGCCGATAAGGATATATCTGCTAAAGGTAATAGATGGAGGAAAGTTTCACGTAGTGGAAATGCAGCAAGCTGCAGCATATAAAAATCTTCATTTCTGATGACCACTGATCTGGGGATTGTGTTCTCCTGGAGAAGCTGGAGAAGATGTATAAAAGCAAAGTATTTGTTTAAAATAATTCATTGTGGATATGACCTTTGTTTTATTTTTTAAGGTTATGGTGGTTGTTTCCACTTAAGGTTATGAAGCGTCCTGTAAAGAAACAATTTTACAGTCTAAATTTTAAAAGATACCCATATGTTTCTGCTGTAGAACTGTAGAGAGATTTTTGGCCAAGAATCGTTTGCCAAGGTAGTAATCTAGTTCCTCTGTTGTTTAGCTGTTCAAGATAAACTAGACCAAATGGTCCTCATTTGGGAAGACATCCAGACCTTGACTGAGGAGAGGGAGGCCAAATTGTTGGATGTAATGAAACTAGCCGCAAAGTTGTGGTGTAGTCACGTGGCTCTTGCAGCTGCTATTAAAGATACTCAGGAGCTCATTGGAGAACTGGAGGGACCTGGAGTTGACCCATCTGTAGTCAAGCAACAGCAAGAAGATGCTGAGGTCAGTAGAAAGTATTTTGTTGACTTAAAGTATTTTATTTACGGTATGCGGAGAAAAGACAGAATTACTATGAAATACCACAGGAGGCTATTTTTTTAGAGACCAAGAGGGATAATTGTGTAGGAATTTACTATAGTGATATCTCAAGAGTCTGTGGTAAATAACATGTACCAGTTCTGAATTGCAATGAGCATGCAACATGTGCCTGTCCTTATATTTGCATATCTGCTTATAAACACGTATATAATAAGCACGTCACTGAGACTTCTGAAAGTGATACGTACTTGAGATTCCCTGAGTAATAGGTAACATCTAAATGAAAGGTGTACGCATGTATCGTGCTCTATGTATTATGCTCTAAGCCTGTAATTATTCATGCTGATAGTTAAAGATTTGAGGGTTGACTGACAACCTCTGAAAAAGAAAACACTCTGATTAAAGAAATCTAATTGAAAACTTCCTGTTTATTTTTTTTCATCTCATGTAAAGTGACATCATAAGCCATTGTTCTAATTTAGACTGGTGTCAGTTGATTTCACTCTGACCCTGCAAAGGGATGCTTGTGTTTTAAGCGTCAGATTGTAAGTCCAAGGGACTTTAAAGAAACCACAGGCCGAATCCTGCCATGTCCTATCTTGAAAACAAGCTGTACATAGATTATTAAAGTTAGTGTGAGCGGCATTGATTTTTTTTCTCTTTGTAGGCTGCTAAAGAAGAAATTGATGGACTACAAGAGGAACTAGCAACAGTTCTGAGCCTTGGCTCTGACCTTGGAGCTGCTTGTGGAGAGCCTGACAAACCTATTGTCCACAAGAGCATAGATGAGGTATGGGAAATGCAGGTGCTTGAATCTGCTACGCCAGGTGCTTGTTCAGCTGAAATTGGTATATCCTCCCTGCCCCCAAAAAATTTTGCAAATAGACATTTTGCGGCAAATGCAAGATACCCCTGAAGCTTTTATGATAACATAAGGGTTGCTTTTCAAGTAAATGGATCTTGGCTCGTATTAGTTTAGAACGTATAGACAATTTTATTGTATTGATTTATGGGTTAAAAGTTCTGTAAAAGACAGAAAGGTTTTTTGTGGAAATAGTCACTGATTACTGCAATAGATGGCTACTTTTTGCAATAGGAATGCTGGAATAAATTTGAAAGGTATCTCGTTTATGCCAAGTGCAACATCTTGACTGAGACAATCCTGCTTGGATGGCTACAGAGTACTGACAATTTCTCCAGTGTTCAGCAGTGTATGTTTCTTTTAAGCTACCTTTTTGATAAGGATGCAGTTCCAAATGATTTAATACTATTTCCCATATTGACTGTAATCCGTATGTTAAGAAAACTATTCAGTATCAGTATTGAATTTTATAGCTTTTGTCATCGAGAACATCGAGTGCATTCTGAAGGAAAGTAACTATGCAGTGATAAGGAGAACAAGAGTTTTAACATGGAATTAGTGTGAACTATTCATGCTTAGTTTATTGGTGTTATTGATGAGTGAATAATCAGTGAACGCACATTATACAGCAGCAGTAACATTCTTTTCTCCATTGGAGTAAATTTCACCTACTTGCAGCTGAATTCTGCCTGGGATGCCTTAAGCAAAACAAGGAAAGAACGGGCAGATAAGCTTGTTGAAGCTCTGCAGGCAGCTGTTCCATACCAAGAAGGACTGCAGGTAAGATGGTGTGATACACCTAACCCAATCTTGAGTCAATAGGACTTAATGTGGTTGTAGTAAAAAATGTTACGTGATTGGGAGGGTGACGTGTCACTGATTATAGCGACTGTTTTCTTCAGTAGGCAGATATTTTTTCTCGGGGTTGGTTGGGTTGGAGGTTTTTCTTCCATTAAAGACTAAATCTGTTCTTTTCTGCATGTAGTTGTTCACATACTCCTCTATGTATAGATTCGAAATTGATGTCCCCTTTATTGGTAAGACACAAGTTTATAGTAATCCTGCTCACATTTCCTGGTGGCAATCAGTACGTAACATAGTAGGCGAGTTGAAGGTGTGACATGTTTACATGATCCAAAAGGAACAGAATACAGGTCTGTATACTCACCTGCAGCTGTTTTCTTTGAGTGGAGGACAGTGAAAGAACTTCAATTTTATTCCACCTTTTTTATAAGTCAAATATTTCAGTTTGACTATTTTAAGCCCAAAATAGTAACATAATGTTACTGGACCATTACATGAATTCTTAGTGTAATTATACTAAGAATATAGACATACTGGAGCATCATACTAATTCTTACCGTAATTTATCCAATCACAATACTTTGGAAGATGATTCACTTTTAAAATCGGTAGGTAAATTTTCCAGCAGTTTTTTAAGATATCTTTTCTCTATATGCGCTGTATTTTATTTCATTTTTTTGCCTATTCTTTGCAAGTTTTGGCTGAGTGGCAGGCCTCATGTCTTTTGTCAGTGAATGGCTGGAAGATGGAAACAGTAGTAGGGTTTTCATGGTCAGATTTTGCAAAGCTGTCTTTTTGCCCAGTGGAATTACTGTCTTTCTTGGTTCATTAGATCTTTAAAAACAGAGTTTCACATGACACTGAGGGCAGTTGCTTGTGTGTTCGGTGCAGACCAAGCAGCAGAACACATCTTAATAATAATGCAACATCTTGTTTTCCATGTTTTTTTCTCCAAGGTCTCTTATTTTCGTACTGCACAGAGGTTGACTTGTAGGGTTACATTAGGAACATTGCCGTTGCTTTAAGAGCTTTGTATTTCCTGGGGCTGCACATTGTACATCCTACAAGCTTGGTACTTTGTACAAGAACTGTATGTAACTGCCACCTTACGCTCATTTCAATAGACAATATTAAAAGTGTTGTGGGCAGATTGTTAGCTACAGCTGCCTCACCCTGTTGAGCGTGTTGGGGGGGTTAGTTCTCCTTTTCCCAAGGAGCTGTGTAGCAGTGGGCAGCTCTGAGAAGCCGTCCTAAGCCCTTCTCCGTAATGAATCACAGATAACAGGCAGGAGGAAAAAGGGCCTGGCAGAGGTATTTTTTCCTCTATGTACTTAATTGCCCAGAGTGCTATAGGTGTTCTTTATCTTTAACTGGAGTGTTCTTGAGGTTGTTCTGCATTATATCAGGAGTAAGGGAAGTACCCACAAAGCCTCAGAACTGGGGAGACTTCATTTGTTTTTTGAAGTTCCAACTGCCTTATCCTGAGGAGATTCAGTCAAGCTCAGGTATTGGCCATCACTGTCTAATCTGTACTGAATGGGTCGTGTTCCATCTTCCTGATACAGATACTGTTATCCTTCAACAGAAGTTCTTTTGTCATCATCATTTAAAGTGTGTTATCATTCAGCTACCACCTTCCATCTTTGCTCCGAAGGAGTGCTGTGGAATAAATACTAAATTGGCTAAAAAATACAAAAGTACAGCATTGTTCACACATTAAGGAAAAGTATAAAATCAAGAGGCTTCTGAGGTAGAAAATAGCCGCAGCTGGCATGAAGGACACAACATCTGTGGTTCCCTGATAAGCTACATGAGGTACGGGACGGGATGCAATTCTTCCGTGGCTTTACCTTATGATGTATAGCGGATACAGGAATGGGATGATACCATGAAACAGATAAGCTGCCAATTAGCTGCCCACTAGATGCTCAGAGCCAACTTATTGTCAAATGTTGATGAAATGCTGTCCTTTGTGCGAACTTTGCTCATTATAATGTCATTATAATACCAAAACACACCTCCATCCCGAAGGCTACCCGCCTCCAAGGTGCGACCACTCCTTCTTGAGTCTGCGCCCTGAATTTCTCGTAAACTATACCTTTAATTGTGAAGCGAGAGAAATTTACACCAATCATGATAAACGTATGTATGACTAAAGTCACTCAAACTCCACCTTGAAGATAACAAATAGTATAAAAATAGCCCAAGAGAGGGGGGATACCCAGGGAAGACACCATCATAAAGAATTACATCACTGACTTCTGGGATCAGTCGACGGGCTGAGCCTCTCTTCCCCCCCATAGGGACGCCTTTGGGTAAGACTTAGATGAAGAGAAAGTGGTGGAACGTTGCCGTGGTTTAGCCTCAGACGGCAACAAAGAACCACGTGTCGCTCGCTCGTGCCTTCCAAACACAGGAAGAATCGTAAGAAAAGGCAAGACTCTTGGGTTGAGACAAAGGCAGTTTAATAGAACAGCAAAGGGAACAGGCAAACAACAACAACAACAACAACACGGATAGGGGAATATACAAACGCGATTACGGAACCGCCGCTCCGCTCGCCGCTCGCCGGCCGGACCCGGGCCGCCCCAGCCCGCTTTTAAGCAGCAACTTCCTGCCCCCTCCCCCGGCAGCTCAGGGTGGGCGTGGCTCACATGGCATGGAATACCAGGAAAAGTTAACCCTATCCCCACCGGAACCAGGACATTATCCACCCCTTATTCCATACCATCTATGCCATGCCCAGCAGGTTCCAATGAATTGCCACCACTTTCCCCTGTTATATATATATATATACACACATATAATACCCTTAGTTTATGGGTCATCCCTCCAAAGTGTCCGTTGAGTTCTTTTAATCCACGGCTTTGGGCTCCATCTGTTAGAACAGTCTCTCAGGGCAGGTGAGATGCTGGGTGGTGCTGGTCTGTTGCATGCTGTATTTTTCGGAGCTTGTGACTGGTGCACCTGGTGTGGCTCATGCACGCAGTCTGTAGGCTGAAGATGTAGATCTTGAGGAAACTGCTGGGCGCCGGCTGCTGAGATCAGTTCTTATCCCATCACCCCTGTGCCTTACTTGTAGTACAACTGATAGCAATGAGGACATACAGTGACAGTGTTACTTAGCAATTAACAGCACACAATCTGATTCATTGGCTATTCTCGCCCAAAATCAGATCTCCATGAGGTACACATCGGACTTCCCCATCCTTCCGCATCACCCACCAAGTGCACCCAGGTCCTTGGGCAAAAGCAATCCCACGGGTGGGTTTGCCTTTGCCTGAGGCAGGACTAACCCAGACTGTCTTCCCTAGCATATTCTTCATGTGCACTACGGGGACTTTATCCCCTTCTACAGTACGTGGAAGTTTTGATTGGGCAGGGCCAGCCCGATTGTTAGATCCCCTGGTGTTAACTAGCCAGGTAGCTTTTGCTAAATGCGTATCCCAGTGTTTGAAAGTCCCACCACCCATTGCTCTCAGTGTAGTTTTTAACAGTCCATTGTATCATTCTATCTTCCCAGAGGCTGGGGCGTGATAGGGGATGTGATACACCCACTCGATACCATGCTCTTTGGCCCAGGTGTCTATGAGGCTGTTTCGGAAATGAGTCCCATTGTCCGACTCAATTCTCTCTGGGGTACCATGTCGCCACAGGACTTGCTTTTCAAGGCCCAGGATAGTGTTCCGGGCAGTGGCATGGGGCACAGGGTATGTTTCCAGCCACCCGGTGGTTGCTTCCACCATTGTGAGCACATAGCGCTTGCCTTGACGGGTTTGTGGCAGCGTGATATAATCAATCTGCCAGGCCTCCCCATATTTGTATTTCAGCCATCGCCCTCCATACCAAAGAGGCTTCAAACGCTTGGCTTGTTTGATCGCAGCGCATGTCTCACATTCATGGATGACCTGTGCAATAGTGTCCATGGTCAAGTCCACCCCTCGGTCACGAGCCCATCTATATGTCGCATCTCTCCCTTGATGGCCTGAGGAGTCATGGGCCCACCGAGCTATGAATAGTTCACCCTTATGTTGCCAGTCCAGATCCACCTGAGCCACTTCAATCCTAGCGGCCCGATCCACCTGCTGGTTGTTCTGATGTTCCTCCGTGGCCCGATTCTTTGGTACGTGGGCATCTACATGGCGTACTTTCACAACCAGATTCTCTATCCGGGCAGCAATATCTTGCCATAGGTCAGCAGCCCAGATGGGTTTGCCTCTGCGCTGCCAGTTGCCCTGCTTCCACTGCTGTAACCATCCCCACAGAGCATTTGCCACCATCCATGAATCAGTGTAGAGATAAAGTACTGGCCATTTTTCTCGCTCAGCAATGTCCAAAGCCAGCTGAATAGCCTTCACCTCTGCAAACTGGCTCGATTCACCCTGTCCCTCACTGGCTTCTGCAACCCGTCGTGTAGGACTCCACACAGCAGCCTTCCACTTTCGATGCTTTCCCACAATACGGCAGGACCCATCAGTGAACAGGGCATATTTCTTCTCATTTTCTGGCAGTTTATTATATGGTGGGGCCTCTTCTGCACGCGTCACCTCCTCCTCTGGTGACATTCCGAAATCCTTGCCTTCTGGCCAGTCCATGATCACTTCCAGAATTCCCGGGCGACTGGGGTTTCCCATTCGAGTTCGCTGCGTGATCAGTGCAATCCACTTACTCCATGTAGCATCGGTTGCATGATGTGTGGTGGGGACCCTTTCTTTGAACATCCAACCCAGCACCGGCAGTCGAGGTGCTAAGAGGAGCTGTGCTTCTGTACCAACCACTTCTGAAGCAGCTCGAACCCCTTCATATGCTGCCAATATCTCTTTTTCTGTTGGAGTGTAGCGGGCTTCGGATCCTCTGTATCCACGACTCCAAAACCCTAGGGGTCGACCTCGAGTCTCCCCTGGTGCTTTCTGCCAGAGGCTCCAGGTAGGGCCGTTCTCCCCGGCTGCAGTGTAGAGCACATTTTTAACATCTTGTCCTGCCCGGACTGGCCCCAGGGCCACTGCATGGACTATTTCCTGTTTGATTTGTTCAAAAGCTTGTCGTTGCTCAGGACCCCATTTAAAATCATTCTTCTTCCGGGTTACTTGATACAGAGGGCTTACAATTTGACTGTAATCTGGGATATGCATTCTCCAAAAACCCACAATACCTAAGAAAGCCTGTGTTTCCTTTTTACTAGTTGGTGGAGACATAGCTGCTATTTTGTTGATCACATCCATTGGAATCTGACGGCGTCCATCTTGCCATTTTATTCCTAAAAACTGGATCTCCTGCGCAGGTCCCTTGACCTTACTTCGCTTTATAGCAAAACCAGCGTTCAGAAGGATTTGGACTATTTTACTCCCTTTCTCAAAAACTTCTTCTGCTGTGTTTCCCCATACAATGATGTCATCAATGTACTGCAGATGTTCTGGAGCTTCACCCTGTTCCAGTGCAGTCTGGATCAGTCCATGGCAAATGGTGGGGCTGTGTTTCCACCCCTGGGGCAGTCGATTCCAGGTGTATTGGATGCCCCTCCAAGTGAAAGCAAACTGTGGCCTGCACTCTGCTGCCAAAGGGATTGAGAAAAATGCATTCGCTATATCAATCGTGGCATACCACTTGGCTGCCTTGGACTCCAGTTCGTACTGGAGTTCTAGCATGTCCGGCACAGCAGCACTCAGCGGTGGCGTGACTTCATTCAGACCACGATAGTCTACAGTTAGCCTCCACTCTCCATTAGATTTTCGCACCGGCCATATGGGACTGTTAAAGGGTGAGCGAGTCTTGCTGATCACTCCTTGAACCTCTAGTTGACGAATCAGCTCATGGATGGGAATCAGAGAGTCTCGGTTAGTGCGATACTGCCGCCGATGCACCGTTGTGGTAGCAATTGGCACCTGTTGTTCTTTGACCCTCAACAACCCCACAACAGAAGAATCCTCCGAGAGACCAGGCAAGGCAGACAACTGTTTAACTTCCTCTGTCTCCAAAGCAGCTATGCCAAAGGCCCAGCGGTACCCTTTTGGGTCCTTAAAATACCCTCTCCTGAGGTAATCTATACCAAGGATGCATGGAGCCTCTGGGCCAGTCACAATGGGATGCTTTTGCCACTCATTCCCAGTTAGGCTCACTTCTGCCTCCAGTACAGTCAACTCTTGGGATCCCCCTGTCACCCCAGAAATACAAATGGGTTCTGCCCCTCTATAGCTTGATGGTATTAAAGTACACTGCGCACCCGTGTCCACTAGAGCCTTATACTCCTGTGGGTCTGATGTGCCAGGCCATCGAATCCACACCGTCCAATAAACCCGGTTGTCCCTTTCCTCCACCTGGCCGGAGGCAGGGCCTCCCTAATACTGGTCATAGTATCCATTACTCACTTCTTGCATAAATGACTTGGAAGTTCCTTCAAGAGGATCAGAAGCAAGATCAAGCCTTCTGCTTTGTCTGGGGAATGGCCCACTGGAAACTGGGGCGGCACTTTTCCTGGAGGGATCCCCTTTTGTGGTTGTCCTTCCTTGCAACTCCTGTACCCGTGTCCGCAGGATCGAAGTAGGTTGTCCGTCCCACTTCCTCATGTCCTCTCCGTGGTCCCGCAGGTAGAACCACAGGGTGCCTCGTGGTGTGTACCCTCTGTACTCTCTCTCTTGAGTGGGGAAATGCCTGCTTCTAATAGCTGAGATGCTGGCCCGTGCAGGTGGGGAGTAGGACATATTCTCTTCAAGTTGCTGGACCTTCCGCGACAGTTTCTCCACAGCTGAGACAAGGGGGGAAGAGAGACTTTCTTCATATCGCCGGAGCCGGCCAGCTACCTCATCCACCGTTGGTCCCTCTTCACCCTTCCATTCCATTACTGCCAGGGAGTTGGCATATGACGATGGTGCGCTCCGTACAAACTTCCGCCACATGGGCCTTGTGCATCGCACCTCATCAGGGTCTATGGGTAAGTCTGCATTGTCCAAGTCATAATAAATCATCTCCCGCACGGCTAATTCTCTCAGGTACTGGATACCTCTTTCCATGGTAGTCCACTTGCTTGGCTGACATACAACATCCTCGCTGAAGGGGTACCTCTCCCTCACGCCTAACAGGAGTCGTTTCCAGAGGCTGAGGGCTTGGGTCTTTTTCCCGATCGCCTTGTCAATGCCGCCTTCCCTAGACAGGGATCCCAGCTGCCTGGCCTCCCTACCCTCTAATTCCAGGCTACTGGCCCCATTATCCCAGCACCGGAGCAGCCAGGTGACAATGTGCTCGCCTGAAAGTCGGCTAAAATCTTTTCGCATATCCCGCAGCTCACTCAAGGATAGGGATCGAGTAATTATCTCTGGTTCTGCCTCTTCCTCCTGCTCTCGTGATGGCCCTGGTTCATCATCATCTCTTACTAAGCGAACTGATTTCTTTGTGTACTTCTTCTTCTGTATGGGGGCAACTGATACTGGCAGGGGTTGGTTCCCTGGTTCAGTGGCAGTGGCTACCACGGGGGTTGCAGTAGCCGCAGTGGCTACCACGGGGGTTGCAGTAGCCGCAGTGTCCGTCGCAAGGATTGCAGTAGCCGCAGTGTCCGTCGCAAGGATTGCAGTAGCCGCAGTGTCCGTCGCAAGGATTGCAGCAGCCGCAGGGGCCGCCGCAGGGGCTGCAGCAGGGGCTGCAGCAGCCGCAGGGGCCGCCGCAGGTCTGGTTTCCATCTCTTCCCCTTGAGGGTGCTGCATAATTCTGAGCAGTGCCTGGTAGATACTGGCCAGGGCCCAGCACAGCGCGGTGAGTTGTGCCTCTCTAGAATAGCCACAGCATTTTCCCTTCAAATATTCTACCACTTTATCAGGGTCCTGTAATTGTTCAGGGGTGAAGTCCCAGACCATTGGAGGTGAGTAGTTCTCTAGGTACCTGCCCATGCTCTCCCACATGCCATGCCACCCCTGACTATCCAGCCTCGGAGCAGATCTCCGGGTGGTAGTCTTAAATAGTCGCTTAACCCTAAACAAGACCTGGAACGTATTCAGGAGACATAGCACTACGAACACGCTAGTTTGAGTATCCCAAGGATATTCAAAATTCTCAAAAGCTGTCATACCTGACCCGAAGGAGAAAAGGGAGGCAAAAGGGCTGGGGAAATTATTAACAAATTCTGAGAGACGGTGTCCAATGTACGGACAGGACAGCAAAACCGCATAAACACCCCAAAATAGCCGTCTGAACAGTGATGTTATCATATCATAAACAGATATCGCACAGGATAGCAGAATGATAATCCTCATCCCTGTTCCAGACATGGTAAACAGCATCGCAGGGAGTACATAAGCCATATAGGAATTTATGTAACACAGCCATGAGAACAAACCAAGCAACATGATGACCAGTGACTACTTACCTAATAAAATAAATGCATACAAAAAAAAAACCAAAACCGTTTTTTCCACGTTCTAGTTGGATTCTGTCGTTATCTCAACCCTTCGAGCCCCACGTTGGGCGCCAAAAAGGACTGCCGTGGTTTAGCCTCAGACGGCAACAAAGAACCACGTGTCGCTCGCTCGTGCCTTCCAAACACAGGAAGAATCGTAAGAAAAGGCAAGACTCTTGGGTTGAGACAAAGGCAGTTTAATAGAACAGCAAAGGGAACAGGCAAACAACAACAACAACAACACGGATAGGGGAATATACAAACGCGATTACGGAACCGCCGCTCCCCTCGCCGCTCGCCGCTCGCCGGCCGGACCCGGGCCGCCCCAGCCCGCTTTTAAGCAGCAACTTCCTGCCCCCTCCCCCGGCAGCTCAGGGTGGGCGTGGCTCACATGGCATGGAATACCAGGAAAAGTTAACCCTATCCCCACCGGAACCAGGACAAACGTATTGAAGAGTGTCGGGTTTCACAGAAGCTCAGAGCGGGGAAAGGCAAAGGTGTGATTTGTGCGGTGTTAGGCACCTGTTTATCTTGTGCACAACAAGAAGCTAGGGAAACCCCTGCTTCTAATCTGATTTCAGCTGTAGAATATGCAACCCTGAAATCGGAGAATGAGGTGTTGAAGTCATCACTAGCCTTTCAAAAGGAGACAGGAGAAAAATTAAGAACTCAAGTTGATAAGCTTGTGAGTGAGAATGAATGTTTAGGAAACCGGAATGCTCAACTTGGGAGTGAAAATCACCAACTTAAAATGTTATTAGAAAGGGTGACTGGGCTCTTAGATAAAATGCAGCCCTCGACCCAGGTCCAACAGATTCATAAATTAATGTGTTATCCAAATTCTGGAACCCAGACCGGAGATTTTTGGTCTAATAGTGAAGATGAGGAAGAAGATGAGGAGGGAAGGACTTTTACTGTGAAATCTCGAGTCTTTCCTTTACGACCTCTGATTAAAACTGAAACCACAGTTGATGAGGATGATGAGGAAGTCCGCAACACTGTGCGTACTATTCCGTGGACACCAACAGAGTTAGCGAAAATAAGGGAAAAATATTCGAGGCGGCCAGAAGAATCAGCTGTTGAGTATGTGTGGCGAGTTTCTTCTGAAGGAGGAGATAGAATTATGTTGAGTGAGGAAGAAGCAGGAGACTCTTGGGGACCAGGAGTGTTTTTAACTACAATGGACGGGGATCATAATTATTCCCTAACCGCTCGAGCAGCCTTTTGGGCAGGGGGTATGGATCCGCGAGAGAGGGGAGAGCCATTAGAGATTAGAGCTACAGGCTACTCTGATCTGTTTGCGGCTGTACGGAAAGCAGCTTGTCTGCAAGCCATGTATGACAGAGAGGAATTTCGGAAATCCCCAATGTCAGCTGCTATCGACCCCGATCGATTAGCCCCTCTCATCCGTGGTCTTCCCGATTGCCTGAAGCCATTTGTTGTTCGTACTCAAGATCGTATACGAGAGGCTCGGGATGCTCATGGGCGGGGCCGTCGTCACTACATGCCCACCTGGAATGAATATGTACAGGAAATAGATCAATATGGGCGCCGAATGGGCTGGACCAGCCTAACTAGCGAAAAATCCTCCAAACACCCCCGAAAGGTTCGCCAAGTCCGAACTCATACTCAAAACCCCAAACCGGTGGAAAGGTTTAAGCCTGATAAGGACCGGAATGAGTTGTGGTGTAAAGCCCTACAATTAGGGGTGCCCCGACAATTCTTGCACGGTGACCCTACGGGAGATCTCTGTACGCTGGTCCAATCTCTAACTAGAAAGAATAATTCAGCTGGGGAGAAAAGTCTAACCAGAGAATCCCCAAGCCGTGAGAAAATTGTGCCTTCTGCACCAGAGCGTAATTTGATTGATTTGTCAGAGTCCCAGTCAAAAAACTCCTATCCCCGGGGAGGGCAGTGAGCCACCCTGTCCGGCGGGTACTAGCTATTCAATGGCTCTCTCATAAAGATTCTGAACCTATTATCGCCATTCCTGTCGGACCTCGGAGGATGTCAGTAAACTTTATTATTGATACCGGAGCCCAAATGTCTGCAATCACTAATGAAACGGCACAACTTCTAGGTATAAATCCCACCAGACGCGGAGTCAACTTCGCAGGAATTGATGGTGTGGTAAAAACATGCCCCGTTGCAAAAATTAACCTCTGGTTGCCGGGAGAGCAGCGGATGACCAGGGCGGAAGTGTTAGTGGGTGCCTCGCGTACTAACCTCCTAGGATTTGACGTGCTGCGTGGGCGAATGTGGAAATTCCCAGATGGAACTGTGTGGAGTTTTGCAGGATGCGAAAAAGTAATAGACACAGTGAAATTGAGTCTCTTGGAAACTTCCATGGCTTTACCTCCCTCTAAAATCACTAATGTCCGGCAGTATCCACTGCCTGCAGCTGCGCTTGCAGGAGCAGATGGGGTGGTATCAGATTTAGAAAAAAGAGACATCATTAAGAGGACTCACTCGCCTTATAATTCACCAGTGTGGCTGGTAAAGAAACCAAACGGGCAATGGCGTTTCACAGTAGATTACCGAAAGTTGAATGCCAACACTGCACCCCTCACTGCCGCAGTTCCAAATATCGCGGAAATTGTGACAATGATACAAGGAGCTGCCCATCCTTGGATGGCTGCCTTAGATGTTAAAGACATGTTTTTTATGATCCCCCTCCTTGAGCAGGACAAAGCGCGGTTTGCATTCACGTGGAAAGGAGTCCAATATACTGTTAACCGACTTCCACAAGGATACAAACATTCCCCCACTATTGCTCATAATGCTTTAGCTAAAGTGCTATCAGAGATTCCTGTTTCACAGGGATGTATGGTATACCAATATATTGATGACATCCTAATAGGGGGAGAGAACCAAGAAAGTGTACAAGACATGATGGAAAACATCCGAAAAACATTACTTGATTTAGGATTGGAAATTCCAGACTCAAAGTGTCAGGGACCTGCACAGGAAGTTAAATTCCTGGGGGTCTGGTGGATTAAGGGAGCTGCTTCTGTCCCTTAGGATACCCTGGAAAAAATAGAGCATGGACAGAATCCATCCAGCATGAAGGAGTTACAGCAAGTTCTGGGAACTTTAAGTTATTGGCGTAAACACATCCCTGGCTTTTCCATCATTGCTCGCCCCCTTTATAGTTTGCTCAAAAAGGGTAAATCCTGGGTGTGGACTGAACAACACACTAATGCTCTGCAATTACTAATAAAGGAGCTAAGGTTATTCCAACAGCTTGGTCCTATACATCCAACTGACCCTGTCCACGTAGAATGGGCGTTCAGTGAACATGGTTCCCATTGTACTTTATGCCAGAAAGGAGCAGCAGGACCGGAGAGACCATTAGAATTTAGCTCTCACTCCTTCAATGATACTGAGAGCAGATATTCAGACTTTGAGAAGGGTTTACTGTCCCTAGTGCGAGCGTTGCAACGAACAGAGCAGATAAGAAGAGAACAGAGTGTGATCATTCGGGGACCTTTTCGCCTCCTAGATGTGGTCCATAAAGGGACAACACCACCAGCTGGCATTGCCCAGAAACCTACAGTTCGAAAGTGGTATGCTTATTTAGAAGGCATTAATGAAATCAAGCCAGTCTCTGAAGGCAGTGTTAAAGTATCCAAGCTGCAAAAGGATATAGATGGTGCCCTATTGTTCCAATCCCCACCAAATAGACCATCTCCGATCCAAGAAGCTCCTCCTTTGAAGGAAGGCAGTGATCTTACAGGAGTGTGATTTACTGATGCGTCATCTCACCGTGAAAACAATAAGTGGAAATATAAGGCCGCAGCACTGGAAGTAGCAACGGAAGAAAGAGCGATTGAAACAGGGGAGGGTAGTGCACAAGTAGGGGAACTCAGAGCTGTCCTAGTAGCTGCACAACATGGAGCCACCTCCTTTTACACTGAGTCATATGCTGTTTTTAAAGGAGCCACTGAATGGCTAGGACACTGGGCAGCCAATGATTGGCAGGTGAACAGAGTCCTGATTTGGGAGACGGACAGTTGGAAGCAACTGTTAGAAATAGGAGAACAGAGAACATTGCACATTGGTTGGGTAAAAGGCCAGGATCGTTCAAACTCGATCACTGCTCAATTCAACCAACAGGTAGATAGCCTCACGCGGCTACAGCAAATTGACATTGTAGATGATGGTCGGGAATGGGAACGCTTACTTGAATGGTTACATGTTAAATGTGGCCACACAGGCCGTGCTGACCTGTATCGGGAAGGTCTAGCCCGGGGGTGGCCCGTGTCGGTTAAGCTGTGCGAACAAATAGTAACTGCCTGGTCACAATGTCACCTACGACTCAGCAAAGATCATCCGAGTAAGGCGCCTCCCTTACACATTCGGGACAAGAAAATGTTGTGGCATTCATGGCAGATTGACTATATTGGGCCCTTGAGATTATCAGGTGGGAAAAGATATGTCCTGGTAGGAGTGGAGATTATCTCCAGCCTCAGTATGGCCAGCAGTTTCAAATCAGCTACCGGGGACAACACAGTGAAAGGCCTAAAAGGGTGGTTCAGCACACTTCCCCTTCCCGAGGAAATCCAAAGTGATAACGGTTCACACATTACCGCTTCGGTAGTACAAGATTGGGCCAAAGAAGAAGGGATTCGATGGGTATTTCATACGCCCTATTATCCCCAGGCTAATGGCATTGTTGAACGCACCAATGGATTGGTTAAGCGTTTTGCAAAAACTCATGAACCTGGTTGTCATTTGCGATTGGACGATGCCATCTATCAATTAAATAACAGATGGCGTGGAGACGGCTGTCCTAAAATGAAAGCTTTCTGTGTACCTGCCAATATTATCTCGCCAAAGGCTCCCAATGAACCGGGAAAATACCCCGGAAGATTTCACCCTGGACTACCTGTGCTAGTGAAAATGCCTCAAAATGGGACGGTACCAATGGTGCTAGCTACTCCCAAAAATCCCTATGCATGGGAAGCCAAGGACTGTTCAGGGAAGATACACCGGATCAGCACCCGGTGGATCTCGCCGCCTTTTTAACCCCGTCGGTCGAATAAGACCGAGCAGATTTTCTTTTCCTTTGTGTCTTACAGGAACCTTGGATGAGCTGTACAGACGGATTGGCCTACGCTACCTTTGAGTGTCTCCAGGGAATCCTGACATCGATCCTGGCAATAATACTATTTTTATTATGTATGGCTACCTGGAGGCCCAAATTCTAAAATGATGAATTGGCAGATGGAGTTGATGCTATTCAGTTTTACCTTTTTATTCCCTCTTGTTTGTAGTCAGAGAGACCCAGAGTGGCCATGGTCTCAAGCCTTTGTTAAACACAATGCGATGGCAGGTACTAGAAAGGGAGAATTGCGTTTGGCCACTGTAGTTCTACAGGCAAATGAGGTGTTACATGATTGGACCTGGAATAGTTGGTACCCAGTCCTGAAAGGTAAGGCAGGGGTGGAAGCCCGAGTAGGGTGTAGAATGATCAACGGCTCAAACCATGAGAAGGCCATGAGAATAGAGATATTTCGCCCTCAGAACCCACGCTCAATGACAACAAAGCACTGTGTCACCGACAAGTGGGATTGCTGGTATAATTTTACTCTTGTTGAACCCACTCTTGTAACTTGTCGTTGGCAACAGGATGAAATAGTGCTGCTGTTTGAACTCAAGATAGACGTAGCGCCTGACCTTTGGGATAATGCATTGTCACGGTACACTGCAAGCACTGGAACACCAGGAAACAAAAGGGGTTTAAATCTCTCCACTCTGGTTATACAAGGAAGTGAAGTATATTCCAGAGATAAATGGAGATGGAATGATTCACTTCAAATGGCTAAAATCGAGGCCACCCTTGGAAAGAGAATACACGTTGGTTGCCGATTTATCAATGGGTCTACTCACCACAGGCCAACTGTAATTAAAACCATCTATGTAGACTCTACCAAACCAGACAAATACAACACTGACTGTTACAAAATTATGGAGCCAAATTCAGATTGCTGGCACAATTTCACTTTTATCAAACCTACAATAGTGTATTGTATTTGGGGCTACAGGGGCACAGAATTGTTATTTGAATTTATGATTGACTCAAATACACCTGAACTTGCCGAAATAAATCCAGAACCTACACCCCCACAAACTCTCAAAGGCGTACCTTCTAAGCCCTCCATTAGTCTAACTCCTTACATTTTCAACATTGGCCCTTACGTTATTAAACACACAGGTCAACAACAGATACTGTTTAATCCCACATATTCCCTCAAACGAGTAGAATTGTCAATGCAGATTAAAATCTCTGCGATCAAACCCACTTGTTTACCATTACTAAGTACATCTTATGCAGGATGGTCAGCATGGTTACGCAAACGAACTCTTGCCACTTCACAATGACTGAAGAGGGATGTGACTGGTATCTTAGGAACAGGCCTGGGAGTCTTAAATAGTATAGATGCTGAGATACTTGCCAACAAACTAGTCACAACCGCTACTGATCTGGACAAATTAAGACGTCCCCTACAGTCCTCTCTATTAGCATTGGGAAACCACCAACGGCTTTTATCGAATATATTGCCTCAGTGGGAAGAAACGGGTGAAAAAGACCATCAGCTGATCACAGATGCACTTGGTACAACCCAAACCAATGTTTCCTTGGCTCTTAGTTGTATCCAAGCCCAATTGTGGATGCAATCTATGACAGCCGCAATCATAAGGGAAGGTGAAGAAGGCACCTTGCCCACCGAAATTCGAAAAGTAATATGGGATAACGCAATTGAATTTGAGAAAAAATTTCAGTCCTGGTGGTGTCTGGTTAACTTCACCTATGATCCCATTGAGAGCAAGGCCACAGCTTTTGTCTTAACAATACGCAATGCTTTGGTATACACCATATACCCAATCATTGCGCTGGGGTTGAATCACCAAGGAGCCATACTCTATCCAATAGAGCACAGAGTGTGGGCACAACAAAATGAGAATAAGTGGCAAACTGTTGATGTTGACACATGCGTTTCACGAGACCAACAAGGATTCATTTGTGAGAGTAATACTCTCAAAGCACAAGACATTTGTCTTGACACCAACCAGAATGTTTGTCACTTTGAGATACATCCTGATGAAACCTCAGAGACTGTGCTTGTATATATTGGGAAAAGGTGTGTTTGCATGAGGTCTCCCTGTAGTCTTGTATTCATAGATGACATAGTAGTTGATATAAGTAATCACTCAAACCTTTGTGTTTGTAACTTTACTAACATTATCGGATGTGACTGCAATTATTCAGCTCCTGTTACATCTTTTCAATTGCTACAATCTAATTATACATTGATTCGAGATTTGTTGCCTACCCCCATCGGAATGAGTCTCTCACTGGTGAAGAAGTTACTACAACACAATGAACTGAAGCGACTGTTGAAAGAGGCCCAAGGAAATGGACAGAGAACTTTGATTACCGTCCATCATGATGTTGAAGAAATACACCAAGTGCTGGAAAGAGTCAAGAGAGACGGAGGACATGGATGGGGAGATACTCTTTTTGGATGGTCACCGACAGTTACAGGACTTTATAACAAGATGCTCCATCCTGTTGTTGTTTTACTAATACTCATTGTTTTGTGCTTCGCTTTGACAATTGTTTTGTATGTTAGACTTTGGATTATGATGAAAAGTTTAACGCATTTGATCACTCCACGAGATGTATTTGCACTTGATATCCCTCACCACAAGAACACATGTGATCTTTCCTATCAGTATTGAGTATCGTGGAGCTTGAGTGACTGTAGTCACGGGATGGATTATGTAGAATAAATACTAAATTGGCTAAAAAATACAAAAGTACAGCATTGTTCACACATTAAGGAAAAGTATAAAATCAAGAGGCTTCTGAGGTAGAAAATAGCCGCAGCTGGCATGAAGGACACAACATCTGTGGTTCCCTGATAAGCTACATGAGGTACGGGATGGGATGCAATTCTTCCGTGGCTTTACCTTATGATGTATAGCGGATACAGGAATGGGATGATACCATGAAACAGATAAGCTGCCAATTAGCTGCCCACTAGATGCTCAGAGCCAACTTATTGTCAAATGTTGATGAAATGCTGTCCTTTGTGCGAACTTTGCTCATTATAATGTCATTATAATACCAAAACACACCTCCATCCCGAAGGCTACCCGCCTCCAAGGTGCGACCACTCCTTCTTGAGTCTGCGCCCTGAATTTCTCGTAAACTATACCTTTAATTGTGAAGCGAGAGAAATTTACACCAATCATGATAAACGTATGTATGACTAAAGTCACTCAAACTCCACCTTGAAGATAACAAATAGTATAAAAATAGCCCAAGAGAGGGGGGATACCCAGGGAAGACACCATCATAAAGAATTACATCACTGACTTCTGGGATCAGTCGACGGGCTGAGCCTCTCTTCCCCCCCATAGGGACGCCTTTGGGTAAGACTTAGATTATACCGAGTGCTTCCTTGGGAAACTTAGAAATTTCTCTAGAGACTCTCTTTTTCTACATTTAAAGCCAGGATGTATCGTTTATAACTTTGTCGCGCGTTTTGTATATGTAACAATACTTTCATTTGCACATGCTTTGCAGACAGTGTATTTATCACTGGCAATCCTAAGAACCTATATATCTGTTGTTTAAATAAACTGCACTTTTTTAAGTAGCTAGTCGTTTTGGTTTCTCACTGAACGCGACCAAAGACTCGAGAGTGGCCGTGCTAGTTCATGAGCACGACTAGACTGAAGGTGCAGTCCACTATTAGTGTATCTAAATCGTAATAGTTTAATACATATTAAACGCGATTGGACTGATAGTGCTGAATTGGGCATCACTCAGAATTTAAACCTAGCCGCACCTAGCCTCCCACCTCGGTGAGGAGTGTTAGAACGCAAGGGGGTTTATCTTCTGCTAAAACCGCTTTGCCCCTTTTCACGCAACAACAGCGGCAAGGTTGAGCCTCACTGGCAACAAACGCCGAGGCGAGTCCATTACAGGACCCAAGCTGATGCAGGCCCAGGAGCAAAGCAGAGCTTTTCCAATAGGCAAGCCAAGGCGGCCCATGGAAGCAATTTGAGTTGGTCCAAGGAGCTGAGTGGAGTGTGGCCTAGGAGCCATGCGGAGCCAGGCCAGGAGCCTTATGGCAACGTTCCAGGAGCCGAAGTGAGGCGGTCGCGGGAACGGAGCCAAACAGAGCCCAAATATCAAGCTGCGCTGGCCACAAACGGCCAGGCAAGTCCGTCACAGGAGTGACGCTGATGCAGGTCTAGGAGCAGAGCAGAGCACAGCTGGACCAAAGAGTCGAGCTCAGCAGGGACAAGGAAGGATGCGGAGATAGCGCCAGGAGCTGAGCTGGCCCTAGGAACCCTGCGGAGGCAGTGTAGGAACCTCCATGAGCCGTCCCAGGAGCCAAGATGAGCTGGCCAAGGAGTTGGGCAGAGCTGGCCACAAGAGTCCGTCTGACTCTGTGTCAAAAGACCAGGCAAGGCTGCTGCGAGGGCCGAGTGGATTCAGTTCATGAGTCGGGCCGAGATGCCGAGCATGCTGAGGGCAGCCAGCCCCTGGAGCTGAGCTGTGTCAGTCCTAGTCCTAGGAAGCCTGCGGAGCCAAGGTAGGAGCCTTGACGAGCCGGCGAAGGAGTTGGGCAGAGCTGGCCGCAGGAGCCCATCTGACTTTGTGCCATAAGACCAGGCAAGGCTGCGACGAGGGCCGAGCGGAGTCAGCTCAGGAGATGGGCCGAGATACCGAGCATGCTGAGCGCAGCAAGCCCCTGGAACAGAGCTGTGTCGGTCCCAGGAACCGCGTGGAGGCGTCCCCAAAAGTCAAGCTTCGCTGTCCTCAGGATGGGAGCTGAGCTTCCACCAGTTGTCATGGCGTTTTAGTCCAAGGAGCCAATCTGAGCTGGTTGCAAAGCTGAACTGAGGCGGCACATGGGGTCAAGTTGAGTTGGTCCAAGGAGCTGAGTGGAGTGTGGCCTAGGAGCCATGCAGAGCCAGGCCAGGAGCCTTATGGCAATGTCCCAGGAGCCGAGGTGAGGCGGTCGCGGGAACGGAGCCAAACAGAGCCCAAATATCAAGCTGCGCTGGCCACAAACGGCCAGGCAAGTCCGTCACAGGAGTGACGCTGATGCAGGTCTAGGAGCAGAGCAGAGCACAGCTGGACCAAAGAGTCGAGCTCAGCGGGGACAAGGAAGGATGCGGAGATAGCGCCAGGAGCTGAGCTGGCCCTAGGAACCCTGCGGAGGCAGTGTAGGAGCCTCCATGAGCCGTCCCAGGAGCCAAGGTGAGCTGGCCAAGGAGTTGGGCAGAGCTGGCCACAAGAGTCCGTCTGACTCTGTGTCAAAAGACCAGGCAAGGCTGCTGCGAGGGCCGAGTGGATTCAGTTCATGAGTCGGGCCGAGATGCCGAGCATGCTGAGGGCAGCCAGCCCCTGGAGCTGAGCTGTGTCAGTCCTAGTCCTAGGAAGCCTGCGGAGCCAAGGTAGGAGCCTTGACGAGCCGGCGAAGGAGTTGGGCAGAGCTGGCCGCAGGAGCCCATCTGACTTTGTGCCATAAGACCAGGCAAGGCTGCGACGAGGGCCGAGCGGAGTCAGCTCAGGAGATGGGCCGAGATACCGAGCATGCTGAGCGCAGCAAGCCCCTGGAACAGAGCTGTGTCGGTCCCAGGAACCGCGTGGAGGCGTCCCCAAAAGTCAAGCTTCGCTGTCCTCAGGATGGGAGCTGAGCTTCCACCAGTTGTCATGGCGTTTTAGTCCAAGGAGCCAATCTGAGCTGGTTGCAAAGCTGAACTGAGGCGGCACATGGGGTCAAGTTGAGTTGGTCCAAGGAGCTGAGTGGAGTGTGGCCTAGGAGCCATGCAGAGCCAGGCCAGGAGCCTTATGGCAATGTCCCAGGAGCCGAGGTGAGGCGGTCGCGGGAACGGAGCCAAACAGAGCCCAAATATCAAGCTGCGCTGGCCACAAACGGCCAGGCAAGTCCGTCACAGGAGTGACGCTGATGCAGGTCTAGGAGCAGAGCAGAGCACAGCTGGACCAAAGAGTCGAGCTCAGCGGGGACAAGGAAGGATGCGGAGATAGCGCCAGGAGCTGAGCTGGCCCTAGGAACCCTGCTGAGGCAGTGTAGGAGCCTCCATGAGCCGTCCCAGGAGCCAAGGTGAGCTGGCCAAGGAGTTGGGCAGAGCTGGCCACAAGAGTCCATCTGACTTTGTGTCAAAAGACCAGGCAAGTCTCTGGCGAGGGCCGAGCGGAGACAGCTCAGTAGTCAGGCCGAGATGCTGAGCATGCTGAGCGCAGCCAGCCCCTGGAGCTGAGCTGTGTCGTTCCCAAGAACTGAGTGCAGGCGTCCCCAAGAATCGAGCTTTGCTGTTCAGGATCCGAGCTGAGCTGCCACCAGCAGACAAGGTACGTTGGTGCAAGGAGCCGAGCTCAGCGGGCTCCAAAAGGCAAGCTGAGGCGGCACATGGGGGCAAGTTGAGTTGGTCCAAGGAGCTGAATGGAGTGTGGCCTAGGAGCCATGCGGAGCCAGGCCGGGAGCCTTCCGGAGGCATCCCAGGAGCTGAGTTGAGGCTGTCCCGGGAGGTGAGCCAAAAACTGCCTTGTTCTAAAGCTCTTTGGAAACCACTTGTGTAGCCCCACAGACCTGGGGGCTGCGGGCTTTTCTAGAGCCTTCAGCCTCAAAACCACCCTTTCCCACTTGGCGCAGCGCCAGCCTCCAACACTTCCATATGAGTGGAGACTGGTCCCACGCCCAAAGAGCCAGGAGGGAAAATTAAGCCTTGTTCTAAATCTCTTTGGGAACCGCTTGCGTGGCCCCACAATCCTTGGGGCTGCAAGCTTTGCTCGCGCCTTCAGCCTCAAAACCACCCTTTCCCACTTGGTGCCGCGCCAGGCACAAAAATGGCCATATGGCTGGAGATGGGTACCCCGCCCAAAGATCCAGCAGGGAAAACTATGCCTTGTTCTAAAGGTCTTTGGGAACCGCTTGCGTAGCCCCACAGACCTGGGGGCTGCGGGCTTTCCTGCTGCCTTCAGCCTCAAAGCCACCCTTTCCCACTTGGCGCCGCGCCAGGCACAAAACTGGCCATATGGCTGGAGATGGGTCCCACGCCCAAAGAGCGAGCAGGGAAAACTATGCCTTGTTCTAAAGCTCTTTGGGAACCGCTTGCGTAGCCCCACAGACTTGGGGGCTGCAGTCTTTCCTGCTGCCTTCAGCCTCGACACCACCCTTTCCCACTTGGCGCCGCGCCAGGCACAAAAATGGCCATACGGCTGGAGTTGGGTCCCCCGCCCAAAGAGCCAGCAGGGAAAACTATGTCTTGTTCTAAAGCTCTTTGGGAACCACTTGCGTAGCCCCACAGACCTGGGGGCTGCAGGCTTTCCTGCTGCCTTCGGCCTCGACACCACCCTTTCCCACTTGTAACCGCGCCAGGCACAAAAATGGCCAAATGTGAGGAGATTGGTCCCATGCCTAACGAGCCAGCAGGGAAAACTATGCCTTGTGCTAAAGCTCTTTGGGAACCGCTTGCGTAGCCCCACAGACATGGGGCTGCAGGCTTTCCTGCTGCCTTCAGCCTCAAAACCACCCTTTCCCACTTAGCGCAGCGCCAGCCTCCAACACTTCCATGTGAATGGAGACTGGTCCAACGCCCAAAGACCCAGCAGGGAAAATTATCCCTTGTTCTAAAGCTCTTTGGGAACCGCTTGCATGGCCCCACAGACCTGGGGGCTGCGGGCTTTCCTGCTGCCTTCAGCCTCGACACCACCCTTTCCCACTTGGCGCCACGCCAGGCACAAAAATGGCCATACGGCTGGAGATTGGTCCCCTGCCCAAAGAGCCAGAAGGGAAAACTATGCCTTGTTCTAAAGCTCTTTGGGAACCGCTTGCATAGCCCCACAGACCTGGGGGCTGCAGGCTTTCCTGCTGTCTTCTCACTCAAAACCACCCTTTCCCACTTGGCGCCGCGCCAGGCACAAAAATGGCCATACGGCTGGAGATTGGTCCCCCGCCCAAAGAGCCAGCAGGGAAAACTATGCCTTGTTCTAAGGCTCTTTGGGAACCGCTTGCGTGGCCCCACAGACCTGGGGGCTGCGGGCTTTCCTGCTGCCTTCAGCCTCAAAACCACCCTTTCCCACTTGTAACCGCGCGAGGCAAAAAAATGGCCATATGGCTGGAGATTGGTCCCATGCCCAATGAGCCAACAGGGAAAACTATGCCTTGTTCTAAAGCTCTTTGGGAACCGCATGCGTGGCCCCACAGACCTGGGGGCTGCAGGCTTTCCTGCTGCCTTCAGCCTCAAAACCACCCTTTCCTACTTGGCGCCGCACCAGGGACAAAAATGGTCGTATGTCTGGAGATTGGTCCTACGCCCAAAGAGCCAGCAGGGAAAACTATGCCTTGTTCTAAAGCTCTTTGGGAACCGCTTGCGTAGCCCCACGCACCTGGGGGCTGCAGGCTTTCATGCTGCCTTCAGCCTCAAAACCACCCTTTCCTACTTGGCTCAGCGCCAGCCTCCAACACTTCCATATGACTGGAGACTGGTCCCAGCCCAAAGAGCCAGCAGGGAAAATTATGCCTTATTCTAAAGCTCTTTGGGAACCGCTTGCGTGGCCCCACAGACCTGGTGGCTGCAGGCTTTCCTGCTGCCTTCAGCCTCAAAACCACCCTTTCCCACTTGGCGCCGCGCCAGGCACATAAATGGCCATATGGCTGCAGATGGGTCCCCCGCCAAAGAGCCAGCAGGGAAATCTATGCCTTGTTCTAAAGCTCTTTGGGAACCGCTTGCGTAGCCCCACAGACCTGGGGGCTGCAGGCTTTCCTGCTGCCTTCAGCCTCGACACCACCCTTTCCCACTTGGCACCGCGCCAGGCACAAAAATGGCCTTACGGCTGGAGATGGGTCCCCCACCCAAAGAGCGAGCAGGGAAAACTATGCCTTGTTCTAAAACTCTTTGGAAACCGCTTGCGTAGCCCCACAGACCTGGGGGCTGCGGGCTTTCCTGCTGCCTTCAGCCTCGACAGTACCCTTTCCCACTTGGCGCCGTGCCAGGCACAAAAATGGCCATACGGCTGGAGATGGGTCCCCCGCCCAAAGAGCCAGCAGGGAAAACTTTGTCTACAGTCAGTCAAGGTCGACGTACTCAACACTGATAAGAAAGATCACATGTGTTCTTGTGGTGAGGGATATCAAGTGGAAATCCTTCTCGCGGAGTGATCAAGCGATTTAAACTTTTCATCATAATCCAAAGTCTAACATGCAAAACAATTGTCTAAGCAAAGCACAATACAGTGAGTATTAGTAAAACAACAACAGAGTGAAGCATCTTGTTATAAAGTCCTGTAACTGTCGGTGACCATCCAAAAAGAGTATCTCCCCATCTATGTCCTCCGCCTCTCTTCACTCTTTCCAACGCTTGGTGTATTTCTTCAACCTGTGATGGACGGTAATCAAAGTTGTCTGTCTATTTTCTTGGGCCTCTTTCAAGAGTCGCTTCAATTCATTGTGTTTTAGCAGCTTCTTCACCAGGGAGAGATTCATTCCGATAGGGGTAGGCAACAATCTCGAATCAACGTATAATTAGGTTGTAGCAATTGAAAAGACGTAACAGGAGCTTAATAATTGAAGTCGCATCCCGTAACTTTGTGTTAGTGAAGTTCAAACACAAAGATTTGAGTGATTACTATATCATCTCTGAATACAAGACTACAGGGAGACCTCATGCTAACGCACCCTTTCCCAACATAGTCAAGCACAGTCTCTGGGGTTTCATCGGGATGTGTCTCAAAGTGACAAACATTCTGGTTGGTGTCAAGACAAAGGTCTTGTGCTTTGAGAGTATTACTCTCACAAATGTATCCTTGTTGGTCTCGTGAAACGCATGCGTCAACATCAGCAGTTTGCCATTTAGTCTCATTTTGTCGTGCCCAACCTCTGTGCTGTGTTGGATAGAGTAGAGCTCCTTGGTGATTCAACCCCAGTGCGATGATTGGGTATATGGTGGATACTGAGGCATTGCGTATCGTTAAGACAAAAGCTGTGGCTTTGCTCTCAGTGGGATCGTAGGTGAAATTAACCAGATACCACCTGGACTGAAATTTTTTCTCAAATTCAATTGCGTTATCCCATATTACTTTTCGAATTTCGGTGGGCAAGGTGCCTTCTTCACCTTCCCTTATGATTGCGGCTGTCATAGATTGCATCCACAATTGGGCTTGGATACAACTAAGAGCCAAGGAAACATCGGTTTGGGTTGTACCAAGTGCATCTGTGATCAGCTGATGGTCTTTTTCACCCGTTTCTTCCCACTGAGGCAATATATTCGATAAAAGCCGTTGGTGGTTTCCCAATGCTAATAGAGAGGACCGTAGGGGATGTCTTAATTTGTCCAGATCAGTAGTGGTTGTGACTAGTTTGTTGGCAAGTATCTCAGCATCTATACTATTCAAGACTCCCAGGCCTGTTCCTAAGATACCAGTCGCATCCCTCTTCCGTCCGTGTGAAGTGGCAAGAGTTCGTTTGCATAAGCATGCTGACCATTCTGCATAAGATGTACTCAGGAATGGTAAGCAGGTGGGTTTGATCGCAGAGATTTTAATCTGCATTGACAATTCTGCTCGTTTGAGGGAATATGTGGGATTAAACAGTACCTGTTGTTGACCTGTGTGTGTTTAATAACGTAAGGGCCAATGTTGAAAATGTAAGGAGTTAGACTAATGGAGGGCTTAGAAGGTACACCTTTGAGAGTTTGTGGGGGTGTAGGTTCTGGATTTATTTCGGCAAGTTCAGGTGTATTTGAGTCAATCATAAATTCAAATAACAATTCTGTGCCCTTGTAGCCCCAAATACAGTACACTACTGTAGGTTTGATGAAAGTGAAATTGTGCCAGCAATCTGAATTTGGCGCCATAATTTTGTAACAATCAGTGTTGTATTTGTCCGCTTTGGTAGAGTCTACATAGATGGTTTTAATTACAGTTGGCCTGTGGTGATTAGACCCGTTGATAAATCGGCAACCAATGTGTGTTCTTGTGGAATAATTACTAAATTGGCCAAGAATACAAAAATACAGCATTGTTCACACATTAAGGAAAGTCATAAAATCAAGAGGCTTCTGAGGTAGAATACAGCCGCAGCTAGCACACGAAGAATGCAACAGCTGGGATTCCCTGTACAAGGTTGTTTGCGAAACTACACGATGGATGGAACGGAACGCGCTTGTTCCGTGGCCTTCCCTTGTGACGAATAGCAGATATGGGGACGAGATGGTACTACGGAACTGATAAGCGGCCTACACGCTACCTGAGCCAACATTTCGTCAAATGTTGATGAAATGCTGTCCTTTTGTGCGAACTTTGCTCACCACAATGTACCAAAACACACCTCCATCCCGGAGGCTATCCACCCCCGAGGTGTGAACACTCCTCCTTGAGTACATTAATCATAATAAAAGTACATATGACTAAAGTCACTCAAACTCCACTTTGAAGATAAAAAAATAATATAAAAATAGCCCAAGAGAGAGGGGATGTCAGGGAAGACACCATCGCGAAGAATCCCACCGCTGTTTTCTGGGATCAGTCAATGGGCTGAGCCTTTCTTCCCCCCATAAGGACGCCTTTGGGTAAGACTTTGATTACACCGAGTGCTTTCTCGGGGACTCTAGCAATTTCTCTAGAGAATCTCTACCCTACATTTATAGCCAGGCTGTATCGTTTATAATTTTGTCGCGCGTTTGTATATTTAACAATGTCTTTATTTGCACGTGCTTTGCAGACAGTGTATTTATCACCGGCAATCCTAAAGAACCTGTATATCTGTTCTTTAAATAAACTGCACTGTTTCAGTAGCTAGTCGTTTCGCTTTCTCACTGAACGCGACCAAAACTTGAGAGAGGCCGTGCTGGTTCAGGAGCACGACTAGACTGAAGGTGCAGCCCACTATTAGTGTCTCCAAATCGTAATAGTTTAACACATATTAAACGCGATTGGCCTGGTAGTGCTGAATTGGGCATCACTCAGAATTGAAACCCAGCCGCACCTGGCCTCCCACCTCGGTGAGGAGTGTTAGAACGCAAGGGGGTTTATCTTCTGCCAAAACCGCTTGGCCCCGTTTCACGCAACAGAATTTGGCGTAGGCGGCAGGATTGCCATGGATAAACTGCTGCAAAAATATGATTGTGCCCCTTCCCAGGCTGGGAAGGAGTGGGCCCAAAAATTTTGGAAGGATGAAGAGAAAGTGGTGGAACGTATTGAAGAGCGTCGGGTTTCACAGAAGCTCAGAGCGGGGAAAGGCAAGGGTGTGATTTGTGCTGTGTTAGGCGCCTGTTTATCTTGTGCACAACAAGAAGCTAGAGAAACCCCTGCTCCTAATCTGATTTCAGCTGTAGAATATGCAACCCTGAATTCGGAGAATGAGGTGCTGAAGTCATCATTAGCCTTGCAAAAGGAGACAGGAGAAAAATTAAGAACTCAAGTCGATAAGCTTGTGAGTGAGAATGAATGTTTAGGAAACCGGAATGCTCAACTTGGGAGTGAAAATCGCCAACTTAAAATGTTATTGGAAAGGGTGACCGGGCTCTTAGATAAAATGCAGCCCTCGACCCAGGTCCAACAGATTCGTAAGTTAATGTGTTATCCAAATTCCGGAACCCAGACTGGAGATTTTTTTGTCTAATAGTGAGGATGACGAAGAAGATGAGGAGGAAAGGACTTTGACTTTGAAATCCCAAGTTTTTCCTTTACGTCCTCTGGTTAAAACTGAAACTGCAGTTGATGATGGTGATGAAATTCACACCACTGTGCGTACCGTTCCATGGACACCAACCGAGTTAACAAAAATAAGGGAGAAATATTCGAGGCGACCAGAAGAGTCAGCTGTTGAGTACGTGTGGCGAGTTTCTTCTGAAGGGGGGGCAGAATTATGCTGAGTGAGGAAGAAGCAGGAGACTCTTGGGGACCAGGAGTGTTTTTAACCACTATGCCTGGGGATCATAATTATTCCCTAACCGCTCGAGCAGCCTTTTGGGCAAGGGGTATGGATCCGCGAGAGAGGGGGGAGCC
Organism: Rissa tridactyla; assembly: GCF_028500815.1. NCBI lineage: Eukaryota > Metazoa > Chordata > Aves > Charadriiformes > Laridae > Rissa > Rissa tridactyla. The sequence goes on from NC_071483.1 coordinate 8,888,015, forward strand.
GTTAGAGATTAGAGCTACAGGCTACTCTGATCTGTTTGCGGCTGTACGGAAAGCAGCTTGTCTGCAAGCCATGTATGACAGAGAGGAGTTTCGGAAATCCCCAATGTCAGCCCCTATCGACCCGGATCGATTAGCCCCTCTCATCCGTGGTCTTCCCGATTGCCTGAAGCCATTTGTTGTTCGTACTCAAGATCGTATACGGGATGCTTGGGGTGCTCATGGGCGGGGCCATCGTCACTACATGCCCACCTGGAATGTACAGGAAATAGATCAATATGGACGCCGAATGGGCTGGGCCAGCCAAACTAGTGAGAAATCCTCCGAACACCCGCGAAAGGTTCGCCAAGTCCAAACTCACACTCAAAACCCTAAATCAGAGGGAAGGTTTAAGCCTGATAAGGACCGGAATGAGTTGTGGCGTAAAGCCCTACAATTAGGGGTGCCCCGACAATTCTTGCACGGTGACCCTACGGGAGATCCCTACGGGTTAGACGGGAGTCTAACCAGAGAATCCCCAAGCCGTGAGAAAATTGTGCCTTCTGCACCGGAACGTAACTTGATTGATTTGACAGAGTCCCAGCCAAAACACTCCTATCCCCGGGGAGGGCAGTGAGCCACCCTGTCCGGCAGGTACTAGCAATCCAATGGCACTCTCATAAAGACTCCGAACCCGTTATTGTCATTCCTGTTGGACCCCCGGAAGATATTGGTAAATTTTATTATCGATACTGGAGCCCAAATGTCTGCAATCACTAACGAAACAGCACAACTTCTAGGTATAAATCCCACCCGACGCAGAGTCAACTTCACAGGAATTGATGGTGTGGTAAAAACATGCCCCACTGCAAAAATTAACCTCTGGTTGCCGGGAGAGCAGCGAATGACTAGGGCAGAAGTGTTAGTGGGTGCCTCACGTACTAACCTCCTAGGATTTGACGTACTGCGTGGGCGAATGTGGAAACTCCCAGATGGAGATGGAACTGTGTGGAGTTTTGCAGGATGCAAAAAAGGATTAGACACAGTTAAATTGGGGCTATTAGAAACATCTATACTTTTACCTCCTTCTAAAATTACCAACGTCCGACAGTACCCACTGCCTGCAGCTGCACTTGCAGGAGCAGACAGGGTGGTATCAGATTTAGAAAAAAGAAACATCATTAAGAGGACTCACGTGCCTTATAATTCACCGGTGTGGCCAGTAAAGAAACCAAAAAGGCAACGGCGTTTCACAGTAGATTACGGAAAATTAAACGCCAACACTGCACCCCTGACCGCTGCGGTTCCGAATATCGCGGAAATTGTGACAATGATAAAAGGAGCTGCCCATGCTTGGGTGGCTGCCTTAGATGTTAAAGACATATTTTTTTATGATTCTCCTCCTTGAGCAGGACAAAGCGCAGTTTGCATTCACATGGAAAGGAGTCCAATATACCTTTAACCGCTTTCCGCAAGGATACAAACATTCCCCCACTATTGCCCATAATGCTTTGGCTAAAGTGCTATCAGAGATTCCTGTTTCACAGGGATGTACGGTATACCAATATATTGACGACATCTTAATGGGGGAGAGAGCCAAGAAAGTGTACAAGACATGATGCAAAACATCCGAAAAACATTATCAGATTTGGGATTGGAAATTCCCGACTCAAAGTGTCAGGGACCCGCACAGGAAGTTAAATTCCTGGGGGTCTGGTGGATTAAGGGAGCTGCTTCCGTCCCTCAGGATACCCTGAAAAAATAGAACATGGACAGAATCCTTCCAGCACGAAGGAGTTACAGCAAGTCCTAGGAACTTTAAGTTATTGGCGTAAACACATCCCTGGCTTTTCCATCATTGCTCGCCCCCTTTATTGTTTGCTCAAAAAAGCACTAGAATTGCTAATAAAAGAGCTAAGGTTATTCCAACAACTTGGCCCCATACATCCAACTGACCTTGTCCATGTGGAATGGGGGTTCAGTGAACATGGTTCCCGTTGTAATTTATGGCAAAAGGGACCAGCAGGACCGGAGAGACCATTAGAATTTGGCTCTCACGCCTTTAATGATACTGAGAGCAGATATTCAGACTTTGAGAAGGGTTTACTGTCCCTGGTGCGAGCATTGCAACGAGCAGAGCAGATAAGGAGAGAACAGAGCGTGATTGTTCGAGGCCCTTTTCGACTCCTAGATGTGGTCCGTAAAGGGACAGCACCGCCAGCCGGCATTGCCCAGAAACCCACAGTTCGAAAGTGGTATGCTTATTTAGAAGGCATTAATGATATCATGCCAATCTCTGAAGGTAGTATCAAAGTATCCATGCTCCAGAAGGATATAGATGGTGCCCTATTGTTCCAATCCCCACCAAACAGACCATCTCCAATCCAAGAAGCACCTCCTCTGAAAGAAGGCAGTGATCTTACAGGAGTGTGGTTTACTGGTGTGTCATCTCACCGTGAGAACAGCAAGTGGAAATACAAGGCCGTAGCACTGGAAGTAGCAACGGGGGAAAGAGCAATTGAAACAGGAGAAGGTAGGGCACAAGTAGGGGAACTCAGAGCAGTCCTACTAGCTGCACAACATGGGGCTACTTACATTTACACTGACTCATATGCTGTTTTTAAAGGAGCCACTAATGGCTAGGACACTGGGCAGCCAATGATTGGCAGGTGAATAGAGTCCCAATCTGGGAGACAGATAGTTGGAAGCAACTGTTGGAAATAGGAGGACAGAGACCATTGCACATTGCTTGGGTAAAAGGCCACGATCGTTCAAACTCGATCACTGCTCAGTTCAACCAACAGGTAGATGGCCTCACGCGGCTACAACAAATTGACATTGTAGATGATGGTCGGGAATGGGAACGCTTACTTGAATCGTTACATGTTAAACGTGGCCGCACAGGCCGTCCTGACCTGTATCGGGAAGGTGGGTGGCTTGTGTCGCTTAAGCTGTGCGAACAAGTAGTAACTGCCTGGTCACAATGTCGCCTACGACTCAGCAAAGATCATCCGAGTAAGGCGCCTCCCTTACACATGCGGGACAAGAAAGCGTTGTGGCATTCATGGCAGATTGATTATATTGGGCCCTTGAGATCATCAGGTGAGAAAAGATATGTCCTAGTCGGAGTGGAGATTATCTCCAGCCTCACTATGGCCACCAGCTTCAAATCAGCTGCTGGGGACAACACAGTGAAAGGCCTAAAAGGGTGGTTCAGCACACTTCCCCTTCCCGAGGAAATCCAAAGTGATAACTGTTCACACTTTATTCGATTCGATGGGTATTTCATACTCCCCATTATCCTCAGGCTAATGGCATTGTTGAATGCACCAACGGATTGGTTAAGCGTTTTGCAAAAACTCATAAATCATAAGGGAAGGTGAAGAAGGCACCTTGCCCACCGAAATTCGAAAAGTAATATGGGATAATGCAATTGAGTTTGAGAGAAAATTTCAATCCTGGTGGTATCTGGTTAATTTCACCTACGATCCCACTGAGAGCAAAGCCACAGCTTTTGTCTTAACGATACGCAATGCCTCAGTATCCACCATATACCCAATCATCGCACTGGGGTTGAATCACCAAGGAGCTCTACTCTATCCAACACAGCACAGAGGTTGGGCACGACAAAATGAGACTAAATGGCAAACTGCTGATGTTGACGCATGCGTTTCACGAGACCAACAAGGATACATTTGTGAGAGTAATACTCTCAAAGCACAAGACCTTTGTCTTGACACCAACCAGAATGTTTGTCACTTTGAGACACATCCCGATGAAACCCCAGAGACTGTGCTTGACTATGTTGGGAAAGGGTGCGTTAGCATGAGGTCTCCCTGTAGTCTTGTATTACAGATGACAAAGGCTTGAGACCATGGCCACTCTGGGTCTCTTTGACTACAAACAACAGGGAATAAAAAGGTGAAACTGAATAGCATCAATTCCATCTGCCAATTCGTCATTTTAGAATTTGGGCCTCCAGGTAGCCATACATCATAAAAGTAGTATTATTGCCAGGATCAATGTCAGGATTCCCTGGAGACATTCAAAGGTAGCGTAGGCCAATCCGTCTGTACAGCTCATCCAAGGTTCCTGTAAGACACAAAGGAAAAGAAAATCTGCTCGGTCTTATTCGACCGACGGGGTTAAAAAGAAGGTGCGATCCACCGGGTGCTGATCCGGTGTATCTTCCCTGAACAATCCTTGGCTTCCCATGCATAGGGATTTTTGGGAGTAGCTAGCACCATTGGCACCGTCCCATTTTGAGGCATTTTCACTAGCACAGGTAGTCCAGGGTGAAATCTTCCGGGGTATTTTCCCGGTTCATTGGCAGCCTTTGGAGAGATAATATTGGCAGGTACACAGAAAGCTTTCATTTTAGGACAGCCGTCTCCACTCCATCTGTTATTTAGTTGATAGATGGCATCATCCAATCGCAAATGCCAACCAGGTTCATGACTTTTTGCAAAACGCTTAACCAATCTATTGGTTCATTCAACAATGCCATTAGCCTGGGGATAATAGGGAGTATGAAATACCCATCGAATCCCTTCTTCTTTGGCCCAATCTTGTACCACCGAAGCGGTAAAGTGTGAAACGTTATCACTTTGGATTTCCTCGGGAAGGGGAAGTGTGCTGAACCACCCTTTTAGGCCTTTCACTGTGTTGTCCCCGGTAGCTGATTTGAAACTGCTGGCCATACTGAGGCTGGAGATAATCTCCACTCCTACCAGGACATATCTTTTCCCACCTGATAATCTCAAGGGCCCAATATAATCAATCTGCCATGAATGCCACAACGCTTTCTTGTCCCGAATGTGTAAGGGAGGCGCCTTACTCGGATGATCTTTGCTGAGTCGTAGGTGACATTGTGACCAGGCAGTTACTATTTGTTCGCACAGCTTAACCGACACAAGTCACCCACCTTCCCGATACAGGTCAGGACGGCCTGTGCGGCCACGTTTAACATGTAACGATTCAAGTAAGCGTTCCCATTCCCGACCATCATCTACAATGTCAATTTGTTGTAGCCGCGTGAGGCCATCTACCTGTTGGTTGAACTGAGCAGTCATCGAGTTTGAACGATCGTGGCCTTTTACCCAACCAATGTGCAATGTTCTCTGTTCTCCTATTTCTAACAGTTGCTTCCAACTGTCCGTCTCCCAAATCGGGACTCTGTTCACCTGCCAATCATTGGCTGCCCAGTGTCCTAGCCATTCAGTGGCTCCTTTAAAAACAGCATATGACTCAGCGTAAAAGGAGGTGGCTCCATGTTGTGCAGCTAGTAGGACAGCTCTGAGTTCCCCTACCCTCCCCTGTTTCAATCGCTCTTTCTCCCGTTGTTACTTCCAGTGCTACGGCCTTATATTTCCACTTATTTTTTTCACGGTGAGATGACGCACCAGTAAACCACACTCCTGTAAGATCACTGCTGTCCCTCAAAGGAGGAGCTTCTTGGATCGGAGATGGTCTATTTGGTGGGGATTGGAACAATAGGGCACCATCTATATCCTTTGGTATCCTTGTGAAGTAGCCTTGGATACTTTAACACTGCCTTCAGAGACTGGCTTGATTTCATTAATGCCTTCTAAATAAGCATACCACTTTCGAACTGTAGGTCTCTGGGCAATGCCAGCTGGTGGTGGTGTCCCTTTAAGGACCACATCTGGGAGGCGAAAAGGTCCCAGGAAAGATCACACTCTGTTCTCTTCTTATCTGCTCTGCTCGTTGCAACGCTCGCACCATGGACAGTAAACCCTTCTCCAGGTCTGAATAGCTGCTCTCAGTATCATTGAAGGAGTGAGAGCTAAATTCTAATGGTCTCTCCGGTCCTGCTGGTCCCTTCTGGCATAAATTACAACGGGAACCATGTTCACTGAACCCCCATTCTACACGGACAGGGTCAGTTGGATGTATAGGACCAAGCTGTTGGAATAACCTTAGCTCCTTTATTAGTAATTGCAGAGCATTAGTGTGTTGTTCAGTCCACACCCAGGATTTACCCTTTTTTGGCAAGCTATGAAGGGGGCGAGCAATGATGGAAAAGCCAGGGACGTGTTTACGCCAATAACTTAAAGTCCCAGGACTTGCTGTAACTCCTTCACGCTGGATGGATTCTGGCCATGCTCTATTTTTTCCAGGGTATCCTAAGGGACAGAAGCAGCTCCCTTAATCCACCAGACCCCCAGGAATTTAACTTCCTGTGCTGGTCCCTGACACTTTGAGTCTGGAATTTCCAATCCCAAATCTGATAATGTTTTTCGGATGTTTTGCATCATGTCTTGTACACTTTCTTGGCTCTCTCCCCCTATTAAGATGTCGTCAATAATATATTGGTATACTGTACATCCCTGTGAAACAGGAATCTCTGATAGCACTTTAGCTAAAGCATTATGGGCAATAGTGGGGGAATGTTTGTAACCTTGCGGAAAGCGGTTAAAGGTATATTGGACTCCTTTCCATGTGAATGCAAACTGCGCTTTGTCCTGCTCAAGGAGGAGAATCATAAAAAAATATGTCTTTAACATCTAAGGCAACCCTCCAAGGATGGGCAGCTCCTTGTAGCATAGTCACAATTTCCGTGATATTCGGAACAGCAGCGGTCAGGGGTGCAGTGTTGGCATCCAACATTTGCTAATCTACTGTGAAACGCTATTGCCTTTTCGGTTTCTTTACTGGCCACACCGGTGAAAAAAAAGGCGAGTGAATCCTCTTAATGATGTCCCTTTTTTCTAAATCCGATACCACCCCGTCTGCTCCTGCAACACCAGCTGCAGGCAGTGGATACTATAGGACAGCAGAGACTTTAGAGGGAGGGAAAGGTATGGAAGTTTCCAATAGATTCAATTTCACTGTGTCTATTACTTTTTCGCATCCTGGAAAACTTCACACTGTGGAGACATCATTAAGAAAAGTCATTAAGAAAAACTCGGGCAACAGGCTTTCGTGGCGCCTTCAGCCTCAAAACCACCCTTTCCCACTTGGTGCCGCGCCAGGCACAAAAATGGCCATACGGCTGGAGGTGGGTCCCCCGCCCAAAGAGCCAGCAGGGAAAAATATGCCTTGTTCTAAAGCTCTTTGGGAACCGCTTGCGTAGCCCCACAGACCTGGGGGCTGCAGTCTTTCCTGCTGCCTTCAGCCTCGACACCACCCTTTCCCACTTGCCGCCGCGCCAGGCACAAAAATGGCCATACGGCTGGAGACGGGTCCCCCGCCCAAAGAGCCAGCAGGGAAAACTATGCCTTGTTCTAAAGCTCTTTGGGAACCGTTTGCGTAGCCCCACAGACCTGGGGGCTGCGGGCTTTCCTGCTGCCTTCAGCCTCAAAACCACCCTTTCCCACTTGGCGCCGCGCCAGGCACAAAAATGGCCATACGGCTGGAGATGGGTCCCCCGCCCAAGGAGCCAGCAGGGAAAACTATGCCTTGTTCTAAAGCTCTTTGGGAACCGCTTGCGTAGCCCCACAGACCTGGGGGCTGCAGGCTTTCCTGCTGCCTTCAGCCTCGACACCACCCTTTCCCACTTGGCGCCGCGCCAGGCACAAAAATGGCCATATGGCTGGAGATGGGTCCCACGCCCAAATAGCCAGCAGGGAAAACTAAGCCTTGTTCTAAAGCTCTTTGGGAACCGCTTGCGTGGCCCCACAGACCTGGGGCCTGCAGGCTTTCCTGCTGCCTTCAGCCTCAAAACCACCCTTTCCCACTTGGCACCGCGCCAGGCACAAAAATGGCCATACGGCTGGAGACTGGTCCCCCGCCCAAAGAGCCAGCAGGGAAAACTATGCCTTGTTCTAAAGCTCTTTGGGAACCGCTTGTGTAGCCCCACAGATCTGGTGGCTGCGGGCTTTCCTGCTGCCTTCAGCCTCAAAACCACCCTTTCCCACTTGGCGCCGCGCCAGGCACAAAAATGGCAATATTTCTGGAGATTGGTCCCATGCCCAAAGAGCGAGCAGGGAAAACTATGCCTTGTTCTAAAGCTCTTTGGGAACCGCTTGCGTAGCCCCACAGACCTGGGGGCTGCAGGCTTTCCTGCTGCCTTCAGCCTCAAAACCACCCTTTCCCACTTGGCGCCGCACCAGATTCCAACACTTCCATATGAATGGAGACTGGTCCAACGCCCAAAGAGCCAGCAGGGAAAACTATGCCTTGTTCTAAAGCTCTTTGGGAACCGCTTGCGTGGCCCCACAGACCTGGGGGCTGCGGGCTTTCCTGCTGCCTTCAGCCTCAAAACCACCCTTTTTGCACTTGGCACCGCGCCAGGCACAAAAATGGCAATATGGCTGGAGATGGGTCCCACGCCCAAGGAGCCAGCAGGGAAAACTATGCCTTGTTCTAAAGCTCTTTGGGAACCGCTTGCGTAGCCCCACAGACCTGGGGGCTGCAGGCTTTCCTGCTGCCTTCAGCCTCGACACCACCCTTTCCAACTTGGCGCCGCGCCAGGCACAAAAATGGCCATATGTCTGGACATGGGTCCCCAGCCCAAAGAGCCAGCAGGGAAAACTATGCCTTGTTCTAAAGCTCTTTGGGAACCGCTTGCGTAGCCCCACAGACCTGGTAGCTGTGGACCTTCGTGCTGCCTTCAGCCTCGACACCACCCTTTCCCTCTTGGCACCGCGCCAGGCACAAAAATGGCCATATGGCTGGTGATGGGTCCCCCGCCCAAAGAGCCAGCAGGGAAAACTATGCCTTGTTCTAAAGCTCTTTGGGAACCACTTGCGTAGCCCCACAGACCTGGGGGCTGCAGGCTTTCCTGCTGCCTTCAGCCTCGACAACACCCTTTCCCACTTGCCGCCGCGCCAGGCACAAAAATGGCCATACGGCTGGAGACGGGTCCCCCGCCCAAAGAGCCAGCAGGGAAAACTATGCCTTGTTCTAAAGCTCTTTGGGAACCGCTTGCGTAGCCCCACAGACCTGGGGGCTGCGGGCTTTCCTGCTGCCTTCAGCCTCAAAACCACCCTTTCCCACTTGGCGACGCGCCAGGCACAAAAATGGCCATACGGCTGGAGATGGGTCCCCCGCCCAAGGAGCCAGCAGGGAAAACTATGTCTTGTTCTAAAGCTCTTTGGGAACCGCTTGCGTAGCCCCACAGACCTGGGGGCTGCAGGCTTTCCTGCTGCCTTCAGCCTCAAAACCACCCTTTCCCACTTGGCGCCGCGCCAGGCACAAAAATGGCCTAATGGCTGGAGATGGGTCCCCCGCCCAAAGAGCGAGCAGGGAAAACTATGCCTTGTTCTAAAGCTCTTTGGGAACCGCTTGCGTAGCCCCACAGACCTGGGTGCTGCAGGCTTTTCTGCTGTCTTGTCACTCAAAACAACCCTTTCGCACTTGGCGCCGCGCCAGGCACAAAAATGGACATATGGCTGGAGATGGGTACCCCGCCCAAAGATCCAGCAGGGAAAACTATGCCTTGTTCTAAAGCTCTTTGGGAACCGCTTGCGTAGCCCCACAGAACTGGAGCTGCAGGCTTTCCTGCTGCCTTCAGCCTCAAAACCACCCTTTCCCACTTGCCGCCGCGCCAGGCACAAAAATCGCAATATTTCTGGAGATTGGTCCCATGCCCAAAGAGCGAGCAGGGAAAACTATGCCTTGTTCTAAAGCTCTTTGGGAACCGTTTGCGTAGCCCCACAGACCTGGGGGCTGCAGGCTTTCCTGCTGCCTTCAGCCTCGACACCACCCTTTCCCACTTGGCGCCGCGCCTGGCACAAAAATGGCCATATGGCTGGAGATGGGACCCCCACCCAAAGAGCCAGCAGGGAAAACTATGCCTTGTTCTAAAGCTCTTTGGGAACCGCTTGCGTAGCCCCACAGACCTGGGGGCTGCGGGCTTTCCTGCTGCCTTCAGCCTCGACACCACCCTTTCCCACTTGGTGCCGCGCCAGGGACAAAAATGGCCTAATGGCTGGAGATGGGTCCCCCGCCCAAGGAGCCAGCAGGGAAAACTATGCCTTGTTCTAAAGCTCTTTGGGAACCGCTTGCGTAGCCCCACAGACCTGGGGGCTGCAGGCTTTCATGCTGCCTTCAGCCTCAAAACCACCCTTTCCCACTTGGCAATGCGCCAGGCACAAAAATGGCCATACGGCTGGAGATGGGTCCCCCGCCCAAGGAGCCAGCAGGGAAAACTATGTCTTGTTCTAAAGCTCTTTGGGAACCGCTTGCGTAGCCCCACAGACCTGGGGGCTGCAGGCTTTCCTGCTGCCTTCAGCCTCAAAACCACCCTTTCCCACTTGGCGCCGCGCCAGGCACAAAAATGGCCTAATGGCTGGAGATGGGTCCCCCGCCCAAAGAGCGAGCAGGGAAAACTATGCCTTGTTCTAAAGCTCTTTGGGAACCGCTTGCGTAGCCCCACAGACCTGGGTGCTGCAGGCTTTTCTGCTGTCTTGTCACTCAAAACCACCCTTTCGCACTTGGCGCCGCGCCAGGCACAAAAATGGCCATACGGCTGGAGATGGGTCCCCCGCCCAAGGAGCCAGCAGGGAAAACTATGTCTTGTTCTAAAGCTCTTTGGGAACCGCTTGCGTAGCCCCACAGACCTGGGGGCTGCAGGCTTTCCTGCTGCCTTCAGCGTCAAAACCACCCTTTCCCACTTGGCGCCGCGCCAGGCACAAAAATGGCCTAATGGCTGGAGATGGGTCCCCCGCCCAAAGAGCGAGCAGGGAAAACTATGCCTTGTTCTAAATCTCTTTGGGAACCGCTTGCGTAGCCCCACAGACCTGGGTGCTGCAGGCTTTTCTGCTGTCTTGTCACTCAAAACAACCCTTTCGCACTTGGCGCCGCGCCAGGCACAAAAATGGACATATGGCTGGAGATGGGTACCCCGCCCAAAGATCCAGCAGGGAAAACTATGCCTTGTTCTAAAGCTCTTTGGGAACCGCTTGCGTAGCCCCACAGAACTGGAGCTGCAGGCTTTCCTGCTGCCTTCAGCCTCAAAACCACCCTTTCCCACTTGCCGCCGCGCCAGGCACAAAAATCGCAATATTTCTGGAGATTGGTCCCATGCCCAAAGAGCGAGCAGGGAAAACTATGCCTTGTTCTAAAGCTCTTTGGGAACCGCTTGCGTAGCCCCACAGACGTGGGGGCTGCAGGCTTTCCTGCTGCCTTCAGCCTCGACACCACCCTTTCCCACTTGGCGCCGCGCCTGGCACAAAAATGGCCATATGGCTGGAGATGGGACCCCCACCCAAAGAGCCAGCAGGGAAAACTATGCCTTGTTCTAAAGCTCTTTGGGAACCGCTTGCGTAGCCCCACAGACCTGGGGGCTGCGGGCTTTCCTGCTGCCTTCAGCCTCGACACCACCCTTTCCCACTTGGTGCCGCGCCAGGGACAAAAATGGCCTAATGGCTGGAGATGGGTCCCCCGCCCAAGGAGCCAGCAGGGAAAACTATGCCTTGTTCTAAAGCTCTTTGGGAACCGCTTGCGTAGCCCCACAGACCTGGGGGCTGCAGGCTTTCATGCTGCCTTCAGCCTCAAAACCACCCTTTCCCACTTGGAAATGCGCCAGGCACAAAAATGGCCATATGGCTGGTGATGGGTCCCCCGCCCAAAGAGCCAGCAGGGAAAACTATGCCTTGTTCTAAAGCTCTTTGGGAACCACTTGCGTAGCCCCACAGACCTGGGGGCTGCAGGCTTTCCTGCTGCCTTCAGCCTCGACAACACCCTTTCCCAGTTGCCGCCGCGCCAGGCACAAAAATGGCCATACGGCTGGAGACGGGTCCCCCGCCCAAAGAGCCAGCAGGGAAAACTATGCCTTGTTCTAAAGCTCTTTGGGAACCGCTTGCGTAGCCCCACAGACCTGGGGTCTGCGGGCTTTCCTGCTGCCTTCAGCCTCAAAACCACCCTTTCCCACTTGGCAATGCGCCAGGCACAAAAATGGCCATACGGCTGGAGATGGGTCCCCCGCCCAAAGAGCCAGCAGGGAAAACTATGCCTTGTTCTAAAGCTCTTTGGGAACCACTTGCGTAGCCCCACAGACCTGGGGGCTGCAGGCTTTCCTGCTGCCTTCAGCCTCGACAACACCCTTTCCCAGTTGCCGCCGCGCCAGGCACAAAAATGGCCATACGGCTGGAGACGGGTCCCCCGCCCAAAGAGCCAGCAGGGAAAACTATGCCTTGTTCTAAAGCTCTTTGGGAACCGCTTGCGTAGCCCCACAGACCTGGGGGCTGCAGGCTTTCATGCTGCCTTCAGCCTCAAAACCACCCTTTCCCACTTGGCAATGCGCCAGGCACAAAAATGGCCATACGGCTGGAGATGGGTCCCCCGCCCAAGGAGCCAGCAGGGAAAACTATGTCTTGTTCTAAAGCTCTTTGGGAACCGCTTGCGTAGCCCCACAGACCTGGGGGCTGCAGGCTTTCCTGCTGCCTTCAGCCTCAAAACCACCCTTTCCCACTTGGCGCCGCGCCAGGCACAAAAATGGCCTAATGGCTGGAGATGGGTCCCCCGCCCAAAGAGCGAGCAGGGAAAACTATGCCTTGTTCTAAAGCTCTTTGGGAACCGCTTGCGTAGCCCCACAGACCTGGGTGCTGCAGGCTTTTCTGCTGTCTTGTCACTCAAAACCACCCTTTCGCACTTGGCGCCGCGCCAGGCACAAAAATGGCCATACGGCTGGAGATGGGTCCCCCGCCCAAGGAGCCAGCAGGGAAAACTATGTCTTGTTCTAAAGCTCTTTGGGAACCGCTTGCGTAGCCCCACAGACCTGGGGGCTGCAGGCTTTCCTGCTGCCTTCAGCGTCAAAACCACCCTTTCCCACTTGGCGCCGCGCCAGGCACAAAAATGGCCTAATGGCTGGAGATGGGTCCCCCGCCCAAAGAGCGAGCAGGGAAAACTATGCCTTGTTCTAAATCTCTTTGGGAACCGCTTGCGTAGCCCCACAGACCTGGGTGCTGCAGGCTTTTCTGCTGTCTTGTCACTCAAAACAACCCTTTCGCACTTGGCGCCGCGCCAGGCACAAAAATGGACATATGGCTGGAGATGGGTACCCCGCCCAAAGATCCAGCAGGGAAAACTATGCCTTGTTCTAAAGCTCTTTGGGAACCGCTTGCGTAGCCCCACAGAACTGGAGCTGCAGGCTTTCCTGCTGCCTTCAGCCTCAAAACCACCCTTTCCCACTTGCCGCCGCGCCAGGCACAAAAATCGCAATATTTCTGGAGATTGGTCCCATGCCCAAAGAGCGAGCAGGGAAAACTATGCCTTGTTCTAAAGCTCTTTGGGAACCGCTTGCGTAGCCCCACAGACGTGGGGGCTGCAGGCTTTCCTGCTGCCTTCAGCCTCGACACCACCCTTTCCCACTTGGCGCCGCGCCTGGCACAAAAATGGCCATATGGCTGGAGATGGGACCCCCACCCAAAGAGCCAGCAGGGAAAACTATGCCTTGTTCTAAAGCTCTTTGGGAACCGCTTGCGTAGCCCCACAGACCTGGGGGCTGCGGGCTTTCCTGCTGCCTTCAGCCTCGACACCACCCTTTCCCACTTGGTGCCGCGCCAGGGACAAAAATGGCCTAATGGCTGGAGATGGGTCCCCCGCCCAAGGAGCCAGCAGGGAAAACTATGCCTTGTTCTAAAGCTCTTTGGGAACCGCTTGCGTAGCCCCACAGACCTGGGGGCTGCAGGCTTTCATGCTGCCTTCAGCCTCAAAACCACCCTTTCCCACTTGGCAATGCGCCAGGCACAAAAATGGCCATATGGCTGGTGATGGGTCCCCCGCCCAAAGAGCCAGCAGGGAAAACTATGCCTTGTTCTAAAGCTCTTTGGGAACCACTTGCGTAGCCCCACAGACCTGGGGTCTGCGGGCTTTCCTGCTGCCTTCAGCCTCAAAACCACCCTTTCCCACTTGGCAATGCGCCAGGCACAAAAATGGCCATACGGCTGGAGATGGGTCCCCCGCCCAAGGAGCCAGCAGGGAAAACTATGTCTTGTTCTAAAGCTCTTTGGGAACCGCTTGCGTAGCCCCACAGACCTGGGGGCTGCAGGCTTTCCTGCTGCCTTCAGCCTCAAAACCACCCTTTCCCACTTGGCGCCGCGCCAGGCACAAAAATGGCCTAATGGCTGGAGATGGGTCCCCCGCCCAAAGAGCGAGCAGGGAAAACTATGCCTTGTTCTAAAGCTCTTTGGGAACCGCTTGCGTAGCCCCACAGACCTGGGTGCTGCAGGCTTTTCTGCTGTCTTGTCACTCAAAACCACCCTTTCGCACTTGGCGCCGCGCCAGGCACAAAAATGGCCATACGGCTGGAGATGGGTCCCCCGCCCAAGGAGCCAGCAGGGAAAACTATGTCTTGTTCTAAAGCTCTTTGGGAACCGCTTGCGTAGCCCCACAGACCTGGGGGCTGCAGGCTTTCCTGCTGTCTTCAGCGTCAAAACCACCCTTTCCCACTTGGCGCCGCGCCAGGCACAAAAATGGCCTAATGGCTGGAGATGGGTCCCCCGCCCAAAGAGCGAGCAGTGAAAACTATGCCTTGTTCTAAAGCTCTTTGGGAACCGCTTGCGTAGCCCCACAGACCTGGGTGCTGCAGGCTTTTCTGCTGTCTTGTCACTCAAAACAACCCTTTCGCACTTGGCGCCGTGCCAGGCACAAAAATGGACATATGGCTGGAGATGGGTACCCCGCCCAAAGATCCAGCAGGGAAAACTATGCCTTGTTCTAAAGCTCTTTGGGAACCGCTTGCGTAGCCCCACAGACCTGGGGGCTGCAGGCTTTCATGCTGCCTTCAGCCTCAAAACCACCCTTTCCCATGTGGCGCAGCGCCAGCCTCCAACACTTCCATATGAATGGAGACTGGTCCAACGCCCAAAGAGCCAGCAGGGAAAATTATGCCTTGTTCTAAAGGTCTTTGGGAACCGCTTGCGTGGCCCCACAGACCTGGGGGCTGCAGGCTTTCCTGCTGCCTTCAGCCTCAAAACCACCCTTTCCCACTTGGCGCCGCGCCAGGCACAAAAATGGCCATATGTCTGGAGATTGGGCCCCTGTCCAAAGATCCAGCAGGGAAAACTATGCCTTGTTCTAAAGCTCTTTGGGAACCGCTTGCTTAGCCCCACAGATCTGGTGGCTGCGGGCTTTCCTGCTGCCTTCAGCCTCAAAACCACCCTTTCCCACTTGGCGCCGCGCCAGGCACAAAAATGGCCATACGGCTGGAGATTGGTCCCATGCCCAAAGAGCGAGCAGGGAAAACTATGCCTTGTTCTAAAGCTCTTTGGGAACCGCTTGCGTAGCCCCACAGACCTGGGGGCTGCAGGCTTTCCTGCTGCCTTCAGCCTCAAAACCACCCTTTCCCACTTGGCGCCGCACCAGCTTCCAACACTTCCATATGAATGGAGACTGGTCCAACGCCCAAAGAGCCAGCAGGGAAAATTATGCCTTGTTCTAAAGGTTTTTGGGAACCGCTTGCGTGGCCCCACAGACCTGGGGGCTGCGGGCTTTCCTGCTGCCTTCAGCCTCAAAACCACCCTTTTTGCACTTGGCACCGCGCCAGGCACAAAAATGGCAATATGGCTGGAGATGGGTCCCCCGCACAAGGAGCCAGCAGGGAAAACTATGCCTTGTTCTAAAGCTCTTTGGGAACCGCTTGCGTAGCCCCACAGACCTGGGGGCTGCAGGCTTTCCTGCTGCCTTCAGCCTCGACAACACCCTTTCCCACTTGGCGCCGCGCCAGGCACAAAAATGGCCATATGTCTGGAGATGGGTCCCCGTCCCAAAGAGCCAGCAGGGAAAACTATGCCTTGTTCTAAAGGTCTTTGGGAACCGCTTGCGTAGCCCCACAGACCTGGTGGCTACAGGCTTTGATGCTGCCTTCAGCCTCAAAACCACCCTTTCCCACTTGGCGCCGCGCCAGGCACAAAAATGGCCATATGGCTGGAGATGGGTCCCACGCCCAAGGAGCCAGCAGGGAAAACTATGCCTTGTTCTAAAGCTCTTTGGGAACCGCTCGCGTAGCCCCACAGACCTGGGGGCTGCGGGCTTTCCTGCTGCCTTCATCCTCAAAACCACCCTTTCCCTTTGGGCAAAGCCAGGCACAAAAGAGGCCTATGGCTGGAGATGGGTCCCCCGCCCAAGGAGCCAGCAGGGAAAACTATGCCTTGTTCTAAAGCTCTTTGGGAACCGCTTGCGTAGCCCCACAGACCTGGGGGCTGCAGGCTTTCCTGCTGCCTTCAGCCTCAAAACCACCCTTTCCCATTTGGCGCATCGCCAGCTTCCAACACTTCCATATGAATGGAGACTGGTCCAACGCCCAAAGAGCCAGCAGGGAAAATTATGCCTTGTTCTAAAGGTCTTTGGGAACTGCTTGCGTGGCCCCACAGACCTGGGGGCTGCGGGCTTTCCTGCTGCCTTCAGCCTCAAAACCACCCTTTTCCACTTGGCACCGCGCCAGGCACAAAAATGGCAATATGGCTGGAGATTGGTCCCCCGCCCAAGGAGCCAGCAGGGAAAACTATGCCTTGTTCTAAAGCTCTTTGGGAACCGCTTGCGTAGCCCCACAGACCTGGGGGCTGCAGGCTTTACTGCTGCCTTCAGCCTCAACACCACCCTTTCCCACTTGGCGCCGCGCCAGGCACAAAAATGGCCATATGTCTGGAGATGGGTCCCTGTCCCAAAGAGCCAGCAGGGAAAACTATGCCTTGTTCTAAAGGTCTTTGGGAACCGCTTGCGTAGCCCCACAGACCTGGTGGCTACAGGCTTTGATGCTGCCTTCAGCCTCAAAACCACCCTTTCCCACTTGGCGCTGCACCAGGCACAAAAATGGCCATATGGCTGGAGATGGGTCCCACGCCCAAGGAGCCAGCAGGGAAAACTATGCCTTGTTCTAAAGCTCTTTGGGAACCGCTTGCGTAGCCCCACAGACCTGGGGGCTGCAGGCTTTCCTGCTGCCTTCAGCCTCAACACCACCCTTTCCCACTTGGCGCCGCGCCAGGCACAAAAATGGCCATACGGCTGGTGATGGGTCCCCCGCCCAAAGAGCCAGCAGGGAAAACTATGCCTTGTTCTAAAGCTCTTTGGGAACCGCTTGCGTAGCCCCACAGACCTGGGGGTTGCGGGCTTTCCTGCTGCCTTCATCCTCAAAACCACCCTTTCCCTTTGGGCACCTGGCCAGGCACAAAAGAGGCCTATGGCTGGAGATGGGTCCCCCGCCCAAGGAGCCAGCAGGGAAAACTATGCCTTGTTCTAAAGCTCTTTGGGAACCGCTTGCGTAGCCCCACAGACCTGGGGGCTGCAGCCTTTCCTGCTGCCTTCAGCTTCGACACCACCCTTTCCCACTTGGCGCCGCGCCAGGCCCAGAAGTGGCCATATGGCTGGAGATGGGTCCCAAGCCAAAAGAGCCAGCAGGGAAAACTATGCCTTGTTCTAAAGCTCTTTGGGAACCGCTTGCGTAGCCCCACAGACCTGGGGGCTGCGGGCTTTCCTGCTGCCTTCAGCCTCGACACCACCCTTTCCCACTTGGCGCCGCGCCAGGCACAAAAATGGCCATATGGCTGGAGATGGGTCCCACGCCCAAAAAGCCAGCAGGGAAAACTAAGCCTTGTTCTAAAGCTCTTTGGGAACCGCTTGCGTGGCCCCACAGACCTGGGGGCTGCAGGCTTTTCTGCTGCCTTCAGCCTCAAAACCACCCTTTCCCACTTGGCGCCGCGCCAGGAACAAAAATGGCCATATGGCTGGAGATGGGTCCCATGCCCAAAGAGCGAGCAGGGAAAACTATGCCTTGTTCTAAAGCTCTTTGGGAACCGCTTGCGTAGCCCCACAGACCTGGGGGCTGCGGGCTTTCCTGCTGCCTTCATCCTCAAAACCACCCTTTCCCTTTGGGCACCTGGCCAGGCACAAAAGAGGCCTATGGCTGGAGATGGGTCCCCCGCCCAAGGAGCCAGCAGGGAAAACTATGCCTTGTTCTAAAGCTCTTTGGGAATCGCTTGCGTAGCCCCACAGACCTGGGGGCTGCGGGCCTTCCTGCTGCCTTCAGCCTCGACACCACCCTTTCCCACTTGGCGCCGCGCCAGGCACAAAAATGGCCAATGGCTGGAGATGGGTCCCCCGCCCAGAGAGCCATCGGGGAAAACTATGCCTTGTTCTAAAGCTCTTTGGGAACCGCTTGCGTAGGTCCACAGACCTGGGAGCTGCGGGCCTTCCTGCTGCCTTCAGCCTCGACACCACCCTTTCCCAATTGGTGCCGCGTCAGGCACAAAAATGGCCGTACGGCTGGAGATCGGTCCCCCGCCCAAAGAGCGAGCAGGGAAAACTATGCCTTGTTCTAAAGCTCTTTGGGAACCGCTTGCGTAGCCCCACAGACCTGGGGGCTGCAGGCTTTCCTGCTGCCTTCTCACTCGAAACCACCTTTTCCCACTTCGCGCCGCGCCAGGCACAAAAATGGCCATACGGCTGGAGATGGGTCCCCCGCCCAAAGAGCCAGCAGGGAAAACTATGCCTTGTTCTAAAGCTCTTTGGGAACCGCTTGCGTAGCCCCACAGACCTGGGGGCTGCAGGCTTTCCTGCTGCCTTCAGCCTCAAAACCACCCTTTCCCATTTGGCGCATCGCCAGCTTCCAACACTTCCATATGAATGGAGACTGGTCCAACGCCCAAAGAGCCAGCAGGGAAAATTATGCCTTGTTCTAAAGGTCTTTGGGAACCGCTTGCGTGGCCCCACAGACCTGGGGGCTGCAGGCTTTCCTGCTGCCTTCTCACTCGAAACCACCGTTTCCCACTTCGCGCCGCGCCAGGCACAAAAATGGCCATATGGCTGGAGATGGGTCCCCCGCCCAAAGAGCCAGCAGGGAAAACTATGCCTTGTTCTAAAGCTCTTTGGGAACCGCTTGCGTAGCCCCACAGACCTGGTAGCTGTGGACCTTCGTGCTGCCTTCAGCCTCGACACCACCCTTTCACACTTGGCACCGCGCCAGGCACCAAAATGGCCTATGGCTGGTGATGGGTCCCCCGCCCAAAGAGCCAGCAGGGAAAACTATGCCTTGTTCTAAAGCTCTTTGGGAACCGCTTGCGTAGCCCCACAGACCTGGGGGTTGCGGGCTTTCCTGCTGCCTTCATCCTCAAAACCACCCTTTCCCTTTGGGCACCTGGCCAGGCACAAAAGAGGCCTATGGCTGGAGATGGGTCCCCCGCCCAAGGAGCCAGCAGGGAAAACTATGCCTTGTTCTAAAGGTCTTTGGGAATCGCTTGCGTAGCCCCACAGAACTGGGGGCTGCGGGCCTTCCTGCTGCCTTCAGCCTCGACACCACCCTTTCCCACTTGGCGCCGCGCCAGGCACAAAAATGGCCAATGGCTGGAGATGGGTCCCCCGCCCAGAGAGCCATCGGGGAAAACTATGCCTTGTTCTAAAGCTCTTTGGGAACCGCTTGCGTAGGTCCACAGACCTGGGAGCTGCGGGCCTTCCTGCTGCCTTCAGCCTCGACACCACCCTTTCCCAATTGGTGCCGCGTCAGGCACAAAAATGGCCATACGGCTGGAGATCGTTCCCCCCCCCAAGGAGCCAGCAGGGAAAACTATGCCTTGTTCTAAAGCTCTTTGGGAAGCGCTTGCGTAGCCCCACAGACCTGGGGGCTGCAGGCTTTGCTGCTGCCTTCAGCCTCAAAGCCACCCTTTCCCACTTGGCGCAGCGCCAGGCATAAAAATGGCCATAAGGCTGGAGATGGGTCCCCCGCCCAAAGAGCGAGCAGGGAAAACTATGCCTTGTTCTAAAGCTCTTTGGGAACCGCTTGCGTAGCCCCACAGACCTGGGGGCTGCGGGCTTTCCTGCTGCCTTCAGCCTCAAAGCCACCCTTTCCCACTTCGCGCCGCGCCAGGCACAAAAATGGCCATATGGCTGGAGATGGGTCCCCCGCCCAAAGAGCCAGCAGGGAAAACTATGCCTTGTTCTAAAGCTCTTTGGGAACCGCTTGCGTAGCCCCACAGACCTGGTAGCTGTGGACCTTCGTGCTGCCTTCAGCCTCGACACCACCCTTTCCCACTTGGCACCGCGCCAGGCACAAAAATGGCCATACGGCTGGAGATGGGTCCCCCGCCCAAAGAGCCAGCAGGGAAAACTATGCCTTGTTCTAAAGCTCTTTGGGAACCGCTTGCGTAGCCCCACAGACCTGGGGGCTGCGGGCTTTCCTGCTGCCTTCATCCTCAAAACCACCCTTTCCCTTTGGGCACCTGGCCAGGCACAAAAGAGGCCTATGGCTGGAGATGGGTCCCCCGCCCAAGGAGCCAGCAGGGAAAACTATGCCTTGTTCTAAAGCTCTTTGGGAATCGCTTGCGTAGCCCCACAGACCTGGGGGCTGCGGGCCTTCCTGCTGCCTTCAGCCTCGACACCACCCTTTCCCACTTGGCGCCGCGCCAGGCACAAAAATGGCCAATGGCTGGAGATGGGTCCCCCGCCCAGAGAGCCATCGGGGAAAACTATGCCTTGTTCTAAAGCTCTTTGGGAACCGCTTGCGTAGGTCCACAGACCTGGGAGCTGCGGGCCTTCCTGCTGCCTTCAGCCTCGACACCACCCTTTCCCAATTGGTGCCGCGTCAGGCACAAAAATGGCCGTACGGCTGGAGATCGGTCCCCCGCCCAAAGAGCGAGCAGGGAAAACTATGCCTTGTTCTAAAGCTCTTTGGGAACCGCTTGCGTAGCCCCACAGACCTGGGGGCTGCAGGCTTTCCTGCTGCCTTCTCACTCGAAACCACCTTTTCCCACTTCGCGCCGCGCCAGGCACAAAAATGGCCATACGGCTGGAGATGGGTCCCCCGCCCAAAGAGCCAGCAGGGAAAACTATGCCTTGTTCTAAAGCTCTTTGGGAACCGCTTGCGTAGCCCCACAGACCTGGGGGCTGCAGGCTTTCCTGCTGCCTTCAGCCTCAAAACCACCCTTTCCCATTTGGCGCATCGCCAGCTTCCAACACTTCCATATGAATGGAGACTGGTCCAACGCCCAAAGAGCCAGCAGGGAAAATTATGCCTTGTTCTAAAGGTCTTTGGGAACCGCTTGCGTGGCCCCACAGACCTGGGGGCTGCAGGCTTTCCTGCTGCCTTCTCACTCGAAACCACCGTTTCCCACTTCGCGCCGCGCCAGGCACAAAAATGGCCATATGGCTGGAGATGGGTCCCCCGCCCAAAGAGCCAGCAGGGAAAACTATGCCTTGTTCTAAAGCTCTTTGGGAACCGCTTGCGTAGCCCCACAGACCTGGTAGCTGTGGACCTTCGTGCTGCCTTCAGCCTCGACACCACCCTTTCACACTTGGCACCGCGCCAGGCACCAAAATGGCCTATGGCTGGTGATGGGTCCCCCGCCCAAAGAGCCAGCAGGGAATACTATGCCTTGTTCTAAAGCTCTTTGGGAACCGCTTGCGTAGCCCCACAGACCTGGGGGTTGCGGGCTTTCCTGCTGCCTTCATCCTCAAAACCACCCTTTCCCTTTGGGCACCTGGCCAGGCACAAAAGAGGCCTATGGCTGGAGATGGGTCCCCCGCCCAAGGAGCCAGCAGGGAAAACTATGCCTTGTTCTAAAGCTCTTTGGGAACCGCTTGCGTAGCCCCACAGAACTGGGGGCTGCAGGCTTTCCTGCTGCCTTCAGCTTCGACACCACCCTTTCCCACTTGGCGCCGCGCCAGGCCCAGAAGTGGCCATATGGCTGGAGATGGGTCCCAAGCCAAAAGAGCCATCAGGGAAAACTATGCCTTGTTCTAAAGCTCTTTGGGAACCGCTTGCGTAGCCCCACAGACCTGGGGGCTGCGGGCTTTCCTGCTCTCTTCAGCCCCAAAGCGACCCTTTCCAATTTGGCGCAGCGCCAGCCTCCAACACTTCCATATGACTGGAGACTGGTCCCACGCCCAAAGAGCCAGCAGGGAAAATTATGCCTTGTTCTAAAGCTCTTTGGGAACCGCTTGCGTGGCCCCACAGACCTGGTGGCTGCGGGCTTTCCTGCTGCCTTCAGCCTCAAAACCACCCTTTCCCACTTGGCGCCGCGCCAGGCACAAAAATGGCCATATGGCTGGAGATGGGTCCCCCGCCCAAAGAGCCAGCAGGGAAAACTATGCCTTGTTCTAAAGCTCTTTGGGAACCGCTTGCGTAGCCCCACAGAACTGGAGCTGCAGGCTTTCCTGCTGCCTTCAGCCTCGACACCACCCTTTCCCACTTGGCGCCGCGCCAGGCACAAAAATGGCCATATGGCTGGAGATGGGTCCCACGCCCAAAAAGCCAGCAGGGAAAACTAAGCCTTGTTCTAAAGCTCTTTGGGAACCGCTTGCGTGGCCCCACAGACCTGGGGGCTGCAGGCTTTTCTGCTGCCTTCAGCCTCAAAACCACCCTTTCCCACTTGGCGCCGCGCCAGGCACAAAAATGGCCATACGGCTGGAGATGGGTCCCATGCCCAAAGAGCGAGCAGGGAAAACTATGCCTTGTTCTAAAGCTCTTTGGGAACCGCTTGCGTAGCCCCACAGACCTGGTAGCTGTGGACCTTCGTGCTGCCTTCAGCCTCGACACCACCCTTTCCCACTTGGCACCGCGCCAGGCACAAAAATGGCCATACGGCTGGAGATGGGTCCCCCGCCCAAAGAGCCAGCAGGGAAAACTATGCCTTGTTCTAAAGCTCTTTGGGAACCGCTTGCGTAGCCCCACAGACCTGGGGGCTGCGGGCTTTCCTGCTTCCTTCATCCTCAAAACCACCCTTTCCCTTTGGGCACCTGGCCAGGCACAAAAGAGGCCTATGGCTGGAGATGGGTCCCCCGCCCAAGGAGCCAGCAGGGAAAACTATGCCTTGTTCTAAAGCTCTTTGGGAATCGCTTGCGTAGCCCCACAGACCTGGGGGCTGCGGGCCTTCCTGCTGCCTTCAGCCTCGACACCACCCTTTCCCACTTGGCGCCGCGCCAGGCACAAAAATGGCCAATGGCTGGAGATGGGTCCCCCGCCCAGAGAGCCATCGGGGAAAACTATGCCTTGTTCTAAAGCTCTTTGGGAACCGCTTGCGTAGGTCCACAGACCTGGGAGCTGCGGGCCTTCCTGCTGCCTTCAGCCTCGACACCACCCTTTCCCAATTGGTGCCGCGTCAGGCACAAAAATGGCCGTACGGCTGGAGATCGGTCCCCCGCCCAAAGAGCGAGCAGGGAAAACTATGCCTTGTTCTAAAGCTCTTTGGGAACCGCTTGCGTAGCCCCACAGACCTGGGGGCTGCAGGCTTTCCTGCTGCCTTCTCACTCGAAACCACCTTTTCCCACTTCGCGCCGCGCCAGGCACAAAAATGGCCATACGGCTGGAGATGGGTCCCCCGCCCAAAGAGCCAGCAGGGAAAACTATGCCTTGTTCTAAAGCTCTTTGGGAACCGCTTGCGTAGCCCCACAGACCTGGGGGCTGCAGGCTTTCCTGCTGCCTTCAGCCTCAAAACCACCCTTTCCCATTTGGCGCATCGCCAGCTTCCAACACTTCCATATGAATGGAGACTGGTCCAACGCCCAAAGAGCCAGCAGGGAAAATTATGCCTTGTTCTAAAGGTCTTTGGGAACCGCTTGCGTGGCCCCACAGACCTGGGGGCTGCAGGCTTTCCTGCTGCCTTCAGCCTCAACACCACCCTTTCCCACTTGGCGCCGAGCCAGGCACAAAAATGGCCATATGTCTGGAGATGGGTCCCCGTCCCAAAGAGCCAGCAGGGAAAACTATGCCTTGTTCTAAAGGTATTTGGGAACCGCTTGCGTAGCCCCACAGACCTGGTGGCTACAGGCTTTGATGCTGCCTTCAGCCTCAAAACCACCCTTTCCCACTTGGCGCTGCACCAGGCACAAAAATGGCCATATGGCTGGAGATGGGTCCCACGCCCAAGGAGCCAGCAGGGAAAACTATGCCTTGTTCTAAAGCTCTTTGGGAACCGCTTGCGTAGCCCCACAGACCTGGTAGCTGTGGACCTTCGTGCTGCCTTCAGCCTCGACACCACCCTTTCCCACTTGGCACCGCGCCAGGCACAAAAATGGCCATATGGCTGGTGATGGGTCCCCCGCCCAAAGAGCCAGCAGGGAAAACTATGCCTTGTTCTAAAGCTCTTTGGGAACCGCTTGCGTAGCCCCACAGACCTGGGGGTTGCGGGCTTTCCTGCTGCCTTCATCCTCAAAACCACCCTTTCACTTTGGGCACCTGGCCAGGCACAAAAGAGGCCTATGGCTGGAGATGGGTCCCCCGCCCAAAGAGCCAGCAGGGAAAACTATGCCTTGTTCTAAAGCTCTTTGGGAACCGCTTGCGTAGCCCCACAGACCTGGGGGCTGCAGCCTTTCCTGCTGCCTTCAGCTTCGACACCACCCTTTCCCACTTGGCGCCGCGCCAGGCCCAGAAGTGGCCATATGGCTGGAGATGGGTCCCAAGCCAAAAGAGCCAGCAGGGAAAACTATGCCTTGTTCTAAAGCTCTTTGGGAACCGCTTGCGTAGCCCCACAGACCCGGGGGCTGCGGGCTTTCCTGCTGCCTTCAGCCCCAAAGCGACCCTTTCCAACTTGGCGCAGCCCCAGCCTCCAACACTTCCATATGACAGGAGACTGGTCCCACGCCCAAAGAGCCAGCAGGGAAAATTATGCCTTGTTCTAAAGCTCTTTGGGAATCGCTTGCGTAGCCCCACAGACCTGGGGGCTGCGGGCCTTCCTGCTGCCTTCAGCCTCGACACCACCCTTTCCCACTTGGCGCCGCGCCAGGCACAAAAATATCCAATGGCTGGAGATGGGTCACATGCCCAAAGAGCCATCGGGGAAAACTATGCCTTGTTCTAAAGCTCTTTGGGAACCGCTTGCGTAGGTCCAAAGACCTGGGAGCTGCGGGCCTTCCTGCTGCCTTCAGCCTCGACACCACCCTTTCCCACTTGGTGCCGCGTCAGCCACAAAAATGGCCGTACGGCTGGAGATGGGTCCCCCGCCCAAGGAGCCAGCAGGGAAAACTATGCCTTGTTCTAAAGCTCTTTGGGAACCGCTTGCGTAGCCCCACAGACCTGGGGGCTGCAGGCTTTCCTGCTGCCTTCTCACTCGAAACCACCTTTTCCCACTTCGCGCCGCGCCAGGCACAAAAATGGCCATATGGCTGGAGATGGGTCCCCCGCCCAAAGAGCCAGCAGGGAAAACTATGCCTTGTTCTAAAGCTCTTTGGGAACCGCTTGCGTAGCCCCACAGACCTGGTAGCTGTGGACCTTCGTGCTGCCTTCAGCCTCGACACCACCCTTTCACACTTGGCACCGCGCCAGGCACCAAAATGGCCTATGGCTGGTGATGGGTCCCCCGCCCAAAGAGCCAGCAGGGAAAACTATGCCTTGTTCTAAAGCTCTTTGGGAACCGCTTGCGTGGCCCCACAGACCTGGTGGCTGCGGGCTTTGCTGCTGCCTTCAGCCTCAAAACCACCCTTTCCCACTTCGCGCCGCGTCAGGCACAAAAATGGCCATACGGCTGGAGATGGGTCCCCCGCCCAAAGAGCCAGCAGGGAAAACTATGCCTTGTTCTAAAGCTCTTTGGGAACCGCTTGCGTAGCCCCACAGACCTGGGGGCTGCAGGCTTTCCTGCTGCCTTCAGCCTCAAAACCACCCTTTCCCATTTGGCGCATCGCCAGCTTCCAACACTTCCATATGAATGGAGACTGGTCCAACGCCCAAAGAGCCAGCAGGGAAAATTATGCCTTGTTCTAAAGGTCTTTGGGAACCGCTTGCGTGGCCCCACAGACCTGGGGGCTGCAGGCTTTCCTGCTGCCTTCAGCCTCAACACCACCCTTTCCCACTTGGCGCCGCGCCAGGCACAAAAATGGCCATATGTCTGGAGATGGGTCCCCGTCCCAAAGAGCCAGCAGGGAAAACTATGCCTTGTTCTAAAGGTATTTGGGAACCGCTTGCGTAGCCCCACAGACCTGGTGGCTACAGGCTTTGATGCTGCCTTCAGCCTCAAAACCACCCTTTCCCACTTGGCGCTGCACCAGGCACAAAAATGGCCATATGGCTGGAGATGGGTCCCACGCCCAAGGAGCCAGCAGGGAAAACTATGCCTTGTTCTAAAGCTCTTTGGGAACCGCTTGCGTAGCCCCACAGACCTGGTAGCTGTGGACCTTCGTGCTGCCTTCAGCCTCGACACCACCCTTTCACACTTGGCACCGCGCCAGGCACAAAAATGGCCATATGGCTGGTGATGGGTCCCCCGCCCAAAGAGCCAGCAGGGAAAACTATGCCTTGTTCTAAAGCTCTTTGGGAACCGCTTGCGTAGCCCCACAGACCTGGGGGTTGCGGGCTTTCCTGCTGCCTTCATCCTCAAAACCACCCTTTCACTTTGGGCACCTGGCCAGGCACAAAAGAGGCCTATGGCTGGAGATGGGTCCCCCGCCCAAAGAGCCAGCAGGGAAAACTATGCCTTGTTCTAAAGCTCTTTGGGAACCGCTTGCGTAGCCCCACAGACCTGGGGGCTGCAGCCTTTCCTGCTGCCTTCAGCTTCGACACCACCCTTTCCCACTTGGCGCCGCGCCAGGCCCAGAAGTGGCCATATGGCTGGAGATGGGTCCCAAGCCAAAAGAGCCAGCAGGGAAAACTATGCCTTGTTCTAAAGCTCTTTGGGAACCGCTTGCGTAGCCCCACAGACCCGGGGGCTGCGGGCTTTCCTGCTGCCTTCAGCCCCAAAGCGACCCTTTCCAACTTGGCGCAGCCCCAGCCTCCAACACTTCCATATGACAGGAGACTGGTCCCACGCCCAAAGAGCCAGCAGGGAAAATTATGCCTTGTTCTAAAGCTCTTTGGGAATCGCTTGCGTAGCCCCACAGACCTGGGGGCTGCGGGCCTTCCTGCTGCCTTCAGCCTCGACACCACCCTTTCCCACTTGGCGCCGCGCCAGGCACAAAAATATCCAATGGCTGGAGATGGGTCACATGCCCAAAGAGCCATCGGGGAAAACTATGCCTTGTTCTAAAGCTCTTTGGGAACCGCTTGCGTAGGTCCAAAGACCTGGGAGCTGCGGGCCTTCCTGCTGCCTTCAGCCTCGACACCACCCTTTCCCACTTGGTGCCGCGTCAGCCACAAAAATGGCCGTACGGCTGGAGATGGGTCCCCCGCCCAAGGAGCCAGCAGGGAAAACTATGCCTTGTTCTAAAGCTCTTTGGGAACCGCTTGCGTAGCCCCACAGACCTGGGGGCTGCAGGCTTTCCTGCTGCCTTCTCACTCGAAACCACCTTTTCCCACTTCGCGCCGCGCCAGGCACAAAAATGGCCATATGGCTGGAGATGGGTCCCCCGCCCAAAGAGCCAGCAGGGAAAACTATGCCTTGTTCTAAATCTCTTTGGGAACCGCTTGCGTAGCCCCACAGACCTGGTAGCTGTGGACCTTCGTGCTGCCTTCAGCCTCGACACCACCCTTTCACACTTGGCACCGCGCCAGGCACCAAAATGGCCTATGGCTGGTGATGGGTCCCCCGCCCAAAGAGCCAGCAGGGAAAACTATGCCTTGTTCTAAAGCTCTTTGGGAACCGCTTGCGTGGCCCCACAGACCTGGTGGCTGCGGGCTTTGCTGCTGCCTTCAGCCTCAAAACCACCCTTTCCCACTTCGCGCCGCGTCAGGCACAAAAATGGCCATACGGCTGGAGATGGGTCCCCCGCCCAAAGAGCCAGCAGGGAAAACTATGCCTTGTTCTAAAGCTCTTTGGGAACCGCTTGCGTAGCCCCACAGACCTGGGGGCTGCAGGCTTTCCTGCTGCCTTCAGCCTCAAAACCACCCTTTCCCATTTGGCGCATCGCCAGCTTCCAACACTTCCATATGAATGGAGACTGGTCCAACGCCCAAAGAGCCAGCAGGGAAAATTATGCCTTGTTCTAAAGGTCTTTGGGAACCGCTTGCGTGGCCCCACAGACCTGGGGGCTGCAGGCTTTCCTGCTGCCTTCAGCCTCAACACCACCCTTTCCCACTTGGCGCCGCGCCAGGCACAAAAATGGCCATATGTCTGGAGATGGGTCCCCGTCCCAAAGAGCCAGCAGGGAAAACTATGCCTTGTTCTAAAGGTATTTGGGAACCGCTTGCGTAGCCCCACAGACCTGGTGGCTACAGGCTTTGATGCTGCCTTCAGCCTCAAAACCACCCTTTCCCACTTGGCGCTGCACCAGGCACAAAAATGGCCATATGGCTGGAGATGGGTCCCACGCCCAAGGAGCCAGCAGGGAAAACTATGCCTTGTTCTAAAGCTCTTTGGGAACCGCTTGCGTAGCCCCACAGACCTGGTAGCTGTGGACCTTCGTGCTGCCTTCAGCCTCGACACCACCCTTTCACACTTGGCACCGCGCCAGGCACAAAAATGGCCATATGGCTGGTGATGGGTCCCCCGCCCAAAGAGCCAGCAGGGAAAACTATGCCTTGTTCTAAAGCTCTTTGGGAACCGCTTGCGTAGCCCCACAGACCTGGGGGTTGCGGGCTTTCCTGCTGCCTTCATCCTCAAAACCACCCTTTCACTTTGGGCACCTGGCCAGGCACAAAAGAGGCCTATGGCTGGAGATGGGTCCCCCGCCCAAAGAGCCAGCAGGGAAAACTATGCCTTGTTCTAAAGCTCTTTGGGAACCGCTTGCGTAGCCCCACAGACCTGGGGGCTGCAGCCTTTCCTGCTGCCTTCAGCTTCGACACCACCCTTTCCCACTTGGCGCCGCGCCAGGCCCAGAAGTGGCCATATGGCTGGAGATGGGTCCCAAGCCAAAAGAGCCAGCAGGGAAAACTATGCCTTGTTCTAAAGCTCTTTGGGAACCGCTTGCGTAGCCCCACAGACCCGGGGGCTGCGGGCTTTCCTGCTGCCTTCAGCCCCAAAGCGACCCTTTCCAACTTGGCGCAGCCCCAGCCTCCAACACTTCCATATGACAGGAGACTGGTCCCACGCCCAAAGAGCCAGCAGGGAAAATTATGCCTTGTTCTAAAGCTCTTTGGGAATCGCTTGCGTAGCCCCACAGACCTGGGGGCTGCGGGCCTTCCTGCTGCCTTCAGCCTCGACACCACCCTTTCCCACTTGGCGCCGCGCCAGGCACAAAAATATCCAATGGCTGGAGATGGGTCACATGCCCAAAGAGCCATCGGGGAAAACTATGCCTTGTTCTAAAGCTCTTTGGGAACCGCTTGCGTAGGTCCAAAGACCTGGGAGCTGCGGGCCTTCCTGCTGCCTTCAGCCTCGACACCACCCTTTCCCACTTGGTGCCGCGTCAGCCACAAAAATGGCCGTACGGCTGGAGATGGGTCCCCCGCCCAAGGAGCCAGCAGGGAAAACTATGCCTTGTTCTAAAGCTCTTTGGGAACCGCTTGCGTAGCCCCACAGACCTGGGGGCTGCAGGCTTTCCTGCTGCCTTCTCACTCGAAACCACCGTTTCCCACTTCGCGCCGCGCCAGGCACAAAAATGGCCATATGGCTGGAGATGGGTCCCCCGCCCAAAGAGCCAGCAGGGAAAACTATGCCTTGTTCTAAATCTCTTTGGGAACCGCTTGCGTAGCCCCACAGACCTGGTAGCTGTGGACCTTCGTGCTGCCTTCAGCCTCGACACCACCCTTTCACACTTGGCACCGCGCCAGGCACCAAAATGGCCTATGGCTGGTGATGGGTCCCCCGCCCAAAGAGCCAGCAGGGAAAACTATGCCTTGTTCTAAAGCTCTTTGGGAACCGCTTGCGTAGCCCCACAGACCTGGGGGTTGCGGGCTTTCCTGCTGCCTTCATCCTCAAAACCACCCTTTCCCTTTGGGCACCTGGCCAGGCACAAAAGAGGCCTATGGCTGGAGATGGGTCCCCCGCCCAAGGAGCCAGCAGGGAAAACTATGCCTTGTTCTAAAGCTCTTTGGGAACCGCTTGCGTAGCCCCACAGAACTGGGGGCTGCAGGCTTTCCTGCTGCCTTCAGCTTCGACACCACCCTTTCCCACTTGGCGCCGCGCCAGGCCCAGAAGTGGCCATATGGCTGGAGATGGGTCCCAAGCCAAAAGAGCCATCAGGGAAAACTATGCCTTGTTCTAAAGCTCTTTGGGAACCGCTTGCGTAGCCCCACAGACCTGGGGGCTGCGGGCTTTCCTGCTGCCTTCAGCCCCAAAGCGACCCTTTCCAATTTGGCGCAGCGCCAGCCTCCAACACTTCCATATGACTGGAGACTGGTCCCACGCCCAAAGAGCCAGCAGGGAAAATTATGCCTTGTTCTAAAGCTCTTTGGGAACCGCTTGCGTGGCCCCACAGACCTGGTGGCTGCGGGCTTTCCTGCTGCCTTCAGCCTCAAAACCACCCTTTCCCACTTGGCGCCGCGCCAGGCACAAAAATGGCCATATGGCTGGAGATGGGTCCCCCGCCCAAAGAGCCAGCAGGGAAAACTATGCCTTGTTCTAAAGCTCTTTGGGAACCGCTTGCGTAGCCCCACAGAACTGGAGCTGCAGGCTTTCCTGCTGCCTTCAGCCTCGACACCACCCTTTCCCACTTGGCGCCGCGCCAGGCACAAAAATGGCCATATGGCTGGAGATGGGTCCCACGCCCAAAAAGCCAGCAGGGAAAACTAAGCCTTGTTCTAAAGCTCTTTGGGAACCGCTTGCGTGGCCCCACAGACCTGGGGGCTGCAGGCTTTTCTGCTGCCTTCAGCCTCAAAACCACCCTTTCCCACTTGGCGCCGCGCCAGGAACAAAAATGGCCATACGGCTGGAGATGGGTCCCCCGCCCAAAGAGCCAGCAGGGAAAACTATGCCTTGTTCTAAAGGTCTTTGGGAACCGCTTGCGTAGCCCCACAGACCTGGTGGCTACAGGCTTTGATGCTGCCTTCAGCCTCAAAACCACCCTTTCCCACTTGGCGCCACGCCAGGCACAAAAATGGCCATATGGCTGGAGATGGGTCCCACGCCCAAGGAGCCAGCAGGGAAAAATATGCCTTGTTCTAAAGCTCTTTCGGAACCGCTTGCGTAGCCCCACAGACCTGGGCGATGCAGGCTTTCCTGCTGCCTTCAGCCTCAAAACCACCCTTTCCCACTTGGCGCCGCGCCAGGCACAAAAATGGCCATATGGCTGGAGATGGGTCCCCAGCCCAAAGAGCCAGCAGGGAAAATTATGCCTTGTTCTAAAGCTCTTTGGGAACCGCTTGCGTAGCCCCACAGACCTGGTAGCTGTGGACCTTCGTGCTGCCTTCAGCCTCGACACCACCCTTTCCCACTTGGCACCGCGCCAGGCACAAAAATGGCCATACGGCTGGAGATGGGTCCCCCGCCCAAAGAGCCAGCAGGGAAAACTATGCCTTGTTCTAAAGCTCTTTGGGAACCGCTTGCGTAGCCCCACAGACCTGGGGGCTGCGGGCTTTCCTGCTGCCTTCATCCTCAAAACCACCCTTTCCCTTTGGGCACCTGGCCAGGCACAAAAGAGGCCTATGGCTGGAGATGGGTCCCCCGCCCAAGGAGCCAGCAGGGAAAACTATGCCTTGTTCTAAAGCTCTTTGGGAATCGCTTGCGTAGCCCCACAGACCTGGGGGCTGCGGGCCTTCCTGCTCCCTTCAGCCTCGACACCACCCTTTCCCACTTGGCGCCGCGCCAGGCACAAAAATGGCCAATGGCTGGAGATGGGTCCCCCGCCCAGAGAGCCATCGGGGAAAACTATGCCTTGTTCTAAAGCTCTTTGGGAACCGCTTGCGTAGGTCCACAGACCTGGGAGCTGCGGGCCTTCCTGCTGCCTTCAGCCTCGACACCACCCTTTCCCAATTGGTGCCGCGTCAGGCACAAAAATGGCCGTACGGCTGGAGATCGGTCCCCCGCCCAAAGAGCGAGCAGGGAAAACTATGCCTTGTTCTAAAGCTCTTTGGGAACCGCTTGCGTAGCCCCACAGACCTGGGGGCTGTGGACCTTCGTGCTGCCTTCAGCCTCGACACCACCTTTTCCCACTTCGCGCCGCGCCAGGCACAAAAATGGCCATACGGCTGGAGATGGGTCCCCCGCCCAAAGAGCCAGCAGGGAAAACTATGCCTTGTTCTAAAGCTCTTTGGGAACCGCTTGCGTAGCCCCACAGACCTGGGGGCTGCAGGCTTTCCTGCTGCCTTCAGCCTCAAAACCACCCTTTCCCATTTGGCGCATCGCCAGCTTCCAACACTTCCATATGAATGGAGACTGGTGCAACGCCCAAAGAGCCAGCAGGGAAAACTATGCCTTGTTCTAAAGGTCTTTGGGAACCGCTTGCGTGGCCCCACAGACCTGGGGGCTGCAGGCTTTCCTGCTGCCTTCAGCCTCAACACCACCCTTTCCCACTTGGCGCCGCGCCAGGCACAAAAATGGCCATATGTCTGGAGATGGGTCCCCGTCCCAAAGAGCCAGCAGGGAAAACTATGCCTTGTTCTAAAGGTATTTGGGAACCGCTTGCGTAGCCCCACAGACCTGGTGGCTACAGGCTTTGATGCTGCCTTCAGCCTCAAAACCACCCTTTCCCACTTGGCGCTGCACCAGGCACAAAAATGGCCATATGGCTGGAGATGGGTCCCACGCCCAAGGAGCCAGCAGGGAAATCTATGCCTTGTTCTAAAGCTCTTTGGGAACCGCTTGCGTAGCCCCACAGACCTGGTAGCTGTGGACCTTCGTGCTGCCTTCAGCCTCGACACCACCCTTTCACACTTGGCACCGCGCCAGGCACAAAAATGGCCATATGGCTGGTGATGGGTCCCCCGCCCAAAGAGCCAGCAGGGAAAACTATGCCTTGTTCTAAAGCTCTTTGGGAACCGCTTGCGTAGCCCCACAGACCTGGGGGTTGCGGGCTTTCCTGCTGCCTTCATCCTCAAAACCACCCTTTCACTTTGGGCACCTGGCCAGGCACAAAAGAGGCCTATGGCTGGAGATGGGTCCCCCGCCCAAAGAGCCAGCAGGGAAAACTATGCCTTGTTCTAAAGCTCTTTGGGAACCGCTTGCGTAGCCCCACAGACCTGGGGGCTGCAGCCTTTCCTGCTGCCTTCAGCTTCGACACCACCCTTTCCCACTTGGCGCCGCGCCAGGCCCAGAAGTGGCCATATGGCTGGAGATGGGTCCCAAGCCAAAAGAGCCAGCAGGGAAAACTATGCCTTGTTCTAAAGCTCTTTGGGAACCGCTTGCGTAGCCCCACAGACCCGGGGGCTGCGGGCTTTCCTGCTGCCTTCAGCCCCAAAGCGACCCTTTCCAACTTGGCGCAGCCCCAGCCTCCAACACTTCCATATGACAGGAGACTGGTCCCACGCCCAAAGAGCCAGCAGGGAAAATTATGCCTTGTTCTAAAGCTCTTTGGGAATCGCTTGCGTAGCCCCACAGACCTGGGGGCTGCGGGCCTTCCTGCTGCCTTCAGCCTCGACACCACCCTTTCCCACTTGGCGCCGCGCCAGGCACAAAAATATCCAATGGCTGGAGATGGGTCACATGCCCAAAGAGCCATCGGGGAAAACTATGCCTTGTTCTAAAGCTCTTTGGGAACCGCTTGCGTAGGTCCAAAGACCTGGGAGCTGCGGGCCTTCCTGCTGCCTTCAGCCTCGACACCACCCTTTCCCACTTGGTGCCGCGTCAGCCACAAAAATGGCCGTACGGC
This sequence comes from Rissa tridactyla, assembly GCF_028500815.1. Classification (NCBI taxonomy): domain Eukaryota; kingdom Metazoa; phylum Chordata; class Aves; order Charadriiformes; family Laridae; genus Rissa; species Rissa tridactyla. Next base: position 8,921,435 of record NC_071483.1, read on the forward strand.
TGGAGATGGGTCCCCCGCCCAAGGAGCCAGCAGGGAAAACTATGCCTTGTTCTAAAGCTCTTTGGGAACCGCTTGCGTAGCCCCACAGACCTGGGGGCTGTGGGCTTCCCTGCTGCCTTCAGCCTCAAAGCCACCCTTTCCAACTTGGCGCAGCGCCAGGCATAAAAATGGCCATAAGGCTGGAGATGGGTCCCCCGCCCAAAGAGCGAGCAGGGAAAACTATGCCTTGTTCTAAAGCTCTTTGGGAACCGCTTGCGTAGCCCCACAGACCTGGGGGCTGCGGGCTTTCTTGCTGCCTTCTCACTCAAAACCACCCTTTCCCACTTCGCGCCGCGCCAGGCACAAAAATGGCCATATGGCTGGAGATGGGTCCCCCGCCCAAAGAGCCAGCAGGGAAATCTATGCCTTGTTCTAAAGCTCTTTGGGAACCGCTTGCGTAGCCCCACAGACCTGGGGGCTGCAGGCTTTCCTGCTGCCTTCAGCCTCAAAACCACCCTTTCCCATTTGGCGCATCGCCAGCTTCCAACACTTCCATATGAATGGAGACTGGTCCAACGCCCAAAGAGCCAGCAGGGAAAATTATGCCTTGTTCTAAAGGTCTTTGGGAACCGCTTGCGTGGCCCCACAGACCTGGGGGCTGCGGGCTTTCCTGCTGCCTTCAGCCTCAAAAACACCCTTTTCCACTTGGCACCGCGCCAGGCACAAAAATGGCAATATGGCTGGAGATGGGTCCCCCGGCCAAGGAGCCAGCAGGGAAAACTATGCCTTGTTCTAAAGGTCTTTGGGAACCGCTTGCGTAGCCCCAGAGACCTGGTGGCTACAGGCTTTGATGCTGCCTTCAGCCTCAAAACCACCCTTTCCCACTTGGCGCTGCACCAGGCACAAAAATGGCCATATGGCTGGAGATGGGTCCCACGCCCAAGGAGGCAGCAGGGAAAACTATGCCTTGTTCTAAAGCTCTTTGGGAACCGCTTGCGTAGCCGCACAGACCTGGGGGCTGCAGGCTTTCCTGCTGCCTTCAGCCTCAACACCGCCCTTTCCCACTTGGCGCCGCGCCAGGCACAAAAATGGCCATACGGCTGGAGATGGGTCCCCCGCCCAAAGAGCCAGCAGGGAAAACTATGCCTTGTTCTAAAGCTCTTTGGGAACCGCTTGCGTAGCCCCACAGAGCTGGTAGCTGTGGACCTTCGTGCTGCCTTCAGCCTCGACACCACCCTTTCACACTTGGCACCGCGCCAGGCACAAAAATGGCCATATGGCTGGTGATGGGTCCCCCGCCCAAGGAGCCAGCAGGGAAAACTATGCCTTGTTCTAAAGCTCTTTGAGAACCGCTTGCGTAGCCCCACAGACCTGGGGGTTGCGGGCTTTCCTGCTGCCTTCATCCTCAAAACCACCCTTTCCCTTTGGGCACCTGGCCAGGCACAAAAGAGGCCTATGGCTGGAGATGGGTCCCCCGCCCAAGGAGCCAGCAGGGAAAACTATGCCTTGTTCTAAAGCTTTTTGGGAACCGCTTGCGTAGCCGCACAGACCTGGGGGCTGCAGCCTTTCCTGCTGCCTTCAGCTTCGACACCACCCTTTCCCACTTGGCGCCGCGCCAGGCCCAGAAGTGGCCATATGGCTGGAGATGGGTCCCAAGCCAAAAGAGCCAGCAGGGAAAACTATGCCTTGTTCTAAAGCTCTTTGGGAACCGCTTGCGTAGCCCCACAGACCTGGGGGCTGCGGGCTTTCCTGCTGCATTCAGCCCCAAAGCGACCCTTTCCAATTTGGCGCAGCGCCAGCCTCCAACACTTCCATATGACTGGAGACTGGTCCCACGCCCAAAGAGCCAGCAGGGAAAATTATGCCTTGTTCTAAAGCTCTTTGGGAACCGCTTGCGTGGCCCCACAGACCTGGTGGCTGCGGGCTTTCCTGCTGCCTTCAGCCTCAAAACCACCCTTTCCCACTTGGCGCCGCGCCAGGCACAAAAATGGCCATATGGCTGGAGATGGGTCCCCCGCCCAAAGAGCCAGCAGGGAAAACTATGCCTTGTTCTAAAGCTCTTTGGGAACCGCTTGCGTAGCCCTACAGAACTGGAGCTGCAGGCTTTCCTGCTGCCTTCAGCCTCGACACCACCCTTTCCCACTTGGCGCTGCACCAGGCACAAAAATGGCCACATGGCTGGAGATGGGTCCCACGCCCAAAAAGCCAGCAGGGAAAACTAAGCCTTGTTCTAAAGCTCTTTGGGAACCGCTTGCGTGGCCCCACAGACCTGGGGGCTGCAGGCTTTTCTGCTGCCTTCAGCCTCAAAGCCACCCTTTCCCACTTGGCGCCGCGCCAGGCACAAAAATGGCCATACGGCTGGAGATGGGTCCCATGCCCAAAGAGCGAGCAGGGAAAACTATGCCTTGTTCTAAAGCTCTTTGGGAACCGCTTGCGTGGCCCCACAGACCTGGTGGCTGCGGGCTTTGCTGCTGCCTTCAGCCTCAAAACCACCCTTTCCCACTTGGCGCCGCGCCAGGCACAAAAATGGCCATATGGCTGGAGATGGGTCCCCCGCCCAAAGAGCCAGCAGGGAAAACTATGCCTTGTTCTAAAGCTCTTTGGGAACCGCTTGCGTGGCCCCACAGACCTGGTGGCTGCGGGCTTTGCTGCTGCCTTCAGCCTCAAAACCACCCTTTCCCACTTGGCGCCGCGCCAGGCACAAAAATGGCCATATGGCTGGAGATGGGTCCCCCGCCCAAAGAGCCAGCAGGGAAAACTATGCCTTGTTCTAAAGCTCTTTGGGAACCGCTTGCGTAGCCCCACAGAACTGGAGCTGCAGCCTTTCCTGCTGCCTTCAGCCTCGACACCACCATTTCCCACTTGGCGTCGCGCCAGGCACAAAAATGGCCATATGGCTGGAGATGGGTCCCACGCCCAAAAAGCCATCAGGGAAAACTAAGCCTTGTTCTAAAGCTCTTTGGGAACCGCTTGCGTAGCCCTACAGACCTGGGGGCTGCAGGCTTTGCTGCTGCCTTCAGCCTCAAAACCACTCTTTCCCACTTGGCGCCGCACCAGGCACAAAAATGGCCATACGGCTGGAGATGGGTCCCACGCCCAAAGAGCCAGCAGGGAAAACTATGCCTTGTTCTAAAGCTCTTTGGGAACCGCTTGCGTAGCCCCACAGACCTGTGGGCTGCAGTCTTTCCTGCTGCCTTCAGCCTCGACACCACCCTTTCCCACTTGGCGCCGCGCCAGGCACAAAAATGGCCATATCGCTGGAGATGGGTCCCCCGCCCAAAGAGCCAGCAGGGAAAACTATGCCTTGTTCTAAAGCTCTTTGGGAACCGCTTGCGTAGCCCCACAGACCTGGTGGCTGCGAGCTTTCCTGCTGCCTTCAGCCTCGACACCATCCTTTTCCACTTGGCACCGCACCAGGCACCAAAATGGCCTAATGGCTGGAGATGGGTCCCCCGCCCAAGGAGCCAGCAGGGAAAATTATGCCTTGTTCTAAAGCTCTTTGGGAACCGCTTGCGTAGCCCCACAGACCTGGGGGCTGCAGGCTTTCCTGCTGCCTTCAGCCTCAAAACCACCCTTTCCCATTTGGCGCAGCGCCAGCCTCCAACACTTCCATATGAATGGAGACTGGTCCAACGCCCAAAGAGCCAGCAGGGAAAACTATGCCTTGTTCTAAAGCTCTTTGGGAACCGCTTGCGTAGCCCCACAGACCTGGGGGCTGCGGGCTTTCCTGCAGCCTTCAGCCTCGACACCACCCTTTCCCACTTGGCGCCGCGCCAGGCACAAAAATGGCCTATGGCTGGAGATGGGTCCCTCGCCCAAGGAGCCAGCAGGGAAAACTATGCCTTGTTCTAAAGCTCTTTGGGAACCGCTTGCGTAGCCCCACAGACGTGGGGGCTGCAGGCTTTCCTGCTGCCTTCAGCCTCAAAACCACCCTTTCCCACTTGGCGCCGCGCCAGGCACAAAAATGGCCATACGGATGGAGATGGGTCCCCCGCCCAAAGAGCCAGCAGGGAAAACTATGCCTTGTTCTAAAGCTCTTTGGGAACCGCTTGCGTAGCCCCACAGACCTGGGGGCTGCAGGTTTCCTGCTGCCTTCAGCCTCAAAACCACCCTTTACCACTACGCACCGCGCCAGGCACAAAAATGGCCATACGGCTGGAGATGGGTCCCCCGCCCAAAGAGCCAGCAGGGAAAACTATGCCTTGTTCTAAAGCTCTTTGGAAACCGCTTGCGTAGCCCCACAGACCTGGGGGCTGCGGGCTTTGCTGCTGCCTTCAGCCTCGACAGCACCCTTTCCCACTTGGCGCCGCGCCAGGCACAAAAATGGCCATACGGCTGGAGATGGGTCACATGCCCAAAGAGCCAGCAGGGAAAACTATGCCTTGTTCTAAAGCTCTTTGGGAACCGCTTGCGTAGCCCCACAGACCTGGGGGCTGTAGGCTCTCCTGCTGCCTTCAGCCTCAAAGCCACCCTTTCCCACCTGGCGCCGCGCTAGGCACAAAAATGGCCTATGGCTGGAGATGGGTCTCCCCCCCAAAGAGCCAGCAGGGAAAACTATGCCTTGTTCTAAAGCTCTTTGGGAACCACTTGCGTAGCCCCACAGACCTGGGGGCTGCGGGCTTTCCTCCTGCCTTCAGACTCGACACCACCCTTTCCCACTTGGCACCGCGCCAGGCATAAAAATGGCCATATGGCTGGAGATGGGTCCCCCGCCCAAAGAGCCAGCAGGGAAAACTATGCCTTGTTCTAAAGCTCTTTGGGAACCGCTTGCGTAGCCCTACAGACCTGGGGGCTGCAGGCTTTGCTGCTGCCTTCAGCCTCGACACCACCCTTTCCCACTTGGCGCCGCGCCAGGCACAAAAATGGCCATACGGCTGGAGATGGGTCCCCCGCCCAAATAGCCAGCAGGGAAAACTATGCCTTGTTCTAAAGCTCTTTGGGAACCGCTTGCGTAGCCCCACAGACCTGGGGGCTGCGGGCTTTCCTGCTGCCTTCAGCCTCGACACCACCCTTTCCCACTTGGCGCCGCGCCAGGCACAAAAATGGCCATAGGGCTGGAGATGGGTCCCCCGCCCAAAGAGCCAGCAGGGAAAACTATGCCTTGTTCTAAAGCTCTTTGGGAACCGCTTGCATAGCCCCACAGACCTGGGGCCTGCAGGGTTTCCTGCTGCCTTCAGCCTCAAAGCCACCCTTTCCCACTTGGCGCCCCATAAGGCACAAAAATCGCCTATGGCTGGAGATGGGTCCCATGCCCTAAGAGCCATCAGGGAAAATTATGCCTTGTTCTAAATCTCTTTGGGAACCGCTTGCGTAGCCCCACAGACCTGGGGGCTGCGGGCTTTCCTGCTGCCTTCAGACTCGACACCACCCTTTCCCACTTGGCGCCGCGCCAGACACAAAAATGGCCATACGGCTGGAGATGGTTCCCCTCCCAAAGAGCCAGCAGGGAAAACTATGCCTTGTTCTAAAGCTCTTTGGGAACCACTTGCATAGCCCCACAGACCTGGGGGCTGTGAGCTTTCCTGCTTCCTTCAGCCTCAAAACCACCCTTTCCCACTTGGCGCCGCGCCAGGAAGGCACAAAAATGGCCATACGGCTGGAGAAGTGTCCCCCGCCCAAAGAACAAGCAGGGAAAACTATGCCTTGTTCTAAAGCTCTTTGGGAACCGCTTGCGTAGCCCTACAGACCTGGGGGCTGCGGGCTTTGCTGCTGCCTTCAGCCTCGACACCACCCTTTCCCACTTGGCGCCGCGCCAGGAACAAAAATGGCCATACGGCTGGAGATGGGTCTCCTGCCCAAAGAGCCAGCAGGGAAAACTATGCCTTGTTCTAAAGCTCTTTGGGAACCGCTTGCGTAGCCCCACAGACCTGGGGGCTGCGTGCTTTCCTGCTGCCTTCAGCCTCAAAGCCACCCTTTCCCACTTGGCGCCGCGCCAGGCACAAAAATGGCCATACGGCTGGAGATGGGTCCCCCGCCCAAAGAGCCAGCAGGGAAAACTATGCCTTGTTCTAAAGCTCTTTGGGAACCGCTTGCGTAGCCCCACAGACCTGGGGGCTGCGGGCTTTCCTGCTGCCTTCAGCCTCAAAGCAACCTTTTCCCACTTGGCATCGCGCCAGGCACAAAAATGGCCTATGGCTGGAGATGGGTCCCCTGCCCAAAGAGCCATCAGGGAAAACTATGCCTTGTTCTAAAGGTCTTTGGGAACCGCTTGCGTAGCCCCACAGACCTGGTGGCTACAGGCTTTGATGCTGCCTTCAGCCTCAACACCACCCTTTCCCACTTGGCGCCGTGCCAGGCACAAAAATGACCATACGGCTGGAGATGGGTCCCCCGCCCAAAGAGCCAGCAGGGAAAATTATGCCTTGTTCTAAAGCTCTTTGGGAACCGCTTGCGTAGCCCTACAGACCTGGGGGCTGCGGGCTTTCCTGCTGCCTTCAGCCTCGACACCACCCTTTCCCACTTGGCGCCGCGCCAGGCACAAAAATGGCCATACGGCTGGAGATGGGTCCCCCGCCCAAAGAGCCAGCAGGGAAAACTATGCCTTGTTCTAAAGCTCTTTGGGAACCGCTTGCGTAGCCCCACAGACCTGGTAGCTGTGGACCTTCGTGCTGCCTTCAGCCTCGACACCACCCTTTCACACTTGGCACCGCGCCAGTCACAAAAATGGCCATATGGCTGGTGATGGGTCCCCCGCCCAAAGAGCCAGCAGGGAAAACTATGCCTTGTTCTAAAGCTCTTTGGGAACCGCTTGCGTAGCCCCACAGACCTGGGGGTTGCGGGCTTTCCTGCTGCCTTCATCCTCAAAACCACCCTTTCCCTTTGGGCACCTGGCCAGGCACAAAAGAGGCCTATGGCTGGAGATGGGTCCCCCGCCCAAGGAGCCAGCAGGGAAAACTATGCCTTGTTCTAAAGCTTTTTGGGAACCGCTTGCGTAGCCGCACAGACCTGGGGGCTGCAGCCTTTCCTGCTGCCTTCAGCTTCGACATCACCCTTTCCCACTTGGCGCCGCGCCAGGCCCAGAAGTGGCCATATGGCTGGAGATGGGTCCCAAGCCAAAAGAGCCAGCAGGGAAAACTATGCCTTGTTCTAAAGCTCTTTGGGAACCGCTTGCGTAGCCCCACAGACCTGGGGGCTGCGGGCTTTCCTGCTGCCTTCAGCCCCAAAGCGACCCTTTCCAATTTGGCGCAGCGCCAGCCTCCAACACTTCCATATGACTGGAGACTGGTCCCACGCCCAAAGAGCCAGCAGGGAAAATTATGCCTTGTTCTAAAGCTCTTTGGGAACCGCTTGCGTGGCCCCACAGACCTGGCGGCTGCGGGCTTTCCTGCTGCCTTCAGCCTCAAAACCACCCTTTCCCACTTGGCGCCGCGGCAGGCACAAAAATGGCCATATGGCTGGAGATGGGCCCCGCGCCCAAAGAGCCAGCAGGGAAAACTATGCCTTGTTCTAAAGCTCTTTGGGAACCGCTTGCGTAGCCCCACAGAACTGGAGCTGCAGTCTTTCCTGCTGCCTTCAGCCTCGACACCACCATTTCCCACTTGGCGCCGCGCCAGGCACAAAAATGGCCATATGGCTGGAGATGGGTCCCACGCCCAAAAAGCCAGCAGGGAAAACTAAGCCTTGTTCTAAAGCTCTTTGGGAACCGCTTGCGTGGCCCCACAGACCTGGGGGCTGCACGCTTTTCTGCTGCCTTCAGCCTCAAAACCACCCTTTCCCACTTGGCGCCGCGCCAGGCACAAAAATGGCCATACGGCTGGAGATGGGTCCCATGCGCAAAGAGCGAGCAGGGAAAACTAAGCCTTGTTCTAAAGCTCTTTGGGAACCGCTTGCGTGGCCCTACAGACCTGGGGGCTGCAGGCTTTTCTGCTGCCTTCAGCCTCAAAGCCACCCTTTCCCACTTGGCGCCGCGCCAGGCACAAAAATGGCCATACGGCTGGAGATGGGTCCCATGCCCAAAGAGCGAGCAGGGAAAACTATGCCTTGTTCTAAAGCTCTTTGGGAACCGCTTGCGTGGCCCCACAGACCTGGTGGCTGCGGGCTTTGCTGCTGCCTTCAGCCTCAAAACCACCCTTTCCCACTTGGCGCCGCGCCAGGCACAAAAATGGCCATATGGCTGGAGATGGGTCCCCCGCCCAAAGAGCCAGCAGGGAAAACTATGCCTTGTTCTAAAGCTCTTTGGGAACCGCTTGCGTGGCCCCACAGACCTGGTGGCTGCGGGCTTTGCTGCTGCCTTCAGCCTCAAAACCACCCTTTCCCACTTGGCGCCGCGCCAGGCACAAAAATGGCCATATGGCTGGAGATGGGTCCCCCGCCCAAAGAGCCAGCAGGGAAAACTATGCCTTGTTCTAAAGCTCTTTGGGAACCGCTTGCGTAGCCCCACAGAACTGGAGCTGCAGCCTTTCCTGCTGCCTTCAGCCTCGACACCACCATTTCCCACTTGGCGTCGCGCCAGGCACAAAAATGGCCATATGGCTGGAGATGGGTCCCACGCCCAAAAAGCCATCAGGGAAAACTAAGCCTTGTTCTAAAGCTCTTTGGGAACCGCTTGCGTAGCCCTACAGACCTGGGGGCTGCAGGCTTTGCTGCTGCCTTCAGCCTCAAAACCACTCTTTCCCACTTGGCGCCGCACCAGGCACAAAAATGGCCATACGGCTGGAGATGGGTCCCACGCCCAAAGAGCCAGCAGGGAAAACTATGCCTTGTTCTAAAGCTCTTTGGGAACCGCTTGCGTAGCCCCACAGACCTGTGGGCTGCAGTCTTTCCTGCTGCCTTCAGCCTCGACACCACCCTTTCCCACTTGGCGCCGCGCCAGGCACAAAAATGGCCATATCGCTGGAGATGGGTCCCCCGCCCAAAGAGCCAGCAGGGAAAACTATGCCTTGTTCTAAAGCTCTTTGGGAACCGCTTGCGTAGCCCCACAGACCTGGTGGCTGCGAGCTTTCCTGCTGCCTTCAGCCTCGACACCATCCTTTTCCACTTGGCACCGCACCAGGCACCAAAATGGCCTAATGGCTGGAGATGGGTCCCCCGCCCAAGGAGCCAGCAGGGAAAATTATGCCTTGTTCTAAAGCTCTTTGGGAACCGCTTGCGTAGCCCCACAGACCTGGGGGCTGCAGGCTTTCCTGCTGCCTTCAGCCTCAAAACCACCCTTTCCCATTTGGCGCAGCGCCAGCCTCCAACACTTCCATATGAATGGAGACTGGTCCAACGCCCAAAGAGCCAGCAGGGAAAACTATGCCTTGTTCTAAAGCTCTTTGGGAACCGCTTGCGTAGCCCCACAGACCTGGGGGCTGCAGGCTTTCCTGCTGCCTTCAGCCTCAAAACCACCCTTTCCCACTTGGCGCTGCACCAGGCAAAAAAAAGGCCATACGGCTGGAGATGGGTCCCATGCCCAAAGAGCCAGCAGGGAAAACTATGCCTTGTTCTAAAGCTCTTTGGGAACCGCTTGCGTAGCCCCACAGACCTGGGGGCTGCGGGCTTTCCTGCAGCCTTCAGCCTCGACACCACCCTTTCCCACTTGGCGCCGCGCCAGGCACAAAAATGGCCTATGGCTGGAGATGGGTCCCTCGCCCAAGGAGCCAGCAGGGAAAACTATGCCTTGTTCTAAAGCTCTTTGGGAACCGCTTGCGTAGCCCCACAGACCTGGGGGCTGCAGGCTTTCCTGCTGCCTTCAGCCTCAAAACCACCCTTTCCCACTTGGCGCCGCGCCAGGCACAAAAATGGCCATACGGATGGAGATGGGTCCCCCGCCCAAAGAGCCAGCAGGGAAAACTATGCCTTGTTCTAAAGCTCTTTGGGAACCGCTTGCGTAGCCCCACAGACCTGGGGGCTGCAGGCTTTCCTGCTGCCTTCAGCCTCAAAACCACCCTTTACCACTACGCACCGCGCCAGGCACAAAAATGGCCATACGGCTGGAGATGGGTCCCCCGCCCAAAGAGCCAGCAGGGAAAACTATGCCTTGTTCTAAAGCTCTTTGGAAACCGCTTGCGTAGCCCCACAGACCTGGGGGCTGCGGGCTTTGCTGCTGCCTTCAGACTCGACAGCACCCTTTCCCACTTGGCGCCGCGCCAGGCACAAAAATGGCCATACGGCTGGAGATGGGTCACATGCCCAAAGAGCGAGCAGGGAAAACTATGCCTTGTTCTAAAGCTCTTTGGGAACCGCTTGCGTAGCCCCACAGACCTGGGGGCTGTAGGCTCTCCTGCTGCCTTCAGCCTCAAAGCCACCCTTTCCCACCTGGCGCCGCGCTAGGCACAAAAATGGCCTATGGCTGGAGATGGGTCTCCCCCCCAAAGAGCCAGCAGGGAAAACTATGCCTTGTTCTAAAGCTCTTTGGGAACCGCTTGCGTAGCCCCACAGACCTGGGGGCTGCGGGCTTTCCTCCTGCCTTCAAACTCGACACCACCCTTTCCCACTTGGCACGGCGCCAGGCATAAAAATGGCCATATGGCTGGAGATGGGTCCCCCGCCCAAAGAGCCAGCAGGGAAAACTATGCCTTGTTCTAAAGCTCTTTGGGAACCGCTTGCGTAGCCCTACAGACCTGGGGGCTGCAGGCTTTGCTGCTGCCTTCAGCCTCGACACCACCCTTTCCCACTTGGCGCCGCGCCAGGCACAAAAATGGCCATACGGCTGGAGATGGGTCCCCCGCCCAAAGAGCCAGCAGGGAAAACTATGCCTTGTTCTAAAGCTCTTTGGGAACCGCTTGCGTAGCCCCACAGACCTGGGGGCTGCGGGCTTTCCTGCTGCCTTCAGCCTCGACACCACCCTTTCCCACTTGGCGCCGCGCCAGGCACAAAAATGGCCATAGGGCTGGAGATGGGTCCCCCGCCCAAAGAGCCAGCAGGGAAAACTATGCCTTGTTCTAAAGCTCTTTGGGAACCGCTTGCATAGCCCCACAGACCTGGGGCCTGCAGGGTTTCCTGCTGCCTTCAGCCTCAAAGCCACCCTTTCCCACTTGGCGCCCCATAAGGCACAAAAATCGCCTATGGCTGGAGATGGGTCCCATGCCCTAAGAGCCATCAGGGAAAATTATGCCTTGTTCTAAATCTCTTTGGGAACCGCTTGCGTAGCCCCACAGACCTGGGGGCTGCGGGCTTTCCTGCTGCCTTCAGACTCGACACCACCCTTTCCCACTTGGCGCCGCGCCAGACACAAAAATGGCCATACGGCTGGAGATGGTTCCCCTCCCAAAGAGCCAGCAGGGAAAACTATGCCTTGTTCTAAAGCTCTTTGGGAACCACTTGCATAGCCCCACAGACCTGGGGGCTGTGAGCTTTCCTGCTTCCTTCAGCCTCAAAACCACCCTTTCCCACTTGGCGCCGCGCCAGGCAGGCACAAAAATGGCCATACGGCTGGAGAAGTGTCCCCCGCCCAAAGAACAAGCAGGGAAAACTATGCCTTGTTCTAAAGCTCTTTGGGAACCGCTTGCGTAGCCCTACAGACCTGGGGGCTGCGGGCTTTCCTGCTGCCTTCAGCCTCGACACCACCCTTTCCCACTTGGCGCCGCGCCAGGAACAAAAATGGCCATACGGCTGGAGATGGGTCCCCTGCCCAAAGAGCCAGCAGGGAAAACTATGCCTTGTTCTAAAGCTCTTTGGGAACCGCTTGCGTAGCCCCACAGACCTGGGGGCTGTGTGCTTTCCTGCTGCCTTCAGCCTCAAAGCCACCCTTTCCCACTTGGCGCCGCGCTAGGCACAAAAATGGCCTATGGCTGGAGATGGGTCCCATGCCCAAAGAGCCAGAAGGGAAAACTATGCCTTGTTCTAAAGCTCTTTGGGAACCGCTTGCGTAGCCCCACAGACCTGGGGGCTGCGTGCTTTCCTGCTGCCTTCAGCCTCAAAGCCACCCTTTCCCACTTGGCGCCGCGCCAGGCACAAAAATGACCATACGGCTGGAGATGGGTCCCCCGCCCAAAGAGCCAGCAGGGAAAACTATGCCTTGTTCTAAAGCTCTTTGGGAACCGCTTGCGTAGCCCCACAGACCTGGGGGCTGCGGGCTTTCCTGCTGCCTTCAGCCTCGACACCACCCTTTCCCACTTGGCGCCGCGCCAGGCACAAAAATGGCCATACGGCTGGAGATGGGTCCCCCGCCCAAAGAGCCAGCAGGGAAAACTATGCCTTGTTCTAAAGCTCTTTGGGAACCGCTTGCGTAGCCCCACAGACCTGGTAGCTGTGGACCTTCGTGCTGCCTTCAGCCTCGACACCACCCTTTCACACTTGGCACCGCGCCAGTCACAAAAATGGCCATATGGCTGGTGATGGGTCCCCCGCCCAAGGAGCCAGCAGGGAAAACTATGCCTTGTTCTAAAGCTCTTTGGGAACCGCTTGCGTAGCCCCACAGACCTGGGGGTTGCGGGCTTTCCTGCTGCCTTCATCCTCAAAACCACCCTTTCCCTTTGGGCACCTGGCCAGGCACAAAAGAGGCCTATGGCTGGAGATGGGTCCCCCGCCCAAGGAGCCAGCAGGGAAAACTATGCCTTGTTCTAAAGCTTTTTGGGAACCGCTTGCGTAGCCGCACAGACCTGGGGGCTGCAGCCTTTCCTGCTGCCTTCAGCTTCGACATCACCCTTTCCCACTTGGCGCCGCGCCAGGCCCAGAAGTGGCCATATGGCTGGAGATGGGTCCCAAGCCAAAAGAGCCAGCAGGGAAAACTATGCCTTGTTCTAAAGCTCTTTGGGAACCGCTTGCGTAGCCCCACAGACCTGGGGGCTGCGGGCTTTCCTGCTGCCTTCAGCCCCAAAGCGACCCTTTCCAATTTGGCGCAGCGCCAGCCTCCAACACTTCCATATGACTGGAGACTGGTCCCACGCCCAAAGAGCCAGCAGGGAAAATTATGCCTTGTTCTAAAGCTCTTTGGGAACCGCTTGCGTGGCCCCACAGACCTGGCGGCTGCGGGCTTTCCTGCTGCCTTCAGCCTCAAAACCACCCTTTCCCACTTGGCGCCGCGGCAGGCACAAAAATGGCCATACGGCTGGAGATGGGCCCCGCGCCCAAAGAGCCAGCAGGGAAAACTATGCCTTGTTCTAAAGCTCTTTGGGAACCGCTTGCGTAGCCCCACAGAACTGGAGCTGCAGTCTTTCCTGCTGCCTTCAGCCTCGACACCACCATTTCCCACTTGGCGCCGCGCCAGGCACAATAATGGCCATATGGCTGGAGATGGGTCCCCCGCCCAAAAAGCCAGCAGGGAAAACTAAGCCTTGTTCTAAAGCTCTTTGGGAACCGCTTGCGTGGCCCCACAGACCTGGGGGCTGCAGGCTTTTCTGCTGCCTTCAGCCTCGACACCACCCTTTCCCACTTGGCGCCGCGCCAGGCACAAAAATGGCCATACGGCTGGAGATGGGTCCCATGCGCAAAGAGCGAGCAGGGAAAACTATGCCTTGTTCTAAAGCTCTTTGGGAACCGCTTGCGTAGCCCCACAGACCTGGGGGCTGCAGTCTTTCCTACTGCCTTCAGCCTCGACACCACCCTTTCCCACTTGGCGCCGCGCCAGGCACAAAAATGGCCATATGGCTGGAGATGGGTCCCCCGCCCAAAGAGCCAGCAGGGAAAACTATGCCTTGTTCTAAAGCTCTTTGGGAACCGCTTGCGTGGCCCCACAGACCTGGTGGCTGCGGGCTTTGCTGCTGCCTTCAGCCTCAAAACCACCCTTTCCCACTTGGCGCCGCGCCAGGCACAAAAATGGCCATATGGCTGGAGATGGGTCCCCCGCCCAAAGAGCCAGCAGGGAAAATTATGCCTTGTTCTAAAGCTCTTTGGGAACCGCTTGCGTAGCCCCACAGAACTGGAGCTGCAGCCTTTCCTGCTGCCTTCAGCCTCAAAACCACCATTTCCCACTTGGCGTCGCGCCAGGCACAAAAATGGCCATATGGCTGGAGATGGGTCCCACGCCCAAAAAGCCATCAGGGAAAACTAAGCCTTGTTCTAAAGCTCTTTGGGAACCGCTTGCGTAGCCCCACAGACCTGGGGGCTGCAGGCTTTCCTGCTGCCTTCAGCCTCAAAACCACTCTTTCCCACTTGGCGCCGCGCCAGGCACAAAAATGGCCATATCGCTGGAGATGGGTCCCCCGCCCAAAGAGCCAGCAGGGAAAACTATGCCTTGTTCTAAAGCTCTTTGGGAACCGCTTGCGTAGCCCCACAGACCTGGGGGCTGAAGGCTTTCCTGCTGCCTTCAGCCTCAAAACCACCCTTTCCCATTTGGCGCAGCGCCAGCCTCCAACACTTCCATATGAATGGAGACTGGTCCAACGCCCAAAGAGCCAGCAGGGAAAACTATGCCTTGTTCTAAAGCTCTTTGGGAACCGCTTGCGTGGCCCCACAGACCTGGGGGCTGCAGGCTTTTCTGCTGCCTTCAGCCTCAAAACCACCCTTTCCCACTTGGCGCCGCGCCAGGCACAAAAATGGCCATAGGGCTGGAGATGGTTCCCATGCCCAAAGAGCGAGCAGGGAAAACTATGCCTTGTTCTAAAGCTCTTTGGGAACCGCTTGCGTAGCCCCACAGAACTGGAGCTGCAGGCTTTCCTGCTGCCTTCAGCCTCGACACCACCCTTTCCCAATTGGCGCCGCGCCAGGCACAAAAATGGCCTAATGGCTGGAGATGGGTCCCCTGCCCAAGGAGCCAGAAGGGAAAACTATGCCTTCTTGTCTAAAGCTCTTTGGGAACCGCTTGCGTAGCCCCACAGACCTGGGGGCTGCAGGCTTTTCTGCTGTCTTGTCACTCAAAACCACCCTTTCCCACTTGGCGCCGCGCCAGGCACAAAAATGGCCATATGGCTGGAGATGGCTACCCCGCCCAAAGATCCAGCAGGGAAAACTATGCCTTGTTCTAAAGCTCTTTGGGAACCGCTTGCGTAGCCCCACAGATCTGGTGGCTGCAGGCTTTCCTGCTGCCTTCAGCCTCAAAACCACCCTTTCCCACTTGGCGCTGCACCAGGCACAAAAATGGCCATACGGCTGGAGATTGGTAGCACCCCCAACGAGCCAGCAGGGAAAATTATGCCTTGTTCTAAACCTCTTTGGAAACCGCTTGCGTAGCCCCACAGACCTGGGGGCTGCGGGCTTTGCTGCTGCCTTCAACCTCGACAGCACCCTTTCCCACTTGGCGCCGCGCCAGGCACAAAAGTGGCCATACGGCTGGAGATGGGTCCCATGCCCAAAGAGCCAGCAGGGAAAACTATGCCTTGTTCTAAAGCTCTTTGGGAACCGCTTGCGTAGCCGCACAGACCTGGGGCTGCAGGCTCTCCTGCTGCCTTCAGCCTCGACAACACCCTTTCCCACTTGGCGCCGCGCTCGGCACAAAAATGGCCTATGGCTGGAGATGGGTCTCCCCCCCAAAGAGCCAGCAGGGAAAACTATGCCTTGTTCTAAAGCTCTTTGGGAACCGCTTGCGTAGCCCCACAGACCTGGGGTCTGCGGGCTTTCCTGCTGCCTTCAGACTCGACACCACCCTTTCCCACTTGGCGCCGCGCCAGGCACAAAAATGGCCATACGGCTGGAGATGGGTCCCCCGCCCAAAGAGCCAGCAGGGAAAACTATGCCTTGTTCTAAAGCTCTTTGGGAACCACTTGCGTAGCCCCACAGACCTGGGGGCTGTGGGCTTTCCTGCTGCCTTCAGCCTCGACACCACCCTTTCCCACTTGGCGCCCCATCAGGCACAAAAATGGCCTATGGCTGGAGATGGGTCTCCCCCCCAAAGAGCCAGCAGGGAAAACTATGCCTTGTTCTAAAGCTCTTTGGGAACCGCTTGCTTGGCCCCACAGACCTGGGGGCTGCAGGCTTTCCTGCTGCCTTCAGCCTCAAAGCCACCCTTTCCCACTTGGCACTGCGCCAGGCACAAAAATGGCCTATGGCTGGAGATGGGTCCCCCGCCCAAAGAGCCAGCAGGGAAAACTATGCCTTGTTCTAAAGCTCTTTGGGAACCACTTGCGTAGCCCCACAGACCTGGGGGCTGCAGGCTTTCCTGCTGCCTTCAGCCTCAAAACCACCCTTTCCCACTTGGCGCCGCGCCAGGCACAAAAATGGCCATACGGCTGGAGATGGGTCCCCCGCCCAAAGAGCCAGCAGGGAAAACTATGCCTTGTTCTAAAGCTCTTTGGGAACCGCTTGCGTAGCCCCACAGACCTGGGGGCTGCAGGCTTTGCTGCTGCCTTCAGCCTCGACAGCACCCTTTCCCACTTGGCGCCGCGCCAGGCACAAAAATGGCCATACGGCTGGAGATGGGTCCCATGCCTAAAGAGCCAGCAGGGAAAACTATGCCTTGTTCTAAAGCTCTTTGGGAACCGCTTGCGTAGCCGCACAGACCTGGGGCTGCAGGATCTCCTGCTGCCTTCAGCCTCGACAACACCCTTTCCCACTTGGCGCCGCGCTCGGCACAAAAATGGCCTATGGCTGGAGATGGGTCTCCCCCCCAAAAGAGCCAGCAGGGAAAACTATGCCTTGTTCTAAAGCTCTTTGGGAACCGCTTGCGTAGCCCCACAGACCTGGGGGCTGCGGGCTTTCCTGCTGCCTTCAGCCTCGACAGCACCCTTTCCCACTTGGCGCCGCGCCAGGCACAAAAATGGCCATAGGGCTGGAGATGGGTCCCCCGCCCAAAGAGCCAGCAGGGAAAACTATGCCTTGTTCTAAAGCTCTTTGGGAACCGCTTGCATAGCCCCACAGACCTGGGGCCTGCAGGGTTTCCTGCTGCCTTCAGCCTCAAAGCCACCCTTTCCCACTTGGCGCCCCATAAGGCACAAAAATGGCCTATGGCTGGAGATGGGTCCCATGCCCTAAGAGCCATCAGGGAAAATTATGCCTTGTTCTAAATCTCTTTGGGAACCGCTTGCGTAGCCCCACAGACCTGGGGGCTGCGGGCTTTCCTGCTTCCTTCAGACTCGACACCACCCTTTCCCACTTGGCGCCGCGCCAGGTACAAAAATGGCCATACGGCTAGAGATGGGTCCCCCGCCCAAAGAGCCAGCAGGGAAAACTATGCCTTGTTCTAAAGCTCTTTGGGAACCGCTTGCGTAGCCCCACAGACCTGGGGGCTGCGGGCTTTCCTGCTGCCTTCAGCCTCGACACCACACTTTCCCACTTGGCGCCGCGCCAGGCACAAAAATGGCCCTACAGCTGGAGATGGGTCCCCCGCCCAAAGAGCCAGCAGGGAAAACTATGCCTTGTTCTAAAGCTCTTTGGGAACCGCTTGCATAGCCCCACAAACCTGGGGCCTGCAGGGTTTCCTGCTGCCTTCAGCCTCAAAGCCACCCTTTCCCACTTGGCGCCCCATCAGGCACAAAAATGGCCTATGGCTGGAGATGGGTCCCATGCCCTAAGAGCCATCAGGGAAAATTATGCCTTGTTCTAAAGCTCTTTGGGAACCGCTTGCGTTGCCCCACAGACCTGGGGGCTGCAGGCTCTCCTGCTGCCTTCAGCCTCAAAGCCACCCTTTCCCACTTGGCGCCGCGCTAGGCACAAAAAGGGGCTATGGCTGGAGATGGGTCTCCCCCCCAAAGAGCCAGCAGGGAAAACTATGCCTTGTTCTAAAGCTCTTTGGGAACCGCTTGCTTGGCCCCACAGACCTGGGGGCTGCGGGCTTTCCTGCTGCCTTCAGCCTCAAAGCCACCCTTTCCCACTTGGCGCCGCGCCAGGCACAAAAATGGCCATACGGCTGGAGATGGGTCCCCTGCCCAAAGAGCCAGCAGGGAAAACTATGCCTTGTTCTAAAGCTCTTTGGGAACCGCTTGCGTAGCCGCACAGACCTGGGGCTGCAGGCTCTCCTGCTGCCTTCAGCCTCGACAACACCCTTTCCCACTTGGCGCCGCGCTAGGCACAAAAATGGCCTATGGCTGGAGATGGGTCTCCCCCCCAAAGAGCCAGCAGGGAAAACTATGCCTTGTTCTAAAGCTCTTTGGGAACCGCTTGCGTAGCCCCACAGACCTGGGGGCTGCGTGCTTTCCTCCTGCCTTCAGCCTCAAAGCCACCCTTTCCCACTTGGCGCCGCGCCAGGCACAAAAATGGCCATACGGCTGGAGATGGGTCCCCCGCCCAAAGAGCCAGCAGGGAAAACTATGCCTTGTTCTAAAGCTCTTTGGGAACCGCTTGCGTAGCCCCACAGACCTGGGGGCTGCGGGCTTTCCTGCTGCCTTCAGCCTCAAAGCCACCCTTTCCCACTTGGCGCCGCGCCAGGCACAAAAATGGCCATACGGCTGGAGATGGGTCCCATGCCCAAAGAGCCAGCAGGGAAAACTATGCCTTGTTCTAAAGCTCTTTGGGAACCGCTTGCGTAGCCCCACAGACCTGGGGGCTGCAGGCTTTGCTGCTGCCTTCAGCCTCAAAGCCAGCTTTTCCCACTTGGCATCGCGCCAGGCACAAAAATGGCCTATGGCTGGAGATGGGTCCCCTGCCCAAAGAGCCATCAGGGAAAACTATGCCTTGTTCTAAAGCGCTTTGGGAACCGCTTGCGTAGCCCCACAGACCTGGGGGCTGCAGGCTTTCCTGCTGCCTTCAGCCTCGACACCACCCTTTCCCACTTGGCGCCGCGCCAGGCACAAAAATGGCCATACAGCTGGAGATGGGTCCCCCGCCCAAAGAGCCAGCAGGGAAAACTATGCCTTGTTCTAAAGCTGTTTGGGAACCGCTTGCATAGCCCCACAAACCTGGGGGCCTGCAGGGTTTCCTGCTGCCTTCAGCCTCAAAGCCACCCTTTCCCACTTGGCGCCCCATCAGGCACAAAAATGGCCTATGGCTGGAGATGGGTCCCATGCCCTAAGAGCCATCAGGGAAAATTATGCCTTGTTCTAAAGCTCTTTGGGAACCGCTTGCGTTGCCCCACAGACCTGGGGGCTGCAGGCTCTCCTGCTGCCTTCAGCCTCAAAGCCACCCTTTCCCACTTGGCGCCGCGCTAGGCACAAAAATGGCCTATGGCTGGATATGGGTCTCCCCCCCAAAGAGCCAGCAGGGAAAACTATGCCTTGTTCTAAAGCTCTTTGGGAACCGCTTGCTTGGCCCCACAGACCTGGGGGCTGCAGGCTTTCCTGCTGCCTTCAGCCTCAAAGCCACCCTTTCCCACTTGGCACTGCACCAGGCACAAAAATGGCCTATGGCTGGAGATGGGTCCCCCGCCCAAAGAGCCAGCAGGGAAAACTATGCCTTGTTCTAAAGCTCTTTGGGAACCGCTTGCGTAGCCGCACAGACCTGGGGCTGCAGGCTCTCCTGCTGCCTTCAGCCTCGACAACACCCTTTCCCACTTGGCGCCGCGCTAGGCACAAAAATGGCCTATGGCTGGAGATGGGTCTCCCCCCCAAAGAGCCAGCAGGGAAAACTATGCCTTGTTCTAAAGCTCTTTGGGAACCGCTTGCGTAGCCCCACAGACCTGGGGGCTGCGTGCTTTCCTCCTGCCTTCAGCCTCAAAGCCACCCTTTCCCACTTGGCGCCGCGCCAGGCACAAAAATGACCATACGGCTGGAGATGGGTCCCCCGCCCAAAGAGCCAGCAGGGAAAACTATGCCTTGTTCTAAAGCTCTTTGGGAACCGCTTGCGTAGCCCCACAGACCTGGGGGCTGCGGGCTTTCCTGCTGCCTTCAGCCTCGACACCACCCTTTCCCACTTGGCGCCGCGCCAGGCACAAAAATGGCCATACGGCTGGAGATGGGTCCCATGCCCAAAGAGCCAGCAGGGAAAACTATGCCTTGTTCTAAAGCTCTTTGGGAACCGCTTGCGTAGCCCCACAGACCTGGGGGCTGCAGGCTTTGCTGCTGCCTTCAGCCTCAAAGCCAGCTTTTCCCACTTGGCATCGCGCCAGGCACAAAAATGGCCTATGGCTGGAGATGGGTCCCCTGCCCAAAGAGCCATCAGGGAAAACTATGCCTTGTTCTAAAGCGCTTTGGGAACCGCTTGCGTAGCCCCACAGACCTGGGGGCTGCGGGCTTTCCTGCTGCCTTCAGCCTCGACACCACCCTTTCCCACTTGGCGCCGCGCCAGGCACAAAAATGGCCATACAGCTGGAGATGGGTCCCCCGCCCAAAGAGCCAGCAGGGAAAACTATGCCTTGTTCTAAAGCTGTTTGGGAACCGCTTGCATAGCCCCACAAACCTGGGGGCCTGCAGGGTTTCCTGCTGCCTTCAGCCTCAAAGCCACCCTTTCCCACTTGGCGCCCCATCAGACACAAAAATGGCCTATGGCTGGAGATGGGTCCCATGCCCTAAGAGCCATCAGGGAAAATTATGCCTTGTTCTAAAGCTCTTTGGGAACCGCTTGCGTTGCCCCACAGACCTGGGGGCTGCAGGCTCTCCTGCTGCCTTCAGCCTCAAAGCCACCCTTTCCCACTTGGCGCCGCGCTAGGCACAAAAATGGCCTATGGCTGGATATGGGTCTCCCCCCCAAAGAGCCAGCAGGGAAAACTATGCCTTGTTCTAAAGCTCTTTGGGAACCGCTTGCTTGGCCCCACAGACCTGGGGGCTGCAGGCTTTCCTGCTGCCTTCAGCCTCAAAGCCACCCTTTCCCACTTGGCACTGCACCAGGCACAAAAATGGCCTATGGCTGGAGATGGGTCCCCCGCCCAAAGAGCCAGCAGGGAAAACTATGCCTTGTTCTAAAGGTCTTTGGGAACCACTTGCGTAGCCCCACAGACCTGGGGGCTGTGGGCTTTCCTGCTGCCTTCAGACTCGACACCACCCTTTCCCACTTGGCGCCGCGCCAGGCACAAAAATGGCCATACGGCTGGAGAAGTGTCCCCCGCCCAAAGAACAAGCAGGGAAAATTATGCCTTGTTCTAAAGCTCTTTGGGAACCGCTTGCGTAGCCCTACAGACCTGGGGGCTGCGGGCTTTGCTGCTGCCTTCAGCCTCGACACCACCCTTTCCCACTTGGCGCCGCGCCAGGCACAAAAATGGCCATACGGCTGGAGATGGGTCCCCTGCCCAAAGAGCCAGCAGGGAAAACTATGCCTTGTTCTAAAGCTCTTTGGGAACCGCTTGCGTAGCCCCACAGACCTGGGGGCTGTGTGCTTTCCTGCTGCCTTCAGCCTCAAAGCCACCCTTTCCCACTTGGCGCCGCGCTAGGCACAAAAATGGCCTATGGCTGGAGATGGGTCTCCTGCCCAAAGAGCCAGCAGGGAAAACTATGCCTTGTTCTAAAGCTCTTTGGGAACCGCTTGCGTAGCCCCACAGACCTGGGGCTGCGTGCTTACCTCCTGCCTTCAGCCTCAAAGCCACCCTTTCCCACTTGGCGCCGCGCCAGGCACAAAAATGACCATACGGCTGGAGATGGGTCCCCCACCCAAAGAGCCAGCAGGGAAAACTATGCCTTGTTCTAAAGCTCTTTGGGAACCGCTTGCGTAGCCCCACAGACCTGGGGGCTGCGGGCTTTCCTGCTGCCTTCAGCCTCAAAGCCACCCTTTCCCACTTGGCGCCGCGCCAGGCACAAAAATGGCCATACGGCTGGAGATGGGTCCCATGCCCAAAGAGCCAGCAGGGAAAACTATGCCTTGTTCTAAAGCTCTTTGGGAACCGCTTGCGTAGCCCCACAGACCTGGGGGCTGCAGGCTTTGCTGCTGCCTTCAGCCTCAAAGCCACCTTTTCCCACTTGGCATCGCGCCAGGCACAAAAATGGCCTATGGCTGGAGATGGGTCCCCTGCCCAAAGAGCCATCAGGGAAAACTATGCCTTGTTCTAAAGCTCTTTGGGAACCGCTTGCGTAGCCCGACAGACCTGGGGGCTGCGGGCTTTCCTGCTGCATTCAGCCTCGACACCACCCTTTCCCACTTGGCGCCGCGCCAGGCACAAAAATGACCATACGGCTGGAGATGGGTCCCCCGCCCAAAGAGCCAGCAGGGAAAACTATGCCTTGTTCTAAAGCTCTTTGGGAACCGCTTGCGTAGCCCTACAGACCTGGGGGCTGCGGGCTTTCCTGCTGCCTTCAGCCTCGACACCACCCTTTCCCACTTGGCGCCGCGCCAGGCACAAAAATGGCCATATGGCTGGTGATGGGTCCCCCGCCCAAAGAGCCAGCAGGGAAAACTATGCCTTGTTCTAAAGCTCTTTGGGAACCGCTTGCGTAGCCCCACAGACCTGGGGGCTGCAGGCTTTGCTGCTGCCTTCAGCCTCAAAGCCACCCTTTCCCACTTGGCGACGCGCCAGGCACAAAAATGGCCATACGGCTGCAGATGGGTCCCCCGCCCAAAGAGCCAGCAGTGAAAACTATGCCTTGTTCTAAAGCTCTTTGGGAACCGCATGCGTAGCCCCACAGACCTGGGGGCTGCGGGCCTTCCTGCTGCCTTCAGCCTCGACACCACCCTTTCCCACTTGGCGCCGCGCCAGGCACAAAAATGGCCATACAGCTGGAGATGGGTCCCCCGCCCAAAGAGCCAGCAGGGAAAACTATGCCTTGTTCTAAAGCTCTTTGGGAACCGCTTGCGTAGCCCCACAGACCTGGGGGCTGCGGGCTTTCCTGCTGCCTTCAGCCTCGACACCACCCTTTCCCACTTGGCGCCGCGCCAGGCACAAAAATGGCCATACGGCTGGAGATGGGGCCCTGCCCAAAGAGCCAGCAGGGAAAACTATGCCTTGTTCTAAAGCTCTTTGGGAACCGCTTGCGTAGCCCCACAGACCTGGGGGCTGTGTGCTTTCCTGCTGCCTTCAGCCTCAAAGCCACCCTTTCCCACTTGGCGCCGCGCTAGGCACAAAAATGGCCTATGGCTGGAGATGGGTCTCCTGCCCAAAGAGCCAGCAGGGAAAACTATGCCTTGTTCTAAAGCTCTTTGGGAACCGCTTGCGTAGCCCCACAGACCTGGGGGCTGCGTGCTTTCCTGCTGCCTTCAGCCTCAAAGCCACCCTTTCCCACTTGGCGCCGCGCCAGGCACAAAAATGACCATACGGCTGGAGATGGGTCCCCCGCCCAAAGAGCCAGCAGGGAAAACTATGCCTTGTTCTAAAGCTCTTTGGGAACCGCTTGCGTAGCCCCACAGACCTGGGGGCTGCGGGCTTTCCTGCTGCCTTCAGCCTCAAAGCCACCCTTTCCCACTTGGCGCCGCGCCAGGCACAAAAATGGCCATACGGCTGGAGATGGGTCCCATGCCCAAAGAGCCAGCAGGGAAAACTATGCCTTGTTCTAAAGCTCTTTGGGAACCGCTTGCGTAGCCCCACAGACCTGGGGGCTGCAGGCTTTGCTGCTGCCTTCAGCCTCAAAGCCACCTTTTCCCACTTGGCATCGCGCCAGGCACAAAAATGGCCTATGGCTGGAGATGGGTCCCCTGCCCAAAGAGCCATCAGGGAAAACTATGCCTTGTTCTAAAGCTCTTTGGGAACCGCTTGCGTAGCCCCACAGACCTGGGGGCTGCGGGCTTTCCTGCTGCATTCAGCCTCGACACCACCCTTTCCCACTTGGCGCCGCGCCAGGCACAAAAATGGCCATACGGCTGGAGATGGGTCCCCCGCCCAAAGAGCCAGCAGGGAAAACTATGCCTTGTTCTAAAGCTCTTTGGGAACCGCTTGCGTAGCCCCACAGACCTGGGGGCTGCGGGCTTTCCTGCTGCCTTCAGACTCGACACCACCCTTTCCCACTTGGCGCCGCGCCAGGCACAAAAATGGCCATACGGCTGGAGATGGGTCCCCCGCCCAAAGAGCCAGCAGGGAAAACTATGCCTTGTTCTAAAGCTCTTTGGGAACCGCTTGTGTAGCCCCACAGACCTGGGGGTGGAGGCTTTGCTGTTGCCTTCAGCCTCAAAACCACCCTTTCCCACTTGGCGCCGCGCCAGGCACAAAAATGGCCATACGGCTGGAGATGGGTCCCCCGCCCAAAGAACAAGCAGGGAAAACTATGCCTTGTTCTAAAGCTCTTTGGGAACCGCTTGCGTAGCCCCACAGACCTGGGGGCTGCAGGCTTTGCTGCTGCCTTCAGCCTCGACACCACCCTTTCCCACTTGGCGCCGCGCTAGGCACAAAAATGGCCTGTGGCTGGAGATGGGTCTCCCCCCCAAAGAGCCAGCAGGGAAAACTATGCCTTGTTCTAAAGCTCTTTGGGAACCGCTTGCATAGCCACACAGACCTGGGGGCTGCGGGCTTTCCTGCTGCCTTCAGACTCGACACCACCCTTTCCCACTTGGCGCCGCGCCAGGCATAAAAATGACCATATGGCTGGAGATGGGTCCCCCGCCCAAAGAGCCAGCAGGGAAAACTATGCCTTGTTCTAAAGCTCTTTGGGAACCGCTTGCGTAGCCGCACAGACCTGGGGGCTGCAGGCTTTCCTGCTGCCTTCAGCCTCAAAGCCACCCTTTCCCACTTGGCACTGCGCCAGGCACAAAAATGGCCTATGGCTGGAGGTGGGTCCCCCGCCCAAAGAGCCAGCAGGGAAAACTATGCCTTGTTCTAAAGCTCTTTGGGAACCGCTTGCGTAGCCCCACAGACCTGGGGGCTTCGGGCTTTGCTGCTGCCTTCAGCCTCGTCACCACCCTTTCCCACTTGGCGCCGCGCCAGGCACAAAAATGGCCATATGGCTGGAGATGGGTCCCCCGCCCAAAGAGCCAGCAGGGAAAACTATGCCTTGTTCTAAAGCTCTTTGGGAACCGCTTGCGTAGCCCCACAGACCTGGGGGCTGCAGGCTTTGCTGCTGCCTTCAGCCTCAAAGCCACCTTTTCCCACTTGGCATCGCGCCAGGCACAAAAATGGCCTATGGCTGGAGATGGGTCCCCCGCCCAAAGAGCCATCAGGGAAAACTATGCCTTGTTCTAAAGCTCTTTGGGAACCGCTTGCGTAGCCCTACAGACCTGGGGGCTGCGGGCTTTCCTGCTGCCTTCAGCCTCGACACCACCCTTTCCCACTTGGCGCCGCGCCAGGCACAAAAATGGCCATACGGCTGGAGATGGGTCCCCCGCCCAAAGAGCCAGCAGGGAAAACTATGCCTTGTTCTAAAGCTCTTTGGGAACCGCTTGCGTAGCCCCACAGACCTGGGGCCTGCAGGGTTTCCTGCTGCCTTCAGCCTCAAAGCCACCCTTTCCCACTTGGCGCCCCATCAGGCACAAAAATGGCCTATGGCTGGAGATGGGTCCCATGCCCTAAGAGCCATCAGGGAAAATTATGCCTTCTCCTAAAGCTCTTTGGGAACCGCTTGCGTAGCCCCACAGACCTGGGGGCTGCAGGCTTTGCTGCTGCCTTCAGCCTCAAAGCCACCCTTTCCCACTTGGCACCGCACCAGGCAACAAAATGGCCTATGGCTGGAGATGGGTCCCATGCCCAAAGAGCCAGCAGGGAAAACTATGCCTTGTTCTAAAGCTCTTTGGGAACCGCTTGCATAGCCCCACAGACCTGGGGGCTGCAGGCTTTGCTGCTGCCTTCAGCCTCAAAGCCACCCTTTCCCACTTGGCGACGCGCCAGGCACAAAAATGGCCTATGGCTGCAGATGGGTCCCCCGCCCAAAGAGCCAGCAGGGAAAACTATGCCTTGTTCTAAAGCTCTTTGGGAACCGCATGCGTAGCCCCACAGACCTGGGGGCTGCGGGCCTTCCTGCTGCCTTCAGCCTCGACACCACCCTTTCCCACTTGGCGCCCCATCAGGCACAAAAATGGCCATACAGCTGGAGATGGGTCCCCCGCCCAAAGAGCCAGCAGGGAAAACTATGCCTTGTTCTAAAGCTCTTTGGGAACCGCTTGCGTAGCCCCACAGACCTGGGGGCTGCGGGCTTTCCTGCTGCCTTCAGACTCGACACCACCCTTTCCCACTTGGCGCCGCGCCAGGCACAAAAATGGCCATACGGCTGGAGATGGGTCCCCCGCCCAAAGAGCCAGCAGGGAAAACTATGCCTTGTTCTAAAGCTCTTTGGGAACCGCTTGCATAGCCCCACAGACCTGGGGGCTGCAGGCTTTGCTGCTGCCTTCAGCCTCAAAGCCACCCTTTCCCACTTGGCGCCGCGCCAGGCACAAAAATGGCCATACAGCTGGAGATGGGTCCCCCGCCCAAAGAGCCAGCAGGGAAAACTATGCCTTGTTCTAAAGCTCTTTGGGAACCGCTTGCATAGCCCCACAGACCTGGGGGCTGCGGGCTTTCCTGCTGCCTTCAGACTCGACACCACCCTTTCCCACTTGGCGCCGCGCCAGGCACAAAAATGGCCATACGGCTGGAGATGGGTCCCCCGCCCAAAGAACAAGCAGGGAAAACTATGCCTTGTTCTAAAGCTCTTTGGGAACCGCTTGCGTAGCCCCACAGACCTGGGGGCTGCAGGCTTTGCTGCTGCCTTCAGCCTCGACACCACCCTTCCCCACTTGGCGCCGCGCTAGGCACAAAAATGGCCTGTGGCTGGAGATGGGTCTCCCCCCCAAAGAGCCAGCAGGGAAAACTATGCCTTGTTCTAAAGCTCTTTGGGAACTGCTTGCATAGCCACACAGACCTGGGGGCTGCGGGCTTTCCTGCTGCCTTCAGACTCGACACCACCCTTTCCCACTTGGCGCCGCGCCAGGCATAAAAATGACCATATGGCTGGAGATGGGTCC
The DNA here is from genome assembly GCF_028500815.1 of Rissa tridactyla. Lineage (NCBI taxonomy): Eukaryota > Metazoa > Chordata > Aves > Charadriiformes > Laridae > Rissa > Rissa tridactyla. The sequence goes on from NC_071483.1 coordinate 8,947,865, forward strand.
CCCGCCCAAAGAGCCAGCAGGGAAAACTATGCCTTGTTCTAAAGCTCTTTGGGAACCGCTTGCGTAGCCGCACAGACCTGGGGGCTGCAGGCTTTCCTGCTGCCTTCAGCCTCAAAGCCACCCTTTCCCACTTGGCACTGCGCCAGGCACAAAAATGGCCTATGGCTGGAGATGGGTCCCCCGCCCAAAGAGCCAGCAGGGAAAACTATGCCTTGTTCTAAAGCTCTTTGGGAACCGCTTGCGTAGCCCCACAGACCTGGGGGCTGCGGGCTTTCCTGCTGCCTTCAGCCTCAAAGCCACCCTTTCCCACTTGGCGCCGCGCCAGGCACAAAAATGGCCATACGGCTGGAGATGGGTCCCATGCCCAAAGAGCCAGCAGGGAAAACTATGCCTTGTTCTAAAGCTCTTTGGGAACCGCTTGCGTAGCCCCACAGACCTGGGGGCTGCAGGCTTTGCTGCTGCCTTCAGCCTCAAAGCCACCTTTTCCCACTTGGCATCGCGCCAGGCACAAAAATGGCCTATGGCTGGAGATGGGTCCCCTGCCCAAAGAGCCAGCAGGGAAAACTATGCCTTGTTCTAAAGCTCTTTGGGAACCGCTTGCGTAGCCCGACAGACCTGGGGGCTGCGGGCTTTCCTGCTGCATTCAGCCTCGACACCACCCTTTCCCACTTGGCGCCGCGCCAGGCACAAAAATGACCATACGGCTGGAGATGGGTCCCCCGCCCAAAGAGCCAGCAGGGAAAACTATGCCTTGTTCTAAAGCTCTTTGGGAACCGCTTGCGTAGCCCTACAGACCTGGGGGCTGCGGGCTTTCCTGCTGCCTTCAGCCTCGACACCACCCTTTCCCACTTGGCGCCGCGCCAGGCACAAAAATGGCCATACGGCTGGAGATGGGTCCCCCGCCCAAAGAGCCAGCAGGGAAAACTATGCCTTGTTCTAAAGCTCTTTGGGAACCGCTTGCGTAGCCCCACAGACCTGGGGCCTGCAGGGTTTCCTGCTGCCTTCAGCCTCAAAGCCACCTTTCCCACTTGGCGCCCCATCAGGCACAAAAATGGCCTATGGCTGGAGATGGGTCCCATGCCCTAAGAGCCATCAGGGAAAATTATGCCTTGTTCTAAAGCTCTTTGGGAACCGCTTGCGTAGCCCCACAGACCTGGGGGCTGCAGGCTTTGCTGCTGCCTTCAGCCTCAAAGCCACCCTTTCCCACTTGGCACCGCACCAGGCACCAAAATGGCCTATGGCTGGAGATGGGTCCCATGCCCAAAGAGCCAGCAGGGAAAACTATGCCTTGTTCTAAAGCTCTTTGGGAACCGCTTGCATAGCCCCACAGACCTGGGGGCTGCAGGCTTTGCTGCTGCCTTCAGCCTCAAAGCCACCCTTTCCCACTTGGCGACGCGCCAGGCACAAAAATGGCCATACGGCTGCAGATGGGTCCCCCGCCCAAAGAGCCAGCAGGGAAAACTATGCCTTGTTCTAAAGCTCTTTGGGAACCGCATGCGTAGCCCCACAGACCTGGGGGCTGCGGGCCTTCCTGCTGCCTTCAGCCTCGACACCACCCTTTCCCACTTGGCGCCGCGCCAGGCACAAAAATGGCCTATGGCTGGAGATGGGTCCCCCGCCCAAAGAGCCAGCAGGGAAAACTATGCCTTGTTCTAAAGCTCTTTGGGAACCGCTTGCGTAGCCCCACAGACCTGGGGGCTGCGGGCTTTCCTGCTGCCTTCAGCCTCGACACCACCCTTTCCCACTTGGCGCCGCGCCAGGCACAAAAATGGCCATACGGCTGGAGATGGGGCCCTGCCCAAAGAGCCAGCAGGGAAAACTATGCCTTGTTCTAAAGCTCTTTGGGAACCGCTTGCGTAGCCCCACAGACCTGGGGGCTGTGTGCTTTCCTGCTGCCTTCAGCCTCAAAGCCACCCTTTCCCACTTGGCGCCGCGCTAGGCACAAAAATGGCCTATGGCTGGAGATGGGTCCCCCGCCCAAAGAGCCAGCAGGGAAAACTATGCCTTGTTCTAAAGCTCTTTGGGAACCGCTTGCGTAGCCCCACAGACCTGGGGGCTGCGTGCTTTCCTGCTGCCTTCAGCCTCAAAGCCACCCTTTCCCACTTGGCGCCGCGCCAGGCACAAAAATGACCATACGGCTGGAGATGGGTCCCCCGCCCAAAGAGCCAGCAGGGAAAACTATGCCTTGTTCTAAAGCTCTTTGGGAACCGCTTGCGTAGCCCCACAGACCTGGGGGCTGCGGGCTTTCCTGCTGCCTTCAGCCTCAAAGCCACCCTTTCCCACTTGGCGCCGCGCCAGGCACAAAAATGGCCATACGGCTGGAGATGGGTCCCCCGCCCAAAGAGCCAGCAGGGAAAACTATGCCTTGTTCTAAAGCTCTTTGGGAACCGCTTGCGTAGCCCCACAGACCTGGGGGCTGCAGGCTTTGCTGCTGCCTTCAGCCTCAAAGCCACCTTTTCCCACTTGGCATCGCGCCAGGCACAAAAATGGCCTATGGCTGGAGATGGGTCCCCTGCCCAAAGAGCCATCAGGGAAAACTATGCCTTGTTCTAAAGCTCTTTGGGAACCGCTTGCGTAGCCCCACAGACCTGGGGGCTGCGGGCTTTCCTGCTGCATTCAGCCTCGACACCACCCTTTCCCACTTGGCGCCGCGCCAGGCACAAAAATGGCCATACGGCTGGAGATGGGTCCCCCGCCCAAAGAGCCAGCAGGGAAAACTATGCCTTGTTCTAAAGCTCTTTGGGAACCGCTTGCGTAGCCCCACAGACCTGGGGGCTGCGGGCTTTCCTGCTGCCTTCAGACTCGACACCACCCTTTCCCACTTGGCGCCGCGCCAGGCACAAAAATGGCCATACGGCTGGAGATGGGTCCCCCGCCCAAAGAGCCAGCAGGGAAAACTATGCCTTGTTCTAAAGCTCTTTGGGAACCGCTTGTGTAGCCCCACAGACCTGGGGGTGGAGGCTTTGCTGTTGCCTTCAGCCTCAAAACCACCCTTTCCCACTTGGCGCCGCGCCAGGCACAAAAATGGCCATACGGCTGGAGATGGGTCCCCCGCCCAAAGAACAAGCAGGGAAAACTATGCCTTGTTCTAAAGCTCTTTGGGAACCGCTTGCGTAGCCCCACAGACCTGGGGGCTGCAGGCTTTGCTGCTGCCTTCAGCCTCGACACCACCCTTTCCCACTTGGCGCCGCGCTAGGCACAAAAATGGCCTGTGGCTGGAGATGGGTCTCCCCCCCAAAGAGCCAGCAGGGAAAACTATGCCTTGTTCTAAAGCTCTTTGGGAACCGCTTGCATAGCCACACAGACCTGGGGGCTGCGGGCTTTCCTGCTGCCTTCAGACTCGACACCACCCTTTCCCACTTGGCGCCGCGCCAGGCATAAAAATGACCATATGGCTGGAGATGGGTCCCCCGCCCAAAGAGCCAGCAGGGAAAACTATGCCTTGTTCTAAAGCTCTTTGGGAACCGCTTGCGTAGCCGCACAGACCTGGGGGCTGCAGGCTTTCCTGCTGCCTTCAGCCTCAAAGCCACCCTTTCCCACTTGGCACTGCGCCAGGCACAAAAATGGCCTATGGCTGGAGGTGGGTCCCCCGCCCAAAGAGCCAGCAGGGAAAACTATGCCTTGTTCTAAAGCTCTTTGGGAACCGCTTGCGTAGCCCCACAGACCTGGGGGCTTCGGGCTTTGCTGCTGCCTTCAGCCTCGTCACCACCCTTTCCCACTTGGCGCCGCGCCAGGCACAAAAATGGCCATATGGCTGGAGATGGGTCCCCCGCCCAAAGAGCCAGCAGGGAAAACTATGCCTTGTTCTAAAGCTCTTTGGGAACCGCATGCGTAGCCCCACAGACCTGGGGGCTGCGGGCCTTCCTGCTGCCTTCAGCCTCGACACCACCCTTTCCCACTTGGCGCCGCATCAGGCACAAAAATGGCCATACAGCTGGAGATGGGTCCCCCGCCCAAAGAGCCAGCAGGGAAAACTATGCCTTGTTCTAAAGCTCTTTGGGAACCGCTTGCATAGCCCCACAGACCTGGGGGCTGCGGGCTTTCCTGCTGCCTTCAGACTCGACACCACCCTTTCCCACTTGGCGCCGCGCCAGGCACAAAAATGGCCATACGGCTGGAGATGGGTCCCCCGCCCAAAGAGCCAGCAGGGAAAACTATGCCTTGTTCTAAAGCTCTTTGGGAACCGCTTGTGTAGCCCCACAGACCTGGGGGTGGAGGCTTTGCTGTTGCCTTCAGCCTCAAAACCACCCTTTCCCACTTGGCGCCGCGCCAGGCACAAAAATGGCCATACGGCTGGAGATGGGTCCCCCGCCCAAAGAACAAGCAGGGAAAACTATGCCTTGTTCTAAAGCTCTTTGGGAACCGCTTGCGTAGCCCCACAGACCTGGGGGCTGCAGGCTTTGCTGCTGCCTTCAGCCTCGACACCACCCTTTCCCACTTGGCGCCGCGCTAGGCACAAAAATGGCCTGTGGCTGGAGATGGGTCTCCCCCCCAAAGAGCCAGCAGGGAAAACTATGCCTTGTTCTAAAGCTCTTTGGGAACCGCTTGCTTAGCCCCACAGACCTGGGGGCTGCAGGCTTTCCTGCTGCCTTCAGCCTCAAAGCCACCCTTTCCCACTTGGCACTGCGCCAGGCACAAAAATGGCCTATGGCTGGAGATGGGTCCCCCGCCCAAAGAGCCAGCAGGGAAAACTATGCCTTGTTCTAAAGCTCTTTGGGAACCGCTTGCGTAGCCCCACAGACCTGGGGGCTGCGGGCTTTGCTGCTGCCTTCAGCCTCGTCACCACCCTTTCCCACTTGGCGCCGCGCCAGGCACAAAAATGGCCATATGGCTGGAGATGGGTCCCCTGCCCAAAGAGCCAGCAGGGAAAACTATGCCTTGTTCTAAAGCTCTTTGGGAACCGCTTGCGTAGCCCCACAGACCTGGGGGCTGCAGGCTTTGCTGCTGCCTTCAGCCTCAAAGCCACCTTTTCCCACTTGGGATCGCGCCAGGCACAAAAATGGCCTATGGCTGGAGATGGGTCCCCTGCCCAAAGAGCCATCAGGGAAAACTATGCCTTGTTCTAAAGCTCTTTGGGAACCGCTTGCGTAGCCCCACAGACCTGGGGGCTGCGGGCTTTCCTGCTGCCTTCAGACTCGACACCACCCTTTCCCACTTGGCGCCGCGCCAGGCACAAAAATGACCATACGGCTGGAGATGGTTCCCCCGCCCAAAGAGCCAGCAGGGAAAACTATGCCTTGTTCTAAAGCTCTTTGGGAACCGCTTGCGTAGCCCTACAGACCTGGGGGCTGCGGGCTTTCCTGCTGCCTTCAGCCTCGACACCACCCTTTCCCACTTGGCGCCGCGCCAGGCACAAAAATGGCCATACAGCTGGAGATGGGTCCCCCGCCCAAAGAGCCAGCAGGGAAAACTATGCCTTGTTCTAAAGCTCTTTGGGAACCGCTTGCGTAGCCCCACAGACCTGGGGCCTGCAGGGTTTCCTGCTGCCTTCAGCCTCAAAGCCACCCTTTCCCACTTGGCGCCCCATCAGGCACAAAAATGGCCTATGGCTGGAGATGGGTCCCATGCCCTAAGAGCCATCAGGGAAAATTATGCCTTCTCCTAAAGCTCTTTGGGAACCGCTTGCGTAGCCCCACAGACCTGGGGGCTGCAGGCTTTGCTGCTGCCTTCAGCCTCAAAGCCACCCTTTCCCACTTGGCACCGCACCAGGCAACAAAATGGCCTATGGCTGGAGATGGGTCCCATGCCCAAAGAGCCAGCAGGGAAAACTATGCCTTGTTCTAAAGCTCTTTGGGAACCGCTTGCATAGCCCCACAGACCTGGGGGCTGCAGGCTTTGCTGCTGCCTTCAGCCTCAAAGCCACCCTTTCCCACTTGGCGACGCGCCAGGCACAAAAATGGCCTATGGCTGGAGATGGGTCCCCCGCCCAAAGAGCCAGCAGGGAAAACTATGCCTTGTTCTAAAGCTCTTTGGGAACCGCATGCGTAGCCCCACAGACCTGGGGGCTGCGGGCCTTCCTGCTGCCTTCAGCCTCGACACCACCCTTTCCCACTTGGCGCCGCATCAGGCACAAAAATGGCCATACAGCTGGAGATGGGTCCCCCGCCCAAAGAGCCAGCAGGGAAAAATATGCCTTGTTCTAAAGCTCTTTGGGAACCGCTTGCGTAGCCCCACAGACCTGGGGGCTGCGGGCTTTCCTGCTGCCTTCAGACTCGACACCACCCTTTCCCACTTGGCGCCGCGCCAGGCACAAAAATGGCCATACGGCTGGAGATGGGTCCCCCGCCCAAAGAGCCAGCAGGGAAAACTATGCCTTGTTCTAAAGCTCTTTGGGAACCGCTTGTGTAGCCCCACAGACCTGGGGGTGGAGGCTTTGCTGTTGCCTTCAGCCTCAAAACCACCCTTTCCCACTTGGCGCCGCGCCAGGCACAAAAATGGCCAATGGCTGGAGATGGGTCCCATGCCCAAAGAGCCATCAGGGAAAATTATGCCTTGTTCTAAAGCTCTTTGGGAACCGCTTGCATAGCCCCACAGACCTGGGGGTGCAGGCTGTGCTGCTGCCTTCAGCCTCAAAGCCACCCTTTCCCACTTGGCGCCGCGCTAGGCACAAAAATGGCCTATGGCTGGAGATGGGTCCCCCGCCCAAAGAGCCATCAGGGAAAACTATGCCTTGTTCTAAAGCTCTTTGGGAACCGCTTGCATAGCTCACAGACCTGGGGGCTGCAGGCTTTCCTGCTGCCTTCAGCCTCAAAGCCATCCTTTCCCACTTGGCGCCGCATCAGGCACAAAAATGGCCTATGGCTGGAGATAGGTCCCATGCCCTAAGAGCCAGCAGGGAAAACTATGCCTGGTTCTAAAGCTCTTTGGGAACCTCTTGCTTGCCCCACAGACCTGGGGGCTGCAGGCTTTGCTGCTGCCTTCAGCCTCAAAGCCACCCTTTCCCACTTGGCGCCGCACCAGGCACAAAAATGGCCATACGGCTGTAGATGGGTCCCCTGCCAAAAGAGCCAGCAGGGAAAACTATGCCTTGTTCTAAAGCTCTTTGGGAACCGCTTGCGTAGCCCCACAGACCTGGGGGCTGCGGGCTTTCCTGCTGCCTTCAGACTCGACACCACCCTTTCCCACTTGGCGCCGCGCCAGGCACAAAAATGGCCATACGGCTGGAGATGGGTCCCCTGCCCAAAGAGCCAGCAGGGAAAACTATGCCTTGTTCTAAAGCTCTTTGGGAACCGCTTGCGTAGCCGCACAGACCTGGGGCTGCAGGCTCTCCTGCTGCCTTCAGCCTCGACAACAACCTTTCCCACTTGGCGCCGCGCCAGGCACAAAAATGGCCATATGGCTGGAGAAGTGTCCCCCGCCCAAAGAACAAGCAGGGAAAACTATGCCTTGTTCTAAAGCTCTTTGGGAACCGCTTGCGTAGCCCCACAGACCTGGGGGCTGTGTGCGTTCCTGCTGCCTTCAGCCTGAAAACCACCCTTTCCCACTTGGCGCCGCGCCAGGCACAAAAATGGCCATACGGCTGGAGATGGGTCCCCCGCCCAAAGAACAAGCAGGGAAAACTATGCCTTGTTCTAAAGCTCTTTGGGAACCGCTTGCGTAGCCCCACAGACCTGGGGGCTGCGGGCTTTCCTGCTGCCTTCAGACTCGACACCACCCTTTCCCACTTGGCGCCGCGCCAGGCACAAAAATGGCCATACGGCTGCAGATGGGTCCCCCGCCCAAAGAGCCAGCAGGGAAAACTATGCCTTGTTCTAAAGCGCTTTGGGAACCGCTTGCGTAGCCCCACAGACCTGGGGGCTGCGGGCTTTCCTGCTGCCTTCAGCCTCGACACCACCCTTTCCCACTTGGCGCCGCGCCAGGCACAAAAATGGCCATACAGCTGGAGATGGGTCCCCCGCCCAAAGAGCCAGCAGGGAAAACTATGCCTTGTTCTAAAGCTCTTTGGGAACCGCTTGCATAGCCCCACAAACCTGGGGCCTGCAGGGTTTCCTGCTGCCTTCAGCCTCAAAGCCACCCTTTCCCACTTGGCGCCCCATCAGGCACAAAAATGGCCTATGGCTGGAGATGGGTCCCATGCCCTAAGAGCCAGCAGGGAAAACTATGCCTTGTTCTAAAGCTCTTTGGGAACCACTTGCGTAGCCCCACAGACCTGGGGGCTGCAGGCTTTCCTGCTGCCTTCAGCCTCAAAGCCACCCTTTCCCACTTGGCACTGCGCCAGGCACAAAAATGGCCTATGGCTGGAGATGGGTCCCCCGCCCAAAGAGCCAGCAGGGAAAACTATGCCTTGTTCTAAAGCTCTTTGGGAACCGCTTGCGTAGCCCCACAGACCTGGGGGCTGCGGGCTTTCCTGCTGCCTTCAGACTTGACACCACCCTTTCCCACTTGGAACTGCGCCAGGCACAAAAATGGCCATACGACTGGAGATGGGTCCCCCGCCCAAAGAGCCATCAGGGAAAACTATGCCTTGTTCTAAAGCTCTTTGGGAACCGCTTGCGTAGCCGCACAGACCTGGGGCTGCAGGCTCTCCTGCTGCCTTCAGCCTCGACAACACCCTTTCCCACTTGGCGCCGCGCTAGGCACAAAAATGGCCTATGGCTGGAGATGGGTCTCCCCCCCAAAGAGCCAGCAGGGAAAACTATGCCTTGTTCTAAAGCTCTTTGGGAACCGCTTGCGTAGCCCCACAGACCTGGGGGCTGCGGGCTTTCCTGCTGCCTTCGGACTCGACACGACCCTTTCCCACTTGGCGACGCGCCAGGCACAAAAATGGCCATACGGCTGGAGATGGTTCCCCCGCCCAAAGAGCCAGCAGGGAAAACTATGCCTTGTTCTAAAGGTCTTTGGGAACCACTTGCGTAGCCCCACAGACCTGGGGGCTGCAGGCTTTCCTGCTGCCTTCAGCCTCGACACCACCCTTTCCCACTTGGCGCCGCGCCAGGCACAAAAATGGCCATACGGCTGGAGATGGGTCCCCCGCCCAAAGAGCCAGCAGGGAAAACTATGCCTTGTTCTAAAGCTCTTTGGGAACCGCTTGCGTAGCCCCACAGACCTGGGGCCTGCAGGGTTTCCTGCTGCCTTCAGCCTCAAAGCCACCCTTTCCCACTTTGCGCCGCGCTAGGCACAAAAATGGCCTATGGCTGGAGATGGGTCTCCTGCCCAAAGAGCCAGCAGGGAAAACTATGCCTTGTTCTAAAGCTCTTTGGGAACCGCTTGCGTAGCCCCACAGACCTGGGGTCTGCGGGCTTTGCTGCTGCCTTCAGCCTCAAAGCCACCCTTTCCCACTTGGCACTGCGCCAGGCACAAAAATGGCCTATGGCTGGAGATGGGTCCCCCGCCCAAAGAGCCAGCAGGGAAAACTATGCCTTGTTCTAAAGCTCTTTGGGAACCGCTTGCGTAGCCCCACAGACCTGGGGGCTGCGGGCTTTCCTGCTGCCTTCAGCCTCGACACCACCCTTTCCCACTTGGCGCCGCGCCAGGCACAAAAATGACCATACGGCTGGAGATGGGTCCCCCGCCCAAAGAGCCAGCAGGGAAAACTATGCCTTGTTCTAAAGCTCTTTGGGAACCGCTTGCGTAGCCCCACAGACCTGGGGGCTGCGGGCTTTCCTGCTGCCTTCAGCCTCGACACCACCCTTTCCCACTTGGCGCCGCGCCAGGCACAAAAATGGCCATACGGCTGGAGATGGGTCCCCCGCCCAAAGAGCCAGCAGGGAAAACTATGCCTTGTTCTAAAGCTCTTTGGGAACCGCTTGCGTAGCCCCACAGACCTGGGGCCTGCAGGGTTTCCTGCTGCCTTCAGCCTCAAAGCCACCCTTTCCCACTTGGCGACGCGCCAGGCACAAAAATGGCCATACGGCTGGAGATGGTTCCCCCGCCCAAAGAGCCAGCAGGGAAAACTATGCCTTGTTCTAAAGCTCTTTGGGAACCGCTTGCGTAGCCCCACAGACCTGGGGGCTGCGGGCTTTTCTGCTGCATTCAGCCTCGACACCACCCTTTCCCACTTGGCGCCGCGCCAGGCACAAAAATGGCCATACGGCTGGAGATTAGTCCCCCGCCCAAAGAACAAGCAGGGAAAACTATGCCTTGTTCTAAAGCTCTTTGGGAACCGCTTGCGTAGCCCCACAGACCTGGGGGCTGCGGTCTTTCCTGCTGCCTTCAGCCACGACACCACCCTTTCCCACTTGGCGCCGCGCCAGGCACAAAAATGGCCATACGGCTGGAGATGGGTCCCCCGCCCAAAGAGCCAGCAGGGAAAACTATGCCTTGTTCTAAAGCTCTTTGGGAACCGCTTGCGTAGCCCCACAGACCTGGGGGCTGCGGTCTTTCCTGCTGCCTTCAGCCTCGACACCACCCTTTCCCACTTGGCGCCGCGCCAGGCACAAAAATGGCCATAGGGCTGGAGATGGGTCCCCCGCCCAAAGAGCCAGCAGGGAAAACTATGCCTTGTTCTAAAGCTCTTTGGGAACCGCTTGCATAGCCCCACAGGCCTGGGGCCTGCAGGGTTTCCTGCTGCCTTCAGCCTCAAAGCCACCCTTTCCCACTTGGCGCCCCATAAGGCACAAAAATGGCCTATGGCTGGAGATGGGTCCCATGCCCTAAGAGCCATCAGGGAAAATTATGCCTTGTTCTAAATCTCTTTGGGAACCGCTTGCGTAGCCCCACAGACCTGGGGGCTGCGGGCTTTCCTGCTGCCTTCAGACTCGACACCACCCTTTCCCACTTGGCGCCGCGCCAGGCACAAAAATGGCCATACGGCTAGAGATGGGTCCCCCGCCCAAAGAGCCAGCAGGGAAAACTATGCCTTGTTCTAAAGCTCTTTGGGAACCGCTTGCGTAGCCCCACAGACCTGGGGGCTGCGGGCTTTCCTGCTGCCTTCAGCCTCGACACCACCCTTTCCCACTTGGCGCCGCGCCAGGCACAAAAATGGCCATACAGCTGGAGATGGGTCCCCCGCCCAAAGAGCCAGCAGGGAAAACTATGCCTTGTTCTAAAGCTCTTTGGGAACCGCTTGCATAGCCCCACAAACCTGGGGCCTGCAGGGTTTCCTGCTGCCTTCAGCCTCAAAGCCACCCTTTCCCACTTGGTGCCCCATCAGGCACAAAAATGGCCTATGGCTGGAGATGGGTCCCATGCCCTAAGAGCCATCAGGGAAAATTATGCCTTGTTCTAAAGCTCTTTGGGAACCGCTTGCGTTGCCCCACAGACCTGGGGGCTGCAGGCTCTCCTGCTGCCTTCAGCCTCAAAGCCACCCTTTCCCACTTGGCGCCGCGCTAGGCACAAAAAGGGCCTATGGCTGGAGATGGGTCTCCCCCCCAAAGAGCCAGCAGGGAAAACTATGCCTTGTTCTAAAGCTCTTTGGGAACCGCTTGCTTGGCCCCACAGACCTGGGGGCTGCAGGCTTTCCTGCTGCCTTCAGCCTCAAAGCCACCCTTTCCCACTTGGCACTGCGCCAGGCACAAAAATGGCCTATGGCTGGAGATGGGTCCCCCGCCCAAAGAGCCAGCAGGGAAAACTATGCCTTGTTCTAAAGCTCTTTGGGAACCACTTGCGTAGCCCCACAGACCTGGGGGCTGCGGGCTTTCCTGCTGCCTTCAGACTTGACACCACCCTTTCCCACTTGGCGCCGCGCCAGGCACAAAAATGGCCATACGGCTGGAGATGGGTCCCCTGCCCAAAGAGCCAGCAGGGAAAACTATGCCTTGTTCTAAAGCTCTTTGGGAACCGCTTGCGTAGCCGCACAGACCTGGGGCTGCAGGCTCTCCTGCTGCCTTCAGCCTCGACAACACCCTTTCCCACTTGGCGCCGCGCTAGGCACAAAAATGGCCTATGGCTGGAGATGGGTCTCCTGCCCAAAGAGCCAGCAGGGAAAACTATGCCTTGTTCTAAAGCTCTTTGGGAACCGCTTGCATAGCCCCACAGACCTGGGGGCTGCGGGCTTTGCTGCTGCCTTCAGCCTCAAAGCCACCCTTTCCCACTTGGCGCCGCGCCAGGCACAAAAATGACCATACGGCTGGAGATGGGTCCCCCGCCCAAAGAGCCAGCAGGGAAAACTATGCCTTGTTCTAAAGCTCTTTGGGAACCGCTTGCGTAGCCCCACAGACCTGGGGGCTGCGGGCTTTCCTGCTGCCTTCAGCCTCAAAGCCACCCTTTCCCACTTGGCGCCGCGCCAGGCACAAAAATGGCCATACGGCTGGAGATGGGTCCCATGCCCAAAGAGCCAGCAGGGAAAACTATGCCTTGTTCTAAAGCTCTTTGGGAACCGCTTGCGTAGCCCCACAGACCTGGGGGCTGCAGGCTTTGCTGCTGCCTTCAGCCTCAAAGCCACCCTTTCCCACTTGGCATCGCGCCAGGCACAAAAATGGCCTATGGCTGGAGATGGGTCCCCTGCCCAAAGAGCCAGCAGGGAAAACTATGCCTTGTTCTAAAGCTCTTTGGGAACCGCTTGCGTAGCCGCACAGACCTGGGGCTGCAGGCTCTCCTGCTGCCTTCAGCCTCGACAACACCCTTTCCCACTTGGCGCCGCGCTAGGCACAAAAATGGCCTATGGCTGGAGATGGGTCTCCCCCCCAAAGAGCCAGCAGGGAAAACTATGCCTTGTTCTAAAGCTCTTTGGGAACCGCTTGCGTAGCCCCACAGACCTGGGGTCTGCGGGCTTTCCTGCTGCCTCCAGACTCGACACCACCCTTTCCCACTTGGCGCCGCGCCAGGCACAAAAATGGCCATACGGCTGGAGATGGGTCCCATGCCCAAAGAGCCAGCAGGGAAAACTATGCCTTGTTCTAAAGGTCTTTGGGAACCACTTGCGTAGCCCCACAGACCTGGGGGCTGTGGGCTTTCCTGCTGCCTTCAGACTCGACACCACCCTTTCCCACTTGGCGCCGCGCCAGGCACAAAAATGGCCATACGGCTGGAGAAGTGTCCCCCGCCCAAAGAACAAGCAGGGAAAATTATGCCTTGTTCTAAAGCTCTTTGGGAACCGCTTGCGTAGCCCTACAGACCTGGGGGCTGCGGGCTTTGCTGCTGCCTTCAGCCTCGACACCACCCTTTCCCACTTGGCGCCGCGCCAGGCACAAAAATGGCCATACGGCTGGAGATGGGTCCCCTGCCCAAAGAGCCAGCAGGGAAAACTATGCCTTGTTCTAAAGCTCTTTGGGAACCGCTTGCGTAGCCCCACAGACCTGGGGGCTGTGTGCTTTCCTGCTGCCTTCAGCCTCAAAGCCACCCTTTCCCACTTGGCGCCGCGCTAGGCACAAAAATGGCCTATGGCTGGAGATGGGTCTCCTGCCCAAAGAGCCAGAAGGGAAAACTATGCCTTGTTCTAAAGCTCTTTGGGAACCGCTTGCGTAGCCCCACAGACCTGGGGGCTGCGTGCTTTCCTCCTGCCTTCAGCCTCAAAGCCACCCTTTCCCACTTGGCGCCGCGCCAGGCACAAAAATGACCATACGGCTGGAGATGGGTCCCCCGCCCAAAGAGCCAGCAGGGAAAACTATGCCTTGTTCTAAAGCTCTTTGGGAACCGCTTGCGTAGCCCCACAGACCTGGGGGCTGCGGGCTTTCCTGCTGCCTTCAGCCTCAAAGCCACCCTTTCCCACTTGGCGCCGCGCCAGGCACAAAAATGGCCATACGGCTGGATATGGGTCCCATGCCCAAAGAGCCAGCAGGGAAAACTATGCCTTGTTCTAAAGCTCTTTGGGAACCGCTTGCGTAGCCCCACAGACCTGGGGGCTGCAGGCTTTGCTGCTGCCTTCAGCCTCAAAGCCACCTTTTCCCACTTGGCATCGCGCCAGGCACAAAAATGGCCTATGGCTGGAGATGGGTCCCCTGCCCAAAGAGCCATCAGGGAAAACTATGTCTTGTTCTAAAGCTCTTTGGGAACCGCTTGCGTAGCCCGACAGACCTGGGGGCTGCGGGCTTTCCTGCTGCATTCAGCCTCGACACCACCCTTTCCCACTTGGCGCCGCGCCAGGCACAAAAATGACCATACGGCTGGAGATGGGTCCCCCGCCCAAAGAGCCAGCAGGGAAAACTATGCCTTGTTCTAAAGCTCTTTGGGAACCGCTTGCGTAGCCCTACAGACCTGGGGGCTGCGGGCTTTCCTGCTGCCTTCAGCCTCGACACCACCCTTTCCCACTTGGCGCCGCGCCAGGCACAAAAATGGCCATACGGCTGGAGATGGGTCCCCCGCCCAAAGAGCCAGCAGGGAAAACTATGCCTTGTTCTAAAGCTCTTTGGGAACCGCTTGCGTAGCCCCACAGACCTGGGGCCTGCAGGGTTTCCTGCTGCCTTCAGCCTCAAAGCCACCCTTTCCCACTTGGCGCCCCATCAGGCACAAAAATGGCCTATGGCTGGAGATGGGTCCCATGCCCTAAGAGCCATCAGGGAAAATTATGCCTTCTCCTAAAGCTCTTTGGGAACCGCTTGCGTAGCCCCACAGACCTGGGGGCTGCAGGCTTTGCTGCTGCCTTCAGCCTCAAAGCCACCCTTTCCCACTTGGCACCGCACCAGGCACCAAAATGGCCTATGGCTGGAGATGGGTCCCATGCCCAAAGAGCCAGCAGGGAAAACTATGCCTTGTTCTAAAGCTCTTTGGGAACCGCTTGCATAGCCCCACAGACCTGGGGGCTGCAGGCTTTGCTGCTGCCTTCAGCCTCAAAGCCACCCTTTCCCACTTGGCGCCGCGCCAGGCACAAAAATGGCCATACGGCTGGAGATGGGTCCCCTGCCCAAACAGCCAGCAGGGAAAACTATGCCTTGTTCTAAAGCTCTTTGGGAACCGCTTGCGTAGCCCCACAGACCTGGGGGCTGTGTGCTTTCCTGCTGCCTTCAGCCTCAAAGCCACCCTTTCCCACTTGGCGCCGCGCTAGGCACAAAAATGGCCTATGGCTGGAGATGGGTCTCCTGCCCAAAGAGCCAGCAGGGAAAACTATGCCTTGTTCTAAAGCTCTTTGGGAACCGCTTGCGTAGCCCCACAGACCTGGGGGCTGCGTGCTTTCCTGCTGCCTTCAGCCTCAAAGCCACCCTTTCCCACTTGGCGCCGCGCCAGGCACAAAAATGACCATACGGCTGGAGATGGGTCCCATGCCCAAAGAGCCAGCAGGGAAAACTATGCCTTGTTCTAAAGCTCTTTGGGAACCGCTTGCGTAGCCCCACAGACCTGGGGGCTGCAGGCTTTGCTGCTGCCTTCAGCCTCAAAGCCACCTTTTCCCACTTGGCATCGCGCCAGGCACAAAAATGGCCTATGGCTGGAGATGGGTCCCCTGCCCAAAGAGCCATCAGGGAAAACTATGCCTTGTTCTAAAGCTCTTTGGGAACCGCTTGCGTAGCCCCACAGACCTGGGGGCTGCGGGCTTTCCTGCTGCATTCAGCCTCGACACCACCCTTTCCCACTTGGCGCCGCGCCAGGCACAAAAATGACCATACGGCTGGAGATGGGTCCCCCGCCCAAAGAGCCAGCAGGGAAAACTATGCCTTGTTCTAAAGCTCTTTGGGAACCGCTTGCGTAGCCCTACAGACCTGGGGGCTGCGGGCTTTCCTGCTGCCTTCAGCCTCGACACCACCCTTTCCCACTTGGCGCCGCGCCAGGCACAAAAATGGCCATACGGCTGGAGATGGGTCCCCCGCCCAAAGAGCCAGCAGGGAAAACTATGCCTTGTTCTAAAGCTCTTTGGGAACCGCTTGCGTAGCCCCACAGACCTGGGGGCTGCGGGCTTTCCTGCTGCCTTCAGACTCGACACCACCCTTTCCCACTTGGCGCCGCGCCAGGCACAAAAATGGCCATACGGCTGGAGATGGGTCCCCCGCCCAAAGAGCCAGCAGGGAAAACTATGCCTTGTTCTAAAGCTCTTTGGGAACCGCTTGTGTAGCCCCACAGACCTGGGGGTGGAGGCTTTGCTGTTGCCTTCAGCCTCGACACCACCCTTTCCCACTTGGCGCCGCGCCAGGCACAAAAATGGCCATACGGCTGGAGATGGGTCCCCCGCCCAAAGAACAAGCAGGGAAAACTATGCCTTGTTCTAAAGCTCTTTGGGAACCGCTTGCGTAGCCCCACAGACCTGGGGGCTGCAGGCTTTGCTGCTGCCTTCAGCCTCGACACCACCCTTTCCCACTTGGCGCCGCGCTAGGCACAAAAATGGCCTGTGGCTGGAGATGGGTCTCCCCCCCAAAGAGCCAGCAGGGAAAACTATGCCTTGTTCTAAAGCTCTTTGGGAACCGCTTGCATAGCCACACAGACCTGGGGGCTGCGGGCTTTCCTGCTGCCTTCAGACTCGACACCACCCTTTCCCACTTGGCGCCGCGCCAGGCATAAAAATGACCATATGGCTGGAGATGGGACCCCCGCCCAAAGAGCCAGCAGGGAAAACTATGCCTTGTTCTAAAGCTCTTTGGGAACCGCTTGCGTAGCCCCACAGACCTGGGGTCTGCGGGCTTTGCTGCTGCCTTCAGCCTCGTCACCACCCTTTCCCACTTGGCGCCGCGCCAGGCACAAAAATGGCCATATGGCTGGAGATGGGTCCCCCGCCCAAAGAGCCAGCAGGGAAAACTATGCCTTGTTCTAAAGCTCTTTGGGAACCGCTTGCGTAGCCCCACAGACCTGGGGGCTGCAGGCTTTGCTGCTGCCTTCAGCCTCAAAGCCACCTTTTCCCACTTGGCATCGCGCCAGGCACAAAAATGGCCTATGGCTGGAGATGGGTCCCCTGCCCAAAGAGCCATCAGGGAAAACTATGCCTTGTTCTAAAGCTCTTTGGGAACCGCTTGCGTAGCCCCACAGACCTGGGGGCTGCGGGCTTTCCTGCTGCATTCAGCCTCGACACCACCCTTTCCCACTTGGCGCCGCGCCAGGCACAAAAATGACCATACGGCTGGAGATGGTTCCCCCGCCCAAAGAGCCAGCAGGGAAAACTATGCCTTGTTCTAAAGCTCTTTGGGAACCGCTTGCGTAGCCCTACAGACCTGGGGGCTGCGGGCTTTCCTGCTGCCTTCAGCCTCGACACCACCCTTTCCCACTTGGCGCCGCGCCAGGCACAAAAATGGCCATACGGCTGGAGATGGGTCCCCCGCCCAAAGAGCCAGCAGGGAAAACTATGCCTTGTTCTAAAGCTCTTTGGGAACCGCTTGCGTAGCCCCACAGACCTGGGGCCTGCAGGGTTTCCTGCTGCCTTCAGCCTCAAAGCCACCCTTTCCCACTTGGCGCCCCATCAGGCACAAAAATGGCCTATGGCTGGAGATGGGTCCCATGCCCTAAGAGCCATCAGGGAAAATTATGCCTTCTCCTAAAGCTCTTTGGGAACCGCTTGCGTAGCCCCACAGACCTGGGGGCTGCAGGCTTTCCTGCTGCCTTCACCCTCAAAGCCACCCTTTCCCACTTGGCACCGCACCAGGCAACAAAATGGCCTATGGCTGGAGATGGGTCCCATGCCCAAAGAGCCAGCAGGGAAAACTATGCCTTGTTCTAAAGCTCTTTGGGAACCGCTTGTGTAGCCCCACAGACCTGGGGGCTGCGGGCTTTCCTGCTGCCTTCAGCCTCGACACCACCCTTTCCCACTTGGCGCCGCGCCAGGCACAAAAATGGCCATACGGCTGGAGATGGGTCCCCCGCCCAAAGAGCCAGCAGGGAAAACTATGCCTTGTTCTAAAGCTCTTTGGGAACCGCTTGCATAGCCCCACAGACCTGGGGGCTGCAGGCTTTGCTGCTGCCTTCAGCCTCAAAGCCACCCTTTCCCACTTGGCGCCGCGCCAGGCACAAAAATGGCCATACAGCTGGAGATGGGTCCCCCGCCCAAAGAGCCAGCAGGGAAAACTATGCCTTGTTCTAAAGCTCTTTGGGAACCGCTTGCGTAGCCCCACAGACCTGGGGGCTGCGGGCTTTCCTGCTGCCTTCAGACTCGACACCACCCTTTCCCACTTGGCGCCGCGCCAGGCACAAAAATGGCCATACGGCTGGAGATGGGTCCCCCGCCCAAAGAGCCAGCAGGGAAAACTATGCCTTGTTCTAAAGCTCTTTGGGAACCGCTTGTGTAGCCCCACAGACCTGGGGGTGGAGGCTTTGCTGTTGCCTTCAGCCTCAAAACCACCCTTTCCCACTTGGCGCCGCGCCAGGCACAAAAATGGCCATACGGCTGGAGATGGGTCCCCTGCCCAAAGAACAAGCAGGGAAAACTATGCCTTGTTCTAAAGCTCTTTGGGAACCGCTTGCGTAGCCCCACAGACCTGGGGGCTGCAGGCTTTGCTGCTGCCTTCAGACTCGACACCACCCTTTCCCACTTGGCGCCGCGCCAGGCATAAAAATGACCATATGGCTGGAGATGGGTCCCCCGCCTAAAGAGCCAGCAGGGAAAACTATGCCTTGTTCTAAAGCTCTTTGGGAACCGCTTGCGTAGCCCCACAGACCTGGGGGCTGCAGGCTTTGCTGCTGCCTTCAGCCTCAAAGCCACCTTTTCCCACTTGGCATCGCGCCAGGCACAAAAATGGCCTATGGCTGGAGATGGGTCCCCTGCCCAAAGAGCCATCAGGGAAAACTATGCCTTGTTCTAAAGCTCTTTGGGAACCGCTTGCGTAGCCCCACAGACCTGGGGGCTGCGGGCTTTCCTGCTGCATTCAGCCTCGACACCACCCTTTCCCACTTGGCGCCGCGCCAGGCACAAAAATGACCATACGGCTGGAGATGGTTCCCCCGCCCAAAGAGCCAGCAGGGAAAACTATGCCTTGTTCTAAAGCTCTTTGGGAACCGCTTGCGTAGCCCTACAGACCTGGGGGCTGCGGGCTTTCCTGCTGCCTTCAGCCTCGACACCACCCTTTCCCACTTGGCGCCGCGCCAGGCACAAAAATGGCCATACGGCTGGAGATGGGTCCCCCGCCCAAAGAGCCAGCAGGGAAAACTATGCCTTGTTCTAAAGCTCTTTGGGAACCGCTTGCGTAGCCCCACAGACCTGGGGCCTGCAGGGTTTCCTGCTGCCTTCAGCCTCAAAGCCACCCTTTCCCACTTGGCGCCCCATCAGGCACAAAAATGGCCTATGGCTGGAGATGGGTCCCATGCCCTAAGAGCCATCAGGGAAAATTATGCCTTCTCCTAAAGCTCTTTGGGAACCGCTTGCGTAGCCCCACAGACCTGGGGGCTGCAGGCTTTGCTGCTGCCTTCAGCCTCAAAGCCACCCTTTCCCACTTGGCACCGCACCAGGCAACAAAATGGCCTATGGCTGGAGATGGGTCCCATGCCCAAAGAGCCAGCAGGGAAAACTATGCCTTGTTCTAAAGCTCTTTGGGAACCGCTTGCATAGCCCCACAGACCTGGGGGCTGCAGGCTTTGCAGCTGCCTTCAGCCTCAAAGCCACCCTTTCCCACTTGGCGACGCGCCAGGCACAAAAATGGCCTATGGCTGCAGATGGGTCCCCCGCCCAAAGAGCCAGCAGGGAAAACTATGCCTTGTTCTAAAGCTCTTTGGGAACCGCATGCGTAGCCCCACAGACCTGGGGGCTGCGGGCCTTCCTGCTGCCTTCAGCCTCGACACCACCCTTTCCCACTTGGCGCCGCATCAGGCACAAAAATGGCCATACAGCTGGAGATGGGTCCCCCGCCCAAAGAGCCAGCAGGGAAAAATATGCCTTGTTCTAAAGCTCTTTGGGAACCGCTTGCGTAGCCCCACAGACCTGGGGGCTGCGGGCTTTCCTGCTGCCTTCAGACTCGACACCACCCTTTCCCACTTGGCGCCGCGCCAGGCACAAAAATGGCCATACGGCTGGAGATGGGTCCCCCGCCCAAAGAGCCAGCAGGGAAAACTATGCCTTGTTCTAAAGCTCTTTGGGAACCGCTTGTGTAGCCCCACAGACCTGGGGCTGCAGGCTTTCCTGCTGCCTTCAGCCTCAAAGCCATCCTTTCCCACTTGGCGCCGCATCAGGCACAAAAATGGCCTATGGCTGGAGATAGGTCCCATGCCCTAAGAGCCAGCAGGGAAAACTATGCCTTGTTCTAAAGCTCTTTGGGAACCTCTTGCTTGCCCCACAGACCTGGGGGCTGCAGGCTTTGCTGCTGCCTTCAGCCTCAAAGCCACCCTTTCCCACTTGGCACTGCACCAGGCACAAAAATGGCCATAGGGCTGTAGATGGGTCCCCTGCCAAAAGAGCCAGCAGGGAAAACTATGCCTTGTTCTAAAGCTCTTTGGGAACCGCTTGCGTAGCCCCACAGACCTGGGGGCTGCGGGCTTTCCTGCTGCCTTCAGACTCGACACCACCCTTTCCCACTTGGCGCCGCGCCAGGCACAAAAATGGCCATACGGCTGGAGATGGGTCCCCTGCCCAAAGAGCCAGCAGGGAAAACTATGCCTTGTTCTAAAGCTCTTTGGGAACCGCTTGCGTAGCTGCACAGACCTGGGGCTGCAGGCTCTCCTGCTGCCTTCAGCCTCGACACCACCCTTTCCCACTTGGCGCCGCGCCAGGCACAAAAATGGCCATACGGCTGGAGAAGTGTCCCCCGCCCAAAGAACAAGCAGGGAAAACTATGCCTTGTTCTAAAGCTCTTTGGGAACCGCTTGCGTAGCCCTACAGACCTGGGGGTGCAGGCTGTGCTGCTGCCTTCAGCCTCAAAGCCACCCTTTCCCACTTGGCGCCGTGCTAGGCACAAAAATGGCCTATGGCTGGAGATGGGTCCCCCGCCCAAAGAGCCAGCAGGGAAAACTATGCCTTGTTCTAAAGCTCTTTGGGAACCGCTTGCATAGCTCACAGACCTGGGGGCTGCAGGCTTTCCTGCTGCCTTCAGCCTCAAAGCCATCCTTTCCCACTTGGCGCCGAATCAGGCACAAAAATGGCCTATGGCTGGAGATGGGTCCCATGCCCTAAGAGCCAGCAGGGAAAACTATGCCTTGTTCTAAAGCTCTTTGGGAACCTCTTGCTTGCCCCACAGACCTGGGGGCTGCAGGCTTTGCTGCTGCCTTCAGCCTCAAAGCCACCCTTTCCCACTTGGCGCCGCACCAGGCACAAAAATGGCCATACGGCTGGAGATGGGTCCCCTGCCAAAAGAGCCAGCAGGGAAAACTATGCCTTGTTCTAAAGCTCTTTGGGAACCGCTTGCGTATCCGCACAGACCTGGGGGCTGCAGGCTTTCCTGCTGCCTTCAGCCTCGACACCACCCTTTCCCACTTGGCGCCGCGCCAGGCACAAAAATGGCCATACGGCTGGAGATGGTTCCCCCGCCCAAAGAGCCAGCAGGGAAAACTATGCCTTGTTCTAAAGCTCTTTGGGAACCTCTTGCTTGCCCCACAGACCAGGGGCCTGCAGGGTTTCCTGCTGCCTTCAGCCTCAAAGCCACCCTTTCCCACTTGGCGCCCCATCAGGCACAAAAATGGCCTATGGCTGGAGATGGGTCCCATGCCCTAAGAGCCAGCAGGGAAAACTATGCCTTGTTCTAAAGCTCTTTGGGAACCGCTTGCGTAGCCCCACAGAACTGGGGGCTGCAGGCTTTCCTGCTGCCTTCAGCCTCAAAGCCACCCTTTCCCACTTGGCACTGCGCCAGGCACAAAAATGGCCTATGGCTGGAGATGGGTCCCCCGCCCAAAGAGCCAGCAGGGAAAACTATGCCTTGTTCTAAAGCTCTTTGGGAACCGCTTGCGTAGCCCCACAGACCTGGGGGCTGCGGGCTTTCCTGCTGCCTTCAGACTTGACACCACCCTTTCCCACTTGGAACTGCGCCAGGCACAAAAATGGCCATACGACTGGAGATGGGTCCCCCGCCCAAAGAGCCAGCAGGGAAAACTATGCCTTGTTCTAAAGCTCTTTGGGAACCGCTTGCGTAGCCGCACAGACCTGGGGCTGCAGGCTCTCCTGCTGCCTTCAGCCTCGACAACACCCTTTCCCACTTGGCGCCGCGCTAGGCACAAAAATGGCCTATGGCTGGAGATGGGTCTCCCCCCCAAAGAGCCAGCAGGGAAAACTATGCCTTGTTCTAAAGCTCTTTGGGAACCGCTTGCGTAGCCCCACAGACCTGGGGGCTGCGGGCTTTCCTGCTGCCTTCAGACTCGACACGACCCTTTCCCACTTGGCGACGCGCCAGGCACAAAAATGGCCATACGGCTGGAGATGGTTCCCCCGCCCAAAGAGCCAGCAGGGAAAACTATGCCTTGTTCTAAAGGTCTTTGGGAACCACTTGCGTAGCCCCACAGACCTGGGGGCTGTGGGCTTTCCTGCTGCCTTCAGCCTCGACACCACCCTTTCCCACTTGGCGCCGCGCCAGGCACAAAAATGGCCATACGGCTGGAGAAGTGTCCCCCGCCCAAAGAACAAGCAGGGAAAACTATGCCTTGTTCTAAAGCTCTTTGTGAACCGCTTGCGTAGCCCTACAGACCTGGGGGCTGCGGGCTTTGGTGCTGCCTTCAGCCTCGACACCACCCTTTCCCACTTGGCGCCGCGCCAGGCACAAAAATGGCCATACGGCTGGAGATGGGTCCCCCGCCCAAAGAGCCAGCAGGGAAAACTATGCCTTGTTCTAAAGCTCTTTGGGAACCGCTTGCGTAGCCCCACAGACCTGGGGGCTGTGTGCTTTCCTGCTGCCTTCAGCCTCAAAGCCACCCTTTCCCACTTTGCGCCGCGCTAGGCACAAAAATGGCCTATGGCTGGAGATGGGTCTCCTGCCCAAAGAGCCAGCAGGGAAAACTATGCCTTGTTCTAAAGCTCTTTGGGAACCGCTTGCGTAGCCCCACAGACCTGGGGGCTGCGGGCTTTGCTGCTGCCTTCAGCCTCAAAGCCACCCTTTCCCACTTGGCACTGCGCCAGGCACAAAAATGGCCTATGGCTGGAGATGGGTCCCCCGCCCAAAGAGCCAGCAGGGAAAACTATGCCTTGTTCTAAAGCTCTTTGGGAACCGCTTGCGTAGCCCCACAGACCTGGGGGCTGCGGGCTTTCCTGCTGCCTTCAGCCTCGACACCACCCTTTCCCACTTGGCGCCGCGCCAGGCACAAAAATAACCATACGGCTGGAGATGGGTCCCCCGCCCAAAGAGCCAGCAGGGAAAACTATGCCTTGTTCTAAAGCTCTTTGGGAACCGCTTGCGTAGCCCCACAGACCTGGGGGCTGCGGGCTTTCCTGCTGCCTTCAGACTCGACACCACCCTTTCCCACTTGGCGCCGCGCCAGGCACAAAAATGGCCATATGGCTGGAGATGGGTCCCCCGCCCAAAGAACAAGCAGGGAAAACTATGCCTTGTTCTAAAGCTCTTTGGGAACCGCTTGCGTAGCCCCACAGACCTGGGGGCTGCAGGCTTTCCTGCTGCCTTCAGCCTCAAAGCCACCCTTTCCCACTTGGCGACGCGCCAGGCACAAAAATGGCCATACGGCTGGAGATGGTTCCCCCGCCCAAAGAGCCAGCAGGGAAAACTATGCCTTGTTCTAAAGCTCTTTGGGAACCGCTTGCGTAGCCCCACAGACCTGGGGGCTGTGGGCTTTCCTGCTGCCTTCAGCCTCGACACCACCCTTTCCCACTTGGCGCCGCGCCAGGCACAAAAATGGCCATACGGCTGGAGATGGGTCCCATGCCCAAAGAGCCAGCAGGGAAAACTATGCCTTGTTCTAAAGCTCTTTGGGAACCGCTTGCGTAGCCCCACAGACCTGGGGGGCTGTGTGCTTTCCTGCTGCCTTCAGCCTCAAAGCCACCCTTTCCCACTTGGCGCCGCGCTAGGCACAAAAATGGCCTATGGCTGGAGATGGGTCTCCTGCCCAAAGAGCCAGCAGGGAAAACTATGCCTTGTTCTAAAGCTCTTTGGGAACCGCTTGCGTAGCCCCACAGACCTGGGGGCTGCGGGCTTTCCTGCTGCCTTCAGCCTCGACACCACCCTTTCCCACTTGGCGCCGCGCCAGGCACAAAAATGACCATACGGCTGGAGATGGTTCCCCCGCCCAAAGAGCCAGCAGGGAAAACTATGCCTTGTTCTAAAGCTCTTTGGGAACCGCTTGCGTAGCCCTACAGACCTGGGGGCTGCGGGCTTTCCGGCTGCCTTCAGCCTCGACACCACCCTTTCCCACTTGGCGCCGCGCCAGGCACAAAAATGGCCATACGGCTGGAGATGGGTCCCCCGCCCAAAGAGCCAGCAGGGAAAACTATGCCTTGTTCTAAAGCTCTTTGGGAACCGCTTGCGTAGCCCCACAGACCTGGGGCCTGCAGGGTTTCCTGCTGCCTTCAGCCTCAAAGCCACCCTTTCCCACTTGGCGCCCCACCAGGCACAAAAATGGCCTATGGCTGGAGATGGGTCCCATGCCCTAAGAGCCATCAGGGAAAATTATGCCTTCTCCTAAAGCTGTTTGGGAACCGCTTGCGTAGCCCCACAGACCTGGGGGCTGCAGGCTTTGCTGCTGCCTTCAGCCTCAAAGCCACCCTTTCCCACTTGGCACCGCACCAGGCACCAAAATGGCCTATGGCTGGAGATGGGTCCCATGCCCAAAGAGCCATCAGGGAAAACTATGCCTTGTTCTAAAGCTCTTTGGGAACCGCTTGCATAGCCCCACAGACCTGGGGGCTGCAGGCTTTGCTGCTGCCTTCAGCCTCAAAGCCACCCTTTCCCACTTGGCGACGCGCCAGGCACAAAAATGGCCATACGGCTGGAGATGGGTCCCCCGCCCAAAGAGCCAGCAGGGAAAACTATGCCTTGTTCTAAAGCTCTTTGGGAACCGCATGAGTAGCCACACAGACCTGGGGGCTGCGGGCCTTCCTGCTGCCTTCAGCCTCGACACCACCCTTTCCCACTTGGCGCCGCGCCAGGCACAAAAATGGCCATACAGCTGGAGATGGGTCCCCCGCCCAAAGAGCCAGCAGGGAAAACTATGCCTTGTTCTAAAGCTCTTTGGGAACCGCTTGCGTAGCCCCACAGACCTGGGGGCTGCGGGCTTTGCTGCTGCCTTCAGACTCGACACCACCCTTTCCCACTTGGCGCCGCGCCAGGCACAAAAATGGCCATACGGCTGGAGATGGGTCCCCCGCCCAAAGAGCCAGCAGGGAAAACTATGCCTTGTTCTAAAGCTCTTTGGGAACCGCTTGTGTAGCCCCACAGACCTGGGGGTGGAGGCTTTGCTGTTGCCTTCAGCCTCGACACCACCCTTTCCCACTTGGCGCCGCGCCAGGCACAAAAATGGCCATACGGCTGGAGATGGGTCCCCCGCCCAAAGAACAAGCAGGGAAAACTATGCCTTGTTCTAAATCTCTTTGGGAACCGCTTGTGTAGCCCCACAGACCTGGGGGCTGCAGGCTTTCCTGCTGCCTTCAGCCTCGACACCACCCTTTCCCACTTGGCGCCGCGCTAGGCACAAAAATGGCCTGTGGCTGGAGATGGGTCTCCCCCCCAAAGAGCCAGCAGGGAAAACTATGCCTTGTTCTAAAGCTCTTTGGGAACCGCTTGCGTAGCCCCACAGACCTGGGGGCTGCGGGCTTTCCTGCTGCCTTCAGCCTCGACACCACCCTTTCCCACTTGGCGCCGCGCCAGGCACAAAAATGACCATACGGCTGGAGATGGGTCCCCCGCCCAAAGAGCCAGCAGGGAAAACTATGCCTTGTTCTAAAGCTCTTTGGGAACCGCT
Organism: Rissa tridactyla; assembly: GCF_028500815.1. Taxonomy (NCBI): domain Eukaryota; kingdom Metazoa; phylum Chordata; class Aves; order Charadriiformes; family Laridae; genus Rissa; species Rissa tridactyla. The sequence continues at coordinate 8,973,407 of NC_071483.1, forward strand.
TGCGTAGCCCCACAGACCTGGGGGCTGCGGGCTTTCCTGCTGCCTTCAGCCTCGACACCACCCTTTCCCACTTGGCGCCGCGCCAGGCACAAAAATGGCCATACGGCTGGAGATGGGTCCCCCGCCCAAAGAGCCAGCAGGGAAAACTATGCCTTGTTCTAAAGCTCTTTGGGAACCGCTTGCGTAGCCCCACAGACCTGGGGTCTGCAGGGTTTCCTGCTGCCTTCAGCCTCAAAGCCACCCTTTCCCACTTGGCGCCCCATCAGGCACAAAAATGGCCTATGGCTGGAGATGGGTCCCATGCCCTAAGAGCCATCAGGGAAAATTATGCCTTCTCCTAAAGCTCTTTGGGAACCGCTTGCGTAGCCCCACAGACCTGGGCCTGCAGGCTTTGCTGCTGCCTTCAGCCTCAAAGCCACCCTTTCCCACTTGGCACCGCACCAGGCACAAAAATGGCCTATGGCTGGAGATGGGTCCCATGCCCAAAGAGCCATCAGGGAAAACTATGCCTTGTTCTAAAGCTCTTTGGGAACCGCTTGCGTAGCCCCACAGACCTGGGGGCTGCAGGCTTTGCTGCTGCCTTCAGCCTCAAAGCCACCCTTTCCCACTTGGCGCCGCGCCAGGCACAAAAAGGGCCATACGGCTGGAGATGGTTCCCCCGCCCAAAGAGCCAGCAGGGAAAACTATGCCTTGTTCTAAAGCTCTTTGGGAACCGCTTGCGTAGCCCCACAGACCTGGGGGCTGCGGGCTTTCCTGCTGCCTTCAGCCTCAAACCACCTTTTCCCACTTGGCGCCGCGCCAGGCACAAAAATGGCCATACGGCTGGAGATGGGTCCCATGCCCAAAGAGCCAGCAGGGAAAACTATGCCTTGTTCTAAAGCTCTTTGGGAACCGCTTGCGTAGCCCCACAGACCTGGGGGCTGCGGGCTTTCCTGCTGCCTTCAGCCTCAAAGCCACCCTTTCCCACTTGGCACTGCGCCAGGCACCAAAATGGCCTGTGGCTGGAGATGGGTCTCCCCCCCAAAGAGCCAGCAGGGAAAACTATGCCTTGTTCTAAAGCTCTTTGGGAACCGCTTGCGTAGCCCCACAGACCTGGGGGCTGCGGGCTTTCCTGCTGCCTTCAGCCTCGACACCACCCTTTCCCACTTGGCGCCGCGCCAGGCACAAAAATGACCATACGGCTGGAGATGGGTCCCCCGCCCAAAGAGCCAGCAGGGAAAACTATGCCTTGTTCTAAAGCTCTTTGGGAACCGCTTGCGTAGCCCCACAGACCTGGGGGCTGCGGGCTTTCCTGCTGCCTTCAGCCTCGACACCACCCTTTCCCACTTGGCGCCGCGCCAGGCACAAAAATGGCCATACGGCTGGAGATGGGTCCCCCGCCCAAAGAGCCAGCAGGGAAAACTATGCCTTGTTCTAAAGCTCTTTGGGAACCGCTTGCGTAGCCCCACAGACCTGGGGTCTGCAGGGTTTCCTGCTGCCTTCAGCCTCAAAGCCACCCTTTCCCACTTGGCGCCCCATCAGGCACAAAAATGGCCTATGGCTGGAGATGGGTCCCATGCCCTAAGAGCCATCAGGGAAAATTATGCCTTCTCCTAAAGCTCTTTGGGAACCGCTTGCGTAGCCCCACAGACCTGGGGGCTGCAGGCTTGCTGCTGCTGCCTTCAGCCTCAAAGCCACCCTTTCCCACTTGGCACCGCACCAGGCACCAAAATGGCCTATGGCTGGAGATGGGTCCCATGCCCAAAGAGCCAGCAGGGAAAACTATGCCTTGTTCTAAAGCTCTTTGGGAACCGCTTGCATAGCCCCGCAGACCTGGGGGCTGCAGGCTTTGCTGCTGCCTTCAGCCTCAAAGCCACCCTTTCCCACTTGGCGCCGCGCCAGGCACAAAAATGGCCTATGGCTGCAGATGGGTCCCCCGCCCAAAGAGCCATCAGGGAAAACTATGCCTTGTTCTAAAGCTCTTTGGGAACCGCATGAGTAGCCACACAGACCTGGGGGCTGCGGGCCTTCCTGCTGCCTTCAGCCTCGACACCACCCTTTCCCACTTGGCGCTGCGCCAGGCACAAAAATGGCCATACAGCTGGAGATGGGTCCCCCGCCCAAAGAACAAGCAGGGAAAACTATGCCTTGTTCTAAAGCTCTTTGGGAACCGCTTGCGTAGCCCCACAGACCTGGGGGCTGCAGGCTTTGCTGCTGCCTTCAGCCTCGACACCACCCTTTCCCACTTGGCGCCGCGCCAGGCACAAAAATGGCCATACGGCTTGAGATGGGTCTCCGGCCAAAAGAGCCAGCAGGGAAAACTATGCCTTGTTCTAAAGCTCTTTGGGAACCGCTTGCGTACCCCCACAGACCTGGGGGCTGCGGGCTTTCCTGCTGCCTTCAGACTCGACATCACCCTTTCCCACTTGGCGCCGCGCCAGGCTCAAAAATGGCCATACGGCTGGAGATGGTTCCCCCGCCCAAAGAGCCAGCAGGGAAAACTATGCCTTGTTCTAAAGCTCTTTGGGAACCGCTTGCATAGCCCCACAGACGTGGGGGCTGCGGGCTTTCCTGCTGCCTTCAGCCTCGACACCACCCTTTCCCACTTGGCGCCGCGCCTGGCACAAAAATGGCCTATGGCTGGAGATGGGTCCCCCGCCCAAAGAGCCAGCAGGGAAAACAAGGCCTTGTTCTAAAGCTCTTTGGGAACTGCTTGCGTAGCCCCACAGACCTGGGGGCTGCGTGCTTTCCTGCTGCCTTCAGCCTCAAAGCCACCCTTTCCCACTTGGCGCCGCGCCAGGCACAAAAATGGCCATACGGCTGGAAATGGGTCCCCTGCCCAAAGAGCCAGCAGGGAAAACTATGCCTTGTTCTAAAGCTCTTTGGGAACCGCTTGCGTAGCCGCACAGACCTGGGGCTGCAGGCTCTCCTGCTGCCTTCAGCCTCGACAACACCCTTTCCCACTTGGCGCCGCGCTAGGCACAAAAATGGCCTATGGCTGGAGATGGGTCTCCCCCCCAAAGAGCCAGCAGGGAAAACTATGCCTTGTTCTAAAGCTCTTTGGGAACCGCTTGCGTAGCCCCACAGACCTGGGGGCTGCGGGCTTTCCTGCTGCCTCCAGACTCGACACCACCCTTTCCCACTTGGCGCCGCGCCAGGCACAAAAATGGCCATACGGCTGGAGATGGTTCCCCCGCCCAAAGAGCCAGCAGGGAAAACTATGCCTTGTTCTAAAGGTCTTTGGGAACCACTTGCGTAGCCCCACAGACCTGGGGGCTGTGGGCTTTCCTGCTGCCTTCAGACTCGACACCACCCTTTCCCACTTGGCGCCGCGCCAGGCACAAAAATGGCCATACGGCTGGAGAAGTGTCCCCCGCCCAAAGAACAAGCAGGGAAAATTATGCCTTGTTCTAAAGCTCTTTGGGAACCGCTTGCCTAGCCCTACAGACCTGGGGGCTGCGGGCTTTGCTGCTGCCTTCAGCCTCGACACCACCCTTTCCCACTTGGCGCCGCGCCAGGCACAAAAATGGCCATACGGCTGGAGATGGGTCCCCTGCCCAAAGAGCCAGCAGGGAAAACTATGCCTTGTTCTAAAGCTCTTTGGGAACCGCATGCGTAGCCCCACAGACCTGGGGGCTGCGGGCCTTCCTGCTGCCTTCAGCCTCGACACCACCCTTTCCCACTTGGCGCCGCGCCAGGCACAAAAATGGCCATACAGCTGGAGATGGGTCCCCCGCCCAAAGAGCCAGCAGGGAAAACTATGCCTTGTTCTAAAGCTCTTTGGGAACCGCTTGCGTAGCCCCACAGACCTGGGGGCTGCGGGCTTTCCTGCTGCCTTCAGCCTCGACACCACCCTTTCCCACTTGGCGCCGCGCCAGGCACAAAAATGGCCATACGGCTGGAGATGGGTCCCCTGCCCAAAGAGCCAGCAGGGAAAACTATGCCTTGTTCTAAAGCTCTTTGGGAACCGCTTGCGTAGCCCCACAGACCTGGGGGCTGTGTGCTTTCCTGCTGCCTTCAGCCTCAAAGCCACCCTTTCCCACTTGGCGCCGCGCTAGGCACAAAAATGGCCTATGGCTGGAGATGGGTCTCCTGCCCAAAGAGCCAGCAGGGAAAACTATGCCTTGTTCTAAAGCTCTTTGGGAACCGCTTGCGTAGCCCCACAGACCTGGGGGCTGCGTGCTTTCCTGCTGCCTTCAGCCTCAAAGCCACCCTTTCCCACTTGGCGCCGCGCCAGGCACAAAAATGACCATACGGCTGGAGATGGGTCCCCCGCCCAAAGAACAAGCAGGGAAAACTATGCCTTGTTCTAAAGCTCTTTGGGAACCGCTTGCGTAGCCCCACAGACCTTGGGGCTGCGGGCTTTCCTGCTGCCTTCAGCCTCAAAGCCACCCTTTCCCACTTGGCGCCGCGCCAGGCACAAAAATGGCCATACGGCTGGAGATGGGTCCCATGCCCAAAGAGCCAGCAGGGAAAACTATGCCTTGTTCTAAAGCTCTTTGGGAACCGCTTGCGTAGCCCCACAGACCTGGGGGCTGCAGGCTTTGCTGCTGCCTTCAGCCTCAAAGCCACCTTTTCCCACTTGGCATCGCGCCAGGCACAAAAATGGCCTATGGCTGGAGATGGGTCCCCTGCCCAAAGAGCCATCAGGGAAAACTATGCCTTGTTCTAAAGCTCTTTGGGAACCGCTTGCGTAGCCCCACAGACCTGGGGGCTGCGGGCTTTCCTGCTGCATTCAGCCTCGACACCACCCTTTCCCACTTGGCGCCGCGCCAGGCACAAAAATGACCATACGGCTGGAGATGGGTCCCCCGCCCAAAGAGCCAGCAGGGAAAACTATGCCTTGTTCTAAAGCTCTTTGGGAACCGCTTGCGTAGCCCCACAGACCTGGGGGCTGTGTGCTTTCCTGCTGCCTTCAGCCTCAAAGCCACCCTTTCCCACTTGGCGCCGCGCTAGGCACAAAAATGGCCTATGGCTGGAGATGGGTCTCCTGCCCAAAGAGCCAGCAGGGAAAACTATGCCTTGTTCTAAAGCTCTTTGGGAACCGCTTGCGTAGCCCCACAGACCTGGGGGCTGCGTGCTTTCCTGCTGCCTTCAGCCTCAAAGCCACCCTTTCCCACTTGGCGCCGCGCCAGGCACAAAAATGACCATACGGCTGGAGATGGGTCCCCCGCCCAAAGAGCCAGCAGGGAAAATTATGCCTTGTTCTAAAGCTCTTTGGGAACCGCTTGCGTAGCCCCACAGACCTGGGGGCTGCGGGCTTTCCTGCTGCCTTCAGCCTCAAAGCCACCCTTTCCCACTTGGCGCCGCGCCAGGCACAAAAATGGCCATACGGCTGGAGATGGGTCTCCTGCCCAAAGAGCCAGCAGGGAAAACTATGCCTTGTTCTAAAGCTCTTTGGGAACCGCTTGCGTAGCCCCACAGACCTGGGGGCTGCGGGCTTTCCTGCTGCATTCAGCCTCGACACCACCCTTTCCCACTTGGCGCCGCGCCAGGCACAAAAATGACCATACGGCTGGAGATGGGTCCCCCGCCCAAAGAGCCAGCAGGGAAAACTATGCCTTGTTCTAAAGCTCTTTGGGAACCGCTTGCGTAGCCCCACAGACCTGGGGGCTGCGGGCTTTCCTGCTGCCTTCAGCCTCAAAGCCACCCTTTCCCACTTGGCGCCGCGCCAGGCACAAAAATGGCCATACGGCTGGAGATGGGTCCCATGCCCAAAGAGCCAGCAGGGAAAACTATGCCTTGTTCTAAAGCTCTTTGGGAACCGCTTGCGTAGCCCCACAGACCTGGGGGCTGCAGGCTTTGCTGCTGCCTTCAGCCTCAAAGCCACCTTTTCCCACTTGGCATCGCGCCAGGCACAAAAATGGCCTATGGCTGGAGATGGGTCCCCTGCCCAAAGAGCCATCAGGGAAAACTATGCCTTGTTCTAAAGCTCTTTGGGAACCGCTTGCGTAGCCCTACAGACCTGGGGGCTGCGGGCTTTCCTGCTGCATTCAGCCTCGACACCACCCTTTCCCACTTGGCGCCGCGCCAGGCACAAAAATGACCATACGGCTGGAGATGGGTCCCCCGCCCAAAGAGCCAGCAGGGAAAACTATGCCTTGTTCTAAAGCTCTTTGGGAACCGCTTGCGTAGCCCTACAGACCTGGGGGCTGCGGGCTTTCCTGCTGCCTTCAGCCTCGACACCACCCTTTCCCACTTGGCGCCGCGCCAGGCACAAAAATGGCCATACGGCTGGAGATGGGTCCCCCGCCCAAAGAGCCAGCAGGGAAAACTATGCCTTGTTCTAAAGCTCTTTGGGAACCGCTTGCGTAGCCCCACAGACCTGGGGCCTGCAGGGTTTCCTGCTGCCTTCAGCCTCAAAGCCACCCTTTCCCACTTGGCGCCCCATCAGGCACCAAAATGGCCTATGGCTGGAGATGGGTCCCATGCCCAAAGAGCCAGCAGGGAAAACTATGCCTTGTTCTAAAGCTCTTTGGGAACCGCTTGCATAGCCCCACAGACCTGGGGGCTGCAGGCTTTGCTGCTGCCTTCAGCCTCAAAGCCACCCTTTCCCACTTGGCGCCGCGCCAGGCACAAAAATGGCCATACAGCTGGAGATGGGTCCCCCGCCCAAAGAGCCAGCAGGGAAAACTATGCCTTGTTCTAAAGCTCTTTGGGAACCGCTTGCGTAGCCCCACAGACCTGGGGGCTGCAGGCTTTCCTGCTGCCTTCAGCCTCGTCACCACCCTTTCCCACTTGGCGCCGCGCCAGGCACAAAAATGGCCATACGGCTGGAGATGGGTCCCATGCCCAAAGAGCCAGCAGGGAAAACTATGCCTTGTTCTAAAGCTCTTTGGGAACCGCTTGCGTAGCCCCACAGACCTGGGGGCTGCAGGCTTTGCTGCTGCCTTCAGCCTCAAAGCCACCCTTTCCCACTTGGCGCCGCGCCAGGCACAAAAATGGCCATACAGCTGGAGATGGGTCCCCCGCCCAAAGAGCCAGCAGGGAAAACTATGCCTTGTTCTAAAGCTCTTTGGGAACCGCTTGCGTAGCCCCACAGACCTGGGGGCTGCGGGCTTTCCTGCTGCCTTCAGACTCGACACCACCCTTTCCCACTTGGCGCCGCGCCAGGCTCAAAAATGGCCATACGGCTGGAGATGGGTCCCCCGCCCAAAGAGCCAGCAGGGAAAACTATGCCTTGTTCTAAAGCTCTTTGGGAACCGCTTGTGTAGCCCCACAGACCTGGGGGTGGAGGCTTTGCTGTTGCCTTCAGCCTCAAAACCACCCTTTCCCACTTGGCGCCGCGCCAGGCACAAAAATGGCCATACGGCTGGAGATGGGTCCCCCGCCCAAAGAACAAGCAGGGAAAACTATGCCTTGTTCTAAAGCTCTTTGGGAACCGCTTGCGTAGCCCCACAGACCTGGGGGCTGCAGGCTTTGCTGCTGCCTTCAGCCTCGACACCACCCTTTCCCACTTGGCGCCGCGCTAGGCACAAAAATGGCCTGTGGCTGGAGATGGGTCCCCCGCCCAAAGAGCCAGCAGGGAAAACTATGCCTTGTTCTAAAGCTCTTTGGGAACCGCTTGCATAGCCACACAGACCTGGGGGCTGCGGGCTTTCCTGCTGCCTTCAGACTCGACACCACCCTTTCCCACTTGGCGCCGCGCCAGGCATAAAATGACCATATGGCTGGAGATGGGTCCCCCGCCCAAAGAGCCAGCAGGGAAAACTATGCCTTGTTCTAAAGCTCTTTGGGAACCGCTTGCGTAGCCGCACAGACCTGGGGGCTGCAGGCTTTCCTGCTGCCTTCAGCCTCAAAGCCACCCTTTCCCACTTGGCACTGCGCCAGGCACAAAAATGGCCTATGGCTGGAGATGGGTCCCCCGCCCAAAGAGCCAGCAGGGAAAACTATGCCTTGTTCTAAAGCTCTTTGGGAACCGCTTGCGTAGCCCCACAGACCTGGGGGCTGCGGGCTTTGCTGCTGCCTTCAGCCTCGTCACCACCCTTTCCCACTTGGCGCCGCGCCAGGCACAAAAATGGCCATATGGCTGGAGATGGGTCCCCCGCCCAAAGAGCCAGCAGGGAAAACTATGCCTTGTTCTAAAGCTCTTTGGGAACCGCTTGCGTAGCCCCACAGACCTGGGGGCTGCAGGCTTTGCTGCTGCCTTCAGCCTCAAAGCCACCTTTTCCCACTTGGCATCGCGCCAGGCACAAAAATGGCCTATGGCTGGAGATGGGTCCCCTGCCCAAAGAGCCATCAGGGAAAACTATGCCTTGTTCTAAAGCTCTTTGGGAACCGCTTGCGTAGCCCCACAGACCTGGGGGCTGCGTGCTTTCCTGCTGCCTTCAGCCTCAAAGCCACCCTTTCCCACTTGGCGCCCCATCAGGCACAAAAATGACCATACGGCTGGAGATGGGTCCCCCGCCCAAAGAGCCAGCAGGGAAAACTATGCCTTGTTCTAAAGCTCTTTGGGAACCGCTTGCGTAGCCCCACAGACCTGGGGGCTGCGGGCTTTCCTGCTGCCTTCAGCCTCAAAGCCACCCTTTCCCACTTGGCGCCGCGCCAGGCACAAAAATGGCCATACGGCTGGAGATGGGTCCCATGCCCAAAGAGCCAGCAGGGAAAACTATGCCTTGTTCTAAAGCTCTTTGGGAACCGCTTGCGTAGCCCCACAGACCTGGGGGCTGCAGGCTTTGCTGCTGCCTTCAGCCTCAAAGCCACCTTTTCCCACTTGGCATCGCGCCAGGCACAAAAATGGCCTATGGCTGGAGATGGGTCCCCCGCCCAAAGAGCCAGCAGGGAAAACTATGCCTTGTTCTAAAGCTCTTTGGGAACCGCTTGCGTAGCCCTACAGACCTGGGGGCTGCGGGCTTTCCTGCTGCCTTCAGCCTCGACACCACCCTTTCCCACTTGGCGCCGCGCCAGGCACAAAAATGGCCATACGGCTGGAGATGGGTCCCCCGCCCAAAGAGCCAGCAGGGAAAACTATGTCTTGTTCTAAAGCTCTTTGGGAACCGCTTGCGTAGCCCCACAGACCTGGGGCCTGCAGGGTTTCCTGCTGCCTTCAGCCTCAAAGCCACCCTTTCCCACTTGGCGCCCCATCAGGCACAAAAATGGCCTATGGCTGGAGATGGGTCCCATGCCCTAAGAGCCATCAGGGAAAATTATGCCTTGTTCTAAAGCTCTTTGGGAACCGCTTGCGTAGCCCCACAGACCTGGGGGCTGCAGGCTTTGCTGCTGCCTTCAGCCTCAAAGCCACCCTTTCCCACTTGGCACCGCACCAGGCACCAAAATGGCCTATGGCTGGAGATGGGTCTCCTGCCCAAAGAGCCAGCAGGGAAAACTATGCCTTGTTCTAAAGCTCTTTGGGAACCGCTTGCGTAGCCCCACAGACCTGGGGGCTGCAGGCTTTGCTGCTGCCTTCAGCCTCAAAGCCACCCTTTCCCACTTGGCGCCGCGCCAGGCACAAAAATGGCCATAGAGCTGGAGATGGGTCCCCCGCCCAAAGAGCCAGCAGGGAAAACTATGCCTTGTTCTAAAGCTCTTTGGGAACCGCTTGCGTAGCCCTACAGACCTGGGGGCTGCGGGCTTTCCTGCTGCCTTCAGCCTCGACACCACCCTTTCCCACTTGGCGCCGCGCCAGGCACAAAAATGGCCATACGGCTGGAGATGGGTCCCCCGCCCAAAGAGCCAGCAGGGAAAACTATGCCTTGTTCTAAAGCTCTTTGGGAACCGCTTGCGTAGCCCCACAGACCTGGGGCCTGCAGGGTTTCCTGCTGCCTTCAGCCTCAAAGCCACCCTTTCCCACTTGGCGCCCCATCAGGCACAAAAATGGCCTATGGCTGGAGATGGGTCCCATGCCCTAAGAGCCATCAGGGAAAATTATGCCTTGTTCTAAAGCTCTTTGGGAACCGCTTGCGTAGCCCCACAGACCTGGGGGCTGCAGGCTTTGCTGCTGCCTTCAGCCTCAAAGCCACCCTTTCCCACTTGGCACCGCACCAGGCACCAAAATGGCCTATGGCTGGAGATGGGTCCCATGCCCAAAGAGCCAGCAGGGAAAACTATGCCTTGTTCTAAAGCTCTTTGGGAACCGCTTGCATAGCCCCACAGACCTGGGGGCTGCAGGCTTTGCTGCTGCCTTCAGCCTCAAAGCCACCCTTTCCCACTTGGCGCCGCGCCAGGCACAAAAATGGCCATACAGCTGGAGATGGGTCCCATGCCCAAAGAGCCAGCAGGGAAAACTATGCCTTGTTCTAAAGCTCTTTGGGAACCGCTTGCGTAGCCCCACAGACCTGGGGGCTGCAGGCTTTCCTGCTGCCTTCAGCGTCGTCACCACCCTTTCCCACTTGGCGCCGCGCCAGGCACAAAAATGGCCATACGGCTGGAGATGGGTCCCATGCCCAAAGAGCCAGCAGGGAAAACTATGCCTTGTTCTAAAGCTCTTTGGGAACCGCTTGCGTAGCCCCACAGACCTGGGGGCTGCAGGCTTTGCTGCTGCCTTCAGCCTCAAAGCCACCTTTTCCCACTTGGCATCGCGCCAGGCACAAAAATGGCCTATGGCTGGAGATGGGTCCCCTGCCCAAAGAGCCATCAGGGAAAACTATGCCTTGTTCTAAAGCTCTTTGGGAACCGCTTGCGTAGCCCCACAGACCTGGGGGCTGCGGGCTTTCCTGCTGCATTCAGCCTCGACACCACCCTTTCCCACTTGGCGCCGCGCCAGGCACAAAAATGACCATACGGCTGGAGATGGGTCCCCCGCCCAAAGAGCCAGCAGGGAAAACTATGCCTTGTTCTAAAGCTCTTTGGGAACCGCTTGCGTAGCCCTACAGAACTGGGGGCTGCGGGCTTTCCTGCTGCCTTCAGCCTCGACACCACCCTTTCCCACTTGGCGTCGCGCCAGGCACAAAAATGGCCATACGGCTGGAGATGGGTCCCCCGCCCAAAGAGCCAGCAGGGAAAACTATGCCTTGTTCTAAAGCTCTTTGGGAACCGCTTGCGTAGCCCCACAGACCTGGGGCCTGCAGGGTTTCCTGCTGCCTTCAGCCTCAAAGCCACCCTTTCCCACTTGGCGCCCCATCAGGCACAAAAATGGCCTATGGCTGGAGATGGGTCCCATGCCCTAAGAGCCATCAGGGAAAATTATGCCTTCTCCTAAAGCTCTTTGGGAACCGCTTGCGTAGCCCCACAGACCTGGGGGCTGCAGGCTTTGCTGCTGCCTTCAGCCTCAAAGCCACCCTTTCCCACTTGGCACCGCACCAGGCACCAAAATGGCCTATGGCTGGAGATGGGTCCCATGCCCAAAGAGCCAGCAGGGAAAACTATGCCTTGTTCTAAAGCTCTTTGGGAACCGCTTGCACAGCCCCACAGACCTGGGGGCTGCAGGCTTTGCTGCTGCCTTCAGCCTCAAAGCCACCCTTTCCCACTTGGCGCCGCGCCAGGCACAAAAATGGCCATACAGCTGGAGATGGGTCCCCCGCCCAAAGAGCCAGCAGGGAAAACTATGCCTTGTTCTAAAGCTCTTTGGGAACCTTTTGCGTAGCCCCACAGACCTGGGGGCTGCGGGCTTTGCTGCTGCCTTCAGCCTCGTCACCACCCTTTCCCACTTGGCGCCGCGCCAGGCACAAAAATGGCCATACGGCTGGAGATGGGTCCCCCGCCCAAAGAGCCAGCAGGGAAAACTATGCCTTGTTCTAAAGCTCTTTGGGAACCGCTTGCGTAGCCCCACAGACCTGGGGGCTGCAGGCTTTGCTGCTGCCTTCAGCCTCAAAGCCACCTTTTCCCACTTGGCATCGCGCCAGGCACAAAAATGGCCTATGGCTGGAGATGGGTCCCCTGCCCTAAGAGCCAGCAGGGAAAACTATGCCTTGTTCTAAAGCTCTTTGGGAACCGCTTGCGTAGCCCCACAGACCTGGGGGCTGCGTGCTTTCCTGCTGCCTTCAGCCTCAAAGCCACCCTTTCCCACTTGGCGCCCCATCAGGCACAAAAATGGCCATACGGCTGGAATCGGTCCCCCGCCCAAAGAGCCAGCAGGGAAAACTATGCCTTGTTCTAAAGCTCTTTGGGAACCGCTTGCGTAGCCCCACAGACCTGGGGGCTGCGGGCTTTCCTGCTGCCTTCAGCCTCAAAGCCACCCTTTCCCACTTGGCGCCGCGCCAGGCATAAAAATGACCATATGGCTGGAGATGGGTCCCCCGCCCAAAGAGCCAGCAGGGAAAACTATGCCTTGTTCTAAAGCTCTTTGGGAACCGCTTGCGTAGCCGCACAGACCTGGGGGCTGCAGGCTTTCCTGCTGCCTTCAGCCTCAAAGCCACCCTTTCCCACTTGGCACTGCGCCAGGCACAAAAATGGCCTATGGCTGGAGATGGGTCCCCCGCCCAAAGAGCCAGCAGGGAAAACTATGCCTTGTTCTAAAGCTCTTTGGGAACCGCTTGCGTAGCCCCACAGACCTGGGGGCTGCGGGCTTTGCTGCTGCCTTCAGCCTCGTCACCACCCTTTCCCACTTGGCGCCGCGCCAGGCACAAAAATGGCCATATGGCTGGAGATGGGTCCCCCGCCCAAAGAGCCAGCAGGGAAAACTATGCCTTGTTCTAAAGCTCTTTGGGAACCGCTTGCGTAGCCCCACAGACCTGGGGGCTGCAGGCTTTGCTGCTGCCTTCAGCCTCAAAGCCACCTTTTCCCACTTGGCATCGCGCCAGGCACAAAAATGGCCTATGGCTGGAGATGGGTCCCCTGCCCAAAGAGCCAGCAGGGAAAACTATGCCTTGTTCTAAAGCTCTTTGGGAACCGCTTGCGTAGCCCCACAGACCTGGGGGCTGCGTGCTTTCCTGCTGCCTTCAGCCTCAAAGCCACCCTTTCCCACTTGGCGCCCCATCAGGCACAAAAATGACCATACGGCTGGAGATGGGTCCCCCGCCCAAAGAGCCAGCAGGGAAAACTATGCCTTGTTCTAAAGCTCTTTGGGAACCGCTTGCGTAGCCCCACAGACCTGGGGGCTGCGGGCTTTCCTGCTGCCTTCAGCCTCAAAGCCACCCTTTCCCACTTGGCGCCGCGCCAGGCACAAAAATGGCCATACGGCTGGAGATGGGTCCCATGCCCAAAGAGCCAGCAGGGAAAACTATGCCTTGTTCTAAAGCTCTTTGGGAACCGCTTGCGTAGCCCCACAGACCTGGGGGCTGCGGGCTTTCCTGCTGCCTTCAGCCTCAAAGCCACCTTTTCCCACTTGGCATCGCGCCAGGCACAAAAATGGCCTATGGCTGGAGATGGGTCCCCCGCCCAAAGAGCCAGCAGGGAAAACTATGCCTTGTTCTAAAGCTCTTTGGGAACCGCTTGCGTAGCCCTACAGACCTGGGGGCTGCGGGCTTTCCTGCTGCCTTCAGCCTCGACACCACCCTTTCCCACTTGGCGCCGCGCCAGGCACAAAAATGGCCATACGGCTGGAGATGGGTCCCCCGCCCAAAGAGCCAGCAGGGAAAACTATGCCTTGTTCTAAAGCTCTTTGGGAACCGCTTGCGTAGCCCCACAGACCTGGGGCCTGCAGGGTTTCCTGCTGCCTTCAGCCTCAAAGCCACCCTTTCCCACTTGGCGCCCCATCAGGCACAAAAATGGCCTATGGCTGGAGATGGGTCCCATGCCCTAAGAGCCATCAGGGAAAATTATGCCTTGTTCTAAAGCTCTTTGGGAACCGCTTGCGTAGCCCCACAGACCTGGGGGCTGCAGGCTTTGCTGCTGCCTTCAGCCTCAAAGCCACCCTTTCCCACTTGGCACCGCACCAGGCACCAAAATGGCCTATGGCTGGAGATGGGTCCCATGCCCAAAGAGCCAGCAGGGAAAACTATGCCTTGTTCTAAAGCTCTTTGGGAACCGCTTGCATAGCCCCACAGACCTGGGGGCTGCAGGCTTTGCTGCTGCCTTCAGCGTCAAAGCCACCCTTTCCCACTTGGCACCGCGCCAGGCACAAAAATGGCCATACGGCTGGAGATGGGTCCCCCGCCCAAAGAGCCAGCAGGGAAAACTATGCCTTGTTCTAAAGCTCTTTGGGAACCGCTTGCGTAGCCCTACAGACCTGGGGGCTGCGGGCTTTCCTGCTGCATTCAGCCTCGACACCACCCTTTCCCACTTGGCGCCGCCCCAGGCACAAAAATGACCATACGGCTGGAGATGGGTCCCCCGCCCAAAGAGCCAGCAGGGAAAACTATGCCTTGTTCTAAAGCTCTTTGGGAACCGCTTGCGTAGCCCTACAGACCTGGGGGCTGCGGGCTTTCCTGCTGCCTTCAGCCTCGACACCACCCTTTCCCACTTGGCGCCGCGCCAGGCACAAAAATGGCCATACGGCTGGAGATGGGTCCCCCCGCCCAAAGAGCCAGCAGGGAAAACTATGCCTTGTTCTAAAGCTCTTTGGGAACCGCTTGCGTAGCCCCACAGACCTGGGGCCTGCAGGGTTTCCTGCTGCCTTCAGCCTCAAAGCCACCCTTTCCCACTTGGCGCCCCATCAGGCACAAAAATGGCCTATGGCTGGAGATGGGTCCCCTGCCCAAAGAGCCATCAGGGAAAACTATGCCTTGTTCTAAAGCTCTTTGGGAACCGCTTGCATAGCCCCACAGACCTGGGGGCTGCAGGCTTTGCTGCTGCCTTCAGCCTCAAAGCCACCCTTTCCCACTTGGCGCCGCGCCAGGCACAAAAATGGCCATACAGCTGGAGATGGGTCCCCCGCCCAAAGAGCCAGCAGGGAAAACTATGCCTTGTTCTAAAGCTCTTTGGGAACCGCTTGCGTAGCCCCGCAGACCTGGGGGCTGCGGGCTTTGCTGCTGCCTTCAGCCTCGTCACCACCCTTTCCCACTTGGCGCCGCGCCAGGCACAAAAATGGCCATATGGCTGGAGATGGGTCCCCCGCCCAAAGAGCCAGCAGGGAAAACTATGCCTTGTTCTAAAGCTCTTTGGGAACCGCTTGCGTAGCCCCACAGACCTGGGGGCTGCAGGCTTTGCTGCTGCCTTCAGCCTCAAAGCCACCTTTTCCCACTTGGCATCGCGCCAGGCACAAAAATGGCCTATGGCTGGAGATGGGTCCCCTGCCCAAAGAGCCAGCAGGGAAAACTATGCCTTGTTCTAAAGCTCTTTGGGAACCGCTTGCGTAGCCCCACAGACCTGGGGGCTGCGTGCTTTCCTGCTGCCTTCAGCCTCAAAGCCACCCTTTCCCACTTGGCGCCCCATCAGGCACAAAAATGACCATACGGCTGGAGATGGGTCCCCCGCCCAAAGAGCCAGCAGGGAAAACTATGCCTTGTTCTAAAGCTCTTTGGGAACCGCTTGCGTAGCCCCACAGACCTGGGGGCTGCGGGCTTTCCTGCTGCATTCAGCCTCAAAGCCACCCTTTCCCACTTGGCGCCGCGCCAGGCACAAAAATGGCCATACGGCTGGAGATGGGTCCCATGCCCAAAGAGCCAGCAGGGAAAACTATGCCTTGTTCTAAAGCTCTTTGGGAACCGCTTGCGTAGCCCCACAGACCTGGGGGCTGCAGGCTTTCCTGCTGCCTTCAGCCTCAAAGCCACCTTTTCCCACTTGGCATCGCGCCAGGCACAAAAATGGCCTATGGCTGGAGATGGGTCCCCCGCCCAAAGAGCCAGCAGGGAAAACTATGCCTTGTTCTAAAGCTCTTTGGGAACCGCTTGCGTAGCCCTACAGACCTGGGGGCTGCGGGCTTTCCTGCTGCCTTCAGCCTCGACACCACCCTTTCCCACTTGGCGCCGCGCCAGGCACAAAAATGGCCATACGGCTGGAGATGGGTCCCCCGCCCAAAGAGCCAGCAGGGAAAATTATGCCTTGTTCTAAAGCTCTTTGGGAACCGCTTGCGTAGCCCCACAAACCTGGGGCCTGCAGGGTTTCCTGCTGCCTTCAGCCTCAAAGCCACCCTTTCCCACTTGGCGCCCCATCAGGCACAAAAATGGCCTATGGCTGGAGATGGGTCCCATGCCCTAAGAGCCATCAGGGAAAATTATGCCTTGTTCTAAAGCTCTTTGGGAACCGCTTGCGTAGCCCCACAGACCTGGGGGCTGCAGGCTTTGCTGCTGCCTTCAGCCTCAAAGCCACCCTTTCCCACTTGGCACCGCACCAGGCACCAAAATGGCCTATGGCTGGAGATGGGTCCCATGCCCAAAGAGCCAGCAGGGAAAACTATGCCTTGTTCTAAAGCTCTTTGGGAACCGCTTGCATAGCCCCACAGACCTGGGGGCTGCAGGCTTTGCTGCTGCCTTCAGCCTCAAAGCCACCCTTTCCCACTTGGCGCCGCGCCAGGCACAAAAATGGCCATACAGCTGGAGATGGGTCCCCCGCCCAAAGAGCCAGCAGGGAAAACTATGCCTTGTTCTAAAGCTCTTTGGGAACCGCTTGCGTAGCCCTACAGACCTGGGGGCTGCGGGCTTTCCTGCTGCCTTCAGCCTCGACACCACCCTTTCCCACTTGGCGCCGCGCCAGGCACAAAAATGGCCATACGGCTGGAGATGGGTCCCCCGCCCAAAGAGCCAGCAGGGAAAACTATGCCTTGTTCTAAAGCTCTTTGGGAACCGCTTGCGTAGCCCCACAGACCTGGGGCCTGCAGGGTTTCCTGCTGCCTTCAGCCTCAAAGCCACCCTTTCCCACTTGGCGCCCCATCAGGCACAAAAATGGCCTATGGCTGGAGATGGGTCCCATGCCCTAAGAGCCATCAGGGAAAATTATGCCTTGTTCTAAAGCTCTTTGGGAACCGCTTGCGTAGCCCCACAGACCTGGGGGCTGCAGGCTTTGCTGCTGCCTTCAGCCTCAAAGCCACCCTTTCCCACTTGGCACCGCACCAGGCACCAAAATGGCCTATGGCTGGAGATGGGTCCCATGCCCAAAGAGCCAGCAGGGAAAACTATGCCTTGTTCTAAAGCTCTTTGGGAACCGCTTGCATAGCCCCACAGACCTGGGGGCTGCAGGCTTTGCTGCTGCCTTCAGCCTCAAAGCCACCCTTTCCCACTTGGCGCCACGCCAGGCACAAAAATGGCCATACAGCTGGAGATGGGTCCCCCGCCCAAAGAGCCAGCAGGGAAAACTATGCCTTGTTCTAAAGCTCTTTGGGAACCGCTTGCGTAGCCCCACAGACCTGGGGGCTGCAGGCTTTCCTGCTGCCTTCAGCCTCGTCACCACCCTTTCCCACTTGGCGCCGCGCCAGGCACAAAAATGGCCATACGGTTGGAGATGGGTCCCATGCCCAAAGAGCCAGCAGGGAAAACTATGCCTTGTTCTAAAGCTCTTTGGGAACCGCTTGCGTAGCCCCACAGACCTGGGGGCTGCAGGCTTTGCTGCTGCCTTCAGCCTCAAAGCCACCTTTTCCCACTTGGCATCGCGCCAGGCACAAAAATGGCCTATGGCTGGAGATGGGTCCCCTGCCCAAAGAGCCATCAGGGAAAACTATGCCTTGTTCTAAAGCTCTTTGGGAACCGCTTGCGTAGCCCCACAGACCTGGGGGCTGCGGGCTTTCCTGCTGCATTCAGCCTCGACACCACCCTTTCCCACTTGGCGCCGCGCCAGGCACAAAAATGACCATACGGCTGGAGATGGGTCCCCCGCCCAAAGAGCCAGCAGGGAAAACTATGCCTTGTTCTAAAGCTCTTTGGGAACCGCTTGCGTAGCCCTACAGACCTGGGGGCTGCGGGCTTTCCTGCTGCCTTCAGCCTCGACACCACCCTTTCCCACTTGGCGCCGCGCCAGGCACAAAAATGGCCATACGGCTGGAGATGGGTCCCCCGCCCAAAGAGCCAGCAGGGAAAACTATGCCTTGTTCTAAAGCTCTTTGGGAACCGCTTGCGTAGCCCCACAGACCTGGGGCCTGCAGGGTTTCCTGCTGCCTTCAGCCTCAAAGCCACCCTTTCCCACTTGGCGCCCCATCAGGCACAAAAATGGCCTATGGCTGGAGATGGGTCCCATGCCCTAAGAGCCATCAGGGAAAATTATGCCTTGTTCTAAAGCTCTTTGGGAACCGCTTGCGTAGCCCCACAGACCTGGGGGCTGCAGGCTTTGCTGCTGCCTTCAGCCTCAAAGCCACCCTTTCCCACTTGGCACCGCACCAGGCACCAAAATGGCCTATGGCTGGAGATGGGTCCCATGCCCAAAGAGCCAGCAGGGAAAACTATGCCTTGTTCTAAAGCTCTTTGGGAACCGCTTGCATAGCCCCACAGACCTGGGGGCTGCAGGCTTTGCTGCTGCCTTCAGCCTCAAAGCCACCCTTTCCCACTTGGCGCCGCGCCAGGCACAAAAATGGCCATACAGCTGGAGATGGGTCCCCCGCCCAAAGAGCCAGCAGGGAAAACTATGCCTTGTTCTAAAGCTCTTTGGGAACCGCTTGCGTAGCCCCACAGACCTGGGGGCTGCAGGCTTTCCTGCTGCCTTCAGCCTCAAAGCCACCCTTTCCCACTTGGCGCCGCGCCAGGCACAAAAATGGCCATACGGCTGGAGATGGGTCCCATGCCCAAAGAGCCAGCAGGGAAAACTATGCCTTGTTCTAAAGCTCTTTGGGAACCGCTTGCGTAGCCCCACAGACCTGGGGGCTGCAGGCTTTGCTGCTGCCTTCAGCCTCAAAGCCACCCTTTCCCACTTGGCGCCGCGCCAGGCACAAAAATGGCCATACAGCTGGAGATGGGTCCCCCGCCCAAAGAGCCAGCAGGGAAAACTATGCCTTGTTCTAAAGCTCTTTGGGAACCGCTTGCGTAGCCCCACAGACCTGGGGGCTGCGGGCTTTCCTGCTGCCTTCAGACTCGACACCACCCTTTCCCACTTGGCGCCGCGCCAGGCACAAAAATGGCCATACGGCTGGAGATGGGTCCCCCGCCCAAAGAGCCAGCAGGGAAAACTATGCCTTGTTCTAAAGCTCTTTGGGAACCGCTTGTGTAGCCCCACAGACCTGGGGGTGGAGGCTTTGCTGTTGCCTTCAGCCTCAAAACCACCCTTTCCCACTTGGCGCCGCGCCAGGCACAAAAATGGCCATACGGCTGGAGATGGGTCCCCCGCCCAAAGAACAAGCAGGGAAAACTATGCCTTGTTCTAAAGCTCTTTGGGAACCGCTTGCGTAGCCCCACAGACCTGGGGGCTGCAGGCTTTGCTGCTGCCTTCAGCCTCGACACCACCCTTTCCCACTTGGCGCCGCGCTAGGCACAAAAATGGCCTGTGGCTGGAGATGGGTCCCCCGCCCAAAGAGCCAGCAGGGAAAACTATGCCTTGTTCTAAAGCTCTTTGGGAACCGCTTGCATAGCCACACAGACCTGGGGGCTGCAGGCTTTGCTGCTGCCTTCAGCCTCAAAGCCACCCTTTCCCACTTGGCACCGCACCAGGCACCAAAATGGCCTATGGCTGGAGATGGGTCCCATGCCCAAAGAGCCAGCAGGGAAAACTATGCCTTGTTCTAAAGCTCTTTGGGAACCGCTTGCATAGCCCCACAGACCTGGGGGCTGCAGGCTTTGCTGCTGCCTTCAGCCTCAAAGCCACCCTTTCCCACTTGGCGCCGCATCAGGCACAAAAATGGCCATACAGCTGGAGATGGGTCCCCCGCCCAAAGAGCCAGCAGGGAAAACTATGCCTTGTTCTAAAGCTCTTTGGGAACCGCTTGCGTAGCCCCACAGACCTGGGGGCTGCGGGCTTTCCTGCTGCCTTCAGCCTCAAAGCCACCCTTTCCCACTTGGCGCCGCGCCAGGCACAAAAATGGCCATACGGCTGGAGATGGGTCCCATGCCCAAAGAGCCAGCAGGGAAAACTATGCCTTGTTCTAAAGCTCTTTGGGAACCGCTTGCGTAGCCCCACAGACCTGGGGGCTGCAGGCTTTGCTGCTGCCTTCAGTCTCAAAGCCACCTTTTCCCACTTGGCATCGCGCCAGGCACAAAAATGGCCTATGGCTGGAGATGGGTCCCCTGCCCAAAGAGCCATCAGGGAAAACTATGCCTTGTTCTAAAGCTCTTTGGGAACCGCTTGCGTAGCCCCACAGACCTGGGGGCTGCAGGCTTTCCTGCTGCCTTCAGCCTCAAAGCCACCCTTTCCCACTTGGCGCCGCGCTAGGCACAAAAATGGCCTATGGCTGGAGATGGGTCTCCTGCCCAAAGAGCCAGCAGGGAAAACTATGCCTTGTTCTAAAGCTCTTTGGGAACCGCTTGCGTAGCCCCACAGACCTGGGGGCTGCGTGCTTTCCTGCTGCCTTCAGCCTCAAAGCCACCCTTTCCCACTTGGCGCCGCGCCAGGCACAAAAATGGCCATACGGCTGGAGATGGGTCCCATGCCCAAAGAGCCAGCAGGGAAAACTATGCCTTGTTCTAAAGCTCTTTGGGAACCGCTTGCGTAGCCCCACAGACCTGGGGGCTGCAGGCTTTGCTGCTGCCTTCAGCCTCAAAGCCACCTTTTCCCACTTGGCATCGCGCCAGGCACAAAAATGGCCTATGGCTGGAGATGGGTCCCCTGCCCAAAGAGCCATCAGGGAAAACTATGCCTTGTTCTAAAGCTCTTTGGGAACCGCTTGCGTAGCCCCACAGACCTGGGGGCTGCGGGCTTTCCTGCTGCATTCAGCCTCGACACCACCCTTTCCCACTTGGCGCCGCGCCAGGCACAAAAATGACCATACGGCTGGAGATGGGTCCCCCGCCCAAAGAGCCAGCAGGGAAAACTATGCCTTGTTCTAAAGCTCTTTGGGAACCGCTTGCGTAGCCCTACAGACCTGGGGGCTGCGGGCTTTCCTGCTGCCTTCAGCCTCGACACCACCCTTTCCCACTTGGCGCCGCGCCAGGCACAAAAATGGCCATACGGCTGGAGATGGGTCCCCCGCCCAAAGAGCCAGCAGGGAAAACTATGCCTTGTTCTAAAGCTCTTTGGGAACCGCTTGCGTAGCCCCACAGACCTGGGGCCTGCAGGGTTTCCTGCTGCCTTCAGCCTCAAAGCCACCCTTTCCCACTTGGCGCCCCATCAGGCACAAAAATGGCCTATGGCTGGAGATGGGTCCCATGCCCTAAGAGCCATCAGGGAAAATTATGCCTTGTTCTAAAGCTCTTTGGGAACCGCTTGCGTAGCCCCACAGACCTGGGGGCTGCAGGCTTTGCTGCTGCCTTCAGCCTCAAAGCCACCCTTTCCCACTTGGCACCGCACCAGGCACCAAAATGGCCTATGGCTGGAGATGGGTCCCATGCCCAAAGAGCCAGCAGGGAAAACTATGCCTTGTTCTAAAGCTCTTTGGGAACCGCTTGCATAGCCCCACAGACCTGGGGGCTGCGTGCTTTCCTGCTGCCTTCAGCCTCAAAGCCACCCTTTCCCACTTGGCGCCGCGCCAGGCACAAAAATGGCCATACAGCTGGAGATGGGTCCCCCGCCCAAAGAGCCAGCAGGGAAAACTATGCCTTGTTCTAAAGCTCTTTGGGAACCGCTTGCGTAGCCCCACAGACCTGGGGGCTGCGGGCTTTCCTGCTGCCTTCAGACTCGACACCACCCTTTCCCACTTGGCGCCGCGCCAGGCACAAAAATGGCCATACGGCTGGAGATGGGTCCCCCGCCCAAAGAGCCAGCAGGGAAAACTATGCCTTGTTCTAAAGCTCTTTGGGAACCGCTTGTGTAGCCCCACAGACCTGGGGGTGGAGGCTTTGCTGTTGCCTTCAGCCTCAAAACCACCCTTTCCCACTTGGCATCGCGCCAGGCACAAAAATGGCCTATGGCTGGAGATGGGTCCCCTGCCCAAAGAGCCAGCAGGGAAAACTATGCCTTGTTCTAAAGCTCTTTGGGAACCGCTTGCGTAGCCCCACAGACCTGGGGGCTGCGTGCTTTCCTGCTGCCTTCAGCCTCAAAGCCACCCTTTCCCACTTGGCGCCCCATCAGGCACAAAAATGACCATACGGCTGGAGATGGGTCCCCCGCCCAAAGAGCCAGCAGGGAAAACTATGCCTTGTTCTAAAGCTCTTTGGGAACCGCTTGCGTAGCCCCACAGACCTGGGGGCTGCGGGCTTTCCTGCTGCCTTCAGCCTCAAAGCCACCCTTTCCCACTTGGCGCCGCGCCAGGCACAAAAATGGCCATACGGCTGGAGATGGGTCCCATGCCCAAAGAGCCAGCAGGGAAAACTATGCCTTGTTCTAAAGCTCTTTGGGAACCGCTTGCGTAGCCCCACAGACCTGGGGGCTGCAGGCTTTGCTGCTGCCTTCAGCCTCAAAGCCACCTTTTCCCACTTGGCATCGCGCCAGGCACAAAAATGGCCTATGGCTGGAGATGGGTCCCCCGCCCAAAGAGCCAGCAGGGAAAACTATGCCTTGTTCTAAAGCTCTTTGGGAACCGCTTGCGTAGCCCTACAGACCTGGGGGCTGCGGGCTTTCCTGCTGCCTTCAGCCTCGACACCACCCTTTCCCACTTGGCGCCGCGCCAGGCACAAAAATGGCCATACGGCTGGAGATGGGTCCCCCGCCCAAAGAGCCAGCAGGGAAAATTATGCCTTGTTCTAAAGCTCTTTGGGAACCGCTTGCGTAGCCCCACAAACCTGGGGCCTGCAGGGTTTCCTGCTGCCTTCAGCCTCAAAGCCACCCTTTCCCACTTGGCGCCCCATCAGGCACAAAAATGGCCTATGGCTGGAGATGGGTCCCATGCCCTAAGAGCCATCAGGGAAAATTATGCCTTGTTCTAAAGCTCTTTGGGAACCGCTTGCGTAGCCCCACAGACCTGGGGGCTGCAGGCTTTGCTGCTGCCTTCAGCCTCAAAGCCACCCTTTCCCACTTGGCGCCGCGCCAGGCACCAAAATGGCCTATGGCTGGAGATGGGTCCCATGCCCAAAGAGCCAGCAGGGAAAACTATGCCTTGTTCTAAAGCTCTTTGGGAACCGCTTGCATAGCCCCACAGACCTGGGGGCTGCAGGCTTTGCTGCTGCCTTCAGCCTCAAAGCCACCCTTTCCCACTTGGCGCCGCGCCAGGCACAAAAATGGCCATACAGCTGGAGATGGGTCCCCCGCCCAAGGAGCCAGCAGGGAAAACTATGCCTTGTTCTAAAGCTCTTTGGGAACCGCTTGCGTAGCCCTACAGACCTGGGGGCTGCGGGCTTTCCTGCTGCCTTCAGCCTCGACACCACCCTTTCCCACTTGGCGCCGCGCCAGGCACAAAAATGGCCATACGGCTGGAGATGGGTCCCCCGCCCAAAGAGCCAGCAGGGAAAACTATGCCTTGTTCTAAAGCTCTTTGGGAACCGCTTGCGTAGCCCCACAGACCTGGGGCCTGCAGGGTTTCCTGCTGCCTTCAGCCTCAAAGCCACCCTTTCCCACTTGGCGCCCCATCAGGCACAAAAATGGCCTATGGCTGGAGATGGGTCCCATGCCCTAAGAGCCATCAGGGAAAATTATGCCTTGTTCTAAAGCTCTTTGGGAACCGCTTGCGTAGCCCCACAGACCTGGGGGCTGCAGGCTTTGCTGCTGCCTTCAGCCTCAAAGCCACCCTTTCCCACTTGGCACCGCACCAGGCACCAAAATGGCCTATGGCTGGAGATGGGTCCCATGCCCAAAGAGCCAGCAGGGAAAACTATGCCTTGTTCTAAAGCTCTTTGGGAACCGCTTGCATAGCCCCACAGACCTGGGGGCTGCAGGCTTTGCTGCTGCCTGCAGCCTCAAAGCCACCCTTTCCCACTTGGCGCCACGCCAGGCACAAAAATGGCCATACAGCTGGAGATGGGTCCCCCGCCCAAAGAGCCAGCAGGGAAAACTATGCCTTGTTCTAAAGCTCTTTGGGAACCGCTTGCGTAGCCCCACAGACCTGGGGGCTGCAGGCTTTCCTGCTGCCTTCAGCCTCGTCACCACCCTTTCCCACTTGGCGCCGCGCCAGGCACAAAAATGGCCATACGGCTGGAGATGGGTCCCATGCCCAAAGAGCCAGCAGGGAAAACTATGCCTTGTTCTAAAGCTCTTTGGGAACCGCTTGCGTAGCCCCACAGACCTGGGGGCTGCAGGCTTTGCTGCTGCCTTCAGCCTCAAAGCCACCTTTTCCCACTTGGCATCGCGCCAGGCACAAAAATGGCCTATGGCTGGAGATGGGTCCCCTGCCCAAAGAGCCATCAGGGAAAACTATGCCTTGTTCTAAAGCTCTTTGGGAACCGCTTGCGTAGCCCCACAGACCTGGGGGCTGCGGGCTTTCCTGCTGCATTCAGCCTCGACACCACCCTTTCCCACTTGGCGCCGCGCCAGGCACAAAAATGACCATACGGCTGGAGATGGGTCCCCCGCCCAAAGAGCCAGCAGGGAAAACTATGCCTTGTTCTAAAGCTCTTTGGGAACCGCTTGCGTAGCCCTACAGACCTGGGGGCTGCGGGCTTTCCTGCTGCCTTCAGCCTCGACACCACCCTTTCCCACTTGGCGCCGCGCCAGGCACAAAAATGGCCATACGGCTGGAGATGGGTCCCCCGCCCAAAGAGCCAGCAGGGAAAACTATGCCTTGTTCTAAAGCTCTTTGGGAACCGCTTGCGTAGCCCCACAGACCTGGGGCCTGCAGGGTTTCCTGCTGCCTTCAGCCTCAAAGCCACCCTTTCCCACTTGGCGCCGCGTCAGGCACAAAAATGGCCTATGGCTGGAGATGGGTCCCATGCCCAAAGAGCCATCAGGGAAAATTATGCCTTGTTCTAAAGCTCTTTGGGAACCGCTTGCGTAGCCCCACAGACCTGGGGGCTGCAGGCTTTGCTGCTGCCTTCAGCCTCAAAGCCACCCTTTCCCACTTGGCACCGCACCAGGCACCAAAATGGCCTATGGCTGGAGATGGGTCCCATGCCCAAAGAGCCAGCAGGGAAAACTATGCCTTGTTCTAAAGCTCTTTGGGAACCGCTTGCATAGCCCCACAGACCTGGGGGCTGCAGGCTTTGCTGCTGCCTTCAGCCTCAAAGCCACCCTTTCCCACTTGGCGCCGCATCAGGCACAAAAATGGCCATACAGCTGGAGATGGGTCCCCTACCCAAGGAGCCAGCAGGGAAAACTATGCCTTGTTCTAAAGCTCTTTGGGAACCGCTTGCGTAGCCCCACAGACCTGGGGGCTGCGGGCTTTCCTGCTGCCTTCAGCCTCAAAGCCACCCTTTCCCACTTGGCGCCGCGCCAGGCACAAAAATGGCCATACGGCTGGAGATGGGTCCCATGCCCAAAGAGCCAGCAGGGAAAACTATGCCTTGTTCTAAAGCTCTTTGGGAACCGCTTGCGTAGCCCCACAGACCTGGGGGCTGCAGGCTTTGCTGCTGCCTTCAGTCTCAAAGCCACCTTTTCCCACTTGGCATCGCGCCAGGCACAAAAATGGCCTATGGCTGGAGATGGGTCCCCTGCCCAAAGAGCCATCAGGGAAAACTATGCCTTGTTCTAAAGCTCTTTGGGAACCGCTTGCGTAGCCCCACAGACCTGGGGGCTGTGTGCTTTCCTGCTGCCTTCAGCCTCAAAGCCACCCTTTCCCACTTGGCGCCGCGCTAGGCACAAAAATGGCCTATGGCTGGAGATGGGTCTCCTGCCCAAAGAGCCAGCAGGGAAAACTATG
The DNA here is from genome assembly GCF_028500815.1 of Rissa tridactyla. Taxonomy (NCBI): domain Eukaryota; kingdom Metazoa; phylum Chordata; class Aves; order Charadriiformes; family Laridae; genus Rissa; species Rissa tridactyla. The sequence goes on from NC_071483.1 coordinate 8,998,875, forward strand.
CCTTGTTCTAAAGCTCTTTGGGAACCGCTTGCGTAGCCCCACAGACCTGGGGGCTGCGTGCTTTCCTGCTGCCTTCAGCCTCAAAGCCACCCTTTCCCACTTGGCGCCGCGCCAGGCACAAAAATGACCATACGGCTGGAGATGGGTCCCCCGCCCAAAGAGCCAGCAGGGAAAACTATGCCTTGTTCTAAAGCTCTTTGGGAACCGCTTGCGTAGCCCCACAGACCTGGGGGCTGCGGGCTTTCCTGCTGCCTTCAGCCTCAAAGCCACCCTTTCCCACTTGGCGCCGCGCCAGGCACAAAAATGGCCATACGGCTGGAGATGGGTCCCATGCCCAAAGAGCCAGCAGGGAAAACTATGCCTTGTTCTAAAGCTCTTTGGGAACCGCTTGCGTAGCCCCACAGACCTGGGGGCTGCAGGCTTTGCTGCTGCCTTCAGCCTCAAAGCCACCTTTTCCCACTTGGCATCGCGCCAGGCACAAAAATGGCCTATGGCTGGAGATGGGTCCCCTGCCCAAAGAGCCATCAAGGAAAACTATGCCTTGTTCTAAAGCTCTTTGGGAACCGCTTGCGTAGCCCCACAGACCTGGGGGCTGCGGGCTTTCCTGCTGCATTCAGCCTCGACACCACCCTTTCCCACTTGGCGCCGCGCCAGGCACAAAAATGACCATACGGCTGGAGATGGGTCCCCCGCCCAAAGAGCCAGCAGGGAAAACTATGCCTTGTTCTAAAGCTCTTTGGGAACCGCTTGCGTAGCCCTACAGACCTGGGGGCTGCGGGCTTTCCTGCTGCCTTCAGCCTCGACACCACCCTTTCCCACTTGGCGCCGCGCCAGGCACAAAAATGGCCATACGGCTGGAGATGGGTCCCCCGCCCAAAGAGCCAGCAGGGAAAACTATGCCTTGTTCTAAAGCTCTTTGGGAACCGCTTGCGTAGCCCCACAGACCTGGGGCCTGCAGGGTTTCCTGCTGCCTTCAGCCTCAAAGCCACCCTTTCCCACTTGGCGCCCCATCAGGCACAAAAATGGCCTATGGCTGGAGATGGGTCCCATGCCCTAAGAGCCATCAGGTAAAATTATGCCTTGTTCTAAAGCTCTTTGGGAACCGCTTGCGTAGCCCCACAGACCTGGGGGCTGCAGGCTTTGCTGCTGCCTTCAGCCTCAAACCACCCTTTCCCACTTGGCACCGCACCAGGCACCAAAATGGCCTATGGCTGGAGATGGGTCCCATGCCCAAAGAGCCAGCAGGGAAAACTATGCCTTGTTCTAAAGCTCTTTGGGAACCGCTTGCATAGCCCCACAGACCTGGGGGCTGCAGGCTTTGCTGCTGCCTTCAGCCTCAAAGCCACCCTTTCCCACTTGGCGCCGCGCCAGGCACAAAAATGGCCATACAGCTGGAGATGGGTCCCCCGCCCAAAGAGCCAGCAGGGAAAACTATGCCTTGTTCTAAAGCTCTTTGGGAACCGCTTGCGTAGCCCCACAGACCTGGGGGCTGCGGGCTTTCCTGCTGCCTTCAGACTCGACACCACCCTTTCCCACTTGGCGCCGCGCCAGGCACAAAAATGGCCATACGGCTGGAGATGGGTCCCCCGCCCAAAGAGCCAGCAGGGAAAACTATGCCTTGTTCTAAAGCTCTTTGGGAACCGCTTGTGTAGCCCCACAGACCTGGGGGTGGAGGCTTTGCTGTTGCCTTCAGCCTCAAAACCACCCTTTCCCACTTGGCGCCGCGCCAGGCACAAAAATGGCCATACGGCTGGAGATGGGTCCCCCGCCCAAAGAACAAGCAGGGAAAACTATGCCTTGTTCTAAAGCTCTTTGGGAACCGCTTGCGTAGCCCCACAGACCTGGGGGCTGCAGGCTTTGCTGCTGCCTTCAGCCTCGACACCACCCTTTCCCACTTGGCGCCGCGCTAGGCACAAAAATGGCCTGTGGCTGGAGATGGGTCTCCCCCCCAAAGAGCCAGCAGGGAAAACTATGCCTTGTTCTAAAGCTCTTTGGGAACCGCTTGCATAGCCACACAGACCTGGGGGCTGCGGGCTTTCCTGCTGCCTTCAGACTCGACACCACCCTTTCCCACTTGGCGCCGCGCCAGGCATAAAAATGACCATACGGCTGGAGATGGGTCCCCCGCCCAAAGAGCCAGCAGGGAAAACTATGCCTTGTTCTAAAGCTCTTTGGGAACCTCTTGCGTAGCCGCACAGACCTGGGGGCTGCAGGCTTTCCTGCTGCCTTCAGCCTCAAAGCCACCCTTTCCCACTTGGCACTGCGCCAGGCACAAAAATGGCCTATGGCTGGAGATGGGTCCCCCGCCCAAAGAGCCAGCAGGGAAAACTATGCCTTGTTCTAAAGCTCTTTGGGAACCGCTTGCGTAGCCCCACAGACCTGGGGGCTGCGGGCTTTGCTGCTGCCTTCAGCCTCGTCACCACCCTTTCCCACTTGGCGCCGCGCCAGGCACAAAAATGGCCATACGGCTGGAGATGGGTCCCCCGCCCAAAGAACAAGCAGGGAAAACTATGCCTTGTTCTAAAGCTCTTTGGGAACCGCTTGCGTAGCCCCACAGACCTGGGGGCTGCAGGCTTTGCTGCTGCCTTCAGCCTCGACACCACCCTTTCCCACTTGGCGCCGCGCTAGGCTCAAAAATGGCCTGTGGCTGGAGATGGGTCTCCCCCCCAAAGAGCCAGCAGGGAAAACTATGCCTTGTTCTAAAGCTCTTTGGGAACCGCTTGCATAGCCACACAGACCTGGGGGCTGCGGGCTTTCCTGCTGCCTTCAGACTCGACACCACCCTTTCCCACTTGGCGCCGCGCCAGGCATAAAAATGACCATATGGCTGGAGATGGGTCCCCCGCCCAAAGAGCCAGCAGGGAAAACTATGCCTTGTTCTAAAGCTCTTTGGGAACCGCTTGCGTAGCCCCACAGACGTGGGGGCTGCGGGCTTTGCTGCTGCCTTCAGCCTCGTCACCACCCTTTCCCACTTGGCGCCGCGCCAGGCACAAAAATGGCCATATGGCTGGAGATGGGTCCCCCGCCCAAAGAGCCAGCAGGGAAAACTATGCCTTGTTCTAAAGCTCTTTGGGAACCGCTTGCGTAGCCCCACAGACCTGGGGGCTGCAGGCTTTGCTGCTGCCTTCAGCCTCAAAGCCACCTTTTCCCACTTGGCATCGCGCCAGGCACAAAAATGGCCTATGGCTGGAGATGGGTCCCCCGCCCAAAGAGCCAGCAGGGAAAAATATGCCTTGTTCTAAAGCTCTTTGGGAACCGCTTGCGTAGCCCCACAGACCTGGGGGCTGCGGGCTTTCCTGCTGCCTTCAGACTCGACACCACCCTTTCCCACTTGGCGCCGCGCCAGGCACAAAAATGGCCATACAGCTGGAGATGGGTCCCCCGCCCAAAGAGCCAGCAGGGAAAACTATGCCTTGTTCTAAAGCTCTTTGGGAACCGCTTGTGTAGCCCCACAGACCTGGGGGTGGAGGCTTTGCTGTTGCCTTCAGCCTCAAAACCACCCTTTCCCACTTGGCGCCGCGCCAGGCACAAAAATGGCCATACGGCTGGAGATGGGTCCCCCGCCCAAAGAACAAGCAGGGAAAACTATGCCTTGTTCTAAAGCTCTTTGGGAACCGCTTGCGTAGCCCCACAGACCTGGGGGCTGCAGGCTTTGCTGCTGCCTTCAGCCTCGACACCACCCTTTCCCACTTGGCGCCGCGCCAGGCACAAAAATGACCATACGGCTGGAGATGGGTCTCCCCACCAAAGAGCCAGCAGGGAAAACTATGCCTTGTTCTAAAGCTCTTTGGGAACCGCTTGCATAGCCACACAGACCTGGGGGCTGCGGGCTTTCCTGCTGCCTTCAGACTCGACACCACCCTTTCCCACTTGGCGCCGCGCCAGGCATAAAAATGACCATATGGCTGGAGATGGGTCCCCCGCCCAAAGAGCCAGCAGGGAAAACTATGCCTTGTTCTAAAGCTCTTTGGGAACCGCTTGCGTAGCCGCACAGACCTGTGGGCTGCAGTCTTTCCTGCTGCCTTCAGCCTCAAATCCACCCTTTCCCACTTGGCACTGCGCCAGGCACAAAAATGGCCTATGGCTGGAGATGGGTCCCCCGCCCAAAGAGCCAGCAGGGAAAACTATGCCTTGTTCTAAAGCTCTTTGGGAACCGCTTGCGTAGCCCCACAGACCTGGGGGCTGCGGGCTTTGCTGCTGCCTTCAGCCTCGTCACCACCCTTTCCCACTTGGCGCCGCGCCAGGCACAAAAATGGCCATATGGCTGGAGATGGGTCCCCCGCCCAAAGAGCCAGCAGGGAAAACTATGCCTTGTTCTAAAGCTCTTTGGGAACCGCTTGCGTAGCCCCACAGACCTGGGGGCTGCAGGCTTTGCTGCTGCCTTCAGCCTCAAAGCCACCTTTTCCCACTTGGCATCGCGCCAGGCACAAAAATGGCCTATGGCTGGAGATGGGTCCCCTGCCCAAAGAGCCAGCAGGGAAAACTATGCCTTGTTCTAAAGCTCTTTGGGAACCGCTTGCGTAGCCCCACAGACCTGGGGGCTGCGGGCTTTCCTGCTGCATTCAGCCTCGACACCACCCTTTCCCACTTGGCGCCGCGCCAGGCACAAAAATGACCATACGGCTGGAGATGGTTCCCCCGCCCAAAGAACAAGCAGGGAAAACTATGCCTTGTTCTAAAGCTCTTTGGGAACCGCTTGCGTAGCCCTACAGACCTGGGGGCTGCAGGCTTTGCTGCTGCCTTCAGCCTCGACACCACCCTTTCCCACTTGGCGCCGCGCTAGGCTCAAAAATGGCCTGTGGCTGGAGATGGGTCTCCCCCCCAAAGAGCCAGCAGGGAAAACTATGCCTTGTTCTAAAGCTCTTTGGGAACCGCTTGCATAGCCACACAGACCTGGGGGCTGCGGGCTTTCCTGCTGCCTTCAGACTCGACACCACCCTTTCCCACTTGGCGCCGCGCCAGGCATAAAAATGACCATATGGCTGGAGATGGGTCCCCCGCCCAAAGAGCCAGCAGGGAAAACTATGCCTTGTTCTAAAGCTCTTTGGGAACCGCTTGCGTAGCCCCACAGACGTGGGGGCTGCGGGCTTTGCTGCTGCCTTCAGCCTCGTCACCACCCTTTCCCACTTGGCGCCGCGCCAGGCACAAAAATGGCCATATGGCTGGAGATGGGTCCCCCGCCCAAAGAGCCAGCAGGGAAAACTATGCCTTGTTCTAAAGCTCTTTGGGAACCGCTTGCGTAGCCCCACAGACCTGGGGGCTGCAGGCTTTGCTGCTGCCTTCAGCCTCAAAGCCACCTTTTCCCACTTGGCATCGCGCCAGGCACAAAAATGGCCTATGGCTGGAGATGGGTCCCCCGCCCAAAGAGCCAGCAGGGAAAAATATGCCTTGTTCTAAAGCTCTTTGGGAACCGCTTGCGTAGCCCCACAGACCTGGGGGCTGCGGGCTTTCCTGCTGCCTTCAGACTCGACACCACCCTTTCCCACTTGGCGCCGCGCCAGGCACAAAAATGGCCATACAGCTGGAGATGGGTCCCCCGCCCAAAGAGCCAGCAGGGAAAACTATGCCTTGTTCTAAAGCTCTTTGGGAACCGCTTGTGTAGCCCCACAGACCTGGGGGTGGAGGCTTTGCTGTTGCCTTCAGCCTCAAAACCACCCTTTCCCACTTGGCGCCGCGCCAGGCACAAAAATGGCCATACGGCTGGAGATGGGTCCCCCGCCCAAAGAACAAGCAGGGAAAACTATGCCTTGTTCTAAAGCTCTTTGGGAACCGCTTGCGTAGCCCCACAGACCTGGGGGCTGCAGGCTTTGCTGCTGCCTTCAGCCTCGACACCACCCTTTCCCACTTGGCGCCGCGCCAGGCACAAAAATGACCATACGGCTGGAGATGGGTCTCCCCACCAAAGAGCCAGCAGGGAAAACTATGCCTTGTTCTAAAGCTCTTTGGGAACCGCTTGCATAGCCACACAGACCTGGGGGCTGCAGGCTTTCCTGCTGCCTTCAGACTCGACACCACCCTTTCCCACTTGGCGCCGCGCCAGGCATAAAAATGACCATATGGCTGGAGATGGGTCCCCCGCCCAAAGAGCCAGCAGGGAAAACTATGCCTTGTTCTAAAGCTCTTTGGGAACCGCTTGCGTAGCCGCACAGACCTGTGGGCTGCAGTCTTTCCTGCTGCCTTCAGCCTCAAAGCCACCCTTTCCCACTTGGCACTGCGCCAGGCACAAAAATGGCCTATGGCTGGAGATGGGTCCCCCGCCCAAAGAGCCAGCAGGGAAAACTATGCCTTGTTCTAAAGCTCTTTGGGAACCGCTTGCGTAGCCCCACAGACCTGGGGGCTGCGGGCTTTGCTGCTGCCTTCAGCCTCGTCACCACCCTTTCCCACTTGGCGCCGCGCCAGGCACAAAAATGGCCATATGGCTGGAGATGGGTCCCCCGCCCAAAGAGCCAGCAGGGAAAACTATGCCTTGTTCTAAAGCTCTTTGGGAACCGCTTGCGTAGCCCCACAGACCTGGGGGCTGCAGGCTTTGCTGCTGCCTTCAGCCTCAAAGCCACCTTTTCCCACTTGGCATCGCGCCAGGCACAAAAATGGCCTATGGCTGGAGATGGGTCCCCTGCCCAAAGAGCCATCAGGGAAAACTATGCCTTGTTCTAAAGCTCTTTGGGAACCGCTTGCGTAGCCCCACAGACCTGGGGGCTGCGGGCTTTCCTGCTGCATTCAGCCTCGACACCACCCTTTCCCACTTGGCGCCGCGCCAGGCACAAAAATGACCATACGGCTGGAGATGGTTCCCCCGCCCAAAGAACAAGCAGGGAAAACTATGCCTTGTTCTAAAGCTCTTTGGGAACCGCTTGCGTAGCCCTACAGACCTGGGGGCTGCGGGCTTTCCTGCTGCCTTCAGCCTCGACACCACCCTTTCCCACTTGGCGCCGCGCCAGGCACAAAAATGGCCATACGGCTGGAGATGGGTCCCCCGCCCAAAGAGCCAGCAGGGAAAACTATGCCTTGTTCTAAAGCTCTTTGGGAACCGCTTGCGTAGCCCCACAGACCTGGGGCCTGCAGGGTTTCCTGCTGCCTTCAGCCTCAAAGCCACCCTTTCCCACTTGGCGCCCCATCAGGCACAAAAATGGCCTATGGCTGGAGATGGGTCCCATGCCCTAAGAGCCATCAGGGAAAATTATGCCTTCTCCTAAAGCTCTTTGGGAACCGCTTGCGTAGCCCCACAGACCTGGGGGCTGCAGGCTTTGCTGCTGCCTTCAGCCTCAAAGCCACCCTTTCCCACTTGGCACCGCACCAGGCACCAAAATGGCCTATGGCTGGAGATGGGTCCCATGCCCAAAGAGCCAGCAGGGAAAACTATGCCTTGTTCTAAAGCTCTTTGGGAACCGCTTGCATAGCCCCACAGACCTGGGGGCTGCAGGCTTTGCTGCTGCCTTCAGCCTCAAAGCCACCCTTTCCCACTTGGCGCCGCGCCAGGCACAAAAATGGCCATACGGCTGGAGATGGGTCCCCCGCCCAAAGAGCCAGCAGGGAAAACTATGCCTTGTTCTAAAGCTCTTTGGGAACCGCATGCGTAGCCCCACAGACCTGGGGGCTGCGGGCCTTCCTGCTGCCTTCAGCCTCGACACCACCCTTTCCCACTTGGCGCCGCATCAGGCACAAAAATGGCCATACAGCTGGAGATGGGTCCCCCGCCCAAAGAGCGAGCAGGGAAAAATATGCCTTGTTCTAAAGCTCTTTGGGAACCGCTTGCGTAGCCCCACAGACCTGGGGGCTGCGGGCTTTCCTGCTGCCTTCAGACTCGACACCACCCTTTCCCACTTGGCGCCGCGCCAGGCACAAAAATGGCCATACGGCTGGAGATGGGTCCCCCGCCCAAAGAGCCAGCAGGGAAAACTATGCCTTGTTCTAAAGCTCTTTGGGAACCGCTTGTGTAGCCCCACAGAGCTGGGGGTGGAGGCTTTGCTGTTGCCTTCAGCCTCAAAACCACCCTTTCCCACTTGGCGCCGCGCCAGGCACAAAAATGGCCATACGGCTGGAGATGGGTCCCCCGCCCAAAGAACAAGCAGGGAAAACTATGCCTTGTTCTAAAGCTCTTTGGGAACCGCTTGCGTAGCCCCAAAGACCTGGGGGCTGCAGGCTTTGCTGCTGCCTTCAGCCTCGACACCACCCTTTCCCACTTGGCGCCGCGCCAGGCACAAAAATGGCCATACGGCTTGAGATGGGTCTCCCGCCCAAAGAGCCAGCAGGGAAAACTATGCCTTGTTCTAAAGCTCTTTGGGAACCGCTTGCGTACCCCCACAGACCTGGGGGCTGCGGGCTTTCCTGCTGCCTTCAGACTCGACATCACCCTTTCCCACTTGGCGCCGCGCCAGGCTCAAAAATGGCCATACGGTTGGAGATGGGTCCCCCGCCCAAAGAGCCAGCAGGGAAAACTATGCCTTGTTCTAAAGCTCTTTGGGAACCGCTTGCATAGCCCCACAGACGTGGGGGCTGCGGGCTTTCCTGCTGCCTTCAGCCTCGACACCACCCTTTCCCACTTGGCGCCGCGCCAGGCACAAAAATGGCCTATGGCTGGAGATGGGTCCCCCGCCCAAAGAGCCAGCAGGGAAAACTAGGCCTTGTTCTAAAGCTCTTTGGGAACCGCTTGCATAGCCCCACAGACCTGGGGGCTGCAGGCTTTGCTGCTGCCTTCAGCCTCAAAGCCACCCTTTCCCACTTGGCGCCGCATCAGGCACAAAAATGGCCTATGGCTGGAGATGGGTCCCATGCCCAAAGAGCCAGCAGGGAAAATTATGCCTTGTTCTAAAGCTCTTTGGGAACCGCTTGCATAGCCCCACAGACCTGGGGGCTGCAGGCTGTGCTGCTGCCTTCAGCCTCAAAGCCACCCTTTCCCACTTGGCGTCGCGCCAGGCACAAAAATGGCCTATGGCTGGAGATGGGTCCCCCGCCCAAAGAGCCATCAGGGAAAACTATGCCTTGTTCTAAAGCTCTTTGGGAACCGCTTGCATAGCTCACAGACCTGGGGGCTGCAGGCTTTCCTGCTGCCTTCAGCCTCAAAGCCATCCTTTCCCACTTGGCGCCGCATCAGGCACAAAAATGGCCTATGGCTGGAGATGGGTCCCATGCCCTAAGAGCCAGCAGGGAAAACTATGCCTTGTTCTAACGCTCTTTGGGAACCTCTTGCTTGCCCCACAGACCTGGGGGCTGCAGGCTTTGCTGCTGCCTTCAGCCTCAAAGCCACCCTTTCCCACTTAGCGCCGCACCAGGCACAAAAATGGCCATACGGCTGTAGATGGGTCCCCTGCCAAAAGAGCCAGCAGGGAAAACTATGCCTTGTTCTAAAGCTCTTTGGGAACCGCTTGCGTAGCCCCACAGACCTGGGGGCTGCGGGCTTTCCTGCTGCCTTCAGACTCGACACCACCCTTTCCCACTTGGCGCCGCGCCAGGCACAAAAATGGCCATACGGCTGGAGATGGGTCCCCTGCCCAAAGAGCCAGCAGGGAAAACTATGCCTTGTTCTAAAGCTCTTTGGGAACCGCTTGCGTAGCCGCACAGACCTGGGGCTGCAGGCTCTCCTGCTGCCTTCAGCCTCGACAACAACCTTTCCCACTTGGCGCCGCGCTAGGCACAAAAATGGCCTATGGCTGGAGATGGGTCTCCCCCCCAAAGAGCCAGCAGGGAAAACTATGCCTTGTTCTAAAGCTCTTTGGGAACCGCTTGCGTAGCCCCACAGACCTGGGGGCTGCGGGCTTTCCTGCTGCCTTCAGACTCGACACCACCCTTTCCCACTTGGCGCCGCGCCAGGCACAAAAATGGCCATACGGCTGGAGATGGTTCCCCCGCCCAAAGAGCCAGCAGGGAAAACTATGCCTTGTTCTAAAGCTCTTTGGGAACCGCTTGCGTAGCCACACAGACCTGGGGGCTGCGGGCTTTGCTGCTGCCTTCAGCCTCGACACCACCATTTCCCACTTGGCACCGCGCCAGGCACAAAAATGGCCATACGGCTGGAGATGGGTCTCCCGCCCAAAGAGCCAGCAGGGAAAACTATGCCTTGTTCTAAAGCTCTTTGGGAACCGCTTGCGTAGCCCCACAGACCTGGGGGCTGCGGGCTTTCCTGCTGCCTTCAGCCTCGACACCACCCTTTCCCACTTGGCGCCGCGCCAGGCACAAAAATGACCATACGGCTGGAGATGGGTCCCCCGCGCAAAGAGCCAGCAGGGAAAACTATGCCTTGTTCTAAAGCTCTTTGGGAACCGCTTGCGTAGCCCTACAGACCTGGGGGCTGCGGGCTTTGCTGCTGCCTTCAGCCTCGACACCACCCTTTCCCACTTGGCGCCGTACTAGGCACAAAAATGGCCATACGGCTGGAGATGGGTCCCCCGCCCAAAGAGCCAGCAGGGAAAACTATGCCTTGTTCTAAAGCTCTTTGGGAACCGCTTGCGTAGCCCCACAGACCTGGGGCCTGCAGGGTTTCCTGCTGCCTTCAGCCTCAAAGCCACCCTTTCCCACTTGGCGACGCGCCAGGCACAAAAATGGCCATACGGCTGGAGATGGTTCCCCCGCCCAAAGAGCCAGCAGGGAAAACTATGCCTTGTTCTAAAGCTCTTTGGGAACCGCTTGCGTAGCCCCACAGACCTGGGGGCTGTGGGCTTTCCTGCTGCCTTCAGCCTCAAAGCCACCCTTTCCCACTTGGCGCCGCGCCAGGCACAAAAATGGCCATACGGCTGGAGAAGTGTCCCCCGCCCAAAGAACAAGCAGGGAAAACTATGCCTTGTTCTAAAGCTCTTTGGGAACCGCTTGCGTAGCCCTACAGACTGGGGGCTGCGGGCTTTGCTGCTGCCTTCAGCCTCGACACCACCCTTTCCCACTTGGCGCCGCGCCAGGCACAAAAATGGCCATACGGCTGGAGATGGGTCCCCTGCCCAAAGAACAAGCAGGGAAAACTATGCCTTGTTCTAAAGCTCTTTGGGAACCGCTTGCGTAGCCCCACAGACCTGGGGGCTGCAGGCTTTGCTGCTGCCTTCAGCCTCGACACCACCCTTTCCCACTTGGCGCCGCGCTAGGCACAAAAATGGCCTGTGGCTGGAGATGGGTCCCCCGCCCAAAGAGCCAGCAGGGAAAACTATGCCTTGTTCTAAAGCTCTTTGGGAACCGCTTGCGTAGCCCCACAGACCTGGGGGCTGCGGGCTTTCCTGCTGCCTTCAGCCTCAAAGCCACCCTTTCCCACTTGGCACTGCGCCAGGCACAAAAATGGCCTGTGGCTGGAGATGGGTCTCCCCCCCAAAGAGCCAGCAGGGAAAACTATGCCTTGTTCTAAAGCTCTTTGGGAACCGCTTGCGTAGCCCCACAGACCTGGGGGCTGCAGGCTTTCCTGCTGCCTTCAGCCTCGACACCACCCTTTCCCACTTGGCGCCGCGCCAGGCACAAAAATGACCATACGGCTGGAGATGGGTCCCCCGCCCAAAGAGCCAGCAGGGAAAACTATGCCTTGTTCTAAAGCTCTTTGGGAACCGCTTGCGTAGCCCCACAGACCTGGGGGCTGTGGGCTTTCCTGCTGCCTTCAGCCTCAAAGCCACCCTTTCCCACTTGGCGCCCCATCAGGCACAAAAATGGCCTATGGCTGGAGATGGGTCCCATGCCCTAAGAGCCATCAGGGAAAATTATGCCTTCTCCTAAAGCTCTTTGGGAACCGCTTGCATAGCCCCACAGACCTGGGGGCTGCAGGCTTTGCTGCTGCCTTCAGCCTCAAAGCCACCCTTTCCCACTTGGCACCGCACCAGGCAACAAAATGGCCTATGGCTGGAGATGGGTCCCATGCCCAAAGAGCCAGCAGGGAAAACTATGCCTTGTTCTAAAGATCTTTGGGAACCGCTTGCATAGCCCTGCAGACCTGGGGGCTGCAGGCTTTGCTGCTGCCTTCAGCCTCAAAACCACCCTTTCCCACTTGGCGCCGCATCAGGCACAAAAATGGCCATACAGCTGGAGATGGGTCCCCCGCCCAAAGAGCCAGCAGGGAAAACTATGCCTTGTTCTAAAGCTCTTTGGGAACCGCTTGCGTAGCCCCACAGACCTGGGGGCTGCGGGCTTTCCTGCTGCCTTCAGCCTCAAAGCCACCCTTTCCCACTTGGCGCCGCGCCAGGCACAAAAATGGCCATACGGCTGGAGATGGGTCCCATGCCCAAAGAGCCAGCAGGGAAAACTATGCCTTGTTCTAAAGCTCTTTGGGAACCGCTTGCGTAGCCCCACAGACCTGGGGGCTGCAGGCTTTCCTGCTGCCTTCAGCCTCAAAGCCACCCTTTCCCACTTGGCGCCGCGCTAGGCACAAAAATGGCCTATGGCTGGAGATGGGTCTCCTGCCCAAAGAGCCAGCAGGGAAAACTATGCCTTGTTCTAAAGCTCTTTGGGAACCGCTTGCGTAGCCCCACAGACCTGGGGGCTGCGTGCTTTCCTGCTGCCTTCAGCCTCAAAGCCACCCTTTCCCACTTGGCGCCGCGCCAGGCACAAAAATGGCCATACGGCTGGAGATGGGTCCCATGCCCAAAGAGCCAGCAGGGAAAACTATGCCTTGTTCTAAAGCTCTTTGGGAACCGCTTGCGTAGCCCCACAGACCTGGGGGCTGCAGGCTTTGCTGCTGCCTTCAGCCTCAAAGCCACCTTTTCCCACTTGGCATCGCGCCAGGCACAAAAATGGCCTATGGCTGGAGATGGGTCCCCTGCCCAAAGAGCCATCAGGGAAAACTATGCCTTGTTCTAAAGCTCTTTGGGAACCGCTTGCGTAGCCCCACAGACCTGGGGGCTGCGGGCTTTCCTGCTGCATTCAGCCTCGACACCACCCTTTCCCACTTGGCGCCGCGCCAGGCACAAAAATGACCATACGGCTGGAGATGGGTCCCCCGCCCAAAGAGCCAGCAGGGAAAACTATGCCTTGTTCTAAAGCTCTTTGGGAACCGCTTGCGTAGCCCTACAGACCTGGGGGCTGCGGGCTTTCCTGCTGCCTTCAGCCTCGACACCACCCTTTCCCACTTGGCGCCGCGCCAGGCACAAAAATGGCCATACGGCTGGAGATGGGTCCCCCGCCCAAAGAGCCAGCAGGGAAAACTATGCCTTGTTCTAAAGCTCTTTGGGAACCGCTTGCGTAGCCCCACAGACCTGGGGCCTGCAGGGTTTCCTGCTGCCTTCAGCCTCAAAGCCACCCTTTCCCACTTGGCGCCCCATCAGGCACAAAAATGGCCTATGGCTGGAGATGGGTCCCATGCCCTAAGAGCCATCAGGGAAAATTATGCCTTGTTCTAAAGCTCTTTGGGAACCGCTTGCGTAGCCCCACAGACCTGGGGGCTGCAGGCTTTGCTGCTGCCTTCAGCCTCAAAGCCACCCTTTCCCACTTGGCACCGCACCAGGCACCAAAATGGCCTATGGCTGGAGATGGGTCCCATGCCCAAAGAGCCAGCAGGGAAAACTATGCCTTGTTCTAAAGCTCTTTGGGAACCGCTTGCATAGCCCCACAGACCTGGGGGCTGCGTGCTTTCCTGCTGCCTTCAGCCTCAAAGCCACCCTTTCCCACTTGGCGCCGCGCCAGGCACAAAAATGGCCATACAGCTGGAGATGGGTCCCCCGCCCAAAGAGCCAGCAGGGAAAACTATGCCTTGTTCTAAAGCTCTTTGGGAACCGCTTGCGTAGCCCCACAGACCTGGGGGCTGCGGGCTTTCCTGCTGCCTTCAGACTCGACACCACCCTTTCCCACTTGGCGCCGCGCCAGGCACAAAAATGGCCATACGGCTGGAGATGGGTCCCCCGCCCAAAGAGCCAGCAGGGAAAACTATGCCTTGTTCTAAAGCTCTTTGGGAACCGCTTGTGTAGCCCCACAGACCTGGGGGTGGAGGCTTTGCTGTTGCCTTCAGCCTCAAAACCACCCTTTCCCACTTGGCATCGCGCCAGGCACAAAAATGGCCTATGGCTGGAGATGGGTCCCCTGCCCAAAGAGCCAGCAGGGAAAACTATGCCTTGTTCTAAAGCTCTTTGGGAACCGCTTGCGTAGCCCCACAGACCTGGGGGCTGCGTGCTTTCCTGCTGCCTTCAGCCTCAAAGCCACCCTTTCCCACTTGGCGCCCCATCAGGCACAAAAATGACCATACGGCTGGAGATGGGTCCCCCGCCCAAAGAGCCAGCAGGGAAAACTATGCCTTGTTCTAAAGCTCTTTGGGAACCGCTTGCGTAGCCCCACAGACCTGGGGGCTGCGGGCTTTCCTGCTGCCTTCAGCCTCAAAGCCACCCTTTCCCACTTGGCGCCGCGCCAGGCACAAAAATGGCCATACGGCTGGAGATGGGTCCCATGCCCAAAGAGCCAGCAGGGAAAACTATGCCTTGTTCTAAAGCTCTTTGGGAACCGCTTGCGTAGCCCCACAGACCTGGGGGCTGCAGGCTTTGCTGCTGCCTTCAGCCTCAAAGCCACCTTTTCCCACTTGGCATCGCGCCAGGCACAAAAATGGCCTATGGCTGGAGATGGGTCCCCCGCCCAAAGAGCCAGCAGGGAAAACTATGCCTTGTTCTAAAGCTCTTTGGGAACCGCTTGCGTAGCCCTACAGACCTGGGGGCTGCGGGCTTTCCTGCTGCCTTCAGCCTCGACACCACCCTTTCCCACTTGGCGCCGCGCCAGGCACAAAAATGGCCATACGGCTGGAGATGGGTCCCCCGCCCAAAGAGCCAGCAGGGAAAATTATGCCTTGTTCTAAAGCTCTTTGGGAACCGCTTGCGTAGCCCCACAAACCTGGGGCCTGCAGGGTTTCCTGCTGCCTTCAGCCTCAAAGCCACCCTTTCCCACTTGGCGCCCCATCAGGCACAAAAATGGCCTATGGCTGGAGATGGGTCCCATGCCCTAAGAGCCATCAGGGAAAATTATGCCTTGTTCTAAAGCTCTTTGGGAACCGCTTGCGTAGCCCCACAGACCTGGGGGCTGCAGGCTTTGCTGCTGCCTTCAGCCTCAAAGCCACCCTTTCCCACTTGGCGCCGCGCCAGGCACCAAAATGGCCTATGGCTGGAGATGGGTCCCATGCCCAAAGAGCCAGCAGGGAAAACTATGCCTTGTTCTAAAGCTCTTTGGGAACCGCTTGCATAGCCCCACAGACCTGGGGGCTGCAGGCTTTGCTGCTGCCTTCAGCCTCAAAGCCACCCTTTCCCACTTGGCGCCGCGCCAGGCACAAAAATGGCCATACAGCTGGAGATGGGTCCCCCGCCCAAGGAGCCAGCAGGGAAAACTATGCCTTGTTCTAAAGCTCTTTGGGAACCGCTTGCGTAGCCCTACAGACCTGGGGGCTGCGGGCTTTCCTGCTGCCTTCAGCCTCGACACCACCCTTTCCCACTTGGCGCCGCGCCAGGCACAAAAATGGCCATACGGCTGGAGATGGGTCCCCCGCCCAAAGAGCCAGCAGGGAAAACTATGCCTTGTTCTAAAGCTCTTTGGGAACCGCTTGCGTAGCCCCACAGACCTGGGGCCTGCAGGGTTTCCTGCTGCCTTCAGCCTCAAAGCCACCCTTTCCCACTTGGCGCCCCATCAGGCACAAAAATGGCCTATGGCTGGAGATGGGTCCCATGCCCTAAGAGCCATCAGGGAAAATTATGCCTTGTTCTAAAGCTCTTTGGGAACCGCTTGCGTAGCCCCACAGACCTGGGGGCTGCAGGCTTTGCTGCTGCCTTCAGCCTCAAAGCCACCCTTTCCCACTTGGCACCGCACCAGGCACCAAAATGGCCTATGGCTGGAGATGGGTCCCATGCCCAAAGAGCCAGCAGGGAAAACTATGCCTTGTTCTAAAGCTCTTTGGGAACCGCTTGCATAGCCCCACAGACCTGGGGGCTGCACGCTTTGCTGCTGCCTGCAGCCTCAAAGCCACCCTTTCCCACTTGGCGCCACGCCAGGCACAAAAATGGCCATACAGCTGGAGATGGGTCCCCCGCCCAAAGAGCCAGCAGGGAAAACTATGCCTTGTTCTAAAGCTCTTTGGGAACCGCTTGCGTAGCCCCACAGACCTGGGGGCTGCAGGCTTTCCTGCTGCCTTCAGCCTCGTCACCACCCTTTCCCACTTGGCGCCGCGCCAGGCACAAAAATGGCCATACGGCTGGAGATGGGTCCCATGCCCAAAGAGCCAGCAGGGAAAACTATGCCTTGTTCTAAAGCTCTTTGGGAACCGCTTGCGTAGCCCCACAGACCTGGGGGCTGCAGGCTTTGCTGCTGCCTTCAGCCTCAAAGCCACCTTTTCCCACTTGGCATCGCGCCAGGCACAAAAATGGCCTATGGCTGGAGATGGGTCCCCTGCCCAAAGAGCCATCAGGGAAAACTATGCCTTGTTCTAAAGCTCTTTGGGAACCGCTTGCGTAGCCCCACAGACCTGGGGGCTGCGGGCTTTCCTGCTGCATTCAGCCTCGACACCACCCTTTCCCACTTGGCGCCGCGCCAGGCACAAAAATGACCATACGGCTGGAGATGGGTCCCCCGCCCAAAGAGCCAGCAGGGAAAACTATGCCTTGTTCTAAAGCTCTTTGGGAACCGCTTGCGTAGCCCTACAGACCTGGGGGCTGCGGGCTTTCCTGCTGCCTTCAGCCTCGACACCACCCTTTCCCACTTGGCGCCGCGCCAGGCACAAAAATGGCCATACGGCTGGAGATGGGTCCCCCGCCCAAAGAGCCAGCAGGGAAAACTATGCCTTGTTCTAAAGCTCTTTGGGAACCGCTTGCGTAGCCCCACAGACCTGGGGCCTGCAGGGTTTCCTGCTGCCTTCAGCCTCAAAGCCACCCTTTCCCACTTGGCGCCCCATCAGGCACAAAAATGGCCTATGGCTGGAGATGGGTCCCATGCCCAAAGAGCCATCAGGGAAAATTATGCCTTGTTCTAAAGCTCTTTGGGAACCGCTTGCGTAGCCCCACAGACCTGGGGGCTGCAGGCTTTGCTGCTGCCTTCAGCCTCAAAGCCACCCTTTCCCACTTGGCACCGCACCAGGCACCAAAATGGCCTATGGCTGGAGATGGGTCCCATGCCCAAAGAGCCAGCAGGGAAAACTATGCCTTGTTCTAAAGCTCTTTGGGAACCGCTTGCATAGCCCCACAGACCTGGGGGCTGCAGGCTTTGCTGCTGCCTTCAGCCTCAAAGCCACCCTTTCCCACTTGGCGCCGCATCAGGCACAAAAATGGCCATACAGCTGGAGATGGGTCCCCTACCCAAGGAGCCAGCAGGGAAAACTATGCCTTGTTCTAAAGCTCTTTGGGAACCGCTTGCGTAGCCCCACAGACCTGGGGGCTGCGGGCTTTCCTGCTGCCTTCAGCCTCAAAGCCACCCTTTCCCACTTGGCGCCGCGCCAGGCACAAAAATGGCCATACGGCTGGAGATGGGTCCCATGCCCAAAGAGCCAGCAGGGAAAACTATGCCTTGTTCTAAAGCTCTTTGGGAACCGCTTGCGTAGCCCCACAGACCTGGGGGCTGCAGGCTTTGCTGCTGCCTTCAGTCTCAAAGCCACCTTTTCCCACTTGGCATCGCGCCAGGCACAAAAATGGCCTATGGCTGGAGATGGGTCCCCTGCCCAAAGAGCCATCAGGGAAAACTATGCCTTGTTCTAAAGCTCTTTGGGAACCGCTTGCGTAGCCCCACAGACCTGGGGGCTGTGTGCTTTCCTGCTGCCTTCAGCCTCAAAGCCACCCTTTCCCACTTGGCGCCGCGCTAGGCACAAAAATGGCCTATGGCTGGAGATGGGTCTCCTGCCCAAAGAGCCAGCAGGGAAAACTATGCCTTGTTCTAAAGCTCTTTGGGAACCGCTTGCGTAGCCCCACAGACCTGGGGGCTGCGTGCTTTCCTGCTGCCTTCAGCCTCAAAGCCACCCTTTCCCACTTGGCGCCGCGCCAGGCACAAAAATGACCATACGGCTGGAGATGGGTCCCCCGCCCAAAGAGCCAGCAGGGAAAACTATGCCTTGTTCTAAAGCTCTTTGGGAACCGCTTGCGTAGCCCCACAGACCTGGGGGCTGCGGGCTTTCCTGCTGCCTTCAGCCTCAAAGCCACCCTTTCCCACTTGGCGCCGCGCCAGGCACAAAAATGGCCATACGGCTGGAGATGGGTCCCATGCCCAAAGAGCCAGCAGGGAAAACTATGCCTTGTTCTAAAGCTCTTTGGGAACCGCTTGCGTAGCCCCACAGACCTGGGGGCTGCAGGCTTTGCTGCTGCCTTCAGCCTCAAAGCCACCTTTTCCCACTTGGCATCGCGCCAGGCACAAAAATGGCCTATGGCTGGAGATGGGTCCCCTGCCCAAAGAGCCATCAGGGAAAACTATGCCTTGTTCTAAAGCTCTTTGGGAACCGCTTGCGTAGCCCCACAGACCTGGGGGCTGCGGGCTTTCCTGCTGCATTCAGCCTCGACACCACCCTTTCCCACTTGGCGCCGCGCCAGGCACAAAAATGACCATACGGCTGGAGATGGGTCCCCCGCCCAAAGAGCCAGCAGGGAAAACTATGCCTTGTTCTAAAGCTCTTTGGGAACCGCTTGCGTAGCCCTACAGACCTGGGGGCTGCGGGCTTTCCTGCTGCCTTCAGCCTCGACACCACCCTTTCCCACTTGGCGCCGCGCCAGGCACAAAAATGGCCATACGGCTGGAGATGGGTCCCCCGCCCAAAGAGCCAGCAGGGAAAACTATGCCTTGTTCTAAAGCTCTTTGGGAACCGCTTGCGTAGCCCCACAGACCTGGGGCCTGCAGGGTTTCCTGCTGCCTTCAGCCTCAAAGCCACCCTTTCCCACTTGGCGCCCCATCAGGCACAAAAATGGCCTATGGCTGGAGATGGGTCCCATGCCCTAAGAGCCATCAGGGAAAATTATGCCTTGTTCTAAAGCTCTTTGGGAACCGCTTGCGTAGCCCCACAGACCTGGGGGCTGCAGGCTTTGCTGCTGCCTTCAGCCTCAAACCACCCTTTCCCACTTGGCACCGCACCAGGCACCAAAATGGCCTATGGCTGGAGATGGGTCCCATGCCCAAAGAGCCAGCAGGGAAAACTATGCCTTGTTCTAAAGCTCTTTGGGAACCGCTTGCATAGCCCCACAGACCTGGGGGCTGCAGGCTTTGCTGCTGCCTTCAGCCTCAAAGCCACCCTTTCCCACTTGGCGCCGCGCCAGGCACAAAAATGGCCATACAGCTGGAGATGGGTCCCCCGCCCAAAGAGCCAGCAGGGAAAACTATGCCTTGTTCTAAAGCTCTTTGGGAACCGCTTGCGTAGCCCCACAGACCTGGGGGCTGCGGGCTTTCCTGCTGCCTTCAGACTCGACACCACCCTTTCCCACTTGGCGCCGCGCCAGGCACAAAAATGGCCATACGGCTGGAGATGGGTCCCCCGCCCAAAGAGCCAGCAGGGAAAACTATGCCTTGTTCTAAAGCTCTTTGGGAACCGCTTGTGTAGCCCCACAGACCTGGGGGTGGAGGCTTTGCTGTTGCCTTCAGCCTCAAAACCACCCTTTCCCACTTGGCGCCGCGCCAGGCACAAAAATGGCCATACGGCTGGAGATGGGTCCCCCGCCCAAAGAACAAGCAGGGAAAACTATGCCTTGTTCTAAAGCTCTTTGGGAACCGCTTGCGTAGCCCCACAGACCTGGGGGCTGCAGGCTTTGCTGCTGCCTTCAGCCTCGACACCACCCTTTCCCACTTGGCGCCGCGCTAGGCACAAAAATGGCCTGTGGCTGGAGATGGGTCTCCCCCCCAAAGAGCCAGCAGGGAAAACTATGCCTTGTTCTAAAGCTCTTTGGGAACCGCTTGCATAGCCACACAGACCTGGGGGCTGCGGGCTTTCCTGCTGCCTTCAGACTCGACACCACCCTTTCCCACTTGGCGCCGCGCCAGGCATAAAAATGACCATACGGCTGGAGATGGGTCCCCCGCCCAAAGAGCCAGCAGGGAAAACTATGCCTTGTTCTAAAGCTCTTTGGGAACCGCTTGCGTAGCCGCACAGACCTGGGGGCTGCAGGCTTTCCTGCTGCCTTCAGCCTCAAAGCCACCCTTTCCCACTTGGCACTGCGCCAGGCACAAAAATGGCCTATGGCTGGAGATGGGTCCCCCGCCCAAAGAGCCAGCAGGGAAAACTATGCCTTGTTCTAAAGCTCTTTGGGAACCGCTTGCGTAGCCCCACAGACCTGGGGGCTGCGGGCTTTGCTGCTGCCTTCAGCCTCGTCACCACCCTTTCCCACTTGGCGCCGCGCCAGGCACAAAAATGGCCATACGGCTGGAGATGGGTCCCCCGCCCAAAGAACAAGCAGGGAAAACTATGCCTTGTTCTAAAGCTCTTTGGGAACCGCTTGCGTAGCCCCACAGACCTGGGGGCTGCAGGCTTTGCTGCTGCCTTCAGCCTCGACACCACCCTTTCCCACTTGGCGCCGCGCTAGGCTCAAAAATGGCCTGTGGCTGGAGATGGGTCTCCCCCCCAAAGAGCCAGCAGGGAAAACTATGCCTTGTTCTAAAGCTCTTTGGGAACCGCTTGCATAGCCACACAGACCTGGGGGCTGCGGGCTTTCCTGCTGCCTTCAGACTCGACACCACCCTTTCCCACTTGGCGCCGCGCCAGGCATAAAAATGACCATATGGCTGGAGATGGGTCCCCCGCCCAAAGAGCCAGCAGGGAAAACTATGCCTTGTTCTAAAGCTCTTTGGGAACCGCTTGCGTAGCCCCACAGACGTGGGGGCTGCGGGCTTTGCTGCTGCCTTCAGCCTCGTCACCACCCTTTCCCACTTGGCGCCGCGCCAGGCACAAAAATGGCCATATGGCTGGAGATGGGTCCCCCGCCCAAAGAGCCAGCAGGGAAAACTATGCCTTGTTCTAAAGCTCTTTGGGAACCGCTTGCGTAGCCCCACAGACCTGGGGGCTGCAGGCTTTGCTGCTGCCTTCAGCCTTAAAGCCACCTTTTCCCACTTGGCATCGCGCCAGGCACAAAAATGGCCTATGGCTGGAGATGGGTCCCCCGCCCAAAGAGCCAGCAGGGAAAAATATGCCTTGTTCTAAAGCTCTTTGGGAACCGCTTGCGTAGCCCCACAGACCTGGGGGCTGCGGGCTTTCCTGCTGCCTTCAGCCTCGACACCACCCTTTCCCACTTGGCGCCGCGCCAGGCACAAAAATGGCCATACAGCTGGAGATGGGTCCCCCGCCCAAAGAGCCAGCAGGGAAAACTATGCCTTGTTCTAAAGCTCTTTGGGAACCGCTTGTGTAGCCCCACAGACCTGGGGGTGGAGGCTTTGCTGTTGCCTTCAGCCTCAAAACCACCCTTTCCCACTTGGCGCCGCGCCAGGCATAAAAATGACCATATGGCTGGAGATGGGTCCCCCGCCCAAAGAGCCAGCAGGGAAAACTATGCCTTGTTCTAAAGCTCTTTGGGAACCGCTTGCGTAGCCGCACAGACCTGTGGGCTGCAGTCTTTCCTGCTGCCTTCAGCCTCAAAGCCACCCTTTCCCACTTGGCACTGCGCCAGGCACAAAAATGGCCTATGGCTGGAGATGGGTCCCCCGCCCAAAGAGCCAGCAGGGAAAACTATGCCTTGTTCTAAAGCTCTTTGGGAACCGCTTGCGTAGCCCCACAGACCTGGGGGCTGCGGGCTTTGCTGCTGCCTTCAGCCTCGTCACCACCCTTTCCCACTTGGCGCCGCGCCAGGCACAAAAATGGCCATATGGCTGGAGATGGGTCCCCCGCCCAAAGAGCCAGCAGGGAAAACTATGCCTTGTTCTAAAGCTCTTTGGGAACCGCTTGCGTAGCCCCACAGACCTGGGGGCTGCAGGCTTTGCTGCTGCCTTCAGCCTCAAAGCCACCTTTTCCCACTTGGCATCGCGCCAGGCACAAAAATGGCCTATGGCTGGAGATGGGTCCCCTGCCCAAAGAGCCATCAGGGAAAACTATGCCTTGTTCTAAAGCTCTTTGGGAACCGCTTGCGTAGCCCCACAGACCTGGGGGCTGCGGGCTTTCCTGCTGCATTCAGCCTCGACACCACCCTTTCCCACTTGGCGCCGCGCCAGGCACAAAAATGACCATACGGCTGGAGATGGTTCCCCCGCCCAAAGAACAAGCAGGGAAAACTATGCCTTGTTCTAAAGCTCTTTGGGAACCGCTTGCGTAGCCCTACAGACCTGGGGGCTGCAGGCTTTGCTGCTGCCTTCAGCCTCGACACCACCCTTTCCCACTTGGCGCCGCGCTAGGCTCAAAAATGGCCTGTGGCTGGAGATGGGTCTCCCCCCCAAAGAGCCAGCAGGGAAAACTATGCCTTGTTCTAAAGCTCTTTGGGAACCGCTTGCATAGCCACACAGACCTGGGGGCTGCGGGCTTTCCTGCTGCCTTCAGACTCGACACCACCCTTTCCCACTTGGCGCCGCGCCAGGCATAAAAATGACCATATGGCTGGAGATGGGTCCCCCGCCCAAAGAGCCAGCAGGGAAAACTATGCCTTGTTCTAAAGCTCTTTGGGAACCGCTTGCGTAGCCCCACAGACGTGGGGGCTGCGGGCTTTGCTGCTGCCTTCAGCCTCGTCACCACCCTTTCCCACTTGGCGCCGCGCCAGGCACAAAAATGGCCATATGGCTGGAGATGGGTCCCCCGCCCAAAGAGCCAGCAGGGAAAACTATGCCTTGTTCTAAAGCTCTTTGGGAACCGCTTGCGTAGCCCCACAGACCTGGGGGCTGCAGGCTTTGCTGCTGCCTTCAGCCTCAAAGCCACCTTTTCCCACTTGGCATCGCGCCAGGCACAAAAATGGCCTATGGCTGGAGATGGGTCCCCCGCCCAAAGAGCCAGCAGGGAAAAATATGCCTTGTTCTAAAGCTCTTTGGGAACCGCTTGCGTAGCCCCACAGACCTGGGGGCTGCGGGCTTTCCTGCTGCCTTCAGACTCGACACCACCCTTTCCCACTTGGCGCCGCGCCAGGCACAAAAATGGCCATACAGCTGGAGATGGGTCCCCCGCCCAAAGAGCCAGCAGGGAAAACTATGCCTTGTTCTAAAGCTCTTTGGGAACCGCTTGTGTAGCCCCACAGACCTGGGGGTGGAGGCTTTGCTGTTGCCTTCAGCCTCAAAACCACCCTTTCCCACTTGGCGCCGCGCCAGGCACAAAAATGGCCATACGGCTGGAGATGGGTCCCCCGCCCAAAGAACAAGCAGGGAAAACTATGCCTTGTTCTAAAGCTCTTTGGGAACCGCTTGCGTAGCCCCACAGACCTGGGGGCTGCAGGCTTTGCTGCTGCCTTCAGCCTCGACACCACCCTTTCCCACTTGGCGCCGCGCCAGGCACAAAAATGACCATACGGCTGGAGATGGGTCTCCCCACCAAAGAGCCAGCAGGGAAAACTATGCCTTGTTCTAAAGCTCTTTGGGAACCGCTTGCATAGCCACACAGACCTGGGGGCTGCGGGCTTTCCTGCTGCCTTCAGACTCGACACCACCCTTTCCCACTTGGCGCCGCGCCAGGCATAAAAATGACCATATGGCTGGAGATGGGTCCCCCGCCCAAAGAGCCAGCAGGGAAAACTATGCCTTGTTCTAAAGCTCTTTGGGAACCGCTTGCGTAGCCGCACAGACCTGTGGGCTGCAGTCTTTCCTGCTGCCTTCAGCCTCAAAGCCACCCTTTCCCACTTGGCACTGCGCCAGGCACAAAAATGGCCTATGGCTGGAGATGGGTCCCCCGCCCAAAGAGCCAGCAGGGAAAACTATGCCTTGTTCTAAAGCTCTTTGGGAACCGCTTGCGTAGCCCCACAGACCTGGGGGCTGCGGGCTTTGCTGCTGCCTTCAGCCTCGTCACCACCCTTTCCCACTTGGCGCCGCGCCAGGCACAAAAATGGCCATATGGCTGGAGATGGGTCCCCCGCCCAAAGAGCCAGCAGGGAAAACTATGCCTTGTTCTAAAGCTCTTTGGGAACCGCTTGCGTAGCCCCACAGACCTGGGGGCTGCAGGCTTTGCTGCTGCCTTCAGCCTCAAAGCCACCTTTTCCCACTTGGCATCGCGCCAGGCACAAAAATGGCCTATGGCTGGAGATGGGTCCCCTGCCCAAAGAGCCATCAGGGAAAACTATGCCTTGTTCTAAAGCTCTTTGGGAACCGCTTGCGTAGCCCCACAGACCTGGGGGCTGCGGGCTTTCCTGCTGCATTCAGCCTCGACACCACCCTTTCCCACTTGGCGCCGCGCCAGGCACAAAAATGACCATACGGCTGGAGATGGTTCCCCCGCCCAAAGAACAAGCAGGGAAAACTATGCCTTGTTCTAAAGCTCTTTGGGAACCGCTTGCGTAGCCCTACAGACCTGGGGGCTGCGGGCTTTCCTGCTGCCTTCAGCCTCGACACCACCCTTTCCCACTTGGCGCCGCGCCAGGCACAAAAATGGCCATACGGCTGGAGATGGGTCCCCCGCCCAAAGAGCCAGCAGGGAAAACTATGCCTTGTTCTAAAGCTCTTTGGGAACCGCTTGCGTAGCCCCACAGACCTGGGGCCTGCAGGGTTTCCTGCTGCCTTCAGCCTCAAAGCCACCCTTTCCCACTTGGCGCCCCATCAGGCACAAAAATGGCCTATGGCTGGAGATGGGTCCCATGCCCTAAGAGCCATCAGGGAAAATTATGCCTTCTCCTAAAGCTCTTTGGGAACCGCTTGCGTAGCCCCACAGACCTGGGGGCTGCAGGCTTTGCTGCTGCCTTCAGCCTCAAAGCCACCCTTTCCCACTTGGCACCGCACCAGGCAACAAAATGGCCTATGGCTGGAGATGGGTCCCATGCCCAAAGAGCCAGCAGGGAAAACTATGCCTTGTTCTAAAGCTCTTTGGGAACCGCTTGCATAGCCCCACAGACCTGGGGGCTGCAGGCTTTGCTGCTGCCTTCAGCCTCAAAGCCACCCTTTCCCACTTGGCGCCGCGCCAGGCACAAAAATGGCCATACGGCTGGAGATGGGTCCCCCGCCCAAAGAGCCAGCAGGGAAAACTATGCCTTGTTCTAAAGCTCTTTGGGAACCGCATGCGTAGCCCCACAGACCTGGGGGCTGCGGGCCTTCCTGCTGCCTTCAGCCTCGACACCACCCTTTCCCACTTGGCGCCGCATCAGGCACAAAAATGGCCATACAGCTGGAGATGGGTCCCCCGCCCAAAGAGCGAGCAGGGAAAAATATGCCTTGTTCTAAAGCTCTTTGGGAACCGCTTGCGTAGCCCCACAGACCTGGGGGCTGCGGGCTTTCCTGCTGCCTTCAGACTCGACACCACCCTTTCCCACTTGGCGCCGCGCCAGGCACAAAAATGGCCATATGGCTGGAGATGGGTCCCCCGCCCAAAGAGCCAGCAGGGAAAACTATGCCTTGTTCTAAAGCTCTTTGGGAACCGCTTGTGTAGCCCCACAGAGCTGGGGGTGGAGGCTTTGCTGTTGCCTTCAGCCTCAAAACCACCCTTTCCCACTTGGCGCCGCGCCAGGCACAAAAATGGCCATACGGCTGGAGATGGGTCCCCCGCCCAAAGAACAAGCAGGGAAAACTATGCCTTGTTCTAAAGCTCTTTGGGAACCGCTTGCGTAGCCCCACAGACCTGGGGGCTGCAGGCTTTGCTGCTGCCTTCAGCCTCGACACCACCCTTTCCCACTTGGCGCCGCGCCAGGCACAAAAATGGCCATACGGCTTGAGATGGGTCTCCCGCCCAAAGAGCCAGCAGGGAAAACTATGCCTTGTTCTAAAGCTCTTTGGGAACCGCTTGCGTACCCCCACAGACCTGGGGGCTGCGGGCTTTCCTGCTGCCTTCAGACTCGACATCACCCTTTCCCACTTGGCGCCGCGCCAGGCTCAAAAATGGCCATACGGCTGGAGATGGGTCCCCCGCCCAAAGAGCCAGCAGGGAAAACTATGCCTTGTTCTAAAGCTCTTTGGGAACCGCTTGCATAGCCCCACAGACGTGGGGGCTGCGGGCTTTCCTGCTGCCTTCAGCCTCGACACCACCCTTTCCCACTTGGCGCCGCGCCAGGCACAAAAATGGCCTATGGCTGGAGATGGGTCCCCCGCCCAAAGAGCCAGCAGGGAAAACTAGGCCTTGTTCTAAAGCTCTTTGGGAACCGCTTGCATAGCCCCACAGACCTGGGGGCTGCAGGCTTTGCTGCTGCCTTCAGCCTCAAAGCCACCCTTTCCCACTTGGCGCCGCATCAGGCACAAAAATGGCCTATGGCTGGAGATGGGTCCCATGCCCAAAGAGCCAGCAGGGAAAATTATGCCTTGTTCTAAAGCTCTTTGGGAACCGCTTGCATAGCCCCACAGACCTGGGGGCTGCAGGCTGTGCTGCTGCCTTCAGCCTCAAAGCCACCCTTTCCCACTTGGCGTCGCGCCAGGCACAAAAATGGCCTATGGCTGGAGATGGGTCCCCCGCCCAAAGAGCCATCAGGGAAAACTATGCCTTGTTCTAAAGCTCTTTGGGAACCGCTTGCATAGCTCACAGACCTGGGGGCTGCAGGCTTTCCTGCTGCCTTCAGCCTCAAAGCCATCCTTTCCCACTTGGCGCCGCATCAGGCACAAAAATGGCCTATGGCTGGAGATGGGTCCCATGCCCTAAGAGCCAGCAGGGAAAACTATGCCTTGTTCTAAAGCTCTTTGGGAACCTCTTGCTTGCCCCACAGACCTGGGGGCTGCAGGCTTTGCTGCTGCCTTCAGCCTCAAAGCCACCCTTTCCCACTTAGCGCCGCACCAGGCACAAAAATGGCCATACGGCTGGAGATGGGTCCCCCGCCCAAAGAGCCAGCAGGGAAAACTATGCCTTGTTCTAAAGCTCTTTGGGAACCGCTTGCGTAGCCACACAGACCTGGGGGCTGCGGGCTTTCCTGCTGCCTTCAGACTCGACACCACCCTTTCCCACTTGGCGCCGCGCCAGGCACAAAAATGGCCATACGGCTGGAGATGGGTCCCCTGCCCAAAGAGCCAGCAGGGAAAACTATGCCTTGTTCTAAAGCTCTTTGGGAACCGCTTGCGTAGCCGCACAGACCTGGGGCTGCAGGCTCTCCTGCTGCCTTCAGCCTCGACAACAACCTTTCCCACTTGGCGCCGCGCTAGGCACAAAAATGGCCTATGGCTGGAGATGGGTCTCCCCCCCAAAGAGCCAGCAGGGAAAACTATGCCTTGTTCTAAAGCTCTTTGGGAACCGCTTGCGTAGCCCCACAGACCTGGGGGCTGCGGGCTTTCCTGCTGCCTTCAGACTCGACACCACCCTTTCCCACTTGGCGCCGCGCCAGGCACAAAAATGGCCATACGGCTGGAGATGGTTCCCCCGCCCAAAGAGCCAGCAGGGAAAACTATGCCTTGTTCTAAAGCTCTTTGGGAACCGCTTGCGTAGCCACACAGACCTGGGGGCTGCGGGCTTTGCTGCTGCCTTCAGCCTCGACACCACCATTTCCCACTTGGCACCGCGCCAGGCACAAAAATGGCCATACGGCTGGAGATGGGTCTCCCGCCCAAAGAGCCAGCAGGGAAAACTATGCCTTGTTCTAAAGCTCTTTGGGAACCGCTTGCGTAGCCCCACAGACCTGGGGGCTGCGGGCTTTCCTGCTGCCTTCAGCCTCGACACCACCCTTTCCCACTTGGCGCCGCGCCAGGCACAAAAATGACCATACGGCTGGAGATGGGTCCCCCGCGCAAAGAGCCAGCAGGGAAAACTATGCCTTGTTCTAAAGCTCTTTGGGAACCGCTTGCGTAGCCCTACAGACCTGGGGGCTGCGGGCTTTGCTGCTGCCTTCAGCCTCGACACCACCCTTTCCCACTTGGCGCCGTACTAGGCACAAAAATGGCCATACGGCTGGAGATGGGTCCCCCGCCCAAAGAGCCAGCAGGGAAAACTATGCCTTGTTCTAAAGCTCTTTGGGAACCGCTTGCGTAGCCCCACAGACCTGGGGCCTGCAGGGTTTCCTGCTGCCTTCAGCCTCAAAGCCACCCTTTCCCACTTGGCGACGCGCCAGGCACAAAAATGGCCATACGGCTGGAGATGGTTCCCCCGCCCAAAGAGCCAGCAGGGAAAACTATGCCTTGTTCTAAAGCTCTTTGGGAACCGCTTGCGTAGCCCCACAGACCTGGGGGCTGTGGGCTTTCCTGCTGCCTTCAGCCTCAAAGCCACCCTTTCCCACTTGGCGCCGCGCCAGGCACAAAAATGGCCATACGGCTGGAGAAGTGTCCCCCGCCCAAAGAACAAGCAGGGAAAACTATGCCTTGTTCTAAAGCTCTTTGGGAACCGCTTGCGTAGCCCTACAGACTGGGGGCTGCGGGCTTTGCTGCTGCCTTCAGCCTCGACACCACCCTTTCCCACTTGGCGCCGCGCCAGGCACAAAAATGGCCATACGGCTGGAGATGGGTCCCCTGCCCAAAGAACAAGCAGGGAAAACTATGCCTTGTTCTAAAGCTCTTTGGGAACCGCTTGCGTAGCCCCACAGACCTGGGGGCTGCAGGCTTTGCTGCTGCCTTCAGCCTCGACACCACCCTTTCCCACTTGGCGCCGCGCTAGGCACAAAAATGGCCTGTGGCTGGAGATGGGTCCCCCGCCCAAAGAGCCAGCAGGGAAAACTATGCCTTGTTCTAAAGCTCTTTGGGAACCGCTTGCGTAGCCCCACAGACCTGGGGGCTGCGGGCTTTCCTGCTGCCTTCAGCCTCAAAGCCACCCTTTCCCACTTGGCACTGCGCCAGGCACAAAAATGGCCTGTGGCTGGAGATGGGTCTCCCCCCCAAAGAGCCAGCAGGGAAAACTATGCCTTGTTCTAAAGCTCTTTGGGAACCGCTTGCGTAGCCCCACAGACCTGGGGGCTGCGGGCTTTCCTGCTGCCTTCAGCCTCGACACCACCCTTTCCCACTTGGCGCCGCGCCAGGCACAAAAATGACCATACGGCTGGAGATGGGTCCCCCGCCCAAAGAGCCAGCAGGGAAAACTATGCCTTGTTCTAAAGCTCTTTGGGAACCGCTTGCGTAGCCCCACAGACCTGGGGGCTGTGGGCTTTCCTGCTGCCTTCAGCCTCAAAGCCACCCTTTCCCACTTGGCGCCCCATCAGGCACAAAAATGGCCTATGGCTGGAGATGGGTCCCATGCCCTAAGAGCCATCAGGGAAAATTATGCCTTCTCCTAAAGCTCTTTGGGAACCGCTTGCATAGCCCCACAGACCTGGGGGCTGCAGGCTTTGCTGCTGCCTTCAGCCTCAAAGCCACCCTTTCCCACTTGGCACCGCACCAGGCAACAAAATGGCCTATGGCTGGAGATGGGTCCCATGCCCAAAGAGCCAGCAGGGAAAACTATGCCTTGTTCTAAAGATCTTTGGGAACCGCTTGCATAGCCCTGCAGACCTGGGGGCTGCAGGCTTTGCTGCTGCCTTCAGCCTCAAAGCCACCCTTTCCCAATTGGCGACGCGCCAGGCACAAAAATGGCCATACGGCTGCAGATGGGTCCCCCGCCCAAAGAGCCAGCAGGGAAAACTATGCCTTGTTCTAAAGCTCTTTGGGAACCGCATGAGTAGCCACACAGACCTGGGGGCTGCGGGCCTTCCTGCTGCCTTCAGCCTCGACACCACCCTTTCCCACTTGGCGCCGCGCCAGGCACAAAAATGGCCATACGACTTGAGATGGGTCTCCCGCCCAAAGAGCCAGCAAGGAAAACTATGCCTTGTTCTAAAGCTCTTTGGGAACCGCTTCCGTACCCCCACAGACCTGGGGGCTGCGGGCTTTCCTGCTGCCTTCAGCCTCGACATCACCCTTTCCCACTTGGCGCCGCGCCAGGCTCAAAAATTGCCTATGGCTGGAGATGGGTCCCCCGCCCAAAGAGCCAGCAGGGAAAACAAGGCCTTGTTCTAAAGCTCTTTGGGAACCGCTTGCATAGCCCCACAGACCTGGGGGCTGCAGGCTTTGCTGCTGCCTTCAGCCTCAAAGCCACCCTTTCCCACTTGGCGCCGCATCAGGCACAAAAATGGCCTATGGCTGGAGATGGGTCCCCTGCCCAAAGAGCCAGCAGGGAAAATTATGCCTTGTTCTAAAGCTCTTTGGGAACCGCTTGCATAGCCCCACAGGCCTGGGGGCTGCAGGCTGTGCTGCTGCCTTCAGCCTCAAAGCCACCCTTTCCCACTTGGCGCCGCGCTAGGCACAAAAATGACCTATGGCTGGAGATGGGTCCCCCGCCCAAAGAGCCATCAGGGAAAACTATGCCTTGTTCTAAAGCTCTTTGGGAACCGCTTGCATAGCTCACAGACCTGGGGGCTGCAGGCTTTCCTGCTGCCTTCAGCCTCAAAGCCATCCTTTCCCACTTGGCGCCGCATCAGGCACAAAAATGGCCTATGGCTGGAGATGGGTCCCATGCCCTAAGAGCCAGCAGGGAAAACTATGCCTTGTTCTAAAGCTCTTTGGGAACCTCTTGCTTGCCCCACAGACCTGGGGGCTGCAGGCTTTGCTGCTGCCTTCAGCCTCAAAGCCACCCTTTCCCACTTGGCGCCGCACCAGGCACAAAAATGGCCATACGGCTGGAGATGGGTCCCCTGCCAAAAGAGCCAGCAGGGAAAACTATGCCTTGTTCTAAAGCTCTTTGGGAACCGCTTGCGTAGCCCTACAGACCTGGGGGCTGCGGGCTTTCCTGCTGCCTTCAGACTCGACACCACCCTTTCCCACTTGGCGCCGCGCCAGGCACAAAAATGGCCATACGGCTGGAGATGGGTCCCCTGCCCAAAGAGCCAGCAGGGAAAACTATGCCTTGTTCTAAAGCTCTTTGGGAACTGCTTGCGTAGCCCCACAGACCTGGGGGCTGTGTGCTTTCCTGCTGCCTTCAGCCTCAAAACCACCCTTTCCCACTTGGCGCCGCGCCAGGCACAAAAATGGCCATACGGCTGGAGATGGGTCCCCCGCCCAAAGAACAAGCAGGGAAAACTATGCCTTGTTCTAAAGCTCTTTGGGAACCGCTTGCGTAGCCCCACAGACCTGGGGGCTGCAGGCTTTCCTGCTGCCTTCAGCCTCAAAGCCACCCTTTCCCACTTGGCGCCGCACCAGGCACAAAAATGGCCATACGGCTGGAGATGGGTCCCCTGCCAAAAGAGCCAGCAGGGAAAACTATGCCTTGTTCTAAAGCTCTTTGGGAACCGCTTGCGTAGCCCTACAGACCTGGGGGCTGCGGGCTTTCCTGCTGCCTTCAGACTCGACACCACCCTTTCCCACTTGGCGCCGCGCCAGGCACAAAAATGGCCATACGGCTGGAGATGGGTCCCCCGCCCAAAGAGCCAGCAGGGAAAACTATGTCTTGTTCTAAAGCTCTTTGGGAACCGCTTGCGTAGCCCCTGTTGCGTGAAAAGGGGCAAAGCGGTTTTAGCAGAAGATAAACCCCCTTGCGTTCTAACACTCCTCACCGAGGTGGGAGGCTAGGTGCGGCTAGTTTTAAATTCTGAGTGATGCCCAATTCAGCACTATCAGTCCAATCGCGTTTAATATATATTAAACTATTACGATTTGGATACACTAATAGTGGACTGCACCTTCAGTCTAGTCGTGCTCATGAACTAGCACGGCCACTCTTGAGTTTTTGGTCGCGTTCAGTGAGAAAGCGAAACGACTAGGTACTTAAAAAAGTGCAGTTTATTTAAACAACAGATATATAGGTTCTTAGGATTGCCGGTGATAAATACACTGTCTGCAAAGCACGTGCAAATGAAAGTATTGTTACATATACAAAACGAGC
Source organism: Rissa tridactyla (assembly GCF_028500815.1). NCBI lineage: Eukaryota > Metazoa > Chordata > Aves > Charadriiformes > Laridae > Rissa > Rissa tridactyla. The sequence continues at coordinate 9,030,544 of NC_071483.1, forward strand.
GACAAAGTTATAAACGATACAGCCTGGCTTTAAATGTAGGAAAAGAGAGTCTCTAGAGAAATTTCTAAGTTTCCCGAGGAAGCACTCGGTATAATCTAAGTCTTACCCAAAGGCGTCCCTATGGGGGGGAAGAGAGGCTCAGCCCGTCGACTGATCCCAGAAGTCAGTGATGTAATTCTTTATGATGGTGTCTTCCCTGGGTATCCCCCCTCTCTTGGGCTATTTTTATACTATTTGTTATCTTCAAGGTGGAGTTTGAGTGACTTTAGTCATACATACTTTTATCATGATTGGTGTAAATTTCTCTCGCTTCACAATTAAAGGTATAGTTTACGAGAAATTCAGGGCGCAGACTCAAGAAGGAGTGGTCGCACCTTGGAGGCGGGTAGCCTTCGGGATGGAGGTGTGTTTTGGTATTATAATGACATTATAATGAGCAAAGTTCGCACAAAGGACAGCATTTCATCAAAATTTGACAATAAGTTGGCTCTGAGCATCTAGTGGGCAGCTAATTGGCAGCTTATCTGTTTCATGGTATCATCCCATTCCTGTATCCACTATACATCATAAGGTAAAGCCACGGAATAATTGCATCCCGTCCCGTACCTCATGTAGCTTATCAGGGAACCACAGATGTTGTGTCCTTCATGCCAGCTGCGGCTATTTTCTACCTCAGAAGCCTCTTGATTTTATACTTTTCCTTAATGTGTGAACAATGCTGTACTTTAGTATTTTTTAGCCAATTTAGTATTTATTCCACAGCCCCACAGACCTGGGGGCTGGAGGCTTTCCTGCTGCCTTCAGCCTCGACAGCACCCTTTCCCACTTGGCGCCGCGCCAGGCTCAAAAATGGCCATACGGCTGGAGATGGGTCCCCCGCCCACAGAGCCAGGAGGGAAAATTATGCCTTGTTCTAAAGCTCTTTGGGAACCGCTTGCGTAGCCCCACAGACCTGGGGTCTGCGGGCTTTCCTGCTGCCTTCAGCCTCAAAGCCACCCTTTCCCACTTGGCGCCGCGCCAGGCTCAAAAATGGCCATACGGCTGGAGATGGGTCCCCCGCCCAAAGAGCCAGCAGGGAAAACTATGCCTTGTTCTAAAGCTCTTTGGGAACCGCTTGCGTAGCCCCACAGACCTGGGGGCTGCGGGCTTTGCTGCTGCCTTCAGCCTCAAAGCCACCCTTTCCCACTTGGCGCCGCACCAGGCAACAAAATGGCCTATGGCTGGAGACGGGTCCTATGCCCAAAGAGCCAGCAAGGAAAACTATGCCTTGTTCTAAAGCTCTTTGGGAACCGCTTGCGTAGCCGCACAGACCTGGGGGCTGCGAGCTTTCCTGCTGCCTTCAGACTCGACACCGCCCTTTCCCACTTGGCGCCGCGCTAGGCACAAAAATCGCCTATGGCTGGAGATGGGTCCCCCGCCCAAGGAGCCAGCAGGGAAAAATATGCCTTGTTCTAAAGCTCTTTGGGAACCGCTTGCATAGCCCCACAGACCTGGGGGCTGGAGGCTTTGCTGCTGCCTTCAGCCTCGACACCACCCTTTCCCACTTGGCGCCGCATCAGGCACAAAAATGGCCTATGGCTGGAGATGGGTCCCATGCCCAAAGAGCCAGCAAGGAAAACTTTGCCTTGTTCTAAAGCTCTTTGGGAACCGCTTGCGTAGCACCACAGACCTGGGGGCTGCGAGCTTTCCTGCTGCCTTCAGCCTCAAAGCCACCCTTTCCCACTTGGCGTCACGCCAGGCACAAAAATGGCCATACGGCTGGAGATGGGTCCCCCGCCCAAAGAGCCAGCAGGGAAAACTATGCCTTGTTCTAAAGCTCTTTGGGAACCGCTTGCGTAGCCCCACACACCTGGGGGCTGCAGGCTTTCCTGCTGCCTTCAGCCTCGACACCACCCTTTCCCACTTGGCGCCGCGCCAGGCACAAAAATGGCCTATGGCTGGAGATGGGTCCCCCGCCAAAAGAGCCAGCAGGGAAAACTATGCCTTGTTCTAAAGCTCTTTGGGAACCGCTTGCATAGCCCCACAGACCTGGGGGCTGCCGGCTTTCCTGCTGCCTTCAGCCTCAAAGCCACCCTTTCCCACTTGGCGCCGCATCAGGCACAAAAATGGCCTATGGCTGGAGATGGGTCCCATGCCCAAAGAGCCAGCGGGGAAAACTATGCCTTGTTCTAAACCTCTTTGGGAACCGCTTGCGTAGCCCCACAGACCTGGGGGCTGCAGGCTTTCCTGCTGCCTTCAGCCTCGACACCACCCTTTCCCACTTGGCATCGCGCCAGGCACAAAAATGGCCTATGGCTGGAGATGGTTCCCCCGCCCAAAGAGCCAGCAGGGAAAACTATGTCTTGTTCTAAAGCTCTTTGGGAACCGCTTGCGTAGCCCCACAGACCTGGGGGCTGGAGGCTTTCCTGCTGCCTTCAGCCTCAAAACCACCCTTTCCCACTTGGCGCCGCGCCAGGCTCAAAAATGGCCATACGGCTGGAGATGGGTCCCCCGCCCAGAGAGCCAGGAGGGAAAACTATGCCTTGTTCTAAAGCTCTTTGGGAACCGCTTGCGTAGCCCCACAGACCTGGGGTCTGCGGGCTTTCCTGCTGCCTTCAGACTCGACACCGCCCTTTCCCACTTGGCGCCGCATCAGGCACAAAAATGGCCTATGGCTGGAGATGGGTCCCATGCCCAAAGAGCCAGCAAGGAAAACTATGCCTAGTTCTAAAGCTCTTTGGGAACCGCTTGCGTACCACCACAGACCTGGGGGCTGCGAGCTTTCCTGCTGCCTTCAGACTCGACACCACCCTTTCCCACTTGGCGTCACGCCAGGCATAAAAATGGCCATACGGCTGGAGATGGGTCCCCTGTCAAAAGAGCCAGCAGGGAAAACTATGCCTTGTTCTAAAGCTCTTTGGGAACCGCTTGCGTAGCCCCACAGACCTGGGGGCTGTTGGCTTTCCTGCTGCCTTCAGCCTCAAAGCCACCCTTTCCCACTTGGCCCCTGGCTAGGCACAAAAATGGCCATACGGCTGGAGATGGGTCCCCCGCCCAAAGAGCCAGCAGGGAAAATTATGCCTTGTTCTAAAGCTCTTTGGGAACCGCTTGCATAGCCCCACAGACCTGGGGGCTGCGGGCTTTCCTGCTGCCTTCAGCCTCGACAACACCCTTTCCCACTTGGCGCCGCGCCAGGCACAAAAATGGCCATACGGCTGGAGATGGGTCCCCCGCCCAAAGAACAAGCAAGGAAAAATATGCCTTGTTCTAAAGCTCTTTGGGAACCGCTTGCGTAGCCCCACAGACCTGGGGGCTGCAGGCTTTCCTGCTGCCTTCAGCCTCGACACCACCCTTTCCCACTTGGCGCCGCGCAGGCACAAAAATGGCCATACGGCTGGAGATGGGTCCCCCGCCCAAAGAGCCAGCAGGGAAAACTATGCCTTGTTCTAAAGCTCTTTGGAAACCGCTTGCATAGCCCAATAGACCTGGGGGCTGCAGGCTTTCCTGCTGCCTTCAGCCTCGACAACACCCTTTCCCACTTGGCGCCGCGCTAGGCACAAAAATGGCCTATGGCTGGAGATGGGTCTCTTGCCCAAAGAGCCAGCAGGGAAAACTATGCCTTGTTCTAAAGCTCTTTGGGAACCGCTTGCGTAGCCCCACAGACCTGGGGGCTGCGGGCTTTGCTGCTGCCTTCAGCCTCGACACCACCCTTTCCCACTTGGCGCCGCGCCAGGCACAAAAATGGCCATACGGCTGGAGATGGGTCCCCCGCCCAAAGAGCCAGCAGGGAAAACTATGCCTTGTTCTAAAGCTCTTTGGGAACCGCTTGCGTAGCCCCACAGACCTGGGGGCTGCAGGCTTTGCTGCTGCCTTCAGCCTCAAAGCCACCCTTTCCCAACTTGGCGCCGCGCCAGGCACAAAAATGGCCATACGGCTGGAGATGGGTCCCCCGCCCAAAGAGCCAGCAGGGAAAACTATGCCTTGTTCTAAAGCTCTTTGGGAACCGCTTGCGTAGCCGCACAGACCTGGGGGCTGCGATCTTTGCTGCTGCCTTCAGACTCGACACCACCCTTTCCCACTTGGCGCCGCGCCAGGCACAAAAATGGCCATACGGCTGGAGATGGGTCCCCCGCCCAAAGAGCCAGCAGGGAAAACTATGCCTTGTTCTAAAGCTCTTTGGGAACCGCTTGCGTAGCCGCACAGACCTGGGGGCTGCAGGCTTTCCTGCTGCCTTCAGCCTCAAAGCCACCTTTTCCCACTTGGCACTGCGCCAGGCACAAAAATGGCCTATGGCTGGAGATGGGTCCCCCGCCCAGAGAGCCAGCAGGGAAAACTATGCCTTGTTCTAAAGCTCTTTGGGAACCGCTTGCGTAGCCCCACAGACCTGGGGACTGCAGGCTTTGCTGCTGCCTTCAGCCTCAAAGCCACCCTTTCCCAACTTGGCGCCGCGCCAGGCTCAAAAATGGCCATACGGCTGGAGATGGGTCCCCCGCTCAAAGAGCCAGCAGGGAAAACTATGCCTTGTTCTAAAGCTCTTTGGGAACCGCTTGCGTAGCCCCACAGACCTGGGGACTGCAGGCTTTGCTGCTGCCTTCAGCCTCAAAGCCACCCTTTCCCAACTTGGCGCCGCGCCAGGCTCAAAAATGGCCATACGGCTGGAGATGGGTCCCCCGCTCAAAGAGCCAGCAGGGAAAACTATGCCTTGTTCTAAAGCTCTTTGGGAACCGCTTGCGTAGCCCCACAGACCTGGGGGCTGCAGGCTTTGCTGCTGCCTTCAGCCTCAAAGCCACCCTTTCCCACTTGGCGCCGGGCCAGGCACAAAAATGGCCTATGGCTGGAGATGGGTCTCCCGCCCAAAGAGCCAGCAGGGAAAATTATGCCTTGTTCTAAAGCTCTTTGGGAACCGCTTGCATAGCCCCACAGACCTGGGGGCTGCGGGCTTTCCTGCTGCCTTCAGCCTTGACACCACCCTTTCCCACTTGGCGCCGCGCCAGGCACAAAAATGGCCATTCGGCTGGAGATGTGTCCCCTGCCAAAAGAGCCAGCAGGGAAAACTATGCCTTGTTCTAAAGCTCTTTGGGAACCGCTTGCGTAGCCCCACAGACCTGGGGGCTGCGGGCTTTCCTGCTGCCTTCAGCCTCGACACAACCCTTTCCCACTTGGCGCCGCGCCAGACACAAAAATGGCCATACGGCTGGAGATGGGTCCCCCGCTCAAAGAGCCAGTAGGGAAAACTATGCCTTGTTCTAAAGCTCTTTGGGAACCGCTTGCGTAGCCCCACAGACCTGGGGGCTGCAGGCTTTCCTGCTGCCTTCAACCTCGACAGCACCCTTTCCCACTTGGCACTGCGCCAGGCACAAAAATGGCCATACGGCTGGAGATGGGTCCCCCGCCCAGAGAGCCAGCAGGGAAAATTATGCCTTGTTCTAAAGCTCTTTGGGAACCGCTTGCGTAGCTCCACAGACCTGGGGGCTGGAGGCTTTCCTGCTGCCTTCATCCTCAAAACCACCCTTTCCCACTTGGCGCTGCACCAGGCACAAAAATGGCCATACGGCTGCAGATGGGTCCCCAGCCCAAAGAGCCAGCAGGGAAACATATGCCTTGTTCTAAAGCTCTTTGGGAACCGCTTGCGTAGCCCCACAGACCTGGGGGCTGCAGGCTTTGCTGCTGCCTTCAGACTCAAAGCCACCCTTTCCCACTTGGCGCCGGGCCAGGCACAAAAATGGCCATACGGCTGGAGATGGGTCCCCTGCCAAAAGAGCCAGCAGGGAAAACTATGCCTTGTTCTAAAGCTCTTTGGGAACCGCTTGCGTAGCCCCACAGAAATGGGGGCTGCAGGCTTTGCTGCTGCCTTCAGCCTCAGCAACACCCTTTCCCACTTGGCGCCGCGCTAGGCACAAAAATGGCCATACGGCTGGAGATGGGTCCCCCGCCCACAGAGCCAGCAGGGAAAAATATGCCTTGTTCTAAAGCTCTTTGGGAACCGCTTGCATAGCCCCACAGACCTGGGGGCTGCAGGCTTTCCTGCTGCCTTCAGACTCGACACCACCCTTTCCCACTTGGCGCCGCGCCAGGCACAAAAATGGCCTATGGCTGGAGATGGGTCTCCCGCCCAAAGAGCCAGCAGGGAAAACTATGCCTTGTTCTAAAGCCCTTTGGGAACCGCTTGCGTAGCCCCACAGACCTGGGGGCTGCGGGCTTGCCTGCTGCCTTCAGCCTCAAAGCCACCCTTTCCCACTACGCACCGCGCCAGGCATAAAAATAGCCATACGACTGGAGATGGGTCCCCCGCCCAAAGAGCCTGCAGGGAAAACTTTGTCTACAGTCAGTCAAGGTCGATGTACTCAACACTGATAAGAAAGATCACATGTGTTCTTGTGGTGAGGGATATCAAGTGGAAATCCTTCTCGCGGAGTGATCAAACGATTTAAACTTTTCATCATAATCCAAAGTCTAACATGCAAAACTATTGTCTAAGCAAAGCACAATACAGTGAGTATTAGTAAAACAACAACAGAGTGAAGCATCTTGTTATAACGTCCTGTAACTGTCGGTGACCTTCCAAAAAGAGTATCTCTCCATCTATGTCCTCCGCCTCTCGTCACTCTTTACAACGCTTGGTGTATTTCTTCAACCTGATGATGGACGGTAATCAAAGTTGTCTGTCTGTTTTCTTGGGCCTCTTTCAAGAGTCGCTTCAATTCATTGTGTTTTAGCAGCTTCTTCACCAGGGAGAGATTCATTCCGATAGGGGTAGGCAACAATCTCGAATCAACGTATAATTAGGTTGTAGCAATTGAAAAGACGTAACAGGAGCTTAATAATTGAAGTCGCATCCCGTAACTTTGTGTTAGTAAAGTTCAAACACAAAGATTTGAGTGATTACTATGTCATCTCTGAATACAAGACTACAGGGAGACCTCATGCTAACGCACCCTTTCCCAATATAGTCAAGCACAGTCTCTGGGGTTTCATCGGGATGTGTCTCAAAGTGACAAACATTCTGGTTGGTGTCAAGACAAAGGTCTTGTGCTTTGAGAGTATTACTCTCACAAATGTATCCTTGTTGGTCTCGTGAAACGCATGCGTCAACATCAGCAGTTTGCCATTTAGTCTCATTTTGTCGTGCCCAACCTCTGTGCTGTGTTGGATAGAGTAGAGCTCCTTGGTGATTCAACCCCAGTGCGATGATTGGGTATATGGTGTATACTGAGGCATTGCGTACCGTTAAGACAAAAGCTGTGGCTTTGCTCTCAGTGGGATCGTAGGTGAAATTAACCAGATACCACCTGGACTGAATTTTTTTCTGAAATTCAATTGCGTTATCCCATATTACTTTTCGAATTTCGGTGGGCAAGGTGCCTTCTTCACCTTCCCTTATGATTGCGGCTGTCATAGATTGCATCCACAATTGGGCTTGGATACAACTAAGAGCCAAGGAAACATCGGTTTGGGTTGTACCAAGTGCATCTGTGATCAGCTGATGGTCTTTTTCACCCGTTTCTTCCCATTGAGGCAATATATTCGATAAAAGCCGTTGGTGGTTTCCCAATGCTAATAGAGAGGACCGTAGGGGATGTCTTAATTTGTCCAGATCAGTAGCGGTTGTGACTAGTTTGTTGGCAAGTATCTCAGCATCTATACTATTCAAGACTCCCAGGCCTGTTCCTAAGATACCAGTCGCATCCCTCTTCCGTCCGTGTGAAGTGGCAAGAGTTCGTTTGCGTAACCATGCTGACCATTCTGCATAAGATGTACTCAGGAATGGTAAGCAGGTGGGTTTGATCGCAGAGATTTTAATCTGCATTGACAATTCTGCTCGTTTGAGGGAATATGTGGGATTAAACAGTACCTGTTGTTGACCTGTGTGTGTTTAATAACGTAAGGGCCAATGTTGAAAATGTAAGGAGTTAGTCTAATGGAGGGCTTAGAAAAGAGAGAGGTGGTTTTTTTTTTTCTCTTAGAAGAGAGAGCCTTTGAGAGTTTGTGGGGTGTAGGTTCTGGATTCATTTCAGCAAGTTCAGGTGTATTTGAGTCAATCATAAATTCAAATAACAATTCTGTGCCCTTGTAGCCCCAAATACAGTACACTACTGTAGGTTTGATGAAAGTGAAATTGTGCCAGCAATCTGAATTTGGCGCCATAATTTTGTAACAATCAGTGTTGTATTTGTCCGCTTTGGTAGAGTCTACATAGATGGTTTTAATTACAGTTGGCCTGTGGTGATTAGACCCGTTGATAAATCGGCAACCAATGTGTGTTCTTGTGGAATAATTACTAAATTGGCCAAGAATACAAAAATACAGCATTGTTCACACATTAAGGAAAGTCATAAAATCAAGAGGCTTCTGAGGTAGAATACAGCCACAGCTAGCACACGAAGAATGCAACAGCTGTGATTCCCTGTACAAGGTTGTTTGCGAAACTACACGAGGGATGGAACGGAACGCGCTTGTTCCGTGGCCTTCCCTTGTGACGAATAGCAGATATGGGGACGAGATGGTACTACGGAACTGATAAGCGGCCTACACGCTACCCGAGCCAACATTTCGTCAAATGTTGATGAAATGCTGTCCTTTTGTGCGAACTTTGCTCACCACAATGTACCAAAACACACCTCCATCCCGGAGGCTATCCGCCCCCGAGGTGTGAACACTCCTCCTTGAGTACATTAATCATAATAAAAGTACATATGACTAAAGTCACTCAAACTCCACTTTGAAGTTAAAAAAATAATATAAAAATAGCCCAAGAGAGGGGGGATGTCTGGGAAGACACCATCGCGAAGAATTCCACCGCTGTTTTCTGGGATCAGTCGACGGGCTGAGCCTTTCTTCCTCCCCATAAGGACGCCTTTGGGTAAGACTTTGATTACACCGAGTGCTTTCTCGGGGACTCTAGAAATTTCTCTAGAGAATCTCTACCCTACATTTATAGCCAGGCTGTATCGTTTATAATTTTGTCGCGCGTTTGTATATTTAACAATGTCTTTATTTGCACGTGCTTTGCAGACAGTGTATTTATCACCGGCAATCCTAAAGAACCTGTATATCTGTTGTTTAAATAAACTGCACTGTTTCAGTAGCTAGTCGTTTCGCTTTCTCACTGAACGCGACCAAAACTTGAGAGAGGCCGTGCTGGTTCAGGAGCACGACTAGACTGAAGGTGCAGCCCACTATTAGTGTCTCCAAATCGTAATAGTTTAACACATATTAAACGCGATTGGCCTGGTAGTGCTGAATTGGGCATCACTCAGAATTGAAACCCAGCCGCACCTGGCCTCCCACCTCGGTGAGGAGTGTTAGAACGCAAGGGGGTTTATCTTCTGCCAAAACCGCTTGGCCCCGTTTCACGCAACAGAATTTGGCGTAGTCGGCAGGATTGCCATGGATAAACTGCTGCAAAAATATGATTGTGCCCCTTCCCAGGCTGGGAAGGAGTGGGCCCAAAAATTTTGGAAGGATGAAGAGAAAGTGGTGGAACGTATTGAAGAGCGTCGGGTTTCACAGAAGCTCAGAGCGGGGAAAGGCAAGGGTGTGATTTGTGCTGTGTTAGGCGCCTGTTTATCTTGTGCACAACAAGAAGCTAGAGAAACCCCCGCTCCTAATCTGATTTCAGCTGTAGAATATGCAACCCTGAAATCGGAGAATGAGGTGCTGAAGTCATCATTAGCCTTGCAAAAGGAGACAGGAGAAAGATTAAGAACTCAAGTCGATAAGCTTGTGAGTGAGAATGAATGTTTAGGAAACCGGAATGCTCAACTTGGGAGTGAAAATCGCCAACTTAAAATGTTATTGGAAAGGGTGAACGGGCTCTTAGATAAAAATGCAGCCCTCGACCCAGGTCCAACAGATTCGTAAGTTAATGTGTTATCCAAATTCCGGAACCCAGACCGGAGATTTTTTTGTCTAATAGTGAGGATGACGAAGAAGATGAGGAGGAAAGGACTTTTACTTTGAAATCCCAAGTTTTTCCTTTACGTCCTCTGGTTAAAACTGAAACTGCAGTTGATGATGGTGATGAAATTCACACCACTGTGCGTACCGTTCCATGGACACCAACCGAGTTAACAAAAATAAGGGAGAAATATTCGAGGCGACCAGAAGAGTCAGCTGTTGAGTACGTGTGGCGAGTTTCTTCTGAAGGGGGGGGCAGAATTATGCTGAGTGAGGAAGAAGCAGGAGACTCTTGGGGACCAGGAGTGTTTTTAACCACTATGCCTGGGGATCATAATTATTCCCTAACCGCTCGAGCAGCCTATTGGGCAGGGGGTATGGATCCGCGAGAGAGGGGGGAGCCGTTAGAGATTAGAGCTACAGGCTACTCTGATCTGTTTGCGGCTGTACGGAAAGCAGCTTGTCTGCAAGCCATGTATGACAGAGAGGAATTTCGGAAATCCCCAATGTCAGCCCCTATCGACCCGGATCGATTAGCCCCTCTCATCCGTGGTCTGCCCGATTGCCTGAAACCGTTCCTTGTTCGCACTCAAGATCGTATACGGGATGCTCGGGGTGCTCATGGGCGGGGCCGTCGTCACTACATGCCCACCTGGAATGTACAGGAAATAGATCAATATGGGCGCCGAATGGGCTGGGCCAGCCAAACTAGTGAGAAATCCTCCGAACACCAGCAAAAGGTTCGCCAAGTCCAAACTCACACTCAAAACCCTAAATCAGAGGGAAGGTTTAAGCCTGATAAGGACCGGAATGAGTTGTGGCGTAAAGCCCTACAATTAGGGGTGCCCCGACAATTCTTGCACGGTGACCCTACGGGAGATCTCCGTACGCTAGTCCAATCTCTACCTAGAAAGAATAATGCGGCTGGGGAGAAAAGTCTAACCAGAGAATCCCCAAGCCGTGAGAAAATTGTGCCTTCTGCACCGGAACGTAACTTGATTGATTTGACAGAGTCCCAGCCAAAACACTCCTATCCCCGGGGAGGGCAGTGAGCCACCCTGTCGGGCAGGTACTAGCAATCCAATGGCGCTCTCATAAAGACTCCGAACCCGTTATTGTCATTCCTGTTGGACCCCGGAAGATATTGGTAAATTTTATTATTGATACCGGAGTCCAAATGTCTGCAATCACTAACGAAACAGCACAACTTCTAGGTATAAATCCCACCCGACGCAGAGTCAACTTCACAGGAATTGATGGTGTGGTAAAAACATGCCCCACTGCAAAAATTAACCTCTGGTTGCCGGGAGAGCAGCGAATTACTAGGGCAGAAGCGTTAGTGGGTGCCTCACGTACTAACCTCCTAGGATTTGACGTACTGCGTGGGCGAATGTGGAAACTCCCAGATGGAGATGGAACTGTGTGGAGTTTTGCAGGACGCAAAAAAGGATTAGACACAGTTAAATTGGGGCTATTAGAAACATCTATACTTTTGCCTCCTTCTAAAATTACCAACGTCCGACAGTACCCACTGCCTGCAGCTGCACTTGCAGGAGCAGACAGGGTGGTATCAGATTTAGAAAAAAGAAACATCATTAAGAGGACTCACGCACCTTATAATTCACCGGTGTGGCCAGTAAAGAAACCAAAAAGGCAATGGCGTTTCACAGTAGATTACGGAAAATTAAATGCCAACACTGCACCCCTGACCGTTGCGGTTCCGAATATCGCGGAAATTGTGGCAATGATAAAAGGAGCTGCCCATGCTTGGGTGGCTGCCTTAGATGTTAAAGACATATTTTTTTTATGATTCTCCTCCTTGAGCAGGACAAAGCGCAGTTTGCATTCACATGGAAAGGAGTCCAATATACCTTTAACCGCTTTCCGCAAGGATACAAACATTCCCCCACTATTGCCCATAATGCTTTGGCTAAAGTGCTATCAGAGATTCCTGTTTCACAGGGATGTACAGTATACAATATATTGATGACATCTTAATAGGGGGAGAGAGAGCCAAGAAAGTGTACAAGACATGATGCAAAACATCCGAAACACATTATCAGATTTGGGATTGGAAATTCCCGACTCAAAGTGTCAGGGACCAGCACAGGAAGTTAAATTCCTGGGGGTCTGGTGGATTAAGGGAGCTGCTTCTGTCCCTCAGGATACCCTGAAAAAATAGAACATGGCCAGAATCCATCCAGCGTGAAGGAGTTACAGCAAGTCCTGGGAACTTTAAGTTATTGGCGTAAACACATCCCTAGCTTTTCCATCATTGCTCGCCCCCTTCATAGCTTGCCAAAAAAGGGTAAATCCTGGGAGTGGACTGAACAACATACTAATGCACTAGAATTGCTAATAAAAGAGCTAAGGTTATTCCAACAACTTGGCCCCATACATCCAACTGACCCTGTCCATGTAGAATGGGGGGCTCAGTGAACATGGTTCCCGTTGTAATTTATGGCAAAAGGGACCAGCAGGACCGGAGAGACCATTAGAATTTAGCTCTCACGCCTTTAATGATACTGAGAGCAGCTATTCAGACCTGGAGAAGGGTTTACTGTCCCTGGTGCGAGCATTGCAACGAGCAGAGCAGATAAGGAGAGAACAGAGCGTGATTGTTCGGGGCCCTTTTCGACTCCTAGATGTGGTCCGTAAAGGGACAGCACCGCCAGCCGGCATTGCCCAGAGACCTACAGTTCGAAAGTGGTATGCTTATTTAGAAGGCATTAATGATATCATGCCAATCTCTGAAGGTAGTATCAAAGTATCCATGCTCCAGAAGGATAGAGATGGTGCCCTATTGTTCCAATCCCCACCAAACAGACCATCTCCAATCCAAGAAGCACCTCCTCTGAAAGAAGGCAGTGATCTTACAGGACTGTGGTTTACTGGTGCGTCATCTCACCGTGAGAACAGCAAGTGGAAATACAAGGCCGTAGCACTGGAAGTAGCAACGGGGGAAAGAGCAATTGAAACAGGAGAAGGTAGGGCACAAGTAGGGGAACTCAGAGCCGTCCTACTAGCTGCACAACATGGGGCTACTTACATTTACACTGACTCATATGCTGTTTTTAAAGGAGCCACTGAATGGCTAGGACACTGGGCAGCCAATGATTGGCAGGTGAATAGAGTCCCAATCTGGGAGACAGACAGTTGGAAGCAACTGTTGGAAATAGGAGGACAGAGACCATTGCACATTGCTTGGGTAAAAGGCCACGATCGTTCAAACTCGATCACTGCTCAGTTCAACCAACAGGTAGATAGCCTCACGCGGCTACAACAAATTGACATTGTAGATGATGGTCGGGAATGGGAACGCTTACTCGAATGGTTACATATTAAGCCTGGCCATACAGGCCGTGCTGATCTGTATCAGGAAGGTCTAGCCCGGGGGTGGCCTGTGTCGCTTAAGCTGTGCGAACAAGTAGTAACTGCCTGGTCACAATGTCGCCTACGACTCAGCAAAGATCATCCGAGTAAGGCGCCTCCCTTACACATGCGGGACAAGAAAGCGTTGTGGCATTCATGGCAGCTTGATTATATTGGGCCCTTGAGATCATCAGGTGGGAAAAGATATGTCCTAGTCGGAGTGGAGATTATCTCCAGCCTCAGTATGGCCACCGGCTTCAAATCAGCTGCTGGGGACAACACAGTGAAAGGCCTAAAAGCGTGGTTCAGCACACTTCCCCTTCCCGAGGAAATCCAAAGTGATAACGGTTCACACTTTACCGCTACAGTGGTACAAGATCGGGCCAAAGAAGAAGGGATTCGATGGGTATTTCATACTCCCTATTATCCCCAGGCTAATGGCATTGTTGAATGCACCAACGGATTGGTTAAGCGTTTTGCAAAAACTCATAAATCATAAGGGAAGGTGAAGAAGGCACCTTGCCCACCGAAATTCGAAAAGTAATATGGGATAACGCAATTGAGTTTGAGAGAAAATTTCAATCCTGGTGGTATCTGGTTAATTTCACCTACGATCCCACTGAGAGCAAAGCCACAGCTTTTGTCTTAACGATACGCAATGCCTCAGTATCCACCATATACCCAATCATCGCACTGGGGTTGAATCACCAAGGAGCTCTACTCTATCCAACACAGCACAGAGGTTGGGCACGACAAAATGAGACTAAATGGCAAACTGCTGATGTTGACGCATGCGTTTCACGAGACCAACAAGGATTCATTTGTGAGAGTAATACTTCTCAAAGCACAAGACCTTTGTCTTGACACCAACCAGAATGCTTGTCACTTTGAGACACATCCCGATGAAACCCCAGAGACTGTGCTTGACTATATTGGGAAAGGGTGCGTTAGCATGAGGTCTCCCTGTAGTCTTGTATTATAGACGACAAAGGCTTGAGACCATGGCCACTCTGGGTCTCTTTGACTACAAACAACAGGGAATAAAAAGGTGAAACTGAATAGCATCAATTCCATCTGCCAATTCGTCATTTTAGAATTTGGGCCTCCAAATAGCCATACATCATAAAAGTAGTATTATTGCCAGGATCAATGTCAGGATTCCCTGGAGACATTCAAAGGTAGCGTAGGCCAATCCGTCTGTACAGCTCATCCAAGGTTCCTGTAAGGCATAAAGGAAAAGAAAATCTGCTCGGTCTTATTCGACCGACGGGGTTAAAAAGAAGGTGCGGTCCACCGGGTGCTGATCCGGTGTATCTTCCCTGAACAATCCTTGGCTTCCCATGCATAGGGATTTTTGGGAGTAGCTAGCACCATTGGCACCGTCCCATTTTGAGGCATTTTCACTAGCACAGGTAGTCCAGGGTGAAATCTTCCGGGGTATTTTCCCGGTTCATTGGCAGCCTTTGGCGAGATAATATTGGCAGGTACACAGAAAGCTTTCATTTTAGGACAGCCGTCTCCACTCCATTTGTTATTTAGTTGATAGATGGCATCATCCAATCGCAAATGCCAACCAGGTTCATGACTTTTTGCAAAACGCTTAACCAATCTATTGGTGCGTTCAACAATGCCATTAGCCTGGGGATAATAGGGAGTATGAAATACCCATCGAATCCCTTCTTCTTTGGCCCAATCTTGTACCACCGAAGCGGTAAAGTGTGAAATGTTTTCACTCTGGATTTCCTCGGGAAGGGGAAGTGTGCTGAACCACCCTTTTAGGCCTTTCACTGTGTTGTCCCTGGTAGCTGGTTTGAAACTGCTGGCCATACTGAGGCTGGAGATAATCTCCACTCCTACCAGGACATATCTTTTCCCACCTGATGATCTCAAGGGCCCAATATAATCAAGCTGCCACGAATGCCACAACGCTTTCTTGTCCCGCATGTGTAAGGGAGGCGCCTTACTCGGATGATCTTTGCTGAGTCGTAGGCGACATTGCGAACAGGCAGTTACTATTTGTTCGCACAGCTTAACCGACACAAGCCACCCACCTTCCCGACACAGGTCAGGACGGCCTGTGCGGCCACGTTTAACATGTAACGATTCAAGTAAGCGTTCCCATTCCCGACCATCATCTACAATGTCAATTTGTTGTAGCCGCGTGAGGCCATCTACCTGTTGGTTGAACTGAGCAGTGATCGAGTTTGAACGATCGTGGCCTTTTACCCAAGCAATGTGCAATGGTCTCTGTCCTCCTATTTCCAACAGTTGCTTCCAATTATCTGTCTCCCAAACTGGGACTCTATTCACCTGCCAATCGTTGGCTGCCCAGTGTCCTATCCATTCAGTGGCTCCTTTAAAAACAGCATATGACTCAGCGTAAAAGGAGGTGGCTCCATGTTGTGCAGCTAGTAGGACAGCTCTGAGTTCCCCTACCCTCCCCTGTTTCAATCGCTCTTTCTCCCGTTGTTACTTCCAGTGCTACGGCCTTATATTTCCACTTATTTTTTTCACGGTGAGATGACGCACCAGTAAACCACACTCCTGTAAGATCACTGCTGTCCCTCAAAGGAGGTGCTTCTTGGATCGGAGATGGTCTGTTTGGTGGGGATTGGAACAATAGGGCACCATCTATATCCTTTGGTATCCTTGTGAAGTAGCCTTGGATACTTTAACACTGCCTTCAGAGACTGGCTTGATTTCATTAATGCCTTCTAAATAAGCATACCACTTTCGAACTGTAGGTCTCTGGGCAATGCCAGCTGGTGGTGGTGTCCCTTTAAGGACCACATCTGGGAGGCGAAAAGGTCCCAGGAAAGATCACACTCTGTTCTCTTCTTATCTGCTCTGCTCGTTGCAACGCTCGCACCAGGGACAGTAAACCCTTCTCCAGGTCTGAATAGCTGCTCTCAGTATCATTGAAGGAGTGAGAGCTAAATTCTAATGGTCTCTCCGGTCCTGCTGGTCCCTTCTGCCATAAATTACAACGGGAACCATGTTCACTGAACCCCCATTCTACATGGACAGGGTCAGTTGGATGTATAGGACCAAGCTGTTGGAATAACCTTAGCTCCTTTATTAGTAATTGCAGAGCATTAGTGTGTTGTTCAGTCCACACCCAGGATTTACCCTTTTTTGGCAAGCTATGAAGGGGGCGAGCAATGATGGAAAAGCCAGGGATGTGTTTACGCCAATAACTTAAAGTTCCCAGGACTTGCTGTAACTCCTTCACGCTGGATGGATTCTGTCCATGTTCTATTTTTTGCAGGGTATCCTGAGGGACGGAAGCAGCTCCCTTAATCCACCAGACCCCCAGGAATTTAACTTCCTGTGCGGGTCCCTGACACTTTGAGTCGGGAATTTCCAATCCCAAATCTGATAATGTGTTTCGGATGTTTTGCATCATGTCTTGTACACTTTCTTGATCTCTCCCCTATTAAGATGTCATCAATAATATATTGGTATACTGTACATCCCTGTGAAACAGGAATCTCTGATAGCACTTTAGCCAAAGCATTATGGGCAATAGTGGGGGAATGTTTGTATCCTTGTGGAAGTCAGTTAAAGGTATATTGGACTCCTTTCCATGCGAATGCAAACTGCGCTTTGTCCTGCTCAAGGAGGGGAATCATAAAAAAATATGTCTTTAAAATCTAAGGCAACCCTCCAAGGATGGGCAGCTCCTTGTATCATAGTCACAATTTCCGCGATATTCGGAACCGCAGCGGTCAGGGGTGCAGTGTTGGCATCCAACTTTTGGTAATCTACTGTGAAACGCCATTGCCTTTTTGGTTTCTTTACTGGCCACACCGGTGAAAAATAAGGCGAGTGAATCCTCTTAATGATGTCCCTTTTTTCTAAATCTGATACAATTCTGTCTGCTCCTGCAACAGCAGCTGCAGGCAGTGGATACTACAGGACAGCAGAGATTTTAGAGGGAGGGAAAGGTATGGAAGTTTCCAATAGACTCAATTTCACTGTGTCTATTACTTTTTCAAATCCTGCAAAACTTCACACTGTGGAGACATCATCAAGAAAAGTCATTAAGAAAACGTCGGGCGGCAGGCTCTCGTGAAGCCTTCAGCCTCAAAACCACTCTTTCCCACTTCGCGCCGCGCCAGGCACAAAAATGGCCATACGGCTAGAGATGGGTCCCCTGCCAAAAGAGCCAGCAGGGAAAACTATGCCTTGTTCTAAAGCTCTTTGGGAACCGCTTGCGTAGCCCCACAGACCTGGGGGCTGCGGGCTTTCCTGCTGCCTTCAGCCTCAAAGCCACCCTTTCCCACTTAGCACTGCGCCAGGCACAAAAGTGGCCTATGGCTGGAGATGGGTCCCCCACCCAAAGAGCCATCAGGGAAAACTATGCCTTGTTCTAAAGCTCTTTGGGAACCGCTTGCGTAGCCCCACAGACCTGGGGGCTGCGGGCTTTCCTGCTGCCTTCAGCCTCAAAACCACCCTTTCCCACTTGGCGTCGCGCCAGGCACAAAAATGGCCTATGGCTGGAGATGGGTCCCATGCCCAAAGAGCCAGCTGGGAAAACTATGCCTTGTTCTAAAGCTCTTTGGGAACCGCTTGCGTAGCCCCACAGACCTGGGGGCTGCGGGCTTTCCTGCTGCCTTCATCCTCAAAACCACCCTTTCCCACTACGCACCGCGCCAGGCATAAAAATAGCCATACGACTGGAGATGGGTCCCCCGCCCAAAGAGCCAGCTGGGAAAACTATGCCTTGTTCTAAAGCTCTTTGGGAACCGCTTGCGTAGCCCCACAGACCTGGGGGCTGCGGGCTTTCCTGCTGCCTTCAGCCTCGACACCACCCTTTCCCACTTGGCGCCGCGCCAGGCACAAAAATGGCCATACGGCTGGAGATGGGTCCCCCGCCCAAGGAGCCGGCAGGGAAAACTATGCCTTGTTCTAAAGCTCTTCGGGAACCGTTTGCGTAGCCCCACAGACCTGGGGGCTGCAGGCTTTCCTGCTGCCTTCAGCCTCGACAACACCCTTTCCCACTTGGCGTCGCGCCAGGCACAAAAATGGCCTATGGCTGGAGATGGGTGCCCCGACCAGAGAGCCAGCAGGGAAAACTATGCCTTGTTCTAAAGCTCTTTGGGAACCGCTTGCGTAGCCCCACAGACCTGGGGGCTGCGGGCTTTCCTGCTGCCTTCAGACTCGACACCACCCTTTCCCACTTGGAGCCGCGCCAGGCACAAAAATGGCCATACGGCTGGAGATGGGTCCCCCGCCCAAAGAGCCAGCAGGGAAAACTATGCCTTGTTCTAAAGCTCTTTGGGAACCGCTTGCGTAGCCCCACAGACCTGGGGGCTGCGGGCTTTCCTGCTGCCTTCAGCCTCGACAGCACCCTTTCCCACTTGGCGCCGTTCTAGGCACAAAAATGGCCTATGGCTGGAGATGGTTTCCCCCGCCCAAAGAGCCAGCAGGGAAAACTATGCCTTGTTTTAAAGCTCTTTGGGAACCGCTTGCGTAGCCCCACAGACCTGGGGGCTGCGGGCTTTGCTGCTGCCTTCAGCCTCAAAGCCACCCTTTCCCACTTGGCGCCGCATCAGACACAAAAATGGCCTATGGCTGGAGATGGGTCCCCCGCCCAACGAGCCAGCAAGGAAAACTATGCCTTGTTCTAAAGCTCTTTGGGAACCGCTTGCGTAGCCCCACAGACCTGGGGGCTGCAGGCTTTCCTGCTGCCTTCATCCTCAAAGCCACCCTTTCCCACTTGGCGTCGTGCCAGGCAAAAAAATGGCCTATGGCTGGAGATGGGTCCCATGCCCAAAGAGCCATCAGGGAAAACTATGCCTTGTTCTAAAGCTCTTTGGGAACCGCTTGCGTAGCCCCACAGACCTGGGGGCTGCGGGCTTTGCTGCTGCCTTCAGCCTCAAAGATACCCTTTCCCACTTGGCGCCACATCAGACACAAAAATGGCCTATGGCTGGAGATGGGTCCCCCGCCCAAAGAGCCAGCAGGGAAAACTATGCCTTGTTCTAAAGCTCTTTGGGAACCGCTTGCGTAGCCCCACAGACCTGGGGGCTGCGGGCTTTCCTTCTGCCTTCAGCCTCAAAACCACCCTTTCCCACTACGCACCGCGCCAGGCACAAAAATGGCCATACGGCTGGAGATGGGTCCCCCGCCCAGAGAGCCAGCAGGGAAAACTATGCCTTGTTCTAAAGCTCTTTGGGAACCGCTTGCGTAGCCCCACAGACCTGGGGGCTGGAGGCTTTCCTGCTGCCTTCAGCCTCGACAGCACCCTTTCCCACTTGGCGCCGCGCCAGGCCCAAAAATGGCCTCTGGCTGGAGATGGGTCCCCCGCCCAAAGAACAAGCAGGGAAAACTATGCCTTGTTCTAAAGCTCTTTGGGAACCGCTTGCGTAGCCCCACAGACCTGGGGGCTGCGGGCTTTCCTGCTGCCTTCAGCCTCGCCACCACCCTTTCCCACTTGGCGCCGCGCCAGGCACAAAAATGGCCATACGGCTGGAGATGGGTCCCCCGCCCAAAGAGCCAGCAGGGAAAACTATGCCTTGTTCTAAAGCTCTTTGGGAACCGCTTGCGTAGCCCCACAGACCTGGGGGCTGGAGGCTTTCCTGCTGCCTTCAGCCTCGACAACACCCTATCCCACTTGGCGCCGCGCCAGGCACAAAAATGGCCAAACGGCTGGAGATGGGTCCCCCGCCCAAAGAGCCAGCAGGGAAAACTATGCCTTGTTCTAAAGCTCTTTGGGAACCGCTTGCGTAGCCGCACAGACCTGGGGGCTGCAGGCTTTCCTGCTGCCTTCAGCCTCAAAGCCACCCTTTCCCACTTGGCGTCGCGCCAGGCACAAAAATGGCCTATGGCTGGAGATGGGTCCCATGCCCAAAGAGCCAGCAGGGAAAACTATGCCTTGTTCTAAAGCTCTTTGGGAACCGCTTGCGTAGCCCCACAGACCTGGGGGCTGTGGGCTTTCCTGCTGCCTTCAGCCTCAAAACCACCCTTTCCCACTACGCACCGCGCCAGGCATAAAAATAGCCATATGACTGGAGATGGGTCCCCCGCCCAAAGAGCCAGCAGGGAAAACTATGCCTTGTTCTAAAGCTCTTTGGGAACCGCTTGCGTAGCCCCACAGACCTGGGGGCTGCAGGCTTTGCTGCTGCCTTCAGCCTCGACAAAACCCTTTCCCACTTGGCGTCGCGCCAGGCACAAAAATGGCCTATGGCTGGAGATGGGTCTCCCGCCCAAAGAGCCAGCAGGGAAAACTATGACTTGTTCTAAAGCTCTTTGGGAACCGCTTGCGTAGCCCCACAGACCTGGGGGCTGCAGGCTTTCCTGCTGCCTTCATCCTCAAAGCCACCCTTTCCCACTTGGCGTCGTGCCAGGCAAAAAAATGGCCTATGGCTGGAGGTGGGTCCCCTGCCCAAAGAGCCATCAGGGAAAACTATGCCTTGTTCTAAAGCTCTTTGGGAACCGCTTGCGTAGCCCCACAGACCTGGGGGCTGCGGGCTTTGCTGCTGCCTTCAGCCTCAAAGATACCCTTTCCCACTTGGCGCCACATCAGACACAAAAATGGCCTATGGCTGGAGATGGGTCCCCCGCCCAGAGAGCCAGCAGGGAAAACTATGCCTTGTTCTAAAGCTCTTTGGGAACCGCTTGCGTAGCCCCACAGACCTGGGGGCTGCGGGCTTTCCTGCTGCCTTCAGCCTCAAAACCACCCTTTCCCACTACGCACCGCGCCAGGCACAAAAATGGCCATACGGCTGGAGATGGGTCCCCCGCCCAAAGAGCCAGCAGGGAAAACTATGCCTTGTTCTAAAGCTCTTTGGGAACCGCTTGCGTAGCCCCACAGACCTGGGGGCTGCAGGCTTTCCTGCTGCCTTCAGGCTCAAAACCACCCTTTCCCACTTGGCACCGCGCCAGGCATAAAAATAGCCATACGGCTGGAGATGGGTCCCCCGCCCAAAGAGCCAGCAGGGAAAACTATGCCTTGTTCTAAAGCTCTTTGGGAACCGCTTGCGTAGCCGCACAGAACTTGGGGCTGCGGGCTTTCCTGCTGCCTTCAGCCTCGACACCACCCTTTCCCACTTGGCGCCGCGCCAGGCACAAAAATGGCCATACGGCTGGAGATGGGTCCCCCGCCCAAAGAGCCAGCAGGGAAAACTATGCCTTGTTCTAAAGCTCTTTGGGAACCGCATGCGTAGCCGCACAGACCTGTGGGCTGCAGGCTTTCCTGCTGCCTTCAGCCTCAAAGCCACCCTTTCCCACTTGGCGTCGCGCCAGGCACAAAAATGGCCTATGGCTGGAGATGGGTCCCATGCCCAAAGAGCCAGCAGGGAAAACTATGCCTTGTTCTAAAGCTCTTTGGGAACCGCTTGCGTAGCCCCACAGACCTGGGGGCTGTGGGCTTTCCTGCTGCCTTCAGCCTCAAAACCACCCTTTCCCACTACGCACCGCGCCAGGCATAAAAATAGCCATATGACTGGAGATGGGTCCCATGCCCAAAGAGCCAGCAGGGAAAACTATGCCTTGTTCTAAAGCTCTTTGGGAACCGCTTGCGTAGCCCCACAGACCTGGGGGCTGCAGGCTTTCCTGCTGCCTTCAGCCTCGACAAAACCCTTTCCCACTTGGCGTCGCGCCAGGCACAAAAATGGCCTATGGCTGGAGATGGGTCTCCCGCCCAAAGAGCCAGCAGGGAAAACTATGCCTTGTTCTAAAGCTCTTTGGGAACCGCTTGCGTAGCCCCACAGACCTGGGGGCTGCAGGCTTTCCTGCTGCCTTCATCCTCAAAGCCACCCTTTCCCACTTGGCGTCGTGCCAGGCAAAAAAATGGCCTATGGCTGGAGATGGGTCCCATGCCCAAAGAGCCATCAGGGAAAACTATGCCTTGTTCTAAAGCTCTTTGGGAACCGCTTGCGTAGCCCCACAGACCTGGGGGCTGCGGGCTTTGCTGCTGCCTTCAGCCTCAAAGATACCCTTTCCCACTTGGCGCCACATCAGACACAAAAATGGCCTATGGCTGGAGATGGGTCCCCCGCCCAGAGAGCCAGCAGGGAAAACTATGCCTTGTTCTAAAGCTCTTTGGGAACCGCTTGCGTAGCCCCACAGACCTGGGGGCTGCGGGCTTTCCTGCTGCCTTCAGCCTCAAAACCACCCTTTCCCACTACGATCCGCGCCAGGCACAAAAATGGCCATACGGCTGGAGATGGGTCCCCCGCCCAGAGAGCCAGCAGGGAAAACTATGCCTTGTTCTAAAGCTCTTTGGGAACCGCTTGCGTAGCCCCACAGACCTGGGGGCTGGAGGCTTTCCTGCTGCCTTCAGCCTCGACACCACCCTTTCCCACTTGGCGCCGCGCCAGGCCCAAAAATGGCCATGCGGCTGGAGATGGGTCCCCCGCCCAAAGAACAAGCAGGGAAAACTATGCCTTGTTCTAAAGCTCTTTGGGAACCGCTTGCGTAGCCCCACAGACCTGGGGGCTGCGGGCTTTGCTGCTGCCTTCAGCCTCGACACCACCCTTTCCCACTAGGCGCCGCGCGAGGCACAAAAATGGCCATACGGCTGCAGATGGTTCCCCCGCCCAAAGAGCCAGCAGGGAAAACTATGCCTTGTTCTAAAGCTCTTTGGGAACCGCTTGCGTAGCCCCACAGACCTGGGGGCTGCAGGCTTTCCTGCTGCCTTCAGGCTCAAAACCACCCTTTTCCACTTGGCACCGCGCCAGGCATAAAAATAGCCATACGACTGGAGATGGGTCCCCCGCCCAAAGAGCCAGCAGGGAAAACTATGCCTTGTTCTAAAGCTCTTTGGGAACCGCTTGCGTAGCCCCACAGACCTGGGGGCTGTGGGCTTCCCTGCTGCCTTCAGCCTCGACACCACCCTTTCCCACTTGGCGCCACACCAGGCACAAAAATGGCCTATGGCTGGAGATGGGTCCCCCGCCCAAAGAACAAGCAGGGAAAACTATGCCTTGTTCTAAAGCTCTTTGGGAACCGCTTGCGTAGCCCCACAGACCTGGGGGCTGCGGGCTTTCCTGCTGCATTCAGCCTCGACACCACCCTTTCCCACTTGGCGCCGCGCCAGGCACAAAAATGGCCATACGGCTGGAGATGGGTCCCCCGCCCAAAGAGCCAGCAGGGAAAACTATGCCTTGTTCTAAAGCTCTTTGGGAACCGCTTGCGTAGCCCCACAGACCTGGGGGCTGCAGGCTTTCCTGCTGCCTTCAGCCTCGACAACACCCTATCCCACTTGGCGCCGCGCCAGGCACAAAAATGGCCAAACGGCTGGAGATGGGTCCCCCGCCCAAAGAGCCAGCAGGGAAAACTATGCCTTGTTCTAAAGCTCTTTGGGAACCGCTTGCGTAGCCCCACAGACCTGGGGGCTGTGGGCTTTCCTGCTGCCTTCAGCCTCAAAACCACCCTTTCCCACTACGCACCGCGCCAGGCATAAAAATAGCCATATGACTGGAGATGGGTCCCCCGCCCAAAGAGCCAGCAGGGAAAACTATGCCTTGTTCTAAAGCTCTTTGGGAACCGCTTGCGTAGCCCCACAGACCTGGGGGCTGCAGGCTTTCCTGCTGCCTTCAGCCTCGGCAAAACCCTTTCCCACTTGGCGTCGCGCCAGGCACAAAAATGGCCTATGGCTGGAGATGGGTCTCCCGCCCAAAGAGCCAGCAGGGAAAACTATGCCTTGTTCTAAAGCTCTTTGGGAACCGTTTGCGTAGCCCCACAGACCTGGGGGCTGCGGGCTTTGCTGCTGCCTTCAGCCTCGACACCACCCTTTCCCACTTGGCGCCGTACTAGGCACAAAAATGGCCTATGGCTGGAGATGGGTCCCCCGCCCAAGGAGCCAGCAAGGAAAATTATGCCTTGTTCTAAAGCTCTTTGGGAACCGCTTGCATAGCCCCGCAGACCTGGGGGCTGCAGGCTTTGCTGCTGCCTTCAGCCTCAAAGCCACCCTTTCCCACTTGGCGCCGCATCAGGCACAAAAATGGCCTATGGCTGGAGATGGGTCCCATGCCCAAAGAGCCAGCAGGGAAAACTATGCCTTGTTCTAAAGCTCTTTGGGAACCGCTTGCGTAGCCCCACAGACCTGGGGGCTGCAGGCTTTCCTGCTGCCTTCAGCCTCGCCACCACCCTTTCCCACTTGGCGCCGCGCCAGGCACAAAAATGGCCATACGGCTGGAGATGGGTCCCCCGCCCAAAGAGCCAGCAGGGAAAACTATGCCTTGTTCTAAAGCTCTTTGGGAACCGCTTGCTTGGCCCCACAGACCTGGGGGCTGCGGGCTTTCCTGCTGCCTTCAGCCTCGACAGCACCTTTTCCCACTTGGCGCCGCATCAGGCACAAAAATGGCCATACGGCTGCATATGGGTCCCCCGCCCAAAGAGCCAGGAGGGAAAACTATGCCTTGTTCTAAAGCTCTTTGGGAACCACTTGCGTAGCCCCACAGACCTGGGGGCTGGAGGCTTTCCTGCTGCCTTCAGCCTTAAAGCCACCCTTTCCCACTTGGTGCCGCGCCAGGCCCAAAAATGGCCTATGGCTGGAGATGGGTCCCCCGCCCAAAGAACAAGCAGGGAAAACTATGCCTTGTTCTAAAGCTCTTTGGGAACCGCTTGCGTAGCCCCACAGACCTGGGGGCTGCGGGCTTTGCTGCTGCCTTCAGCCTCGACACCACCCTTTCCCACTTGGCGCCGCGCCAGGCACAAAAATGGCCATACGGCTGGAGATGGGTCCCCCGCCCAAAGAGCCAGCAGGGAAAACTATGCCTTGTTCTAAAGCTCTTTGGGAACCGCTTGCGTAGCCCCACAGACCTGGGGGCTGCAGGCTTTCCTGCTGCCTTCATCCTCGACACCACCCTTTCCCACTTGGCGCCGCGCCAGGCACAAAAATGGCCTATGGCTGGAGATGGGTCCCCCGCCCAAAGAGCCAGCAGGGAAAACTATGCCTTGTTCTAAAGCTCTTTGGGAACCGCTTGCGTAGCCGCACAGACCTGGGGGCTGCGGGCTTTCCTGCTGCCTTCATCCTCAAAACCACCCTTTCCCACTACGCACCGCGCCAGGCATAAAAATAGCCATACGACTGGAGATGGGTCCCCCGCCCAAAGAGCCAGTAGGGAAAACTATGCCTTGTTCTAAAGCTCTTTGGGAACCGCTTGCGTAGCCCCACAGACCTGGGGGCTGCGGGCTTTCCTGCTGCCTTCAGCCTCGACACCACCCTTTCCCACTTGGCGCCGCGCCAGGCACAAAAATGGCCATACACCTGGAGATGGGTCCCCCGCCCAGAGAGCCAGCAGGGAAAACTATGCCTTGTTCTAAAGCTCTTTGGGAACCGTTTGCGTAGCCCCACAGACCTGGGGGCTGCAGGCTTTCCTGCTGCCTTCAGCCTCGACAACACCCTTTCCCACTTGGCGTCGCGCCAGGCACAAAAATGGCCTATGTCTGGAGATGGGTCCCCCGACCAGAGAGCCAGCAGGGAAAACTATGCCTTGTTCTAAAGCTCTTTGGGAACCGCTTGCGTAGCCCCACAGACCTGGGGGCTGCAGGCTTTCCTGCTGACTTCAGGCTCAAAACCACCCTTTCCCACTTGGCACCGCGCCAGGCATAAAAATAGCCATACGACTGGAGACGGGTCCCCCGCCCAAAGAGCCAGCAGGGAAAACTATGCCTTGTTCTAAAGCTCTTTGGGAACCGCTTGCGTAGGCGCACAGACCTGGGAGCTGCAGGCTTTCCTGCTGCCTTCAGCCTCGACAACACCGTTTCCCACTTGGCGTCGCGCCAGGCACAAAAATGGCCTATGGCTGGAGATGGGTCCCCCGCCCAAAGAGCCAGCAGGGAAAACTGTGCCTTGTTCTAAAGCTCTTTGGGAACCGCTTGCGTAGCCCCACAGACCTGGGGGCTGTGGGCTTCCCTGCTGCCTTCAGCCTCGACACCACCCTTTCCCACTTGGCGCCGCACCAGGCACAAAAATGGCCTATGGCTGGAGATGGGTCTCCCGCCCAAAGAACAAGCAGGGAAAACTATGCCTTGTTCTAAAGCTCTTTGGGAACCGCTTGCGTAGCCCCACAGACCTGGGGGCTGCGGGCTTTCCTGCTGCCTTCAGCCTCGACACCACCCTTTCCCACTTGGCGCCGCGCCAGGCACAAAAATGGCCATACGGCTGGAGATGGGTCCCCCGCCCAAAGAGCCAGCAGGGAAAACTATGCCTTGTTCTAAAGCTCTTTGGGAACCGCTTGCGTAGCCCCACAGACCTGGGGGCTGCAGGCTTTCCTGCTGCCTTCAGCGTCGACAACACCCTATCCCACTTGGCTCCGCGCCAGGCACAAAAATGGCCATACGGCTGGAGATGGGTCCCTCGCCCAAAGAGCCAGCAGGGAAAACTATGCCTTGTTCTAAAGCTCTTTGGGAACCGCTTGCGTAGCCCCACAGACCTGGGGGCTGCAGGCTTTCCTGCTGCCTTCAGCCTCAAAGCCACCCTTTCCCACTTGGCGTCGCGCCAGGCACAAAAATGGCCTATGGCTGGAGATGGGTCCCATGCCCAAAGAGCCAGCAGGGAAAACTATGCCTTGTTCTAAAGCTCTTTGGGAACCGCTTGCGTAGCCCCACAGACCTGGGGGCTGCAGGCTTTCCTGCTGCCTTCAGGCTCAAAACCACCCTTTTCCACTTGGCACCGCGCCAGGCATAAAAATAGCCATACGACTGGAGATGGGTCCCCCGCCCAAAGAGCCAGCAGGGAAAACTATGCCTTGTTCTAAAGCTCTTTGGGAACCGCTTGCGTAGCCCCACAGACCTGGGGGCTGTGGGCTTCCCTGCTGCCTTCAGACTCGACACCACCCTTTCCCACTTGGCGCCACACCAGGCACAAAAATGGCCTATGGCTGGAGATGGGTCCCCCGCCCAAAGAGCCGTCAGGGAAAACTATGCCTTGTTCTAAAGC
This sequence comes from Rissa tridactyla, assembly GCF_028500815.1. Classification (NCBI taxonomy): domain Eukaryota; kingdom Metazoa; phylum Chordata; class Aves; order Charadriiformes; family Laridae; genus Rissa; species Rissa tridactyla. The sequence continues at coordinate 9,057,686 of NC_071483.1, forward strand.
TCTTTGGGAACCGCTTGCGTAGCCCCACAGACCTGGGGGCTGCGGGCTTTCCTGCTGCATTCAGCCTCGACACCACCCTTTCCCACTTGGCGCCGCGCCAGGCACAAAAATGGCCATACGGCTGGAGATGGGTCCCCCGCCCAAAGAGCCAGCAGGGAAAACTATGCCTTGTTCTAAAGCTCTTTGGGAACCGCTTGCGTAGCCCCACAGACCTGGGGGCTGCAGGCTTTCCTGCTGCCTTCAGCCTCGACAACACCCTATCCCACTTGGCGCCGCGCCAGGCACAAAAATGGCCAAACGGCTGGAGATGGGTCCCCCGCCCAAAGAGCCAGCAGGGAAAACTATGCCTTGTTCTAAAGCTCTTTGGGAACCGCTTGCGTAGCCCCACAGACCTGGGGGCTGTGGGCTTTCCTGCTGCCTTCAGCCTCAAAACCACCCTTTCCCACTACGCACCGCGCCAGGCATAAAAATAGCCATATGACTGGAGATGGGTCCCCCGCCCAAAGAGCCAGCAGGGAAAACTATGCCTTGTTCTAAAGCTCTTTGGGAACCGCTTGCGTAGCCCCACAGACCTGGGGGCTGCAGGCTTTCCTGCTGCCTTCAGCCTCGGCAAAACCCTTTCCCACTTGGCGTCGCGCCAGGCACAAAAATGGCCTATGGCTGGAGATGGGTCTCCCGCCCAAAGAGCCAGCAGGGAAAACTATGCCTTGTTCTAAAGCTCTTTGGGAACCGTTTGCGTAGCCCCACAGACCTGGGGGCTGCGGGCTTTGCTGCTGCCTTCAGCCTCGACACCACCCTTTCCCACTTGGCGCCGTACTAGGCACAAAAATGGCCTATGGCTGGAGATGGGTCCCCCGCCCAAGGAGCCAGCAAGGAAAATTATGCCTTGTTCTAAAGCTCTTTGGGAACCGCTTGCATAGCCCCACAGACCTGGGGGCTGCAGGCTTTGCTGCTGCCTTCAGCCTCAAAGCCACCCTTTCCCACTTGGCGCCGCATCAGGCACAAAAATGGCCTATGGCTGGAGATGGGTCCCATGCCCAAAGAGCCAGCAGGGAAAACTATGCCTTGTTCTAAAGCTCTTTGGGAACCGCTTGCGTAGCCCCACAGACCTGGGGGCTGGAGGCTTTCCTGCTGCCTTCAGCCTTAAAGCCACCCTTTCCCACTTGGTGCCGCGCCAGGCCCAAAAATGGCCTATGGCTGGAGATGGGTCTCCCGCCCAAAGAGCCAGCAGGGAAAACTATGCCTTGTTCTAAAGCTCTTTGGGAACCGCTTGCGTAGCCCCACAGACCTGGGGGCTGCAGGCTTTCCTGCTGCCTTCAGGCTCAAAACCACCCTTTTCCACTTGGCACCGCGCCAGGCATAAAAATAGCCATACGACTGGAGATGGGTCCCCCGCCCAAAGAGCCAGCAGGGAAAACTATGCCTTGTTCTAAAGCTCTTTGGGAACCGCTTGCGTAGCCCCACAGACCTGGGGGCTGTGGGCTTCCCTGCTGCCTTCAGACTCGACACCACCCTTTCCCACTTGGCGCCACACCAGGCACAAAAATGGCCTATGGCTGGAGATGGGTCCCCCGCCCAAAGAGCCGTCAGGGAAAACTATGCCTTGTTCTAAAGCTCTTTGGGAACCGCTTGCGTAGCCCCACAGACCTGGGGGCTGCGGGCTTTCCTGCTGCATTCAGCCTCGACACCACCCTTTCCCACTTGGCGCCGCGCCAGGCACAAAAATGGCCATACGGCTGGAGATGGGTCCCCCGCCCAAAGAGCCAGCAGGGAAAACTATGCCTTGTTCTAAAGCTCTTTGGGAACCGCTTGCGTAGCCCCACAGACCTGGGGGCTGCAGGCTTTCCTGCTGCCTTCAGCCTCGACAACACCCTATCCCACTTGGCGCCGCGCCAGGCACAAAAATGGCCAAACGGCTGGAGATGGGTCCCCCGCCCAAAGAGCCAGCAGGGAAAACTATGCCTTGTTCTAAAGCTCTTTGGGAACCGCTTGCGTAGCCCCACAGACCTGGGGGCTGTGGGCTTTCCTGCTGCCTTCAGCCTCAAAACCACCCTTTCCCACTACGCACCGCGCCAGGCATAAAAATAGCCATATGACTGGAGATGGGTCCCCCGCCCAAAGAGCCAGCAGGGAAAACTATGCCTTGTTCTAAAGCTCTTTGGGAACCGCTTGCGTAGCCCCACAGACCTGGGGGCTGCAGGCTTTCCTGCTGCCTTCAGCCTCGGCAAAACCCTTTCCCACTTGGCGTCGCGCCAGGCACAAAAATGGCCTATGGCTGGAGATGGGTCTCCCGCCCAAAGAGCCAGCAGGGAAAACTATGCCTTGTTCTAAAGCTCTTTGGGAACCGTTTGCGTAGCCCCACAGACCTGGGGGCTGCGGGCTTTGCTGCTGCCTTCAGCCTCGACACCACCCTTTCCCACTTGGCGCCGTACTAGGCACAAAAATGGCCTATGGCTGGAGATGGGTCCCCCGCCCAAGGAGCCAGCAAGGAAAATTATGCCTTGTTCTAAAGCTCTTTGGGAACCGCTTGCATAGCCCCACAGACCTGGGGGCTGCAGGCTTTGCTGCTGCCTTCAGCCTCAAAGCCACCCTTTCCCACTTGGCGCCGCATCAGGCACAAAAATGGCCTATGGCTGGAGATGGGTCCCATGCACAAAGACCCAGCAGGGAAAACTATGCCTTGTTCTAAAGCTCTTTGGGAACCGCTTGCGTAGCCCCACAGACCTGGGGGCTGGAGGCTTTCCTGCTGCCTTCAGCCTTAAAGCCACCCTTTCCCACTTGGTGCCGCGCCAGGCCCAAAAATGGCCTATGGCTGGAGATGGGTCTCCCGCCCAAAGAGCCAGCAGGGAAAACTATGCCTTGTTCTAAAGCTCTTTGGGAACCGCTTGCGTAGCCCCACAGACCTGGGGGCTGCGGGCTTTGCTGCTGCCTTCAGCCTCGACACCACCCTTTCCCACTTGGCGCCGCGCCAGGCACAAAAATGGCCATACGGCTGGAGATGGGTCCCCCGCCCAAAGAGCCAGCAGGGAAAACTATGCCTTGTTCTAAAGCTCTTTGGGAACCGCTTGCGTAGCCCCACAGACCTGGGGGCTGCAGGCTTTCCTGCTGCCTTCATCCTCGACACCACCCTTTCCCACTTGGCGCCGCGCCAGGCACAAAAATGGCCTATGGCTGGAGATGGGTCCCCCGCCCAAAGAGCCAGCAGGGAAAACTATGCCTTGTTCTAAAGCTCTTTGGGAACCGCTTGCGTAGCCCCACAGACCTGGGGGCTGCGGGCTTTCCTGCTGCCTTCATCCTCAAAACCACCCTTTCCCACTACGCACCGCGCCAGGCATAAAAATAGCCATACGACTGGAGATGGGTCCCCCGCCCAAAGAGCCAGTAGGGAAAACTATGCCTTGTTCTAAAGCTCTTTGGGAACCGCTTGCGTAGCCCCACAGACCTGGGGGCTGCGGGCTTTCCTGCTGCCTTCAGCCTCGACACCACCCTTTCCCACTTGGCGCCGCGCCAGGCACAAAAATGGCCATACGGCTGGAGATGGTTCCCCCGCCCAGAGAGCCAGCAGGGAAAACTATGCCTTGTTCTAAAGCTCTTTGGGAACCGTTTGCGTAGCCCCACAGACCTGGGGGCTGCAGGCTTTCCTGCTGCCTTCAGCCTCGACAACACCCTTTCCCACTTGGCGTCGCGCCAGGCACAAAAATGGCCTATGTCTGGAGATGGGTCCCCCGACCAGAGAGCCAGCAGGGAAAACTATGCCTTGTTCTAAAGCTCTTTGGGAACCGCTTGCGTAGCCCCACAGACCTGGGGGCTGCGGGCTTTCCTGCTGCCTTCAGACTCGACACCACCCTTTCCCACTTGGCAATGCGCCAGGCACAAAAATGGCCATACGGCTGGAGATGGGTCCCCCGCCCAAAGAGCCAGCAGGGAAAACTATGCCTTGTTCTAAAGCTCTTTGGGAACCGCTTGCGTAGCCCCACAGACCTGGGGGCTGCAGGCTTTGCTGCTGCCTTCAGCCTCGACACCACCCTTTCCCACTAGGCGCCGCGCCAGGCACAAAAATGGCCATACGGCTGGAGATGGTTCCCCCGCCCAAAGAGCCAGCAGGGAAAACTATGCCTTGTTCTAAAGCTCTTTGGGAACCGCTTGCGTAGCCCCACAGACCTGGGGGCTGCAGGCTTTCCTGCTGACTTCAGGCTCAAAACCACCCTTTCCCACTTGGCACCGCGCCAGGCATAAAAATAGCCATACGACTGGAGACGGGTCCCCCGCCCAAAGAGCCAGCAGGGAAAACTATGCCTTGTTCTAAAGCTCTTTGGGAACCGCTTGCGTAGGCGCACAGACCTGGGAGCTGCAGGCTTTCCTGCTGCCTTCAGCCTCGACAACACCGTTTCCCACTTGGCGTCGCGCCAGGCACAAAAATGGCCTATGGCTGGAGATGGGTCCCCCGCCCAAAGAGCCAGCAGGGAAAACTATGCCTTGTTCTAAAGCTCTTTGGGAACCGCTTGCGTAGCCCCACACACCTGGGGGCTGTGGGCTTCCCTGCTGCCTTCAGCCTCGACACCACCCTTTCCCACTTGGCGCCGCACCAGGCCCAAAAATGGCCTATGGCTGGAGATGGGTCCCCCGCCCAAAGAACAAGCAGGGAAAACTATGCCTTGTTCTAAAGCTCTTTGGGAACCGCTTGCGTAGCCCCACAGACCTGGGGGCTGCGGGCTTTGCTGCTGCCTTCAGCCTCGACACCACCCTTTCCCACTTGGCGCCGCGCCAGGCACAAAAATGGCCATACGGCTGGAGATGGGTCCCCCGCCCAAAGAGCCAGCAGGGAAAACTATGCCTTGTTCTAAAGCTCTTTGGGAACCGCTTGCGTAGCCCCACAGACCTGGGGGCTGCAGGCTTTCCTGCTGCCTTCAGCCTCGACAACACCCTATCCCACTTGGCTCCGCGCCAGGCACAAAAATGGCCATACGGCTGGAGATGGGTCCCTCGCCCAAAGAGCCAGCAGGGAAAACTATGCCTTGTTCTAAAGCTCTTTGGGAACCGCTTGCGTAGCCCCACAGACCTGGGGGCTGGAGGCTTTGCTGCTGCCTTCAGCCTCAAAGCCACCCTTTCCCACTTGGCGTCGCGCCAGGCACAAAAATGGCCTATGGCTGGAGATGGGTCCCATGCCCAAAGAGCCAGCAGGGAAAACTATGCCTTGTTCTAAAGCTCTTTGGGAACCGCTTGCGTAGCCCCACAGACCTGGGGGCTGCGGGCTTTCCTGCTGCCTTCAGCCTCAAAACCACCCTTTCCCACTACGCACCGCGCCAGGCACAAAAATGGCCATACGGCTGGAGATGGGTCCCCCGCCCAAAGAGCCAGCAGGGAAAACTATGCCTTGTTCTAAAGCTCTTTGGGAACCGCTTGCGTAGCCCCACAGACCTGGGGGCTGCAGGCTTTCCTGCTGCCTTCAGCCTCAAAGCCACCCTTTCCCACTTGGCGTCGCGCCAGGCACAAAAATGGCCTATGGCTGGAGATGGGTCCCATGCCCAAAGAGCCAGCAGGGAAAACTATGCCTTGTTCTAAAGCTCTTTGGGAACCGCTTGCGTAGCCCCACAGACCTGGGGGCTGCGGGCTTTCCTGCTGCCTTCAGCCTCAAAACCACCCTTTCCCACTACGCACCGCGCCAGGCACAAAAATGGCCATACGGCTGGAGATGGGTCCCCCGCCCAAAGAGCCAGCAGGGAAAACTATGCCTTGTTCTAAAGCTCTTTGGGAACCGCTTGCGTAGCCCCACAGACCTGGGGGCTGCAGGCTTTCCTGCTGCCTTCAGCCTCGACAAAACCCTTTCCCACTTGGCGTCGCGTCAGGCACAAAAATGGCCTATGGCTGGAGATGGGTCTCCCGCCCAAAGAGCCAGCAGGGAAAACTATGCCTTGTTCTAAAGCTCTTTGGGAACCGCTTGCGTAGCCCCACGGACCTGGGGGCTGCAGGCTTTCCTGCTGCCTTCAGCCTCGACAACACCCTTTCCCACTTGGCGTCGCGCCAGGCACAAAAATGGCCTATGGCTGGAGACGGGTCTCCCGCCCAAAGAGCCAGCAGGGAAAACTATGCCTTGTTCTAAAACTCTTTGGGAACCGCTTGCGTAGCCGCACAGACCTGGGGGCTCCAGGCTTTCCTGCTGCCTTCAGCCTCGACACCACCCTTTCCCACTTGGAACTGCGCCAGGCACAAAAATGGCCATATGGCTGGAGATGGGTCCCATGCCCTAAGAGCCAGCAGGGAAAACTATGCCTTGTTCTAAAGCTCTTTGGGAACCGCTTGCATAGCCCCACAGACCTGGGGGCTGCAGGCTTTGCTGCTGCCTTCAGCCTCAAAGCCACCCTTTCCCACTTGGCGCCGCGCCAGGCACAAAAATGGCCTATGGCTGGAGATGGGTCCCATGCCCAAAGAGCCAGCAGGGAAAACTATGCCTTGTTCTAAAGCTCTTTGGGAACCGCTTGCGTAGCCCCACAGACCTGGGGGCTGCAGGCTTTCCTGCTGCCTTCAGCCTTAAAGCCACCCTTTCCCACTTGGTGCCGCGCCAGGCCCAAAAATGGCCATGCGGCTGGAGATGGGTCCCCCGCCCAAAGAACAAGCAGGGAAAACTATGCCTTGTTCTAAAGCTCTTTGGGAACCGCTTGCGTAGCCCCACAGACCTGGGGGCTGCAGGCTTTCCTGCTGCCTTCAGCCTCGACAACACCCTATCCCACTTGGCAATGCGCCAGGCACAAAAATGGCCATACGGCTGGAGATGGGTCCCCCGCCCAAAGAGCCAGCAGGGAAAACTATGCCTTGTTCTAAAGCTCTTTGGGAACCGCTTGCGTAGCCCCACAGACCTGGGGGCTGCAGGCTTTCCTGCTGCCTTCAGCCTCAAAGCCACCCTTTCCCACTTGGCGTCGCGCCAGGCACAAAAATGACCTATGGCTGGAGATGGGTCCCATGCCCAAAGAGCCAGCAGGGAAAACTATGCCTTGTTCTAAAGCTCTTTGGGAACCGCTTGCGTAGCCCCACAGACCTGGGGGCTGCAGGCTTTCCTGCTGCCTTCAGCCTCGACAAAACCCTTTCCCACTTGGCGTCGCGCCAGGCACAAAAATGGCCTATGGCTGGAGATGGGTCTCCCGCCCAAAGAGCCAGCAGGGAAAACTATGCCTTGTTCTAAAGCTCTTTGGGAACCGCTTGCGTAGCCCCACAGACCTGGGGGCTGCAGGCTTTCCTGCTGCCTTCATCCTCAAAGCCACCCTTTCCCACTTGGCGTCGTGCCAGGCAAAAAAATGGCCTATGGCTGGAGATGGGTCCCATGCCCAAAGAGCCATCAGGGAAAACTATGCCTTGTTCTAAAGCTCTTTGGGAACCGCTTGCGTAGCCCCACAGACCTGGGGGCTGCGGGCTTTGCTGCTGCCTTCAGCCTCAAAGATACCCTTTCCCACTTGGCGCCATATCAGACACTAAAATGGCCTTTGGCTGGAGATGGGTCCCCCGCCCAGAGAGCCAGCAGGGAAAACTATGCCTTGTTCTAAAGCTCTTTGGGAACCGCTTGCGTAGCCCCACAGACCTGGGGGCTGCGGGCTTTCCTGCTGCCTTCAGCCTCAAAACCACCCTTTCCCACTACGCACCGCGCCAGGCACAAAAATGGCCATACGGCTGGAGATGGGTCCCCCGCCCAAAGAGCCAGCAGGGAAAACTATGCCTTGTTCTAAAGCTCTTTGGGAACCGCTTGCGTAGCCCCACAGACCTGGGGGCTGCAGGCTTTCCTGCTGCCTTCAGCCTCGACAAAACCCTTTCCCACTTGGCGTCGCGTCAGGCACAAAAATGGCCTATGGCTGGAGATGGGTCTCCCGCCCAAAGAGCCAGCAGGGAAAACTATGCCTTGTTCTAAAGCTCTTTGGGAACCGCTTGCGTAGCCCCACAGACCTGGGGGCTGCAGGCTTTCCTGCTGCCTTCAGCCTCGACAACACCCTATCCCACTTGGCGCCGCGCCAGGCACAAAAATGGCCATACGGCTGGAGATGGGTCCCCCGCCCAAAGAGCCAGCAGGGAAAACTATGCCTTGTTCTAAAGCTCTTTGGGAACCGCTTGCGTAGCCCCACAGACCTGGGGGCTGTGGGCTTTCCTGCTGCCTTCAGCCTCAAAGCCACCCTTTCCCACTACGCACCGCGCCAGGCATAAAAATAGCCATACGACTGGAGATGGGTCCCCCGCCCAAAGAGCCAGCAGGGAAAACTATGCCTTGTTCTAAAGCTCTTTGGGAACCGCTTGCGTAGCCCCACAGACCTGGGGGCTGCAGGCTTTCCTGCTGCCTTCAGCCTCGACAACACCGTTTCCCACTTGGCGTCGCGCCAGGCACAAAAATGGCCTATGGCTGGAGATGGGTCCCCCGCCCAAAGAGCCAGCAGGGAAAACTATGCCTTGTTCTAAAGCTCTTTGGGAACCGCTTGCGTAGCCCCACAGACCTGGGGGCTGTGGGCTTCCCTGCTGCCTTCAGCCTCGACACCACCCTTTCCCACTTGGCGCCGCACCAGGCACAAAAATGGCCTATGGCTGGAGATGGGTCTCCCGCCCAAAGAACAAGCAGGGAAAACTATGCCTTGTTCTAAAGCTCTTTGGGAACCGCTTGCGTAGCCCCACAGACCTGGGGGCTGCGGGCTTTCCTGCTGCCTTCAGCCTCGACACCACCCTTTCCCACTTGGCGCCGCGCCAGGCACAAAAATGGCCATAGACGGCTGGAGATGGGTCCCCCCGCCCAAAGAGCCAGCAGGGAAAACTATGCCTTGTTCTAAAGCTCTTTGGGAACCGCTTGCGTAGCCCCACAGACCTGGGGGCTGCAGGCTTTCCTGCTGCCTTCAGCCTCGACAACACCCTATCCCACTTGGCGCCGCGCCAGGCACAAAAATGGCCATACGGCTGGAGATGGGTCCCTCGCCCAAAGAGCCAGCAGGGAAAACTATGCCTTGTTCTAAAGCTCTTTGGGAACCGCTTGCGTAGCCCCACAGACCTGGGGGCTGCAGGCTTTCCTGCTGCCTTCAGCCTCAAAGCCACCCTTTCCCACTTGGCGTCGCGCCAGGCACAAAAATGGCCTATGGCTGGAGATGGGTCCCATGCCCAAAGAGCCAGCAGGGAAAACTATGCCTTGTTCTAAAGCTCTTTGGGAACCGCTTGCGTAGCCCCCACAGACCTGGGGGCTGCGGGCTTTCCTGCTGCCTTCAGCCTCAAAACCACCCTTTCCCACTACGCACCGCGCCAGGCACAAAAATGGCCATACGGCTGGAGATGGGTCCCCCCGCCCAAAGAGCCATCAGGGAAAACTATGCCTTGTTCTAAAGCTCTTTGGGAACCGCTTGCGTAGCCCCACAGACCTGGGGGCTGCAGGCTTTCCTGCTGCCTTCAGCCTCGACAAAACCCTTTCCCACTTGGCGTCGCGTCAGGCACAAAAATGGCCTATGGCTGGAGATGGGTCTCCCGCCCAAAGAGCCAGCAGGGAAAACTATGCCTTGTTCTAAAGCTCTTTGGGAACCGCTTGCGTAGCCCCACGGACCTGGGGGCTGCAGGCTTTCCTGCTGCCTTCAGCCTCGACAACACCCTTTCCCACTTGGCGTCGCGCCAGGCACAAAAATGGCCTATGGCTGGAGACGGGTCTCCCGCCCAAAGAGCCAGCAGGGAAAACTATGCCTTGTTCTAAAACTCTTTGGGAACCGCTTGCGTAGCCGCACAGACCTGGGGGCTCCAGGCTTTCCTGCTGCCTTCAGCCTCGACACCACCCTTTCCCACTTGGAACTGCGCCAGGCACAAAAATGGCCATACGGCTGGAGATGGGTCCCATGCCCTAAGAGCCAGCAGGGAAAACTATGCCTTGTTCTAAAGCTCTTTGGGAACTGCTTGCATAGCCCCACAGACCTGGGGGCTGCAGGCTTTGCTGCTGCCTTCAGCCTCAAAGCCACCCTTTCCCACTTGGCGCCGCGCCAGGCACAAAAATGGCCTATGGCTGGAGATGGGTCCCATGCCCAAAGAGCCAGCAGGGAAAACTATGCCTTGTTCTAAAGCTCTTTGGGAACCGCTTGCGTAGCCCCACAGACCTGGGGGCTGCAGGCTTTCCTGCTGCCTTCAGCCTCGACAGCACCTTTTCCCACTTGGCGCCGCATCAGGCACAAAAATGGCCATACGGCTGCATATGGGTCCCCCGCCCAAAGAGCCAGCAGGGAAAACTATGCCTTGTTCTAAAGCTCTTTGGGAACCGCTTGCGTAGCCCCACAGACCTGGGGGCTGGAGGCTTTCCTGCTGCCTTCAGCCTTAAAGCCACCCTTTCCCACTTGGTGCCGGCGCCAGGCCCAAAAATGGCCATGCGGCTGGAGATGGGTCCCCCGCCCAAAGAACAAGCAGGGAAAACTATGCCTTGTTCTAAAGCTCTTTGGGAACCGCTTGCGTAGCCCCACAGACCTGGGGGCTGCAGGCTTTCCTGCTGCCTTCAGCCTCGACAACACCCTATCCCACTTGGCGCCGCGCCAGGCACAAAAATGGCCATACGGCTGGAGATGGGTCCCCCGCCCAAAGAGCCAGCAGGGAAAACTATGCCTTGTTCTAAAGCTCTTTGGGAACCGCTTGCGTAGCCCCACGGACCTGGGGGCTGCAGGCTTTCCTGCTGCCTTCAGCCTCAAAGCCACCCTTTCCCCACTTGGCGTCGCGCCAGGCACAAAAATGACCTATGGCTGGAGATGGGTCCCATGCCCAAAGAGCCAGCAGGGAAAACTATGCCTTGTTCTAAAGCTCTTTGGGAACCGCTTGCGTAGCCCCACAGACCTGGGGGCTGCAGGCTTTCCTGCTGCCTTCAGCCTCGACAAAACCCTTTCCCACTTGGCGTCGCGCCAGGCACAAAAATGGCCTATGGCTGGAGATGGGTCTCCCCGCCCAAAGAGCCAGCAGGGAAAACTATGCCTTGTTCTAAAGCTCTTTGGGAACCGCTTGCGTAGCCCCACAGACCTGGGGGCTGCAGGCTTTCCTGCTGCCTTCATCCTCAAAGCCACCCTTTCCCACTTGGCGTCGTGCCAGGCTCAAAAATGGCCTATGGCTGGAGATGGGTCCCATGCCCAAAGAGCCATCAGGGAAAACTATGCCTTGTTCTAAAGCTCTTTGGGAACCGCTTGCGTAGCCCCACAGACCTGGGGGCTGCGGGCTTTGCTGCTGCCTTCAGCCTCAAAGATACCCTTTCCCACTTGGCGCCATATCAGACACAAAAATGGCCTATGGCTGGAGATGGGTCCCCCGCCCAGAGAGCCAGCAGGGAAAAACTATGCCTTGTTCTAAAGCTCTTTGGGGAACCGCTTGCGTAGCCCCACAGACCTGGGGGCTGCGGGCTTTCCTGCTGCCTTCAGCCTCAAAACCACCCTTTCCCACTACGCACCGCGCCAGGCACAAAAATGGCCTATGGCTGGAGATGGGTCCCCCGCCCAAAGAGCCAGCAGGGAAAACTATGCCTTGTTCTAAAGCTCTTTGGGAACCGCTTGCGTAGCCCCACAGACCTGGGGGCTGCAGGCTTTCCTGCTGCCTTCAGCCTCGACAAAACCCTTTCCCACTTGGCGTCGCGTCAGGCACAAAAATGGCCTATGGCTGGAGATGGGTCTCCCGCCCAAAGAGCCAGCAGGGAAAACTATGCCTTGTTCTAAAGCTCTTTGGGAACCGCTTGCGTAGCCCCACGGACCTGGGGGCTGCAGGCTTTCCTGCTGCCTTCAGCCTCGACAACACCCTTTCCCACTTGGCGTCGCGCCAGGCACAAAAATGGCCTATGGCTGGAGATGGGTGTCCCGCGCCCAAAGAGCCAGCAGGGAAAACTATGCCTTGTTCTAAAACTCTTTGGGAACCGCTTGCGTAGCCCCACAGACCTGGGGGCTCCAGGCTTTCCTGCTGCCTTCAGCCTCGACACCACCCTTTCCCACTTGGAACTGCGCCAGGCACAAAAATGGCCATACGGCTGGAGATGGGTCCCATGCCCTAAGAGCCAGCAGGGAAAACTATGCCTTGTTCTAAAGCTCTTTGGGAACCGCTTGCGTAGCCCCACAGACCTGGGGGCTGCAGGCTTTCCTGCTGCCTTCAGCCTCGACAACACCCTATCCCACTTGGCGCCGCGCCAGGCACAAAAATGGCCATACGGCTGGAGATGGGTCCCCCGCCCAAAGAGCCAGCAGGGAAAACTATGCCTTGTTCTAAAGCTCTTTGGGAACCGCTTGCGTAGCCCCACAGACCTGGGGGCTGCAGGCTTTCCTGCTGCCTTCAGCCTCAAAGCCACCCTTTCCCACTTGGCGTCGCGCCAGGCACAAAAATGACCTATGGCTGGAGATGGGTCCCATGCCCAAAGAGCCAGCAGGGAAAACTATGCCTTGTTCTAAAGCTCTTTGGGAACCGCTTGCGTAGCCCCACAGACCTGGGGGCTGTGGGCTTTCCTGCTGCCTTCAGCCTCAAAACCACCCTTTCCCACTACGCACAGCGCCAGGCATAAAATAGCCATAGCCATACGACTGTGGAGATGGGTCCCCCGCCCAAAGAGCCAGCAGGGAAAACTATGCCTTGTTCTAAAGCTCTTTGGGAACCGCTTGCGTAGCCCCACAGACCTGGGGGCTGCAGGCTTTCCTGCTGCCTTCAGCCTCGACAAAACCCTTTCCCACTTGGCGTCGCGTCAGGCACAAAAATGGCCTATGGCTGGAGATGGGTCTCCCGCCCAAAGAGCCAGCAGGGAAAACTATGCCTTGTTCTAAAGCTCTTTGGGAACCGCTTGCGTAGCCCCACGGACCTGGGGGCTGCAGGCTTTCCTGCTGCCTTCATCCTCGACACCACCCTTTCCCACTTGGAACTGCGCCAGGCACAAAAATGGCCATACGGCTGGAGATGTGTCCCATGCCCTAAGAGCCAGCAGGGAAAACTATGCCTTGTTCTAAAGCTCTTTGGGAACCGCTTGCGTAGCCCCACAGACCTGGGGGCTGCGGGCTTTGCTGCTGCCTTCAGCCTCGCCACCACCCTTTCCCACTTGGCGCCGCGCCAGGCACAAAAATGGCCATACGGCTGGAGATGGGTCCCCCGCCCAGAGAGCCAGCAAGGAAAACTATGCCTTGTTCTAAAGCTCTTTGGGAACCGCTTGCATAGCCCCACAGACCTTGGGGCTGGAGGCTTTCCTGCTGCCTTCATCCTCGACACCACCCTTTCCCACTTGGAGCCGCGCCAGGCACAAAAATGGCCATACGGCTGGAGATGGGTCCCCCGCCCAAAGAGCCAGCAGGGAAAACTATGCCTTGTTCTAAAGCTCTTTGGGAACCGCTTGCGTAGCCCCACAGACCTGGGGGCTGCGGGCTTTGCTGCTGCCTTCAGCCTCGACACCACCCTTTCCCACTAGGCGCCGCGCCAGGCACAAAAATGGCCATACGGCTGGAGATGGTTCCCCGCCCAAAGAGCCAGCAGGGAAAACTATGCCTTGTTCTAAAGCTCTTTGGGAACCGCTTGCGTAGCCCCACAGACCTGGGGGCTGCAGGCTTTCCTGCTGACTTCAGGCTAAAAACCACCCTTTCCCACTTGGCACCGCGCCAGGCATAAAAATAGCCATACGACTGGAGACGGGTCCCCCGCCCAAAGAGCCAGCAGGGAAAACTATGCCTTGTTCTAAAGCTCTTTGGGAACCGCTTGCGTAGGCGCACAGACCTGGGGGCTGCAGGCTTTCCTGCTGCCTTCAGCCTCGACAACACCGTTTCCCACTTGGCGTCGCGCCAGGCACAAAAATGGCCTATGGCTGGAGATGGGTCCCCCGCCCAAAGAGCCAGCAGGGAAAACTATGCCTTGTTCTAAAGCTCTTTGGGAACCGCTTGCGTAGCCCCACAGACCTGGGGGCTGTGGGCTTCCCTGCTGCCTTCAGCCTCGACACCACCCTTTCCCACTTGGCGCCGCACCAGGCACAAAAATGGCTTATGGCTGGAGATGGGTCTCCCGCCCAAAGAACAAGCAGGGAAAACTATGCCTTGTTCTAAAGCTCTTTGGGAACCGCTTGCGTAGCCCCACAGACCTGGGGGCTGCGGGCTTTCCTGCTGCCTTCAGCCTCGACACCACCCTTTCCCACTTGGCGCCGCGCCAGGCACAAAAATGGCCATACGGCTGGAGATGGGTCCCCCGCCCAAAGAGCCAGCAGGGAAAACTATGCCTTGTTCTAAAGCTCTTTGGGAACCGCTTGCGTAGCCCCACAGACCTGGGGGCTGCAGGCTTTCCTGCTGCCTTCAGCCTCGACAACACCCTATCCCACTTGGCGCCGCGCCAGGCACAAAAATGGCCATACGGCTGGAGATGGGTCCCTCGCCCAAAGAGCCAGCAGGGAAAACTATGCCTTGTTCTAAAGCTCTTTGGGAACCGCTTGCGTAGCCCCACAGACCTGGGGGCTGCAGGCTTTCCTGCTGCCTTCAGCCTCAAAGCCACCCTTTCCCACTTGGCGTCGCGCCAGGCACAAAAATGGCCTATGGCTGGAGATGGGTCCCATGCCCAAAGAGCCAGCAGGGAAAACTATGCCTTGTTCTAAAGCTCTTTGGGAACCGCTTGCGTAGCCCCACAGACCTGGGGGCTGCGGGCTTTCCTGCTGCCTTCAGCCTCAAAACCACCCTTTCCCACTACGCACCGCGCCAGGCACAAAAATGGCCGTACGGCTGGAGATGGGTCCCCCGCCCAAAGAGCCAGCAGGGAAAACTATGCCTTGTTCTAAAGCTCTTTGGGAACCGCTTGCGTAGCCCCACAGACCTGGGGGCTGCAGGCTTTCCTGCTGCCTTCAGCCTCGACAAAACCCTTTCCCACTTGGCGTCGCGTCAGGCACAAAAATGGCCTATGGCTGGAGATGGGTCTCCCGCCCAAAGAGCCAGCAGGGAAAACTATGCCTTGTTCTAAAGCTCTTTGGGAACCGCTTGCGTAGCCCCACGGACCTGGGGGCTGCAGGCTTTCCTGCTGCCTTCAGCCTCGACAACACCCTTTCCCACTTGGCGTCGCGCCAGGCACAAAAATGGCCTATGGCTGGAGATGGGTGTCCCGCCCAAAGAGCCAGCAGGGAAAACTATGCCTTGTTCTAAAGCTCTTTGGGAACCGCTTGCGTAGCCCCACAGACCTGGGGGCTGGAGGCTTTCCTGCTGCCTTCAGCCTTAAAGCCACCCTTTCCCACTTGGTGCCGCGCCAGGCCCAAAAATGGCCATGCGGCTGGAGATGGGTCCCCCGCCCAAAGAACAAGCAGGGAAAACTATGCCTTGTTCTAAAGCTCTTTGGGAACCGCTTGCGTAGCCCCACAGACCTGGGGGCTGCGGGCTTTGCTGCTGCCTTCAGCCTCGACACCACACTTTCCCACTTGGCGCCACGCCAGGCACAAAAATGGCCATACGGCTGGAGATGGGTCCCCCGCCCAAAGAGCCAGCAGGGAAAACTATGCCTTGTTCTAAAGCTCTTTGGGAACCGCTTGCGTAGCCCCACAGACCTGGGGGCTGCAGGCTTTCCTGCTGCCTTCAGCCTCGACAACACCCTATCCCACTTGGCGCCGCGCCAGGCACAAAAATGGCCATACGGCTGGAGATGGGTCCCCCGCCCAAAGAGCCAGCAGGGAAAACTATGCCTTGTTCTAAAGCTCTTTGGGAACCGCTTGCGTAGCCCCACAGACCTGGGGGCTGCAGGCTTTCCTGCTGCCTTCAGCCTCAAAGCCACCCTTTCCCACTTGGCGTCGCGCCAGGCACAAAAATGACCTATGGCTGGAGATGGGTCCCATGCCCAAAGAGCCAGCAGGGAAAACTATGCCTTGTTCTAAAGCTCTTTGGGAACCGCTTGCGTAGCCCCACAGACCTGGGGGCTGTGGGCTTTCCTGCTGCCTTCAGCCTCAAAACCACCCTTTCCCACTACGCACCGCGCCAGGCATAAAAATAGCCATACGACTGGAGATGGGTCCCCCGCCCAAAGAGCCAGCAGGGAAAACTATGCCTTGTTCTAAAGCTCTTTGGGAACCGCTTGCGTAGCCCCACAGACCTGGGGGCTGCAGGCTTTCCTGCTGCCTTCAGCCTCGACAAAACCCTTTCCCACTTGGCGTCGCGTCAGGCACAAAAATGGCCTATGGCTGGAGATGGGTCTCCCGCCCAAAGAGCCAGCAGGGAAAACTATGCCTTGTTCTAAAGCTCTTTGGGAACCGCTTGCGTAGCCCCACGGACCTGGGGGCTGCAGGCTTTCCTGCTGCCTTCATCCTCGACACCACCCTTTCCCACTTGGCGTCGCGCCAGGCACAAAAATGGCCTATGGCTGGAGATGGGTGTCCCGCCCAAAGAGCCAGCAGGGAAAACTATGCCTTGTTCTAAAACTCTTTGGGAACCGCTTGCGTAGCCGCACAGACCTGGGGGCTCCAGGCTTTCCGGCTGCCTTCAGCCTCGACACCACCCTTTCCCACTTGGAACTGCGCCAGGCACAAAAATGGCCATACGGCTGGAGATGTGTCCCATGCCCTAAGAGCCAGCAGGGAAAACTATGCCTTGTTCTAAAGCTCTTTGGGAACCGCTTGCGTAGCCCCACAGACCTGGGGGCTGCGGGCTTTGCTGCTGCCTTCAGCCTCGCCACCACCCTTTCCCACTTGGCGCCGCGCCAGGCACAAAAATGGCCATACGGCTGGAGATGGGTCCCATGCCCTAAGAGCCAGCAAGGAAAACTATGCCTTGTTCTAAAGCTCTTTGGGAACCGCTTGCATAGCCCCACAGACCTGGGGGCTGGAGGCTTTCCTGCTGCCTTCATCCTCGACACCACCCTTTCCCACTTGGCGCCGCGCCAGGCACAAAAATGGCCATACGGCTGGAGATGGGTCCCCCGCCCAAAGAGCCAGCAGGGAAAACTATGCCTTGTTCTAAAGCTCTTTGGGAACCGCTTGCGTAGCCCCACAGACCTGGGGGCTGCGGGCTTTCCTGCTGCCTTCATCCTCAAAACCACCCTTTCCCACTACGCACCGCGCCAGGCATAAAAATAGCCATACGACTGGAGATGGGTCCCCCGCCCAAAGAGCCAGCTGGGAAAACTATGCCTTGTTCTAAAGCTCTTTGGGAACCGCTTGCGTAGCCCCACAGACCTGGGGGCTGCGGGCTTTCCTGCTGCCTTCAGCCTCGACACCACCCTTTCCCACTTGGCGCCGCGCCAGGCACAAAAATGGCCATACGGCTGGAGATGGGTCCCCCGCCCAGAGAGCCAGCAGGGAAAACTATGCCTTGTTCTAAAGCTCTTTGGGAACCGCTTGCGTAGCCCCACAGACCTGGGGGCTGCAGGCTTTCCTGCTGCCTTCAGCCTCGACAACACCCTTTCCCACTTGGCGTCGCGCCAGGCACAAAAATGGCCTATGGCTGGAGATGGGTCCCCCGACCAGAGAGCCAGCAGGGAAAACTATGCCTTGTTCTAAAGCTCTTTGGGAACCGCTTGCGTAGCCCCACAGACCTGGGGGCTGCGGGCTTTCCTGCTGCCTTCAGACTCGACACCACCCTTTCCCACTTGGAGCCGCGCCAGGCACAAAAATGGCCATACGGCTGGAGATGGGTCCCCCGCCCAAAGAGCCAGCAGGGAAAACTATGCCTTGTTCTAAAGCTCTTTGGGAACCGCTTGCGTAGCCCCACAGACCTGGGGGCTGCAGGCTTTGCTGCTGACTTCAGGCTCAAAACCACCCTTTCCCACTTGGCACCGCGCCAGGCATAAAAATAGCCATACGACTGGAGACGGGTCCCCCGCCCAAAGAGCCAGCAGGGAAAACTATGCCTTGTTCTAAAGCTCTTTGGGAACCGCTTGCGTAGGCGCACAGACCTGGGGGCTGCAGGCTTTCCTGCTGCCTTCAGCCTCGACAACACCGTTTCCCACTTGGCGTCGCGCCAGGCACAAAAATGGCCTATGGCTGGAGATGGGTCCCCCGCCCAAAGAGCCAGCAGGGAAAACTATGCCTTGTTCTAAAGCTCTTTGGGAACCGCTTGCGTAGCCCCACAGACCTGGGGGCTGTGGGCTTCCCTGCTGCCTTCAGCCTCGACACCACCCTTTCCCACTTGGCGCCGCACCAGGCACAAAAATGGCCATACAGCTGGAGATGGGTCTCCCGCCCAAAGAACAAGCAGGGAAAACTATGCCTTGTTCTAAAGCTCTTTGGGAACCGCTTGCGTAGCCCCACAGACCTGGGGGCTGCGGGCTTTCCTGCTGCCTTCAGCCTCGACACCACCCTTTCCCACTTGGCGCCGCGCCAGGCACAAAAATGGCCATACGGCTGGAGATGGGTCCCCCGCCCAAAGAGCCAGCAGGGAAAACTATGCCTTGTTCTAAAGCTCTTTGGGAACCGCTTGCGTAGCCCCACAGACCTGGGGGCTGCAGGCTTTCCTGCTGCCTTCAGCCTCGACAACACCCTATCCCACTTGGCGCCGCGCCAGGCACAAAAATGGCCATACGGCTGGAGATGGGTCCCTCGCCCAAAGAGCCAGCAGGGAAAACTATGCCTTGTTCTAAAGCTCTTTGGGAACCGCTTGCGTAGCCCCACAGACCTGGGGGCTGCAGGCTTTCCTGCTGCCTTCAGCCTCAAAGCCACCCTTTCCCACTTGGCGTCACGCCAGGCACAAAAATGGCCTATGGCTGGAGATGGGTCCCATGCCCAAAGAGCCAGCAGGGAAAACTATGCCTTGTTCTAAAGCTCTTTGGGAACCGCTTGCGTAGCCCCACAGACCTGGGGGCTGCGGGCTTTCCTGCTGCCTTCAGCCTCAAAACCACCCTTTCCCACTACGCACCGCGCCAGGCACAAAAATGGCCATACGGCTGGAGATGGGTCCCCCGCCCAAAGAGCCAGCAGGGAAAACTATGCCTTGTTCTAAAGCTCTTTGGGAACCGCTTGCGTAGCCCCACAGACCTGGGGGCTGCAGGCTTTCCTGCTGCCTTCAGCCTCGACAAAACCCTTTCCCACTTGGCGTCGCGTCAGGCACAAAAATGGCCTATGGCTGGAGATGGGTCTCCCGCCCAAAGAGCCAGCAGGGAAAACTATGCCTTGTTCTAAAGCTCTTTGGGAACCGCTTGCGTAGCCCCACGGACCTGGGGGCTGCGGGCTTTCCTGCTGACTTCAGCCTCGACAACACCCTTTCATACTTGGCGTCGCGCCAGGCACAAAAATGGCCTATGGCTGGAGATGGGTCTCCCGCCCAAAGAGCCAGCAGGGAAAACTATGCCTTGTTCTAAAGCTCTTTGGGAACCGCTTGCGTAGCCCCACAGACCTGGGGGCTGGAGGCTTTCCTGCTGCCTTCAGCCTTAAAGCCACCCTTTCCCACTTGGTGCCGCGCCAGGCCCAAAAATGGCCATGCGGCTGGAGATGGGTCCCCAGCCCAAAGAACAAGCAGGGAAAACTATGCCTTGTTCTAAAGCTCTTTGGGAACCGCTTGCGTAGCCCCACAGACCTGGGGGCTGCGGGCTTTGCTGCTGCCTTCAGCCTCGACACCACACTTTCCCACTTGGCGCCACGCCAGGCACAAAAATGGCCATACGGCTGGAGATGGGTCCCCCGCCCAAAGAGCCAGCAGGGAAAACTGTGCCTTGTTCTAAAGCTCTTTGGGAACCGCTTGCGTAGCCCCACAGACTTGGGGGCTGCAGGCTTTCCTGCTGCCTTCAGCCTCGACAACACCCTATCCCACTTGGCGACGCGCCAGGCACAAAAATGGCCATACGGCTGGAGATGGGTCCCCCGCCCAAAGAGCCAGCAGGGAAAACTATGCCTTGTTCTAAAGCTCTTTGGGAACCGCTTGCGTAGCCTCACAGACCTGGGGGCTGCAGGCTTTCCTGCTGCCTTCAGCCTCAAAGCCACCCTTTCCCACTTGGCGTCGCGCCAGGCACAAAAATGACCTATGGCTGGAGATGGGTCCCCCGCCCAAAGAGCCAGCAGGGAAAACTATGCCTTGTTCTAAAGCTCTTTGGGAACCCCTTGCGTAGCCCCACAGACCTGGGGGCTGCGGGCTTTCCTGCTGCCTTCAGCCTCAAAACCACCCTTTCCCACTACGCACCGCGCCAGGCATAAAAATAGCCATACGACTGGAGATGGGTCCCCCGCCCAAAGAGCCAGCAGGGAAAACTATGCCTTGTTCTAAAGCTCTTTGGGAACCGCTTGCGTAGCCCCACAGACCTGGGGGCTGCAGGCTTTCCTGCTGCCTTCAGCCTCGACAAAACCCTTTCCCACTTGGCGTCGCGTCAGGCACAAAAATGGCCTATGGCTGG
This sequence comes from Rissa tridactyla, assembly GCF_028500815.1. Lineage (NCBI taxonomy): Eukaryota > Metazoa > Chordata > Aves > Charadriiformes > Laridae > Rissa > Rissa tridactyla. Next base: position 9,077,936 of record NC_071483.1, read on the forward strand.
AGATGGGTCTCCCGCCCAAAGAGCCAGCAGGGAAAACTATGCCTTGTTCTAAAGCTCTTTGGGAACCGCTTGCGTAGCCCCACGGACCTGGGGGCTGCAGGCTTTCCTGCTGCCTTCAGCCTCGACAACACCCTTTCCCACTTGGCATCGCGCCAGGCACAAAAATGGCCTATGGCTGGAGATGGGTGTCCCGCCCAAAGAGCCAGCAGGGAAAACTATGCCTTGTTCTAAAACTCTTTGGGAACCGCTTGCGTAGCCGCACAGACCTGGGGGCTCCAGGCTTTCCTGCTGCCTTCAGCCTCGACACCACCCTTTCCCACTTGGAACTGCGCCAGGCACAAAAATGGCCATACGGCTGGAGATGGGTCCCATGCCCTAAGAGCCAGCAGGGAAAACTATGCCTTGTTCTAAAGCTCTTTGGGAACCGCTTGCGTAGCCCCACAGACCTGGGGGCTGCAGGCTTTCCTGCTGCCTTCAGCCTCGACAACACCCTATCCCACTTGGCGCCGCGCCAGGCACAAAAATGGCCATACGGCTGGAGATGGGTCCCCCGCCCAAAGAGCCAGCAGGGAAAACTATGCCTTGTTCTAAAGCTCTTTGGGAACCGCTTGCGTAGCCCCACAGACCTGGGGGCTGCAGGCTTTCCTGCTGCCTTCAGCCTCAAAGCCACCCTTTCCCACTTGGCGTCGCGCCAGGCACAAAAATGACCTATGGCTGGAGATGGGTCCCCCGCCCAAAGAGCCAGCAGGGAAAACTATGCCTTGTTCTAAAGCTCTTTGGGAACCGCTTGCGTAGCCCCACAGACCTGGGGGCTGTGGGCTTTCCTGCTGCCTTCAGCCTCAAAACCACCCTTTCCCACTACGCACCGCGCCAGGCATAAAAATAGCCATACGACTGGAGATGGGTCCCCCGCCCAAAGAGCCAGCAGGGAAAACTATGCCTTGTTCTAAAGCTCTTTGGGAACCGCTTGCGTAGCCCCACAGACCTGGGGGCTGCAGGCTTTCCTGCTGCCTTCAGCCTCGACAAAACCCTTTCCCACTTGGCGTCGCGTCAGGCACAAAAATGGCCTATGGCTGGAGATGGGTCTCCCGCCCAAAGAGCCAGCAGGGAAAACTATGCCTTGTTCTAAAGCTCTTTGGGAACCGCTTGCGTAGCCCCACGGACCTGGGGGCTGCAGGCTTTCCTGCTGCCTTCATCCTCGACACCACCCTTTCCCACTTGGCGTCGCGCCAGGCACAAAAATGGCCTATGGCTGGAGATGGGTGTCCCGCCCAAAGAGCCAGCAGGGAAAACTATGCCTTGTTCTAAAACTCTTTGGGAACCGCTTGCGTAGCCGCACAGACCTGGGGGCTCCAGGCTTTCCGGCTGCCTTCAGCCTCGACACCACCCTTTCCCACTTGGAACTGCGCCAGGCACAAAAATGGCCATACGGCTGGAGATGTGTCCCATGCCCTAAGAGCCAGCAGGGAAAACTATGCCTTGTTCTAAAGCTCTTTGGGAACCGCTTGCGTAGCCCCACAGACCTGGGGGCTGCGGGCTTTGCTGCTGCCTTCAGCCTCGCCACCACCCTTTCCCACTTGGCGCCGCGCCAGGCACAAAAATGGCCATACGGCTGGAGATGGGTCCCATGCCCTAAGAGCCAGCAAGGAAAACTATGCCTTGTTCTAAAGCTCTTTGGGAACCGCTTGCATAGCCCCACAGACCTGGGGGCTGGAGGCTTTCCTGCTGCCTTCATCCTCGACACCACCCTTTCCCACTTGGCGCCGCGCCAGGCACAAAAATGGCCATACGGCTGGAGATGGGTCCCCCGCCCAAAGAGCCAGCAGGGAAAACTATGCCTTGTTCTAAAGCTCTTTGGGAACCGCTTGCGTAGCCCCACAGACCTGGGGGCTGCGGGCTTTCCTGCTGCCTTCATCCTCAAAACCACCCTTTCCCACTACGCACCGCGCCAGGCATAAAAATAGCCATACGACTGGAGATGGGTCCCCCGCCCAAAGAGCCAGCTGGGAAAACTATGCCTTGTTCTAAAGCTCTTTGGGAACCGCTTGCGTAGCCCCACAGACCTGGGGGCTGCGGGCTTTCCTGCTGCCTTCAGCCTCGACACCACCCTTTCCCACTTGGCGCCGCGCCAGGCACAAAAATGGCCATAGGGCTGGAGATGGGTCCCCCGCCCAGAGAGCCAGCAGGGAAAACTATGCCTTGTTCTAAAGCTCTTTGGGAACCGCTTGCGTAGCCCCACAGACCTGGGGGCTGCAGGCTTTCCTGCTGCCTTCAGCCTCGACAACACCCTTTCCCACTTGGCGTCGCGCCAGGCACAAAAATGGCCTATGGCTGGAGATGGGTCCCCCGACCAGAGAGCCAGCAGGGAAAACTATGCCTTGTTCTAAAGCTCTTTGGGAACCGCTTGCGTAGCCCCACAGACCTGGGGGCTGCGGGCTTTCCTGCTGCCTTCAGACTCGACACCACCCTTTCCCACTTGGAGCCGCGCCAGGCACAAAAATGGCCATACGGCTGGAGATGGGTCCCCCGCCCAAAGAGCCAGCAGGGAAAACTATGCCTTGTTCTAAAGCTCTTTGGGAACCGCTTGCGTAGCCCCACAGACCTGGGGGCTGCAGGCTTTGCTGCTGACTTCAGGCTCAAAACCACCCTTTCCCACTTGGCACCGCGCCAGGCATAAAAATAGCCATACGACTGGAGATGGGTCCCCCGCCCAAAGAGCCAGCAGGGAAAACTATGCCTTGTTCTAAAGCTCTTTGGGAACCGCTTGCGTAGGCGCACAGACCTGGGGGCTGCAGGCTTTCCTGCTGCCTTCAGCCTCGACAACACCGTTTCCCACTTGGCGTCGCGCCAGGCACAAAAATGGCCTATGGCTGGAGATGGGTCCCCCGCCCAAAGAGCCAGCAGGGAAAACTATGCCTTGTTCTAAAGCTCTTTGGGAACCGCTTGCGTAGCCCCACAGACCTGGGGGCTGTGGGCTTCCCTGCTGCCTTCAGCCTCGACACCACCCTTTCCCACTTGGCGCCGCACCAGGCACAAAAATGGCCATACAGCTGGAGATGGGTCTCCCGCCCAAAGAACAAGCAGGGAAAACTATGCCTTGTTCTAAAGCTCTTTGGGAACCGCTTGCGTAGCCCCACAGACCTGGGGGCTGCGGGCTTTCCTGCTGCCTTCAGCCTCGACACCACCCTTTCCCACTTGGCGCCGCGCCAGGCACAAAAATGGCCATACGGCTGGAGATGGGTCCCCCGCCCAAAGAGCCAGCAGGGAAAACTATGCCTTGTTCTAAAGCTCTTTGGGAACCGCTTGCGTAGCCCCACAGACCTGGGGGCTGCAGGCTTTCCTGCTGCCTTCAGCCTCGACAACACCCTATCCCACTTGGCGCCGCGCCAGGCACAAAAATGGCCATACGGCTGGAGATGGGTCCCTCGCCCAAAGAGCCAGCAGGGAAAACTATGCCTTGTTCTAAAGCTCTTTGGGAACCGCTTGCGTAGCCCCACAGACCTGGGGGCTGCAGGCTTTCCTGCTGCCTTCAGCCTCAAAGCCACCCTTTCCCACTTGGCGTCACGCCAGGCACAAAAATGGCCTATGGCTGGAGATGGGTCCCATGCCCAAAGAGCCAGCAGGGAAAACTATGCCTTGTTCTAAAGCTCTTTGGGAACCGCTTGCGTAGCCCCACAGACCTGGGGGCTGCGGGCTTTCCTGCTGCCTTCAGCCTCAAAACCACCCTTTCCCACTACGCACCGCGCCAGGCACAAAAATGGCCATACGGCTGGAGATGGGTCCCCCGCCCAAAGAGCCAGCAGGGAAAACTATGCCTTGTTCTAAAGCTCTTTGGGAACCGCTTGCGTAGCCCCACAGACCTGGGGGCTGCAGGCTTTCCTGCTGCCTTCAGCCTCGACAACACCCTATCCCACTTGGCGCCGCGCCAGGCACAAAAATGGCCATACGGCTGGAGATGGGTCCCCCGCCCAAAGAGCCAGCAGGGAAAACTATGCCTTGTTCTAAAGCTCTTTGGGAACCGCTTGCGTAGCCTCACAGACCTGGGGGCTGCAGGCTTTCCTGCTGCCTTCAGCCTCAAAGCCACCCTTTCCCACTTGGCGTCGCGCCAGGCACAAAAATGACCTATGGCTGGAGATGGGTCCCCCGCCCAAAGAGCCAGCAGGGAAAACTATGCCTTGTTCTAAAGCTCTTTGGGAACCCCTTGCGTAGCCCCACAGACCTGGGGGCTGCGGGCTTTCCTGCTGCCTTCAGCCTCAAAACCACCCTTTCCCACTACGCACCGCGCCAGGCATAAAAATAGCCATACGACTGGAGATGGGTCCCCCGCCCAAAGAGCCAGCAGGGAAAACTATGCCTTGTTCTAAAGCTCTTTGGGAACCGCTTGCGTAGCCCCACAGACCTGGGGGCTGCAGGCTTTCCTGCTGCCTTCAGCCTCGACAAAACCCTTTCCCACTTGGCGTCGCGTCAGGCACAAAAATGGCCTATGGCTGGAGATGGGTCTCCCGCCCAAAGAGCCAGCAGGGAAAACTATGCCTTGTTCTAAAGCTCTTTGGGAACCGCTTGCGTAGCCCCACGGACCTGGGGGCTGCAGGCTTTCCTGCTGCCTTCAGCCTCGACAACACCCTTTCCCACTTGGCATCGCGCCAGGCACAAAAATGGCCTATGGCTGGAGATGGGTGTCCCGCCCAAAGAGCCAGCAGGGAAAACTATGCCTTGTTCTAAAACTCTTTGGGAACCGCTTGCGTAGCCGCACAGACCTGGGGGCTCCAGGCTTTCCTGCTGCCTTCAGCCTCGACACCACCCTTTCCCACTTGGAACTGCGCCAGGCACAAAAATGGCCATACGGCTGGAGATGGGTCCCATGCCCTAAGAGCCAGCAGGGAAAACTATGCCTTGTTCTAAAGCTCTTTGGGAACCGCTTGCGTAGCCCCACAGACCTGGGGGCTGCAGGCTTTCCTGCTGCCTTCAGCCTCGACAACACCCTATCCCACTTGGCGCCGCGCCAGGCACAAAAATGGCCATACGGCTGGAGATGGGTCCCCCGCCCAAAGAGCCAGCAGGGAAAACTATGCCTTGTTCTAAAGCTCTTTGGGAACCGCTTGCGTAGCCGCACAGACCTGGGGGCTGCAGGCTTTCCTGCTGCCTTCAGCCTCAAAGCCACCCTTTCCCACTTGGCGTCGCGCCAGGCACAAAAATGGCCTATGGCTGGAGATGGGTCCCATGCCCAAAGAGCCAGCAGGGAAAACTATGCCTTGTTCTAAAGCTCTTTGGGAACCGCTTGCGTAGCCCCACAGACCTGGGGGCTGTGGGCTTTCCTGCTGCCTTCAGCCTCAAAACCACCCTTTCCCACTACGCACCGCGCCAGGCATAAAAATAGCCATACGACTGGAGATGGGTCCCCCGCCCAAAGAGCCAGCAGGGAAAACTATGCCTTGTTCTAAAGCTCTTTGGGAACCGCTTGCGTAGCCCCACAGACCTGGGGGCTGCAGGCTTTCCTGCTGCCTTCAGCCTCGACAAAACCCTTTCCCACTAGGCGCCGCGCCAGGCACAAAAATGGCCTATGGCTGGAGATGGGTCTCCCGCCCAAAGAGCCAGCAGGGAAAACTATGCCTTGTTCTAAAGCTCTTTGGGAACCGCTTGCGTAGCCCCACGGACCTGGGGGCTGCAGGCTTTCCTGCTGCCTTCAGCCTCGACAACACCCTTTCCCACTTGGCGTCGCGCCAGGCACAAAAATGGCCTATGGCTGGAGATGGGTCTCCCGCCCAAAGAGCCAGCAGGGAAAACTATGCCTTGTTCTAAAACTCTTTGGGAACCGCTTGCGTAGCCGCACAGACCTGGGGGCTCCAGGCTTTCCTGCTGCCTTCAGCCTCGACACCACCCTTTCCCACTTGGAACTGCGCCAGGCACAAAAATGGCCATACGGCTGGAGATGTGTCCCATGCCCTAAGAGCCAGCAGGGAAAACTATGCCTTGTTCTAAAGCTCTTTGGGAACCGCTTGCGTAGCCCCACAGACCTGGGGGCTGCGGGCTTTGCTGCTGCCTTCAGCCTCAAAGCCACCCTTTCCCACTTGGCGCCGTACTAGGCACAAAAATGGCCTATGGCTGGAGATGGGTCCCCCGCCCAAGGAGCCAGCAAGGAAAACTATGCCTTGTTCTAAAGCTCTTTGGGAACCGCTTGCATAGCCCCACAGACCTGGGGGCTGCAGGCTTTGCTGCTGCCTTCAGCCTCAAAGCCACCCTTTCCCACTTGGCGCCGCATCAGGCACAAAAATGGCCTATGGCTGGAGATGGGTCCCCCGCCCAAAGAGCCAGCAGGGAAAACTATGCCTTGTTCTAAAGCTCTTTGGGAACCGCTTGCGTAGCCCCACAGACCTGGGGGCTGCAGGCTTTCCTGCTGCCTTCAGCCTCAAAGCCACCCTTTCCCACTTGGCGCCGCGCCAGGCACAAAAATGGCCATACGGCTGGAGATGGGTCCCCCGCCCAAAGAGCCAGCAGGGAAAACTATGCCTTGTTCTAAAGCTCTTTGGGAACCGCTTGCTTGGCCCCACAGACCTGGGGGCTGCAGGCTTTCCTGCTGCCTTCAGCCTCGACAGCACCTTTTCCCACTTGGCGCCGCATCAGGCACAAAAATGGCCATACGGCTGCATATGGGTCCCCCGCCCAAAGAGCCAGCAGGGAAAACTATGCCTTGTTCTAAAGCTCTTTGGGAACCGCTTGCGTAGCCCCACAGACCTGGGGGCTGGAGGCTTTCCTGCTGCCTTCAGGCTCAAAACCACCCTTTCCCACTTGGCACCGCGCCAGGCATAAAAATAGCCATACGACTGGAGATGGGTCCCCCGCCCAAAGAGCCAGCAGGGAAAACTATGCCTTGTTCTAAAGCTCTTTGGGAACCGCTTGCGTAGCCCCACAGACCTGGGGGCTGCAGGCTTTCCTGCTGCCTTCAGCCTCGACAACACCCTTTCCCACTTGGCGTCGCGCCAGGCACAAAAATGGCCTATGGCTGGAGATGGGTCCCCCGCCCAAAGAGCCAGCAGGGAAAACTATGCCTTGTTCTAAAGCTCTTTGGGAACCGCTTGCGTAGCCCCACAGACCTGGGGGCTGGAGGCTTCCCTGCTTCCTTCAGCCTCGACACCACCCTTTCCCACTTGGCGCCCCATCAGGCACAAAAATGGCCTATGGCTGGAGATGGGTCCCCCGCCCAAGGAGCCAGCAAGGAAAACTATGCCTTGTTCTAAAGCTCTTTGGGAACCGCTTGCGTAGCCCCACAGACCTGGGGGCTGCGGGCTTTCCTGCTGCCTTCAGCCTCGACACCACCCTTTCCCACTTGGCGCCGCGCCAGGCACAAAAATGGCCATACGGCTGGAGATGGGTCCCCCGCCCAGAGAGCCAGCAGGGAAAACTATGCCTTGTTCTAAAGCTCTTTGGGAACCGCTTGCGTAGCCCCACAGACCTGGGGGCTGCAGGCTTTGCTGCTGCCTTCAGCCTCGACAGCACCCTTTCCCACTTGGCAATGCGCCAGGCACAAAAATGGCCTATGGCTGGAGATGGGTCCCCCGCCCAAAGAGCCAGCAGGGAAAACTATGCCTTGTTCTAAAGCTCTTTGGGAACCGCTTGCGTAGCCCCACAAACCTGGGGGCGGCGGGCTTTCCTGCTGCCTTCAGCCTCAAAGCCACCCTTTCCCACTTGGCAATGCGCCAGGCACAAAAATGGCCTATGGCTGGAGATGGGTCCCCCGCCCAAAGAGCCAGCAGGGAAAACTATGCCTTGTTCTAAAGCTCTTTGGGAACCGCTTGCGTAGCCCCACAGACCTGGGGGCTGCGGGCTTTCCTGCTGCCTTCAGCCTCGACAACACCCTTTCCCACTTGGCGTCGCGCCAGGCACAAAAATGGCCTATGGCTGGAGATGGGTCCCCCGCCCAAAGAGCCAGCACGGAAAACTATGCCTTGTTCTAAAGCTCTTTGGGAACCGCTTGCGTAGCCCCACAGACCTGGGGGCTGCGGGCTTTGCTGCTGCCTTCAGCCTCAAAGCCACCCTTTCCCACTTGGCGCCGCATCAGACACAAAAATGGCCTATGGCTGGAGATGGGTCCCCCGCCCAAAGAGCCAGCACGGAAAACTATGCCTTGTTCTAAAGCTCTTTGGGAACCGCTTGCGTAGCCCCACAGACCTGGGGGCTGCAGGTTTTGCTGCTGCCTTCTGCCTCAAAGCCACCCTTTCCCACTTGGCGCCGCATCAGACACAAAAATGGCCTATGGCTGGAGATGGGTCCCCCGCCCAACGAGCCAGCAAGGAAAACTATGCCTTGTTCTAAAGCTCTTTGGGAACCGCTTGCGTAGCCCAACAGACCTGGGGGCTGCGGGCTTTCCTGCTGCCTTCAGCCTCAAAACCACCCTTTCCCACTACGCACCGCGCCAGGCACAAAAATGGCCATACGGCTGGAGATGGGTCCCCCGCCCAAAGAGCCAGCAGGGAAAACTATGCCTTGTTCTAAAGCTCTTTGGGAACCGCTTGCGTAGCCCCACAGACCTGGGGGCTGCAGGCTTTCCTGCTGCCTTCACCCTCAAAAACACCCTTTCCCACTACGCAACGCGCCAGGAATAAAAATAGCCATACGACTGGAGATGTGTCCCCCGCCCAAAGAGCCAGCAGGGAAAACTATGCCTTGTTCTAAAGCTCTTTGGGAACCGCTTGCGTAGCCCCACAGACCTGGGGGCTGCGGGCTTTGCTGCTGCCTTCAGCCTCGACAGCACCCTTTTCCACTTGGCAAAGCGCCAGGCACAAAAGTGGCCTATGGCTGGAGATGGGTCCCCCGCCCAGAGAGACAGCAGGGAAAACTATGCCTTGTTCTAAAGCTCTTTGGGAACCGCTTGCGTAGCCCCACAGACCTGGGGGCTGCAGGCTTTGCTGCTGCCTTCAGTCTCAAAGCCACCCTTTCCCACTTGGCGCCGCGCCAGGCACAAAAATGGCCTATGGCTGGAGATGGGTCCCCCGCCCAGAGAGCCAGCAGGGAAAATTATGCCTTGTTCTAAAGCTCTTTGGGAACCGCTTGCGTAGCCCCACAGACCTGGGGGCTGCGGGCTTTGCTGCTGCCTTCAGCCTCAAAGCCACCCTTTCCCACTTGGCGCCGCATCAGACGCAAAAATGGCCTATGGCTGGAGATGGGTCCCCCGCCCAAAGAGCCAGCAAGGAAACTATGCCTTGTTCTAAAGCTCTTTGGGAACCGCTTGCGTAGCCCCACAGACCTGGGGGCTGCGAGCTTTGCTGCTGCCTTCAGCCTCGACACCACCCTTTCCCACTTGGCGCCGCGCCAGGCACAAAAATGGCCTATGGCTGGAGATGAGTCCCATGCCCAAAGAGCCATCAGGGAAAACTATGCCTTGTTCTAAAGCTCTTTGGGAACCGCATGCGTAGCCCCGCAGACCTGGGGGCTGCAAGCTTTGCTGCTTCCTTCAGCCTCAAAAACACCCTTTCCCACTTGGCGCCGGGCCAGGCACAAAAATGGCCATACACCTGGAGATGGGTCCCCAGCCAAAAGAGCCAGCAGGGAAAACTATGCCTTGTTCTAAAGCTCTTTGGGAACCGCTTGCGTAGCCCCACAGACGTGGGGGCTGCGGGCTTTCCTGCTGCCTTCAGCCTCAAAGCCACCCTTTCCCACTTGGCGCCGCATCAGACACAAAAATGGCCTATGGCTGGAGATGGGTCCCCCGCCCAAAGAGCCAGCAAGGAAAACTATGCCTTGTTCTAAAGCTCTTTGGGAACCGCTTGCGTAGCCCCACAGACCTGGGGGCTGCAGGCTTTCCTGCTGCCTTCAGCCTCGACACCACCCTTTCCCACTTGGCGCCGCGCCAGGCACAAAAATGGCCATACGGCTGGAGATGGGTCCCCCGCCCAAAGAGCCAGCAGGGAAAACTATGCCTTGTTCTAAAGCTCTTTGGGAACCGCTTGCGTAGCCCCACAGACCTGGGGGCTGCAGGCTTTCCTGCTGCCTTCAGCCTCGACAACACCCTATCCCACTTGGCGCCGCGCCAGGCACAAAAATGGCCATACGGCTGGAGATGGGTCCCTCGCCCAAAGAGCCAGCAGGGAAAACTATGCCTTGTTCTAAAGCTCTTTGGGAACCGCTTGCGTAGCCCCACAGACCTGGGGGCTGCAGGCTTTCCTGCTGCCTTCAGCCTCAAAGCCACCCTTTCCCACTTGGCATCGCGCCAGGCACAAAAATGGCCGTACGGCCGGAGATGGGTCCCCCGCCCAAAGAGCCAGCAGGGAAAACTATGCCTTGTTCTAAAGCTCTTTGGGAACCGCTTGCGTAGCCCCACAGACCTGGGGGCTGCAGGCTTTCCTGCTGCCTTCAGCCTCGACAAAACCCTTTCCCACTTGGCGTCGCGTCAGGCACAAAAATGGCCTATGGCTGGAGATGGGTCTCCCGCCCAAAGAGCCAGCAGGGAAAACTATGCCTTGTTCTAAAGCTCTTTGGGAACCGCTTGCGTAGCCCCACGGACCTGGGGGCTGCAGGCTTTCCTGCTGCCTTCAGCCTCGACAACACCCTTTCCCACTTGGCGTCGCGCCAGGCACAAAAATGGCCTATGGCTGGAGATGGGTGTCCCGCCCAAAGAGCCAGCAGGGAAAACTATGCCTTGTTCTAAAGCTCTTTGGGAACCGCTTGCGTAGCCCCACAGACCTGGGGGCTGGAGGCTTTCCTGCTGCCTTCAGCCTTAAAGCCACCCTTTCCCACTTGGTGCCGCGCCAGGCCCAAAAATGGCCATGCGGCTGGAGATGGGTCCCCCGCCCAAAGAACAAGCAGGGAAAACTATGCCTTGTTCTAAAGCTCTTTGGGAACCGCTTGCGTAGCCCCACAGACCTGGGGGCTGCGGGCTTTGCTGCTGCCTTCAGCCTCGACACCACACTTTCCCACTTGGCGCCACGCCAGGCACAAAAATGGCCATACGGCTGGAGATGGGTCCCCCGCCCAAAGAGCCAGCAGGGAAAACTATGCCTTGTTCTAAAGCTCTTTGGGAACCGCTTGCGTAGCCCCACAGACCTGGGGGCTGCAGGCTTTCCTGCTGCCTTCAGCCTCGACAACACCCTATCCCACTTGGCGCCGCGCCAGGCACAAAAATGGCCATACGGCTGGAGATGGGTCCCCCGCCCAAAGAGCCAGCAGGGAAAACTATGCCTTGTTCTAAAGCTCTTTGGGAACCGCTTGCGTAGCCCCACAGACCTGGGGGCTGCAGGCTTTCCTGCTGCCTTCAGCCTCAAAGCCACCCTTTCCCACTTGGCGTCGCGCCAGGCACAAAAATGACCTATGGCTGGAGATGGGTCCCATGCCCAAAGAGCCAGCAGGGAAAACTATGCCTTGTTCTAAAGCTCTTTGGGAACCGCTTGCGTAGCCCCACAGACCTGGGGGCTGTGGGCTTTCCTGCTGCCTTCAGCCTCAAAACCACCCTTTCCCACTACGCACCGCGCCAGGCATAAAAATAGCCATACGACTGGAGATGGGTCCCCCGCCCAAAGAGCCAGCAGGGAAAACTATGCCTTGTTCTAAAGCTCTTTGGGAACCGCTTGCGTAGCCCCACAGACCTGGGGGTTGCAGGCTTTCCTGCTGCCTTCAGCCTCGACAAAACCCTTTCCCACTTGGCGTCGCGTCAGGCACAAAAATGGCCTATGGCTGGAGATGGGTCTCCCGCCCAAAGAGCCATCAGGGAAAACTATGCCTTGTTCTAAAGCTCTTTGGGAACCGCTTGCGTAGCCCCACGGACCTGGGGGCTGCAGGCTTTCCTGCTGCCTTCATCCTCGACACCACCCTTTCCCACTTGGCGTCGCGCCAGGCACAAAAATGGCCTATGGCTGGAGATGGGTCCCCCGCCCAAAGAGCCAGCAGGGAAAACTATGCCTTGTTCTAAAACTCTTTGGGAACCGCTTGCGTAGCCGCACAGACCTGGGGGCTCCAGGCTTTCCGGCTGCCTTCAGCCTCGACACCACCCTTTCCCACTTGGAACTGCGCCAGGCACAAAAATGGCCATACGGCTGGAGATGTGTCCCATGCCCTAAGAGCCAGCAGGGAAAACTATGCCTTGTTCTAAAGCTCTTTGGGAACCGCTTGCGTAGCCCCACAGACCTGGGGGCTGCGGGCTTTCCTGCTGCCTTCAGCCTCAAAGCCACCCTTTCCCACTACGCACCGCGCCAGGCATAAAAATAGCCATACGACTGGAGATGGGTCCCCCGCCCAAAGAGCCAGCTGGGAAAACTATGCCTTGTTCTAAAGCTCTTTGGGAACCGCTTGCGTAGCCCCACAGACCTGGGGGCTGCGGGCTTTCCTGCTGCCTTCAGCCTCGACACCACCCTTTCCCACTTGGCGCCGCGCCAGGCACAAAAATGGCCATACGGCTGGAGATGGGTCCCCCGCCCAGAGAGCCAGCAGGGAAAACTATGCCTTGTTCTAAAGCTCTTTGGGAACCGTTTGCGTAGCCCCACAGACCTGGGGGCTGCAGGCTTTCCTGCTGCCTTCAGCCTCGACAACACCCTTTCCCACTTGGCGTCGCGCCAGGCACAAAAATGGCCTATGGCTGGAGATGGGTCCCCCGACCAGAGAGCCAGCAGGGAAAACTATGCCTTGTTCTAAAGCTCTTTGGGAACCGCTTGCGTAGCCCCACAGACCTGGGGGCTGCGGGCTTTCCTGCTGCCTTCAGACTCGACACCACCCTTTCCCACTTGGAGCCGCGCCAGGCACAAAAATGGCCATACGGCTGGAGATGGGTCCCCCGCCCAAAGAGCCAGCAGGGAAAACTATGCCTTGTTCTAAAGCTCTTTGGGAACCGCTTGCGTAGCCCCACAGACCTGGGGGCTGCAGGCTTTCCTGCTGACTTCAGGCTCAAAACCACCCTTTCCCACTTGGCACCGCGCCAGGCATAAAAATAGCCATACGACTGGAGACGGGTCCCCCGCCCAAAGAGCCAGCAGGGAAAACTATGCCTTGTTCTAAAGCTCTTTGGGAACCGCTTGCGTAGGCGCACAGACCTGGGGGCTGCAGGCTTTCCTGCTGCCTTCAGCCTCGACAACACCCTTTCCCACTTGGCGTCGCGCCAGGCACAAAAATGGCCTATGGCTGGAGATGGGTCCCCCGCCCAAAGAGCCAGCAGGGAAAACTATGCCTTGTTCTAAAGCTCTTTGGGAACCGCTTGCGTAGCCCCACAGACCTGGGGGCTGCGGGCTTTGCTGCTGCCTTCAGCCTCAAAGCCACCCTTTCCCACTTGGCGCCGCATCAGACACAAAAATGGCCATACAGCTGGAGATGGGTCTCCCGCCCAAAGAACAAGCAGGGAAAACTATGCCTTGTTCTAAAGCTCTTTGGGAACCGCTTGCGTAGCCCCACAGACCTGGGGGCTGCGGGCTTTCCTGCTGCCTTCAGCCTCAAAACCACCCTTTCCCACTTGGCGCCGCGCCAGGCACAAAAATGGCCATACGGCTGGAGATGGGTCCCCCGCCCAAAGAGCCAGCAGGGAAAACTATGCCTTGTTCTAAAGCTCTTTGGGAACCGCTTGCGTAGCCCCACAGACCTGGGGGCTGCAGGCTTTCCTGCTGCCTTCAGCCTCGACAAAACCCTTTCCCACTTGGCGTCGCGTCAGGCACAAAAATGGCCTATGGCTGGAGATGGGTCTCCCGCCCAAAGAGCCAGCAGGGAAAACTATGCCTTGTTCTAAAGCTCTTTGGGAACCGCTTGCGTAGCCCCACGGACCTGGGGGCTGCAGGCTTTCCTGCTGCCTTCAGCCTCGACAACACCCTTTCCCACTTGGCGTCGCGCCAGGCACAAAAATGGCCTATGGCTGGAGATGGGTCTCCCGCCCAAAGAGCCAGCAGGGAAAACTATGCCTTGTTCTAAAGCTCTTTGGGAACCGCTTGCGTAGCCCCACAGACCTGGGGGCTGGAGGCTTTCCTGCTGCCTTCAGCCTTAAAGCCACCCTTTCCCACTTGGTGCCGCGCCAGGCCCAAAAATGGCCATGCGGCTGGAGATGGGTCCCCCGCCCAAAGAACAAGCAGGGAAAACTATGCCTTGTTCTAAAGCTCTTTGGGAACCGCTTGCGTAGCCCCACAGACCTGGGGGCTGCGGGCTTTGCTGCTGCCTTCAGCCTCGACACCACACTTTCCCACTTGGCGCCACGCCAGGCACAAAAATGGCCATACGGCTGGAGATGGGTCCCCCGCCCAAAGAGCCAGCAGGGAAAACTGTGCCTTGTTCTAAAGCTCTTTGGGAACCGCTTGCGTAGCCCCACAGACTTGGGGGCTGCAGGCTTTCCTGCTGCCTTCAGCCTCGACAACACCCTATCCCACTTGGCGACGTGCCAGGCACAAAAATGGCCATACGGCTGGATATGGGTCCCCCGCCCAAAGAGCCAGCAGGGAAAACTATGCCTTGTTCTAAAGCTCTTTGGGAACCGCTTGCGTAGCCTCACAGACCTGGGGGCTGCAGGCTTTCCTGCTGCCTTCAGCCTCAAAGCCACCCTTTCCCACTTGGCGTCGCGCCAGGCACAAAAATGACCTATGGCTGGAGATGGGTCCCCCGCCCAAAGAGCCAGCAGGGAAAACTATGCCTTGTTCTAAAGCTCTTTGGGAACCGCTTGCGTAGCCCCACAGACCTGGGGGCTGTGGGCTTTCCTGCTGCCTTCAGCCTCAAAACCACCCTTTCCCACTACGCACCGCGCCAGGCATAAAAATAGCCATACGACTGGAGATGGGTCCCCCGCCCAAAGAGCCAGCAGGGAAAACTATGCCTTGTTCTAAAGCTCTTTGGGAACCGCTTGCGTAGCCCCACAGACCTGGGGGCTGCAGGCTTTCCTGCTGCCTTCAGCCTCGACAAAACCCTTTCCCACTTGGCGTCGCGTCAGGCACAAAAATGGCCTATGGCTGGAGATGGGTCTCCCGCCCAAAGAGCCAGCAGGGAAAACTATGCCTTGTTCTAAAGCTCTTTGGGAACCGCTTGCGTAGCCCCACGGACCTGGGGGCTGCAGGCTTTCCTGCTGCCTTCAGCCTCGACAACACCCTTTCCCACTTGGCATCGCGCCAGGCACAAAAATGGCCTATGGCTGGAGATGGGTGTCCCGCCCAAAGAGCCAGCAGGGAAAACTATGCCTTGTTCTAAAACTCTTTGGGAACCGCTTGCGTAGCCGCACAGACCTGGGGGCTCCAGGCTTTCCTGCTGCCTTCAGCCTCGACACCACCCTTTCCCACTTGGAACTGCGCCAGGCACAAAAATGGCCATACGGCTGGAGATGGGTCCCATGCCCTAAGAGCCAGCAGGGAAAACTATGCCTTGTTCTAAAGCTCTTTGGGAACCGCTTGCGTAGCCCCACAGACCTGGGGGCTGCAGGCTTTCCTGCTGCCTTCAGCCTCGACAACACCCTATCCCACTTGGCGCCGCGCCAGGCACAAAAATGGCCATACGGCTGGAGATGGGTCCCCCGCCCAAAGAGCCAGCAGGGAAAACTATGCCTTGTTCTAAAGCTCTTTGGGAACCGCTTGCGTAGCCGCACAGACCTGGGGGCTGCAGGCTTTCCTGCTGCCTTCAGCCTCAAAGCCACCCTTTCCCACTTGGCGTCGCGCCAGGCACAAAAATGGCCTATGGCTGGAGATGGGTCCCATGCCCAAAGAGCCAGCAGGGAAAACTATGCCTTGTTCTAAAGCTCTTTGGGAACCGCTTGCGTAGCCCCACAGACCTGGGGGCTGTGGGCTTTCCTGCTGCCTTCAGCCTCAAAACCACCCTTTCCCACTACGCACCGCGCCAGGCATAAAAATAGCCATACGACTGGAGATGGGTCCCCCGCCCAAAGAGCCAGCAGGGAAAACTATGCCTTGTTCTAAAGCTCTTTGGGAACCGCTTGCGTAGCCCCACAGACCTGGGGGCTGCAGGCTTTCCTGCTGCCTTCAGCCTCGACAAAACCCTTTCCCACTTGGCGTCGCGTCAGGCACAAAAATGGCCTATGGCTGGAGATGGGTCTCCCGCCCAAAGAGCCAGCAGGGAAAACTATGCCTTGTTCTAAAGCTCTTTGGGAACCGCTTGCGTAGCCCCACGGACCTGGGGGCTGCAGGCTTTCCTGCTGCCTTCAGCCTCGACAACACCCTTTCCCACTTGGCGTCGCGCCAGGCACAAAAATGGCCATACGGCTGGAGATGGGTCTCCCGCCCAAAGAGCCAGCAGGGAAAACTATGCCTTGTTCTAAAACTCTTTGGGAACCGCTTGCGTAGCCGCACAGACCTGGGGGCTCCAGGCTTTCCTGCTGCCTTCAGCCTCGACACCACCCTTTCCCACTTGGAACTGCGCCAGGCACAAAAATGGCCATACGGCTGGAGATGTGTCCCATGCCCTAAGAGCCAGCAGGGAAAACTATGCCTTGTTCTAAAGCTCTTTGGGAACCGCTTGCGTAGCCCCACAGACCTGGGGGCTGCGGGCTTTGCTGCTGCCTTCAGCCTCGACACCACCCTTTCCCACTTGGCGCCGTACTAGGCACAAAAATGGCCTATGGCTGGAGATGGGTCCCCCGCCCAAGGAGCCAGCAAGGAAAACTATGCCTTGTTCTAAAGCTCTTTGGGAACCGCTTGCATAGCCCCACAGACCTGGTGGCTGCAGGCTTTGCTGCTGCCTTCAGCCTCAAAGCCACCCTTTCCCACTTGGCGCCGCATCAGGCACAAAAATGGCCTATGGCTGGAGATGGGTCCCCCGCCCAAAGAGCCAGCAGGGAAAACTATGCCTTGTTCTAAAGCTCTTTGGGAACCGCTTGCGTAGCCCCACAGACCTGGGGGCTGCAGGCTTTCCTGCTGCCTTCAGCCTCAAAGCCACCCTTTCCCACTTGGCGCCGCGCCAGGCACAAAAATGGCCATACGGCTGGAGATGGGTCCCCCGCCCAAAGAGCCAGCAGGGAAAACTATGCCTTGTTCTAAAGCTCTTTGGGAACCGCTTGCTTGGCCCCACAGACCTGGGGGCTGCAGGCTTTCCTGCTGCCTTCAGCCTCGACAGCACCTTTTCCCACTTGGCGCCGCATCAGGCACAAAAATGGCCATACGGCTGCATATGGGTCCCCCGCCCAAAGAGCCAGCAGGGAAAACTATGCCTTGTTCTAAAGCTCTTTGGGAACCGTTTGCGTAGCCCCACAGACCTGGGGGCTGGAGGCTTTCCTGCTGCCTTCAGGCTCAAAACCACCCTTTCCCACTTGGCACCGCGCCAGGCATAAAAATAGCCATACGACTGGAGATGGGTCCCCCGCCCAAAGAGCCAGCAGGGAAAACTATGCCTTGTTCTAAAGCTCTTTGGGAACCGCTTGCGTAGCCCCACAGACCTGGGGGCTGCAGGCTTTCCTGCTGCCTTCAGCCTCGACAACACCCTTTCCCACTTGGCGTCGCGCCAGGCACAAAAATGGCCTATGGCTGGAGATGGGTCCCCCGCCCAAAGAGCCAGCAGGGAAAACTATGCCTTGTTCTAAAGCTCTTTGGGAACCGCTTGCGTAGCCCCACAGACCTGGGGGCTGGAGGCTTCCCTGCTGCCTTCAGCCTCGACACCACCCTTTCCCACTTGGCGCCGCACCAGGCACAAAAATGGCCTATGGCTGGAGATGGGTCCCCCGCCCAAAGAGCCAGCAGGGAAAACTATGCCTTGTTCTAAAGCTCTTTGGGAACCGCTTGCGTAGCCCCACAGACCTGGGGGCTGCAGGCTTTCCTGCTGCCTTCAGCCTCAAAGCCACCCTTTCCCACTTGGCGCCGCGCCAGGCACAAAAATGGCCATACGGCTGGAGATGGGTCCCCCGCCCAAAGAGCCAGCAGGGAAAACTATGCCTTGTTCTAAAGCTCTTTGGGAACCGCTTGCTTGGCCCCACAGACCTGGGGGCTGCAGGCTTTCCTGCTGCCTTCAGCCTCGACAGCACCTTTTCCCACTTGGCGCCGCATCAGGCACAAAAATGGCCATACGGCTGCATATGGGTCCCCCGCCCAAAGAGCCAGCAGGGAAAACTATGCCTTGTTCTAAAGCTCTTTGGGAACCGCTTGCGTAGCCCCACAGACCTGGGGGCTGGAGGCTTTCCTGCTGCCTTCAGGCTCAAAACCACCCTTTCCCACTTGGCACCGCGCCAGGCATAAAAATAGCCATACGACTGGAGATGGGTCCCCCGCCCAAAGAGCCAGCAGGGAAAACTATGCCTTGTTCTAAAGCTCTTTGGGAACCGCTTGCGTAGCCCCACAGACCTGGGGGCTGCAGGCTTTCCTGCTGCCTTCAGCCTCGACAACACCCTTTCCCACTTGGCGTCGCGCCAGGCACAAAAATGGCCTATGGCTGGAGATGGGTCCCCCGCCCAAAGAGCCAGCAGGGAAAACTATGCCTTGTTCTAAAGCTCTTTGGGAACCGCTTGCGTAGCCCCACAGACCTGGGGGCTGGAGGCTTCCCTGCTGCCTTCAGCCTCGACACCACCCTTTCCCACTTGGCGCCGCACCAGGCACAAAAATGGCCTATGGCTGGAGATGGGTCCCCCGCCCAAGGAGCCAGCAAGGAAAACTATGCCTTGTTCTAAAGCTCTTTGGGAACCGCTTGCGTAGCCCCACAGACCTGGGGGCTGCGGGCTTTCCTGCTGCCTTCAGCCTCGACACCACCCTTTCCCACTTGGCGCCGCGCCAGGCACAAAAATGGCCATACGGCTGGAGATGGGTCCCCCGCCCAGAGAGCCAGCAGGGAAAACTATGCCTTGTTCTAAAGCTCTTTGGGAACCGCTTGCGTAGCCCCACAGACCTGGGGGCTGCAGGCTTTGCTGCTGCCTTCAGCCTCGACAGCACCCTTTCCCACTTGGCAATGCGCCAGGCACAAAAATGGCCTATGGCTGGAGATGGGTCCCCCGCCCAAAGAGCCAGCAGGGAAAACTATGCCTTGTTCTAAAGCTCTTTGGGAACCGCTTGCGTAGCCCCACAAACCTGGGGGCTGCGGGCTTTCCTGCTGCCTTCAGCCTCAAAGCCACCCTTTCCCACTTGGCAATGCGCCAGGCACAAAAATGGCCTATGGCTGGAGATGGGTCCCCCGCCCAAAGAGCCAGCAGGGAAAACTATGCCTTGTTCTAAAGCTCTTTGGGAACCGCTTGCGTAGCCCCACAGACCTGGGGGCTGCGGGCTTTCCTGCTGCCTTCAGCCTCGACAACACCCTTTCCCACTTGGCGTCGCGCCAGGCACAAAAATGGCCTATGGCTGGAGATGGGTCCCCCGCCCAAAGAGCCAGCACGGAAAACTATGCCTTGTTCTAAAGCTCTTTGGGAACCGCTTGCGTAGCCCCACAGACCTGGGGGCTGCGGGCTTTGCTGCTGCCTTCAGCCTCAAAGCCACCCTTTCCCACTTGGCGCCGCATCAGACACAAAAATGGCCTATGGCTGGAGATGGGTCCCCCGCCCAAAGAGCCAGCACGGAAAACTATGCCTTGTTCTAAAGCTCTTTGGGAACCGCTTGCGTAGCCCCACAGACCTGGGGGCTGCAGGTTTTGCTGCTGCCTTCTGCCTCAAAGCCACCCTTTCCCACTTGGCGCCGCATCAGACACAAAAATGGCCTATGGCTGGAGATGGGTCCCCCGCCCAACGAGCCAGCAAGGAAAACTATGCCTTGTTCTAAAGCTCTTTGGGAACCGCTTGCGTAGCCCAACAGACCTGGGGGCTGCGGGCTTTCCTGCTGCCTTCAGCCTCAAAACCACCCTTTCCCACTACGCACCGCGCCAGGCACAAAAATGGCCATACGGCTGGAGATGGGTCCCCCGCCCAAAGAGCCAGCAGGGAAAACTATGCCTTGTTCTAAAGCTCTTTGGGAACCGCTTGCGTAGCCCCACAGACCTGGGGGCTGCAGGCTTTCCTGCTGCCTTCACCCTCAAAAACAGCCTTTCCCACTACGCAACGCGCCAGGCATAAAAATAGCCATACGACTGGAGATGGGTCCCCCGCCCAAAGAGCCAGCAGGGAAAACTATGCCTTGTTCTAAAGCTCTTTGGGAACCGCTTGCGTAGCCCCACAGACCTGGGGGCTGCAGGCTTTCCTGCTGCCTTCAGCCTCGACAAAACCCTTTCCCACTTGGCGTCGCGTCAGGCACAAAAATGGCCTGTGGCTGGAGATGGGTCTCCCGCCCAAAGAGCCAGCAGGGAAAACTATGCCTTGTTCTAAAGCTCTTTGGGAACCGCTTGCGTAGCCCCACGGACCTGGGGGCTGCAGGCTTTCCTGCTGCCTTCAGCCTCGACAACACCCTTTCCCACTTGGCGTCGCGCCAGGCACAAAAATGGCCTATGGCTGGAGATGGGTCTCCCGCCCAAAGAGCCAGCAGGGAAAACTATGCCTTGTTCTAAAACTCTTTGGGAACCGCTTGCGTAGCCGCACAGACCTGGGGGCTCCAGGCTTTCCTGCTGCCTTCAGCCTCGACACCACCCTTTCCCACTTGGAACTGCGCCAGGCACAAAAATGGCCATACGGCTGGAGATGTGTCCCATGCCCTAAGAGCCAGCAGGGAAAACTATGCCTTGTTCTAAAGCTCTTTGGGAACCGCTTGCGTAGCCCCACAGACCTGGGGGCTGCGGGCTTTGCTGCTGCCTTCAGCCTCGACACCACCCTTTCCCACTTGGCGCCGTACTAGGCACAAAAATGGCCTATGGCTGGAGATGGGTCCCCCGCCCAAGGAGCCAGCAAGGAAAACTATGCCTTGTTCTAAAGCTCTTTGGGAACCGCTTGCATAGCCCCACAGACCTGGGGGCTGCAGGCTTTGCTGCTGCCTTCAGCCTCAAAGCCACCCTTTCCCACTTGGCGCCGCATCAGGCACAAAAATGGCCTATGGCTGGAGATGGGTCCCCCGCCCAAAGAGCCAGCAGGGAAAACTATGCCTTGTTCTAAAGCTCTTTGGGAACCGCTTGCGTAGCCCCACAGACCTGGGGGCTGCAGGCTTTCCTGCTGCCTTCAGCCTCAAAGCCACCCTTTCCCACTTGGCGCCGCGCCAGGCACAAAAATGGCCATACGGCTGGAGATGGGTCCCCCGCCCAAAGAGCCAGCAGGGAAAACTATGCCTTGTTCTAAAGCTCTTTGGGAACCGCTTGCTTGGCCCCACAGACCTGGGGGCTGCAGGCTTTCCTGCTGCCTTCAGCCTCGACAGCACCTTTTCCCACTTGGCGCCGCATCAGGCACAAAAATGGCCATACGGCTGCATATGGGTCCCCCGCCCAAAGAGCCAGCAGGGAAAACTATGCCTTGTTCTAAAGCTCTTTGGGAACCGCTTGCGTAGCCCCACAGACCTGGGGGCTGCGGGCTTTCCTGCTGCCTTCAGCCTCGACACCACCCTTTCCCACTTGGCGCCGCGCCAGGCACAAAAATGGCCATACGGCTAGAGATGGGTCCCCCGCCCAGAGAGCCAGCAGGGAAAACTATGCCTTGTTCTAAAGCTCTTTGGGAACCGCTTGCGTAGCCCCACAGACCTGGGGGCTGCAGGCTTTCCTGCTGCCTTCAGCCTCGACAGCACCCTTTCCCACTTGGCAATGCGCCAGGCACAAAAATGGCCTATGGCTGGAGATGGGTCCCCCGCCCAAAGAGCCAGCAGGGAAAACTATGCCTTGTTCTAAAGCTCTTTGGGAACCGCTTGCGTAGCCCCACAAACCTGGGGGCTGCGGGCTTTCCTGCTGCCTTCAGCCTCAAAGCCACCCTTTCCCACTTGGCAATGCGCCAGGCACAAAAATGGCCTATGGCTGGAGATGGGTCCCCCGCCCAAAGAGCCAGCAGGGAAAACTATGCCTTGTTCTAAAGCTCTTTGGGAACCGCTTGCGTAGCCCCACAGACCTGGGGGCTGCGGGCTTTCCTGCTGCCTTCAGCCTCGACAACACCCTTTCCCACTTGGCGTCGCGCCAGGCACAAAAATGGCCTATGGCTGGAGATGGGTCCCCCGCCCAAAGAGCCAGCACGGAAAACTATGCCTTGTTCTAAAGCTCTTTGGGAACCGCTTGCGTAGCCCCACAGACCTGGGGGCTGCGGGCTTTGCTGCTGCCTTCAGCCTCAAAGCCACCCTTTCCCACTTGGCGCCGCATCAGACACAAAAATGGCCTATGGCTGGAGATGGGTCCCCCGCCCAAAGAGCCAGCACGGAAAACTATGCCTTGTTCTAAAGCTCTTTGGGAACCGCTTGCGTAGCCCCACAGACCTGGGGGCTGCAGGTTTTGCTGCTGCCTTCTGCCTCAAAGCCACCCTTTCCCACTTGGCGCCGCATCAGACACAAAAATGGCCTATGGCTGGAGATGGGTCCCCCGCCCAACGAGCCAGCAAGGAAAACTATGCCTTGTTCTAAAGCTCTTTGGGAACCGCTTGCGTAGCCCAACAGACCTGGGGGCTGCGGGCTTTCCTGCTGCCTTCAGCCTCAAAACCACCCTTTCCCACTACGCACCGCGCCAGGCACAAAAATGGCCATACGGCTGGAGATGGGTCCCCCGCCCAAAGAGCCAGCAGGGAAAACTATGCCTTGTTCTAAAGCTCTTTGGGAACCGCTTGCGTAGCCCCACAGACCTGGGGGCTGCAGGCTTTCCTGCTGCCTTCACCCTCAAAAACACCCTTTCCCACTACGCAACGCGCCAGGAATAAAAATAGCCATACGACTGGAGATGTGTCCCCCGCCCAAAGAGCCAGCAGGGAAAACTATGCCTTGTTCTAAAGCTCTTTGGGAACCGCTTGCGTAGCCCCACAGACCTGGGGGCTGCGGGCTTTGCTGCTGCCTTCAGCCTCGACAGCACCCTTTTCCACTTGGCAAAGCGCCAGGCACAAAAGTGGCCTATGGCTGGAGATGGGTCCCCCGCCCAGAGAGACAGCAGGGAAAACTATGCCTTGTTCTAAAGCTCTTTGGGAACCGCTTGCGTAGCCCCACAGACCTGGGGGCTGCGGGCTTTGCTGCTGCCTTCAGTCTCAAAGCCACCCTTTCCCACTTGGCGCCGCATCAGACACAAAAATGGCCTATGGCTGGAGATGGGTCCCCCGCCCAAAGAGCCAGCAAGGAAACTATGCCTTGTTCTAAAGCTCTTTGGGAACCGCTTGCGTAGCCCCACAGACCTGGGGGCTGCGAGCTTTGCTGCTGCCTTCAGCCTCGACACCACCCTTTCCCACTTGGCGCCGCGCCAGGCACAAAAATGGCCTATGGCTGGAGATGAGTCCCATGCCCAAAGAGCCATCAGGGAAAACTATGCCTTGTTCTAAAGCTCTTTGGGAACCGCATGCGTAGCCCCGCAGACCTGGGGGCTGCAAGCTTTGCTGCTTCCTTCAGCCTCAAAAACACCCTTTCCCACTTGGCGCCGGGCCAGGCACAAAAATGGCCATACACCTGGAGATGGGTCCCCTGCCAAAAGAGCCAGCAGGGAAAACTATGCCTTGTTCTAAAGCTCTTTGGGAACCGCTTGCGTAGCCCCACAGACGTGGGGGCTGCGGGCTTTCCTGCTGCCTTCAGCCTCAAAGCCACCCTTTCCCACTTGGCGCCGCATCAGACACAAAAATGGCCTATGGCTGGAGATGGGTCCCCCGCCCAAAGAGCCAGCAAGGAAAACTATGCCTTGTTCTAAAGCTCTTTGGGAACCGCTTGCGTAGCCCCACAGACCTGGGGGCTGCAGGCTTTCCTGCTGCCTTCAGCCTCAAAGCCACCCTTTCCCACTTGGCGCCGCGCCAGGCACAAAAATGGCCATAGGGCTGGAGATGGGTCCCCCGCCCAAAGAGCCAGCAGGGAAAACTATGCCTTGTTCTAAAGCTCTTTGGGAACCGCTTGCGTAGCCCCACAGACCTGGGGGCTGCAGGCTTTCCTGCTGCCTTCAGCCTCGACAGCACCTTTTCCCACTTGGCGCCGCATCAGGCACAAAAATGGACATACGGCTGCATATGGGTCCCCCGCCCAAAGAGCCAGCAGGGAAAACTATGCCTTGTTCTAAAGCTCTTTGGGAACCGCTTGCGTAGCCCCACAGACCTGGGGGCTGGAGGCTTTCCTGCTGCCTTCAGCCTTAAAGCCACCCTTTCCCACTTGGTGCCGCGCCAGGCACAAAAATGGCCATACGGCTGGAGATGGTTCCCCCGCCCAAAGAGCCAGCAGGGAAAACTATGCCTTGTTCTAAAGCTCTTTGGGAACCGCTTGCGTAGCCCCACAGACCTGGGGGCTGCAGGCTTCCCTGCTGCCTTCAGGCTCAAAACCACCCTTTCCCACTTGGCACCGCGCCAGGCATAAAAATAGCCATACGGCTGGAGATGGGTCCCCCGCCCAAAGAGCCAGCAGGGAAAACTATGCCTTGTTCTAAAGCTCTTTGGGAACCGCTTGCGTAGCCCCACAGACCTGGGGGCTGGAGGCTTCCGTGCTGCCTTCAGCCTCGACACCACCCTTTCCCACTTGGCGCCGCACCAGGCACAAAAATGGCCTATGGCTGGAGATGGGTCCCCCGCCCAAGGAGCCAGCAAGGAAAACTATGCCTTGTTCTAAAGCTCTTTGGGAACCGCTTGCGTAGCTCCACAGACCTGGGGGCTGCGGGCTTTCCTGCTGCCTTCAGCCTCGACACCACCCTTTCCCACTTGGCGCCGCGCCAGGCACAAAAATGGCCATACGGCTAGAGATGGGTCCCCCGCCCAGAGAGCCAGCAGGGAAAACTATGCCTTGTTCTAAAGCTCTTTGGGAACCGCTTGCGTAGCCCCACAGACCTGGGGGCTGCAGGCTTTCCTGCTGCCTTCAGCCTCGACAGCACCCTTTCCCACTTGGCAATGCGCCAGGCACAAAAATGGCCTATGGCTGGAGATGGGTCCCCCGCCCAAAGAGCCAGCAGGGAAAACTATGCCTTGTTCTAAAGCTCTTTGGGAACCGCTTGCGTAGCCCCACAGACCTGGGGGCTGCGGGCTTTCCTGCTGCCTTCAGCCTCGACAACACCCTTTCCCACTTGGCGTCGTGCCAGGCACAAAAATGGCCTATGGCTGGAGATGGGTCCCCCGCCCAAGGAGCCAGCAAGGAAAACTATGCCTTGTTCTAAAGCTCTTTGGGAACCGCTTGCGTAGCCCCACAGACCTGGGGGCTGCGGGCTTTGCTGCTGCCTTCAGCCTCAAAACCACCCTTTCCCACTACGCACCGCGCCAGGCATAAAAATGGCCATACGGCTGGAGATGGGTCCCCCGCCCAAAGAGCCAGCAGGGAAAACTATGCCTTGTTCTAAAGCTCTTTGGGAACCGCTTGCGTAGCCCCACAGACCTGGGGGCTGTGGGCTTCCCTGCTGCCTTCAGCCTCGACACCACCCTTTCCCACTTGGCGCCGCACCAGGCACAAAAATGGCCTATGGCTGGAGATGGGTCCCCCGCCCAAAGAACAAGCAGGGAAAACTATGCCTTGTTCTAAAGCTCTTTGGGAACCGCTTGCGTAGCCCCACAGACCTGGGGGCTGCGGGCTTTGCTGCTGCCTTCAGCCTCAAAGCCACCCTTTCCCACTTGGCGCCGTGCCAGGCACAAAAATGGCCATACGGCTGGAGATGGGTCCCCCGCCCAAAGAGCCAGCAGGGAAAACTATGCCTTGTTCTAAAGCTCTTTGGGAACCGCTTGCGTAGCCCCACAGACCTGGGGGCTGCAGGCTTTCCTGCTGCCTTCAGGCTCAAAACCACCCTTTCCCACTTGGCACCGCGCCAGGCATAAAAATAGCCATACGACTGGAGATGGGTCCCCCGCCCAAAGAGCCAGCAGGGAAAACTATGCCTTGTTCTAAAGCTCTTTGGGAACCGCTTGCGTAGCCCCACAGACCTGGGGGCTGCAGGCTTTCCTGCTGCCTTCAGGCTCAAAACCACCCTTTCCCACTTGGCACCGCGCCAGGCATAAAAATAGCCATACGACTGGAGATGGGTCCCCCGCCCAAAGAGCCAGCAGGGAAAACTATGCCTTGTTCTAAAGCTCTTTGGGAACCGCTTGCGTAGCCCCACAGACCTGGGGGCTGGAGGCTTCCCTGCTGCCTTCAGCCTCGACACCACCCTTTCCCACTTGGCGCCGCACCAGGCACAAAAATGGCCTATGGCTGGAGATGGGTCCCCCGCCCAAGGAGCCAGCAAGGAAAACTATGCCTTGTTCTAAAGCTCTTTGGGAACCGCTTGCGTAGCCCCACAGACCTGGGGGCTGCGGGCTTTCCTGCTGCCTTCAGCCTCGACAGCACCCTTTCCCACTTGGCAATGCGCCAGGCACAAAAATGGCCTATGGCTGGAGATGGGTCCCCCGCCCAAAGAGCCAGCAGGGAAAACTATGCCTTGTTCTAAAGCTCTTTGGGAACCGCTTGCGTAGCCCCACAGACCTGGGGGCTGCAGGCTTTGCTGCTGCCTTCAGCCTCAAAGCCACCCTTTCCCACTTGGAGCCGCGCCAGGCACAAAAATGGCCATACGGCTGGAGATGGGTCCCCCGCCCAAAGAGCCAGCACGGAAAACTATGCCTTGTTCTAAAGCTCTTTGGGAACCGCTTGCGTAGCCCCACAGACCTGGGGGCTGCGGGCTTTCCTGCTGCCTTCAGCCTCGACAACACCCTTTCCCACTTGGCGTCGCGCCAGGCACAAAAATGGCCTATGGCTGGAGATGGGTCCCCCGCCCTAAGAGCCAGCACGGAAAACTATGCCTTGTTCTAAAGCTCTTTGGGAACCGCTTGCGTAGCCCCACAGACCTGGGGGCTGCGGGCTTTGCTGGTGCCTTCAGCCTCAAAGCCACCCTTTCCCACTTGGCGTCGTGCCAGGCACAAAAATGGCCTATGGCTGGAGATGGGTCCCCCGCCCAACGAGCCAGCAAGGAAAACTATGCCTTGTTCTAAAGCTCTTTGGGAACCGCTTGCGTAGCCCCACAGACCTGGGGGCTGCGGGCTTTGCTGCTGCCTTCAGCCTCAAAACCACCCTTTCCCACTACGCACCGCGCCAGGCACAAAAATGGCCATACGGCTGGAGATGGGTCCCCCGCCCAAAGAGCCAGCAGGGAAAACTATGCCTTGTTCTAAAGCTCTTTGGGAACCGCTTGCGTAGCCCCACAGACCTGGGGGCTGCAGGCTTTCCTGCTGCCTTCACCCTCAAAAACACCCTTTCCCACTACGCAACGCGCCAGGAATAAAAATAGCCATACGACTGGAGATGTGTCCCCCGCCCAAAGAGCCAGCAGGGAAAACTATGCCTTGTTCTAAAGCTCTTTGGGAACCGCTTGCGTAGCCCCACAGACCTGGGGGCTGCGGGCTTTGCTGCTGCCTTCAGCCTCGACACCACCCTTTTCCACTTGGCAAAGCGCCAGGCACAAAAGTGGCCTATGGCTGGAGATGGGTCCCCCGCCCAGAGAGACAGCAGGGAAAACTATGCCTTGTTCTAAAGCTCTTTGGGAACCGCTTGCGTAGCCCCACAGACCTGGGGGCTGCAGGCTTTGCTGCTGCCTTCAGTCTCAAAGCCACCCTTTCCCACTTGGCGCCGCGCCAGGCACAAAAATGGCCTATGGCTGGAGATGGGTCCCCCGCCCAAAGAGCCAGCAGGGAAAACTATGCCTTGTTCTAAAGCTCTTTGGAAAACGCTTGCGTAGCCCCACAGACCTGGGGGCTGCGGGCTTTGCTGCTGCCTTCAGCCTCAAAGCCACCCTTTCCCACTTGGCGCCGCATCAGACACAAAAATGGCCTATGGCTGGAGATGGGTCCCCCGCCCAAAGAGCCAGCACGGAAAACTATGCCTTGTTCTAAAGCTCTTTGGGAACCGCTTGCGTAGCCCCACAGACCTGGGGGCTGCAGGTTTTGCTGCTGCCTTCTGCCTCAAAGCCACCCTTTCACACTTGGCGCCGCATCAGACACAAAAATGGCCTATGGCTGGAGATGGGTCCCCCGCCCAACGAGCCAGCAAGGAAAACTATGCCTTGTTCTAAAGCTCTTTGGGAACCGCTTGCGTAGCCCAACAGACCTGGGGGCTGCGGGCTTTCCTGCTGCCTTCAGCCTCAAAACCACCCTTTCCCACTACGCACCGCGCCAGGCACAAAAATGGCCATACGGCTGGAGATGGGTCCCCCGGCCAAAGAGCCAGCAGGGAAAACTATGCCTTGTTCTAAAGCTCTTTGGGAACCGCTTGCGTAGCCCCACAGACCTGGGGGCTGCAGGCTTTCCTGCTGCCTTCACCCTCAAAAACACCCTTTCCCACTACGCAACGCGCCAGGAATAAAAATAGCCATACGACTGGAGATGTGTCCCCCGCCCAAAGAGCCAGCAGGGAAAACTATGCCTTGTTCTAAAGCTCTTTGGGAACCGCTTGCGTAGCCCCACAGACCTGGGGGCTGCGGGCTTTGCTGCTGCCTTCAGCCTCGACAGCACCCTTTTCCACTTGGCAAAGCGCCAGGCACAAAAGTGGCCTATGGCTGGAGATGGGTCCCCCACCCAGAGAGACAGCAGGGAAAACTATGCCTTGTTCTAAAGCTCTTTGGGAACCGCATGCGTAGCCCCGCAGACCTGGGGGCTGCAAGCTTTGCTGCTTCCTTCAGCCTCAAAAACACCCTTTCCCACTTGGCGCCGCGCCAGGCACAAAAATGGCCATACACCTGGAGATGGGTCCCCTGCCAAAAGAGCCAGCAGGGAAAACTATGCCTTGTTCTAAAGCTCTTTGGGAACCGCTTGCGTAGCCCCACAGACGTGGGGGCTGCGGGCTTTGCTGCTGCCTTCAGCCTCAAAGCCACCCTTTCCCACTTGGCGCCGCATCAGACACAAAAATGGCCTATGGCTGGAGATGGGTCCCCCGCCCAAAGAGCCAGCAAGGAAAACTATGCCTTGTTCTAAAGCTCTTTGGGAACCGCTTGCGTAGCCCCACAGACCTGGGGGCTGCAGGCTTTCCTGCTGCCTTCAGCCTCAAAGCCACCCTTTCCCACTTGGCGCCGCGCCAGGCACAAAAATGGCCATACGGCTGGAGATGGGTCCCCCGCCCAAAGAGCCAGCAGGGAAAACTATGCCTTGTTCTAAAGCTCTTTGGGAACCGCTTGCGTAGCCCCACAGACCTGGGGGCTGCGGGCTTTCCTGCTGCCTTCAGCCTCGACAGCACCTTTTCCCACTTGGCGCCGCATCAGGCACAAAAATGGACATACGGCTGCATATGGGTCCCCCGCCCAAAGAGCCAGCAGGGAAAACTATGCCTTGTTCTAAAGCTCTTTGGGAACCGCTTGCGTAGCCCCACAGACCTGGGGGCTGGAGGCTTTCCTGCTGCCTTCAGCCTTAAAGCCACCCTTTCCCACTTGGTGCCGCGCCAGGCACAAAAATGGCCATACGGATGGAGATGGTTCCCCCGCCCAAAGAGCCAGCAGGGAAAACTATGCCTTGTTCTAAAGCTCTTTGGGAACCGCTTGCGTAGCCCCACAGACCTGGGGGCTGCGGGCTTCCCTGCTGCCTTCAGGCTCAAAACCACCCTTTCCCACTTGGCACCGCGCCAGGCATAAAAATAGCCATACGACTGGAGATGGGTCCCCCGCCCAAAGAGCCAGCAGGGAAAACTATGCCTTGTTCTAAAGCTCTTTGGGAACCGCTTGCGTAGCCCCACAGACCTGGGGGCTGGAGGCTTCCCTGCTGCCTTCAGCCTCGACACCACCCTTTCCCACTTGGCGCCGCACCAGGCACAAAAATGGCCTATGGCTGGAGATGGGTCCCCCGCCCAAGGAGCCAGCAAGGAAAACTATGCCTTGTTCTAAAGCTCTTTGGGAACCGCTTGCGTAGCCCCACAGACCTGGGGGCTGCGGGCTTTCCTGCTGCCTTCAGCCTCGACACCACCCTTTCCCACTTGGCGCCGCGCCAGGCACAAAAATGGCCATACGGCTAGAGATGGGTCCCCCGCCCAGAGAGCCAGCAGGGAAAACTATGCCTTGTTCTAAAGCTCTTTGGGAACCGCTTGCGTAGCCCCACATACCTGGGGGCTGCAGGCTTTCCTGCTGCCTTCAGCCTCGACAGCACCCTTTCCCACTTGGCAATGCGCCAGGCACAAAAATGGCCTATGGCTGGAGATGGGTCCCCCGCCCAAAGAGCCAGCAGGGAAAACTATGCCTTGTTCTAAAGCTCTTTGGGAACCGCTTGCGTAGCCCCACAGACCTGGGGGCTGCGGGCTTTCCTGCTGCCTTCAGCCTCGACAACACCCTTTCCCACTTGGCGTCGCGCCAGGCACAAAAATGGCCTATGGCTGGAGATGGGTCCCCCGCCCTAAGAGCCAGCACGGAAAACTATGCCTTGTTCTAAAGCTCTTTGGGAACCGCTTGCGTAGCCCCACAGACCTGGGGGCTGCGGGCTTTGCTGCTGCCTTCAGCCTCAAAGCCACCCTTTCCCACTTGGCGTCGTGCCAGGCACAAAAATGGCCTATGGCTGGAGATGGGTCCCCCGCCCAAAGAGCCAGCAGGGAAAACTATGCCTTGTTCTAAAGCTCTTTGGGAACCGCTTGCGTAGCCCCACAGACCTGGGGGCTGTGGGCTTCCCTGTTGCCTTCAGCCTCGACACCACCCTTTCCCACTTGGCGCCGCACCAGGCACAAAAATGGCCATACGGCTGGAGATGGGTCCCCCGCCCAAAGAGCCAGCAGGGAAAACTATGCCTTGTTCTAAAGCTCTTTGGGAACCGCTTGCGTAGCCCCACAGACCTGGGGGCTGCGGGCTTTGCTGCTGCCTTCAGCCTTAAAGCCACCCTTTCCCACTTGGCGCCGCGCCAGGCACAAAAATGGCCATACGGCTGGAGATGGGTCCCCCGCCCAAAGAGCCAGCAGGGAAAACTATGCCTTGTTCTAAAGCTCTTTGGGAACCGCTTGCGTAGCCCCACAGACCTGGGGGCTGCGGGCTTTGCTGCTGCCTTCAGCCTCGACAGCACCCTTTTCCACTTGGCAAAGCGCCAGGCACAAAAGTGGCCTATGGCTGGAGATGGGTCCCCCGCCCAGAGAGACAGCAGGGAAAACTATGCCTTGTTCTAAAGCTCTTTGGGAACCGCTTGCGTAGCCCCACAGACCTGGGGGCTGCAGGCTTTCCTGCTGCCTTCAGGCTCAAAGCCACCCTTTCCCACTTGGCGCCGCGCCAGGCACAAAAATGGCCTATGGCTGGAGATGGGTCCCCCGCCCAGAGAGCCAGCAGGGAAAATTATGCCTTGTTCTAAAGCTCTTTGGGAACCGCTTGCGTAGCCCCACAGACCTGGGGGCTGCGGGCTTTGCTGCTGCCTTCAGCCTCAAAGCCACCCTTTCCCACTTGGCGCCGCATCAGACACAAAAATGGCCTATGGCTGGAGATGGGTCCCATGCCCAAAGAGCCAGCACGGAAAACTATGCCTTGTTCTAAAGCTCTTTGGGAACCGCTTGCGTAGCCCCACAGACCTGGGGGCTGCGGGCTTTGCTGCTGCCTTCAGCCTCAAAGCCACCCTTTCCCACTTGGCGCCGCATCAGACACAAAAATGGCCTATGGCTGGAGATGGGTCCCCCGCCCAAAGAGCCAGCAAGGAAAACTATGCCTTGTTCTAAAGCTCTTTGGGAACCTCTTGCGTACCCCACAGACCTGGGGGCTGCAGGCTTTCCTGCTGCCTTCAGCCTCAAAGCCACCCTTTCCCACTTGGCGCCGCGCCAGGCACCAAAATGGCCATACGGCTGGAGATGGGTCCCCCGCCCAAAGAGCCAGCAGGGAAAACTATGCCTTGTTCTAAAGCTCTTTGGGAACCGCTTGCGTAGCCCCACAGACCTGGGGGCTGCGGGCTTTCCTGCTGCCTTCAGCCTCGACAGCACCTTTTCCCACTTGGCGCCGCATCAGGCACAAAAATGGCCATACGGCTGCATATGGGTCCCCCGCCCAAAGAGCCAGCAGGGAAAACTATGCCTTGTTCTAAAGCTCTTTGGGAACCGCTTGCGTAGCCCCACAGACCTGGGGGCTGCAGGCTTTCCTGCTGCCTTCGGCCTGAAAGCCACCCTTTCCCACTTGGTGCCGCGCCAGGCACAAAAATGGCCTATGGCTGGAGATGGGTCCCCCGCCCAAAGAGCCAGCAGGGAAAACTATGCCTTGTTCTAAAGCTCTTTGGGAACCGCTTGCGTAGCCCCACAGACCTGGGGGCTGCAGGCTTTGCTGCTGCCTTCAGCCTCAAAGCCACCCTTTCCCACTTGGAGCCGCGCCAGGCACAAAAATGGCCATACGGCTGGAGATGGGTCCCCCGCCCAAAGAGCCAGCACGGAAAACTATGCCTTGTTCTAAAGCTCTTTGGGAACCGCTTGCGTAGCCCCACAGACCTGGGGGCTGCGGGCTTTCCTGCTGCCTTCAGCCTCGACAACACCCTTTCCCACTTGGCGTCGCGCCAGGCACAAAAATGGCCTATGGCTGGAGATGGGTCCCCCGCCCTAAGAGCCAGCACGGAAAACTATGCCTTGTTCTAAAGCTCTTTGTGAACCGCTTGCGTAGCCCCACAGACCTGGGGGCTGCGGGCTTTGCTGCTGCCTTCAGCCTCAAAGCCACCCTTTCCCACTTGGCGTCGTGCCAGGCACAAAAATGGCCTATGGCTGGAGATGGGTCCCCCGCCCAAGGAGCCAGCAAGGAAAACTATGCCTTGTTCTAAAGCTCTTTGGGAACCGCTTGCGTAGCCCCACAGACCTGGGGGCTGCGGGCTTTGCTGCTGCCTTCAGCCTCAAAACCACCCTTTCCCACTACGCACCGCGCCAGGCACAAAAATGGCCATACGGCTGGAGATGGGTCCCCCGCCCAAAGAGCCAGCAGGGAAAACTATGCCTTGTTCTAAAGCTCTTTGGGAACCGCTTGCGTAGCCCCACAGACCTGGGGGCTGCAGGCTTTCCTGCTGCCTTCACCCTCAAAAACACCCTTTCCCACTACGCAACGCGCCAGGAATAAAAATAGCCATACGACTGGAGATGTGTCCCCCGCCCAAAGAGCCAGCAGGGAAACCTATGCCTTGTTCTAAAGCTCTTTGGGAACCGCTTGCGTAGCCCCACAGACCTGGGGGCTGCGGGCTTTGCTGCTGCCTTCAGCCTCGACAGCACCCTTTTCCACTTGGCAAAGCGCCAGGCACAAAAGTGGCCTATGGCTGGAGATGGGTCCCCCGCCCAGAGAGACAGCAGGGAAAACTATGCCTTGTTCTAAAGCTCTTTGGGAACCGCTTGCGTAGCCCCACAGACCTGGGGGCTGCAGGCTTTCCTGCTGCCTTCAGCCTCGTCACCACCCTTTCCCACTTGGCGCCGCGCCAGGCACAAAAATGGCCTATGGCTGGAGATGGGTCCCACGCCCAGAGAGCCAGCAGGTAAAATTATGCCTTGTTCTAAAGCTCTTTGGGAACCGCTTGCGTAGCCCCACAGACCTGGGGGCTGCGGGCTTTGCTGCTGCCTTCAGCCTCAAAGCCACCCTTTCCCACTTGGCGCCGCATCAGACACAAAAATGGCCTATGGCTGGAGATAGGTCCCCCGCCCAAAGAGCCAGCAAGGAAACTATGCCTTGTTCTAAAGCTCTTTGGGAACCGCTTGCGTAGCCCCACAGACCTGGGGGCTGCGAGCTTTGCTGCTGCCTTCAGCCTCGACACCACCCTTTCCCACTTGGCGCCGCGCCAGGCACAACAATGGCCATACACCTGGAGATGGGTCCCCTGCCAAAAGAGCCAGCAGGGAAAACTATGCCTTGTTCTAAAGCTCTTTGGGAACCGCCTGCGTAGCCCCACAGACCTGGGGGCTGCGGGCTTTGCTGCTGCCTTCAGCCTCAAAGCCACCCTTTCCCACTTGGCGCCGCATCAGACACAAAAATGGCCTATGGCTGGAGATGGGTCCCCCGCCCAAAGAGCCAGCAAGGAAAACTATGCCTTGTTCTAAAGCTCTTTGGGAACCGCTTGCGTAGCCCCACAGACCTGGGGGCTGCGGGCTTTCCTGCTGCCTTCAGCCTCAAAGCCACCCTTTCCCACTTGGCGCCGCGCCAGGCACAAAAATGGCCATACGGCTGGAGATGGGTCCCCCGCCCAAAGAGCCAGCAGGGAAAACTATGCCTTGTTCTAAAGCTCTTTGGGAACCGCTTGCGTAGCCCCACAGACCTGGGGGCTGCGGGCTTTCCTGCTGCCTTCAGCCTCGACAGCACCTTTTCCCACTTGGCGCCGCATCAGGCACAAAAATGGCCATACGGCTGGAGATGGGTCCCCCGCCCAAAGAGCCAGCAGGGAAAACTATGCCTTGTTCTAAAGCTCTTTGGGAACCGCTTGCGTAGCCCCACAGACCTGGGGGCTGGAGGCTTTCCTGCTGCCTTCAGCCTTAAAGCCACCCCTTCCCACTTGGTGCCGCGCCAGGCACAAAAATGGCCATACGGCTGGAGACGGTTCCCCCGCCCAAAGAGCCAGCAGGGAAAACTATGCCTTGTTCTAAAGCTCTTTGGGAACCGCTTGCGTAGCCCCACAGACCTGGGGGCTGCAGGCTTTGCTGCTGCCTTCAGCCTCGACAGCACCCTTTCCCACTTGGCAAAGCGCCAGGCACAAAAATGGCCTATGGCTGGAGATGGGTCCCCCGCCCAGAGAGCCATCAGGGAAAACTATGCCTTGTTCTAAAGCTCTTTGGGAACCGCTTGCGTAGCCCCACAGACCTGGGGGCTGCAGGCTTTCCTGCTGCCTTCAGTCTCAAAGCCACCCTTTCCCACTTGGCGCCGCGCCAGGCACAAAAATGGCCTATGGCTGGAGATGGGTCCCCCGCCCAGAGAGCCAGCAGGGAAAATTATGCCTTGTTCTAAAGCTCTTTGGGAACCGCTTGCGTAGCCCCACAGACCTGGGGGCTGCAGGCTTTGCTGCTGCCTTCAGCCTCAAAGCCACCCTTTCCCACTTGGCGCCGCATCAGACACAAAAATGGCCATACGGCTGGAGATGGGTCCCCCGCCCAAAGAGCCAGCAAGGAAACTATGCCTTGTTCTAAAGCTCTTTGGGAACCGCTTGCGTAGCCCCACAGACCTGGGGGCTGCGAGCTTTGCTGCTGCCTTCAGCCTCGACACCACCCTTTCCCACTTGGCGCCGTGCCAGGCACAAAAATGGCCTATGGCTGGAGATGAGTCCCATGCCCAAAGAGCCATCAGGGAAAACTATGCCTTGTTCTAAAGCTCTTTGGGAACCGCTTGCGTAGCCCCACAGACCTGGGGGCTGCAGGCTTTCCTGCTGCCTTCAGCCTCAAAGCCACCCTTTCCCACTTGGCGTCGTGCCAGGCACAAAAATGGCCATACGACTGGAGATGTGTCCCCCGCCCAAAGAGCCAGCAGGGAAAACTATGCCTTGTTCTAAAGCTCTTTGGGAACCGCTTGCGTAGCCCCACAGACCTGGGGGCTGTGGGCTTCCCTGCTGCCTTCACCCTCAAAAAC
The DNA here is from genome assembly GCF_028500815.1 of Rissa tridactyla. Lineage (NCBI taxonomy): Eukaryota > Metazoa > Chordata > Aves > Charadriiformes > Laridae > Rissa > Rissa tridactyla. The sequence continues at coordinate 9,113,243 of NC_071483.1, forward strand.
ACCCTTTCCCACTTGGCGCCGCGCCAGGCACAAAAATGGCCATACAGCTGGAGACGGGTCCCCTGCCCAAAGAGCCAGTAGGGAAAACTATGCCTTGTTCTAAAGCTCTTTGGGAACCGCTTGCGTAGCCGCACAGACCTGGGGGCTGCAGACTTTCCTGCTGCCTTCAGCCTCGACAGCACCCTTTCCCACTTGGTAAAGCGCCAGGCACAAAAATGGCCTATGGCTGGAGATGGGTCCCCCGCCCAGAGAGCCAGCAGGGAAAACTATGCCTTGTTCTAAAGCTCTTTGGGAACCGCTTGCGTAGCCCCACAGACCTGGGGGCTGCGGGCTTTCCTGCTGCCTTCACCCTCAAATACACCCTTTCCCACTTGGCGCCGCGCCAGGCACAAAAATGGCCATACGGCTGGAGATGGGTCCCCCGCCCAAAGAGCCAGCAGGGAAAACTATGCCTTGTTCTAAAGCTCTTTGGGAACCGCTTGCGTAGCCCCACAGACCTGGGGGCTGCGGGCTTTCCTGCTGCCTTCAGCCTCGACACCACCCTTTCCCACTTGGCGCCGCGCCAGGCACAAAAATGGCCATACGGCTGGAGATGGGTCCCCCGCCCAGAGAGCCAGCAGGGAAAACTATGTCTTGTTCTAAAGCTCTTTGGGAACCGCTTGCGTAGCCCCACAGACCTGGGGGCTGCAGGCTTTCCTGCTGCCTTCAGCCTCGACAGCACCCTTTCCCACTTGGCAATGCGCCAGGCACAAAAATGGCCTATGGCTGGAGATGGGTCCCCCGCCCAAAGAGCCAGCAGGGAAAACTATGCCTTGTTCTAAAGCTCTTTGGGAACCGCTTGCGTAGCCCCACAGACCTGGGGGCTGCGGGCTTTGCTGCTGCCTTCAGCCTCAAAGCCACCGTTTCCCACTTGGCGTCGTGCCAGGCACAAAAATGGCCTATGGCTGGAGATGGGTCCCCCGCCCAAAGAGCCAGCAGGGAAAACTATGCCTTGTTCTAAAGCTCTTTGGGAACCGCTTGCGTAGCCGAACAGACCTGGGGGCTGTGGGCTTCCCTGCTGCCTTCAGCCTCGACTCCACCCTTTCCCACTTGGCGCCGCGCCAGGCACAAAAATGGCCATACGGCTGGAGATGGGTCCCCCGCCCAAAGAGCCAGCAGGGAAAACTATGCCTTGTTCTAAAGCTCTTTGGGAACCGCTTGCGTAGCCCCACAGACCTGGGGGCTGCGGGCTTTCCTGCTGCCTTCAGACTCGACAGCACCCTTTTCCACTTGGCAAAGCGCCAGGCACAAAAGTGGCCATACGGCTGGAGATGGGTCCCCTGCCAAAAGAGCCAGCAGGGAAAACTATGCCTTGTTCTAAAGCTCTTTGGGAACCGCTTGCGTAGCCCCACAGACCTGGGGGCTGGAGGCTTCCCTGCTGCCTTCAGCCTCGACACCACCCTTTCCCACTTGGCGCCGCGCCAGGCACAAAAATGGCCATACGGCTGGAGATGGGTCCCCCGCCCAGAGAGCCATCAGGGAAAACTATGCCTTGTTCTAAAGCTCTTTGGGAACCGCTTGCGTAGCCCCACAGACCTGGGGGCTGCAGGCTTTCCTGCTGCCTTCAGCCTCGACAGCACCCTTTCCCACTTGGCGCCGCGCCAGGCACAAAAATGGCCTATGGCTGGAGATGGGTCCCCCGCCCAAAGAGCCAGCAGGGAAAACTATGCCTTGTTCTAAAGCTCTTTGGGAACCGCTTGCGTAGCCCCACAGACCTGGGGGCTGCAGGCTTTGCTGCTGCCTTCAGCCTCAAAGCCACCCTTTCCCACTTGGAGCCGCGCCAGGCACAAAAATGGCCATACGGCTGGAGATGGGTCCCCCGCCCAAAGAGCCAGCACGGAAAACTATGCCTTGTTCTAAAGCTCTTTGGGAACCGCTTGCGTAGCCCCACAGACCTGGGGGCTGCGGGCTTTCCTGCTGCCTTCAGCCTCGACAACACCCTTTCCCACTTGGCGTCGCGCCAGGCACAAAAATGGCCTATGGCTGGAGATGGGTCCCCCGCCCTAAGAGCCAGCACGGAAAACTATGCCTTGTTCTAAAGCTCTTTGGGAACCGCTTGCGTAGCCCCACAGACCTGGGGGCTGCGGGCTTTGCTGCTGCCTTCAGCCTCAAAGCCACCCTTTCCCACTTGGCGTCGTGCCAGGCACAAAAATGGCCTATGGCTGGAGATGGGTCCCCCGCCCAACGAGCCAGCAAGGAAAACTATGCCTTGTTCTAAAGCTCTTTGGGAACCGCTTGCGTAGCCCCACAGACCTGGGGGCTGCGGGCTTTGCTGCTGCCTTCAGCCTCAAAACCACCCTTTCCCACTACGCACCGCGCCAGGCACAAAAATGGCCATACGGCTGGAGATGGGTCCCCCGCCCAAAGAGCCAGCAGGGAAAACTATGCCTTGTTCTAAAGCTCTTTGGGAACCGCTTGCGTAGCCCCACAGACCTGGGGGCTGCAGGCTTTCCTGCTGCCTTCACCCTCAAAAACACCCTTTCCCACTACGCAACGCGCCAGGAATAAAAATAGCCATACGACTGGAGATGTGTCCCCCGCCCAAAGAGCCAGCAGGCAAAACTATGCCTTGTTCTAAAGCTCTTTGGGAACCGCTTGCGTAGCCCCACAGACCTGGGGGCTGCGGGCTTTGCTGCTGCCTTCAGCCTCGACAGCACCCTTTCCCACTTGGCGCCGCGCCAGGCACAAAAGTGGCCTATAGCTGGAGATGGGTCCCCCGCCCAGAGAGACAGCAGGGAAAACTATGCCTTGTTCTAAAGCTCTTTGGGAACCGCTTGCGTAGCCCCACAGACCTGGGGGCTGCAGGCTTTGCTGCTGCCTTCAGTCTCAAAGCCACCCTTTCCCACTTGGCGCCGCGCCAGGCACAAAAATGGCCTATGGCTGGAGATGGGTCCCCCGCCCAGAGAGCCAGCAGGGAAAATTATGCCTTGTTCTAAAGCTCTTTGGGAACCGCTTGCGTAGCCCCACAGACCTGGGGGCTGCGGGCTTTGCTGCTGCCTTCAGCCTCAAAGCCACCCTTTCCCACTTGGCGCCGCATCAGACACAAAAATGGCCTATGGCTGGAGATGGGTCCCCCGCCCAAAGAGCCAGCAAGGAAACTATGCCTTGTTCTAAAGCTCTTTGGGAACCGCTTGCGTAGCCCCACAGACCTGGGGGCTGCGAGCTTTGCTGCTGCCTTCAGCCTCGACACCACCCTTTCCCACTTGGCGCCGCGCCAGGCACAAAAATGGCCTATGTCTGGAGATGAGTCCCATGCCCAAAGAGCCATCAGGGAAAACTATGCCTTGTTCTAAAGCTCTTTGGGAACCGCATGCGTAGCCCCGCAGACCTGGGGGCTGCAAGCTTTGCTGCTTCCTTCAGCCTCAAAAACACCCTTTCCCACTTGGCGCCGCGCCAGGCACAAAAATGGCCATACACCTGGAGATGGGTCCCCTGCCAAAAGAGCCAGCAGGGAAAACTATGCCTTGTTCTAAAGCTCTTTGGGAACCGCTTGCGTAGCCCCACAGACCTGGGGGCTGCGGGCTTTGCTGCTGCCTTCAGCCTCAAAGCCACCCTTTCCCACTTGGCGCCGCATCAGACACAAAAATGGCCTATGGCTGGAGATGGGTCCCCCGCCCAAAGAGCCAGCAAGGAAAACTATGCCTTGTTCTAAAGCTCTTTGGGAACCGCTTGCGTAGCCCCACAGACCTGGGGGCTGCAGGCTTTCCTGCTGCCTTCAGCCTCAAAGCCACCCTTTCCCACTACGCAACGCGCCAGGAATAAAAATAGCCATACGACTGGAGATGTGTCCCCCGCCCAAAGAGCCAGCAGGGAAAACTATGCCTTGTTCTAAAGCTCTTTGGGAACCGCTTGCGTAGCCCCACAGACCTGGGGGCTGCGGGCTTTGCTGCTGCCTTCAGCCTCGACAGCACCCTTTTCCACTTGGCAAAGCGCCAGGCACAAAAGTGGCCTATGGCTGGAGATGGGTCCCCCGCCCAGAGAGACAGCAGGGAAAACTATGCCTTGTTCTAAAGCTCTTTGGGAACCGCTTGCGTAGCCCGACAGACCTGGGGGCTGCAGGCTTTCCTGCTGCCTTCAGCCTCGTCACCACCCTTTCCCACTTGGCGCCGCGCCAGGCACAAAAATGGCCATACACCTGGAGATGGGTCCCCTGCCAAAAGAGCCAGCAGGGAAAACTATGCCTTGTTCTAAAGCTCTTTGGGAACCGCCTGCGTAGCCCCACAGACCTGGGGGCTGCGGGCTTTGCTGCTGCCTTCAGCCTCGACAGCACCCTTTCCCACTTGGCAAAGCGCCAGGCACAAAAATGGCCTATGGCTGGAGATGGGTCCCCCGCCCAGAGAGCCATCAGGGAAAACTATGCCTTGTTCTAAAGCTCTTTGGGAACCGCTTGCGTAGCCCCACAGACCTGGGGGCTGCAGGCTTTCCTGCTGCCTTCAGTCTCAAAGCCACCCTTTCCCACTTGGCGCCGCGCCAGGCACAAAAATGGCCTATGGCTGGAGATGGGTCCCCCGCCCAGAGAGCCAGCAGGGAAAATTATGCCTTGTTCTAAAGCTCTTTGGGAACCGCTTGCGTAGCCCCACAGACCTGGGGGCTGCAGGCTTTGCTGCTGCCTTCAGCCTCAAAGCCACCCTTTCCCACTTGGCGCCGCATCAGACACAAAAATGGCCATACGGCTGGAGATGGGTCCCCCGCCCAAAGAGCCAGCAAGGAAACTATGCCTTGTTCTAAAGCTCTTTGGGAACCGCTTGCGTAGCCCCACAGACCTGGGGGCTGCGAGCTTTGCTGCTGCCTTCAGCCTCGACACCACCCTTTCCCACTTGGCGCCGCGCCAGGCACAAAAATGGCCTATGGCTGGAGATGAGTCCCATGCCCAAAGAGCCATCAGGGAAAACTATGCCTTGTTCTAAAGCTCTTTGGGAACCGCTTGCGTAGCCCCACAGACCTGGGGGCTGCAGGCTTTCCTGCTGCCTTCAGCCTCAAAGCCACCCTTTCCCACTTGGCGTCGTGCCAGGCATAAAAATGGCCATACGACTGGAGATGTGTCCCCCGCCCAAAGAGCCAGCAGGGAAAACTATGCCTTGTTCTAAAGCTCTTTGGGAACCGCTTGCGTAGCCCCACAGACCTGGGGGCTGTGGGCTTCCCTGCTGCCTTCACCCTCAAAAACACCCTTTCCCACTTGGCGCCGCGCCAGGCACAAAAATGGCCATACAGCTGGAGACGGGTCCCCCGCCCAAAGAGCCAGTAGGGAAAACTATGCCTTGTTCTAAAGCTCTTTGGGAACCGCTTGCGTAGCCGCACAGACCTGGGGGCTGCAGACTTTCCTGCTGCCTTCAGCCTCGACAGCACCCTTTCCCACTTGGTAAAGCGCCAGGCACAAAAATGGCCTATGGCTGGAGATGGGTCCCCCGCCCAGAGAGCCAGCAGGGAAAACTATGCCTTGTTCTAAAGCTCTTTGTGAACCGCTTGCGTAGCCCCACAGACCTGGGGGCTGCGGGCTTTCCTGCTGCCTTCACCCTCAAATACACCCTTTCCCACTTGGCGCCGCGCCAGGCACAAAAATGGCCATACGGCTGGAGATGGGTCCCCCGCCCAAAGAGCCAGCAGGGAAAACTATGCCTTGTTCTAAAGCTCTTTGGGAACCGCTTGCGTAGCCCCACAGACCTGGGGGCTGTGGGCTTCCCTGCTGCCTTCAGCCTCGACACCACCCTTTCCCACTTGGCGCAGCGCTAGGCACAAAAATGGTCTATGGCTGGAGATGGGTCCCCCGCCCAAAGAGCCAGCAGGGAAAACTATGCCTTGTTCTAAAGCTCTTTGGGAACCGCTTGCGTAGCCCCACAGACCTGGGGGCTGGAGGCTTCCCTGCTGCCTTCAGCCTCGACACCACCCTTTCCCACTTGGCGCCGCACCAGGCACAAAAATGGCCTATGGCTGGAGATGGGTCCCCCGCCCAAGGAGCCAGCAGGGAAAACTATGCCTTGTTCTAAAGCTCTTTGGGAACCGCTTGCGTAGCCCCACAGACCTGGGGGCTGCGGTCTTTCCTGCTGCCTTCAGCCTCGACACCACCCTTTCCCACTTGGCGCCGCGCCAGGCACAAAAATGGCCATAGGGCTGGAGATGGGTCCCCCGCCCAGAGAGCCAGCAGGGAAAACTATGTCTTGTTCTAAAGCTCTTTGGGAACCGCTTGCGTAGCCCCACAGACCTGGGGGCTGCAGGCTTTCCTGCTGCCTTCAGCCTCGACAGCACCCTTTCCCACTTGGCAATGCGCCAGGCACAAAAATGGCCTATGGCTGGAGATGGGTCCCCTGCCCAAAGAGCCAGCAGGGAAAACTATGCCTTGTTCTAAAGCTCTTTGGGAACCGCTTGCGTAGCCCCACAGACCTGGGGGCTGCAGGCTTTGCTGCTGCCTTCAGCCTCAAAGCCACCCTTTCCCACTTGGAGCCGCGCCAGGCACAAAAATGGCCATACGGCTGGAGATGGGTCCCCCGCCCAAAGAGCCAGCAGGGAAAACTATGCCTTGTTCTAAAGCTCTTTGGGAACCGCTTGCGTAGCCCCACAGACCTGGGGGCTGCGGGCTTTCCTGCTGGCTTCAGCCTCGACAACACCCTTTCCCACTTGGCGTCGCGCCAGGCACAAAAATGGCCTATGGCTGGAGATGGGTCCCCCGCCCTAAGAGCCAGCACGGAAAACTATGCCTTGTTCTAAAGCTCTTTGGGAACCGCTTGCGTAGCCCCACAGACCTGGGGGCTGCAGGCTTTCCTGCTGCCTTCAGCCTCGACAGCACCCTTTCCCACTTGGCAATGCGCCAGGCACAAAAATGGCCTATGGCTGGAGATGGGTCCCCCGCCCTAAGAGCCAGCACGGAAAACTATGCCTTGTTCTAAAGCTCTTTGGGAACCGCTTGCGTAGCCCCACAGACCTGGGGGCTGCAGGCTTTCCTGCTGCCTTCAGCCTCGACAGCACCCTTTCCCACTTGGCAATGCGCCAGGCACAAAAATGGCCTATGGCTGGAGATGGGTCCCCCGCCCAAAGAGCCAGCAGGGAAAACTATGCCTTGTTCTAAAGCTCTTTGGGAACCGCTTGCGTAGCCCCACAGACCTGGGGGCTGCGGGCTTTCCTGCTGCCTTCAGCCTCGACAACACCCTTTCCCACTTGGCGTCGCGCCAGGCACAAAAATGGCCTATGGCTGGAGATGGGTCCCCCGCCCTAAGAGCCAGCACGGAAAACTATGCCTTGTTCTAAAGCTCTTTGGGAACCGCTTGCGTAGCCCCACAGACCTGGGGGCTGCGGGCTTTGCTGCTGCCTTCAGCCTCAAAGCCACCCTTTCCCACTTGGCGTCGTGCCAGGCACAAAAATGGCCTATGGCTGGAGATGGGTCCCCCGCCCAAAGAGCCAGCAGGGAAAACTATGCCTTGTTCTAAAGCTCTTTGGGAACCGCTTGCGTAGCCCCACAGACCTGGGGGCTGTGGGCTTCCCTGCTGCCTTCAGCCTCGACACCACCCTTTCCCACTTGGCGCCGCGCCAGGCACAAAAATGGCCATACGGCTGGAGATGGGTCCCCCGCCCAAAGAGCCAGCAGGGAAAACTATGCCTTGTTCTAAAGCTCTTTGGGAACCGCTTGCGTAGCCCCACAGACCTGGGGGCTGCGGGCTTTCCTGCTGCCTTCAGCCTCGACAGCACCCTTTTCCACTTGGCGCCGCACCAGGCACAAAAATGGCCTATGGCTGGAGATGGGTCCCCTGCCAAAAGAGCCAGCAGGGAAAACTATGCCTTGTTCTAAAGCTCTTTGGGAACCGCTTGCGTAGCCCCACAGACCTGGGGGCTGGAGGCTTCCCTGCTGCCTTCAGCCTCGACACCACCCTTTCCCACTTGGCGCCGCACCAGGCACAAAAATGGCCTATGGCTGGAGATGGGTCCCCCGCCCAAGGAGCCAGCAAGGAAAACTATGCCTTGTTCTAAAGCTCTTTGGGAACCGCTTGCGTAGCCCCACAGACCTGGGGGCTGCAGGCTTTCCTGCTGCCTTCAGCCTCGACAGCACCCTTTCCCACTTGGCAATGCGCCAGGCACAAAAATGGCCTATGGCTGGAGATGGGTCCCCCGCCCAAAGAGCCAGCAGGGAAAACTATGCCTTGTTCTAAAGCTCTTTGGGAACCGCTTGCGTAGCCCCACAGACCTGGGGGCTGCAGGCTTTGCTGCTGCCTTCAGCCTCAAAGCCACCCTTTCCCACTTGGAGCCGCGCCAGGCACAAAAATGGCCATACGGCTGGAGATGGGTCCCCCGCCCAAAGAGCCAGCACGGAAAACTATGCCTTGTTCTAAAGCTCTTTGGGAACCGCTTGCGTAGCCCCACAGACCTGGGGGCTGCGGGCTTTCCTGCTGCCTTCAGCCTCGACAACACCCTTTCCCACTTGGCGTCGCGCCAGGCACAAAAATGGCCTATGGCTGGAGATGGGTCCCCCGCCCTAAGAGCCAGCACGGAAAACTATGCCTTGTTCTAAAGCTCTTTGGGAACCGCTTGCGTAGCCCCACAGACCTGGGGGCTGCGGGCTTTCCTGCTGCCTTCAGCCTCAAAGCCACCCTTTCCCACTTGGCGTCGTGCCAGGCACAAAAATGGCCTATGGCTGGAGATGGGTCCCCCGCCCAACGAGCCAGCAGGGAAAACTATGCCTTGTTCTAAAGCTCTTTGGGAACCGCTTGCGTAGCCCCACAGACCTGGGGGCTGCGGGCTTTGCTGCTGCCTTCAGCCTCAAAACCACCCTTTCCCACTACGCACCGCGCCAGGCACAAAAATGGCCATACGGCTGGAGATGGGTCCCCCGCCCAAAGAGCCAGCAGGGAAAACTATGCCTTGTTCTAAAGCTCTTTGGGAACCGCTTGCGTAGCCCCACAGACCTGGGGGCTGCAGGCTTTCCTGCTGCCTTCACCCTCAAAAACACCCTTTCCCACTACGCAACGCGCCAGGAATAAAAATAGCCATACGACTGGAGATGTGTCCCCCGCCCAAAGAGCCAGCAGGGAAAACTATGCCTTGTTCTAAAGCTCTTTGGGAACCGCTTGCGTAGCCCCACAGACCTGGGGGCTGCGGGCTTTGCTGCTGCCTTCAGCCTCGTCACCACCCTTTCCCACTTGGCGCCGCGCCAGGCACAAAAATGGCCTATGGCTGGAGATGGGTCCCCCGCCCAGAGAGCCAGCAGGGAAAATTATGCCTTGTTCTAAAGCTCTTTGGGAACCGCTTGCGTAGCCCCACAGACCTGGGGGCTGCGGGCTTTGCTGCTGCCTTCAGCCTCAAAGCCACCCTTTCCCACTTGGCGCCGCATCAGACACAAAAATGGCCTATGGCTGGAGATGGGTCCCCCGCCCAAAGAGCCAGCAAGGAAACTATGCCTTGTTCTAAAGCTCTTTGGGAACCGCTTGCGTAGCCCCACAGACCTGGGGGCTGCGAGCTTTGCTGCTGCCTTCAGCCTCGACACCACCCTTTCCCACTTGGCGCCGCGCCAGGCACAAAAATGGCCTATGGCTGGAGATTAGTCCCATGCCCAAAGAGCCATCAGGGAAAACTATGCCTTGTTCTAAAGCTCTTTGGGAACCGCATGCGTAGCCCCGCAGACCTGGGGGCTGCAAGCTTTGCTGCTTCCTTCAGCCTCAAAAACACCCTTTCCCACTTGGCGCCGCGCCAGGCACAAAAATGGCCATACACCTGGAGATGGGTCCCCTGCCAAAAGAGCCAGCAGGGAAAACTATGCCTTGTTCTAAAGCTCTTTGGGAACCGCTTGCGTAGCCCCACAGACCTGGGGGCTGCGGGCTTTGCTGCTGCCTTCAGCCTCAAAGCCACCCTTTCCCACTTGGCGCCGCATCAGACACAAAAATGGCCTATGGCTGGAGATGGGTCCCCCGCCCAAAGAGCCAGCAGGGAAAACTATGCCTTGTTCTAAAGCTCTTTGGGAACCGCTTGCGTAGCCCCACAGACCTGGGGGCTGCAGGCTTTCCTGCTGCCTTCAGCCTCGACACCACCCTTTCCCACTTGGCGCCGCGCCAGGCACCAAAATGGCCATACGGCTGGAGATGGGTCCCCCGCCCAAAGAGCCAGCAGGGAAAACTATGCCTTGTTCTAAAGCTCTTTGGGAACCGCTTGCGTAGCCCCACAGACCTGGGGGCTGCGGGCTTTCCTGCTGCCTTCAGCCTCGACAACACCCTTTCCCACTTGGCGTCGCGCCAGGCACAAAAATGGCCTATGGCTGGAGATGGGTTCCCCGCCCAGAGAGCCAGCAGGGAAAATTATGCCTTGTTCTAAAGCTCTTTGGGAACCGCTTGCGTAGCCCCACAGACCTGGGGGCTGCGGGCTTTGCTGCTGCCTTCAGCCTCAAAGCCACCCTTTCCCACTTGGCGCCGCATCAGACACAAAAATGGCCTATGGCTGGAGATGGGTCCCCCGCCCAAAGAGCCAGCAAGGAAACTATGCCTTGTTCTAAAGCTCTTTGGGAACCGCTTGCGTAGCCCCACAGACCTGGGGGCTGCGAGCTTTGCTGCTGCCTTCAGCCTCGACACCACCCTTTCCCACTTGGCGCCGCGCCAGGCACAAAAATGGCCTATGGCTGGAGATGACTCCCATGCCCAAAGAGCCATCAGGGAAAACTATGCCTTGTTCTAAAGCTCTTTGGGAACCGCATGCGTAGCCCCGCAGACCTGGGGGCTGCAAGCTTTGCTGCTTCCTTCAGCCTCAAAAACACCCTTTCCCACTTGGCGCCGCGCCAGGCACAAAAATGGCCATACACCTGGAGATGGGTCCCCTGCCAAAAGAGCCAGCAGGGAAAACTATGCCTTGTTCTAAAGCTCTTTGGGAACCGCTTGCGTAGCCCCACAGACCTGGGGGCTGCGGGCTTTGCTGCTGCCTTCAGCCTCAAAGCCACCCTTTCCCACTTGGCGCCGCATCAGACACAAAAATGGCCTATGGCTGGTGATGGGTCCCCCGCCCAAAGAGCCAGCAAGGAAAACTATGCCTTGTTCTAAAGCTCTTTGGGAACCGCTTGCGTAGCCCCACAGACCTGGGGGCTGCAGGCTTTCCTGCTGCCTTCAGCCTCAAAGCCACCCTTTCCCACTTGGCGCCGCGCCAGGCACCAAAATGGCCATACGGCTGGAGATGGGTCCCCCGCCCAAAGAGCCAGCAGGGAAAACTATGCCTTGTTCTAAAGCTCTTTGGGAACCGCTTGCGTAGCCCCACAGACCTGGGGGCTGCGGGCTTTCCTGCTGCCTTCAGCCTCGACAGCACCTTTTCCCACTTGGCGCCGCATCAGGCACAAAAATGGCCATACGGCTGCATATGGGTCCCCCGCCCAAAGAGCCAGCAGGGAAAACTATGCCTTGTTCTAAAGCTCTTTGGGAACCGCTTGCGTAGCCCCACAGACCTGGGGGCTGCAGGCTTTCCTGCTGCCTTCGGCCTTAAAGCCACCCTTTCCCACTTGGTGCCGCGCCAGGCACAAAAATGGCCTATGGCTGGAGATGGGTCCCCCGCCCAAAGAGCCAGCAGGGAAAACTATGCCTTGTTCTAAAGCTCTTTGGGAACCGCTTGCGTAGCCCCACAGACCTGGGGGCTGCAGGCTTTGCTGCTGCCTTCAGCCTCAAAGCCACCCTTTCCCACTTGGAGCCGCGCCAGGCACAAAAATGGCCATACGGCTGGAGATGGGTCCCCCGCCCAAAGAGCCAGCACGGAAAACTATGCCTTGTTCTAAAGCTCTTTGGGAACCGCTTGCGTAGCACCACAGACCTGGGGGCTGCGGGCTTTCCTGCTGCCTTCAGCCTCGACAACACCCTTTCCCACTTGGCGTCGCGCCAGGCACAAAAATGGCCTATGGCTGGAGATGGGTCCCCCGCCCTAAGAGCCAGCACGGAAAACTATGCCTTGTTCTAAAGCTCTTTGGGAACCGCTTGCGTAGCCCCACAGACCTGGGGGCTGCAGGCTTTCCTGCTGCCTTCAGGCTCAAAACCACCCTTTCCCACTTGGCACCGCGCCAGGCATAAAAATAGCCATACGACTGGAGATGGGTCCCCCGCCCAAAGAGCCAGCAGGGAAAACTATGCCTTGTTCTAAAGCTCTTTGGGAACCGCTTGCGTAGCCCCACAGACCTGGGGGCTGCAGGCTTTCCTGCTGCCTTCAGCCTCGACAACACCCTTTCCCACTTGGCGTCGCGCCAGGCACAAAAATGGCCTATGGCTGGAGATGGGTCCCCCGCCCAAAGAGCCAGCAGGGAAAACTATGCCTTGTTCTAAAGCTCTTTGGGAACCGCTTGCGTAGCCCCACAGACCTGGGGGCTGGAGGCTTCCCTGCTGCCTTCAGCCTCGACACCACCCTTTCCCACTTGGCGCCGCACCAGGCACAAAAATGGCCTATGGCTGGAGATGGGTCCCCCGCCCAAGGAGCCAGCAAGGAAAACTATGCCTTGTTCTAAAGCTCTTTGGGAACCGCTTGCGTAGCCCCACAGACCTGGGGGCTGCAGGCTTTCCTGCTGCCTTCAGCCTCGACAGCACCCTTTCCCACTTGGCAATGCGCCAGGCACAAAAATGGCCTATACGTCATACCCATCGAATCCCTTCTTCCTTGGCCCAATCTTGTACCACCGAAGCGGTAAAGTGTGAAACGTTATCACTCTGGATTTCCTCGGGAAGGGGAAGTGTGCTGAACCACCCTTTTAGGCCTTTCACTGTGTTGTCCCTGGTAGCTGGTTTGAAACTGCTGGCCATACTGAGGCTGGAGATAATCTCCACTCCTACCAGGACATATCTTTTCCCACCTGATGATCTCAAGGGCCCAATATAATCAAGCTGCCACGAATGCCACAACGCTTTCTTGTCCCGCATGTGTAAGGGAGGCGCCTTACTCGGATGATCTTTGCTGAGTCGTAGGCGACATTGCGAACAGGCAGTTACTATTTGTTCGCACAGCTTAACCGACACAAGCCACCCACCTTCCCGACACAGGTCAGGACGGCCTGTGCGGCCACGTTTAACATGTAACGATTCAAGTAAGCGTTCCCATTCCCGACCATCATCTACAATGTCAATTTGTTGTAGCCGCGTGAGGCCATCTACCTGTTGGTTGAACTGAGCAGTGATCGAGTTTGAACGATCGTGGCCTTTTACCCAAGCAATGTGCAATGGTCTCTGTCCTCCTATTTCCAACAGTTGCTTCCAATTATCTGTCTCCCAAACTGGGACTCTATTCACCTGCCAATCGTTGGCTGCCCAGTGTCCTATCCATTCAGTGGCTCCTTTAAAAACAGCATATGACTCAGCGTAAAAGGAGGTGGCTCCATGTTGTGCAGCTAGTAGGACAGCTCTGAGTTCCCCTACCCTCCCCTGTTTCAATCGCTCTTTCTCCCGTTGTTACTTCCAGTGCTACGGCCTTATATTTCCACTTATTTTTTTCACGGTGAGATGACGCACCAGTAAACCACACTCCTGTAAGATCACTGCTGTCCCTCAAAGGAGGTGCTTCTTGGATCGGAGATGGTCTGTTTGGTGGGGATTGGAACAATAGGGCACCATCTATATCCTTTGGTATCCTTGTGAAGTAGCCTTGGATACTTTAACACTGCCTTCAGAGACTGGCTTGATTTCATTAATGCCTTCTAAATAAGCATACCACTTTCGAACTGTAGGTCTCTGGGCAATGCCAGCTGGTGGTGGTGTCCCTTTAAGGACCACATCTGGGAGGCGAAAAGGTCCCAGGAAAGATCACACTCTGTTCTCTTCTTATCTGCTCTGCTCGTTGCAACGCTCGCACCAGGGACAGTAAACCCTTCTCCAGGTCTGAATAGCTGCTCTCAGTATCATTGAAGGAGTGGGAGCAAAATTCTAATGGTCTCTCCGGTCCTGCTGGTCCCTTCTGCCATAAATTACAACGGGAACCATGTTCACTGAACCCCCATTCTACATGGACAGGGTCAGTTGGATGTATAGGACCAAGCTGTTGGAATAACCTTAGCTCCTTTATTAGTAATTGCAGAGCATTAGTGTGTTGTTCAGTCCACACCCAGGATTTACCCTTTTTTGGCAAGCTATGAAGGGGGCGAGCAATGATGGAAAAGCCAGGGATGTGTTTACGCCAATAACTTAAAGTTCCCAGGACTTGCTGTAACTCCTTCACGCTGGATGGATTCTGTCCATGTTCTATTTTTTGCAGGGTATCCTGAGGGACGGAAGCAGCTCCCTTAATCCACCAGACCCCCAGGAATTTAACTTCCTGTGCGGGTCCCTGACACTTTGAGTCGGGAATTTCCAATCCCAAATCTGATAATGTGTTTCGGATGTTTTGCATCATGTCTTGTACACTTTCTTGATCTCTCCCCTATTAAGATGTCATCAATAATATATTGGTATACTGTACATCCCTGTGAAACAGGAATCTCTGATAGCACTTTAGCCAAAGCATTATGGGCAATAGTGGGGGAATGTTTGTATCCTTGTGGAAGTCAGTTAAAGGTATATTGGACTCCTTTCCATGCGAATGCAAACTGCGCTTTGTCCTGCTCAAGGAGGGGAATCATAAAAAAATATGTCTTTAAAATCTAAGGCAACCCTCCAAGGATGGGCAGCTCCTTGTATCATAGTCACAATTTCCGCGATATTCGGAACCGCAGCGGTCAGGGGTGCAGTGTTGGCATCCAACTTTTGGTAATCTACTGTGAAACGCCATTGCCTTTTTGGTTTCTTTACTGGCCACACCGGTGAAAAATAAGGCGAGTGAATCCTCTTAATGATGTCCCTTTTTTCTAAATCTGATACAATTCTGTCTGCTCCTGCAACAGCAGCTGCAGGCAGTGGATACTACAGGACAGCAGAGATTTTAGAGGGAGGGAAAGGTATGGAAGTTTCCAATAGACTCAATTTCACTGTGTCTATTACTTTTTCAAATCCTGCAAAACTTCACACTGTGGAGACATCATCAAGAAAAGTCATTAAGAAAACCTCGGGCGGCAGGCTTTCGTGACGCCCTCAGCCTCAAAACTACCCTTTCCCACTTGGCACCGCGACAGGAACAAAAATGGCTATGGCTGGAGATGGGTCCCATGCCCAAGGAGCCAGCAGGGAAAACTATGCCTTGTTCTAAAGCTCTTTGGGAACCGCTTGCTCGGCCCCACAGACCTGGGGGCTGCGGGCTTTCCTGCTGCCTTCAGCCTCGACAGCACCCTTTCCCACTTGGCGCCGCGCCAGGCACAAAAATGGCCATACGGCTGGAGATGGGTCCCCTGCCAAAAGAGCCAGCAGGGAAAAATATGCCTTGTTCTAAAGCTCTTTGGGAACCGCTTGCTTGGCCCCACAGACCTGGGGGCTGCGGGCTTTCCTGCTGCCTTCAGCCTCGACAGCACCCTTTCCCACTTGGCGCCGCATCAGGCACAAAAATGGCCATACGGCTGCAGATGGGTCCCCCGCCCAAAGAGCCAGCAGGGAAAACTATGCCTTGTTCTAAAGCTCTTTGGGAACCGCTTGCGTAGCCCCACAGACCTGGGGGCTGCGGGCTTTCCTGCTGCCTTCAGCCTCAAAGCCACCCTTTCCCACTTGGCGCCGCGCCAGGAACAAAAATGGCCATACGGCTGGAGATGGGTCCCCTGCCCAAGGAGCCAGCAGGGAAAACTATGCCTTGTTCTAAAGCTCTTTGGGAACCGCTTCCATAGCCCCACAGACCTGGGGGCTGCAGGCTTTCCTGCTGCCTTCAGCCTCAAAGCCACCCTTTCCCACTTGGTGACGTGCCAGGCACAAAAATGGCCTATGGCTGGAGATGGGTCCCATGCCCAAAGAGCCATCAGGGAAAACTATGCCTTGTTCTAAAGCTCTTTGGGAACCGCTTGCGTAGCCCCACAGACCTGGGGGCTGTGGGCTTTCCTGCTGCCTTCAGCCTCGACACCACCCTTTCCCACTTGGCACTGCGCCAGGTGCCAAAATGGCCATACGGCTGGAGATGGGTCCCCCGCCCAAAGAGCCAGCAGGGAAAACTATGCCTTGTTCTAAAGCTCTTTGGGAACCGCTTGCTTGGCCCCACAGACCTGGGGGGTGCAGGCTTTCCTGCTGCCTTCAGCCTCAAAACCACCCTTTCCCACTTGGCACCGCGCCAGGCACAAAAATGGCCTATGGCTGGAGATGGGTGCCCCGCCCAAAGAACAAGCAGGGAAAACTATGCCTTGTTCTAAAGCTCTTTGGGAACCACTTGCGTAGCCGCACAGACCTGGGGGCTGCGGGCTTTGCTGCTGCCTTCAGCCTCGACACCACCCTTTCCCACTTGGCACTGCGCCAGGCACAAAAATGGCCATATGGCTGGAGATGGGTCCCCTGCCAAAAGAGCCAGCAGGGAAAACTATGCCTTGTTCTAAAGCTCTTTGGGAACCGCTTGCTTGGCCCCACAGACCTGGGGGCTGCGGGCTTTCCTGCTGCCTTCAGCCTCAAAGCCACCCTTTCCCATTTGGCGCCGCATCAGGCACAAAAATGGCCTATGGCTGGAGATGGGTCCCCCACCCAAAGAGCCAGCAGGGAAAACTATGCCTTGTTCTAAAGCTCTTTGGGAACCGCTTGCTTGGCCCCACAGACCTGGGGGCTGCGGGCTTTCCTGCTGCCTTCAGCCTCGACAGCACCCTTTCCCACTTGGCGCCGCATCAGACACAAAAATAGCCATACGGCTGCAGATGGGTCCCCCGCCCAAAGAGCCAGCAGGGAAAACTATGCCTTGTTCTAAAGCTCTTTGGGAACCGCTTGCTTGGCCCCACAGACCTGGGGGCTGCGGGCTTTCCTGCTGCATTCAGCCTCAAAGCCACCCTTTCCCACTTGGCGACGCGCCAGGCCCAAAAATGGCCATACGGCTGGAGATGGGTCCCCCGCCCAAAGAGCCAGCAGGGAAAACTATGCCTTGTTCTAAAGCTCTTTGGAAACCGCTTGCGTAGCCCCACAGACCTGGGGGCTGTGGGCCTTCCTGCTGCCTTCAGCCTCGACACCACCCTTTCCCACTTGGCCCATGGCCACGCACAAAAATGGCCATACGGCTGGAGATGGGTCCCCCGCCCAAAGAGCCAGCAGGGAAAACTATGCCTTGTTCTAAAGCTCTTTGGGAACCGCTTGCGTAGCCCCACAGACCTGGGGGCTGCGGGCTTTGCTGCTGCCTTCAGCCTCGACAGCACCCTTTCCCACTACGCACCGCGCCAGGCACAAAAATGGCCATACGGCTGGAGATGGGTCCCCCGCCCAAAGAGCCATCAGGGAAAACTATGCCTTGTTCTAAAGCTCTTTGGGAACCGCTTGCGTAGCCCCACAGACCTGGGGGCTGCGGGCTTTCCTGCTGCCTTCAGCCTCCACACCACCCTTTCCCACTTGGCGCCGCGCCAGGCACAAAAATGGCCATACGGCTGGAGATGGGTCCCCCACCCAAAGAGCCAGCAGGGAAAACTATGCCTTGTTCTAAAGCTCTTTGGGAACCGCTTGCATAGCCGCACAGACCTGGGGGCTGCAGGCTTTCCTGCTGCCTTCAGCCTCAAAACCACCCTTTCCCACTTGGCAATGCGCCAGGCACAAAAATGGCCATATGTCTGGAGATGGGTCCCCCGCCCAAAGAGCCAGCAGTGAAAACTATGCCTTGTTCTAAAGCTCTTTGGGAACCGCTTGCGTAGCCCCATAGACCTGGGGGCTGCGGGCTTTCCTGCTGCCTTCAGCCTCGAGACGACCCTTTCCCACTTGGCGCCGCGCTAGGCACAAAAATGGTCTATGGCTGGAGATGGGTCCCCCACCCAAAGAGCCAGCAGGGAAAACTATGCCTTGTTCTAAAGCTCTTTGGGAACCGCTTGCTTGGCCCCACAGACCTGCGGGCTGCAGGCTTTGCTGCTGCCTTCAGCCTCAAAGCCACCCTTTCCCACTTGGCGCCGCGCCAGGCACAAAAATGGCCATACGGCTGGAGATGGGTCCCCCGCCCAAAGAGCCAGCAGGGAAAACTATGCCTTGTTCTAAAGCTCTTTGGGAACCGCTTGCGTAGCCCCACAGACCTGGGGGCTGCGGGCTTTCCTGCTGCCTTCAGCCTCAAAGCCACCCTTTCCCATTTGGCGCCGCATCAGGCACAAAAATGGCCTATGGCTGGAGATGGGTCCCATGCCCAAAGAGCCATCAGGGAAAACTATGCCTTGTTCTAAAGCTCTTTGGGAACCGCTTGCGTAGCCCCACAGACCTGGGGGCTGCAGGCTTTCCTGCTGCCTACAGCCTCAAAGCCACCCTTTCCCACTTGGCGCCGCGCTAGGCACAAAAATGGCCATACGGCTGGAGATGGGTCCCCCGCCCAAAGAGCCAGCAGGGAAAATTATGCCTTGTTCTAAAGTTCTTTGGGAACCGCTTGCGTAGCCACACAGACCTGGGGGCTGTGGGCCTTCCTGCTGCCTTCAGCCTCGACACCACCCTTTCCCACTTGGCCCCTGGCCACGTACAAAAATGGCCATACGGCTGGAGATGGGTCCCCCGCCCAAAGAGCCAGCAGGGAAAACTATGCCTTGTTCTAAATCTCTTTGGGAACCGCTTGCATAGCCCCACAGACCTGGGGGCTGGAGGCTTTCCTGCTGCCTTCAGCCTCGACACCACCCTTTCCCTACTTGGCGCCGCGCCAGGCACAAAAATGGCCATACGGCTGGAGATGGGTCCCCCGCCCAAAGAGCCAGCAGGGAAAACTATGCCTTGTTCTAAAGCTCTTTGGGAACCGCTTGCGTAGCCCCACAGACCTGGGGGCTGCGGGCTTTCCTGCTGCCTTCAGCCTCAAAGCCACCCTTTCCCACTTGGCGCCACGCCAGGCACAAAAATGGCCATACGGCTGGAGATGGGTCCCCTGCCAAAAGAGCCAGCAGGGAAAACTATGCCTTGTTCTAAAGCTCTTTGGGAACCGCTTGCGTAGCCCCACAGACCTGGGGGCTGCAGGCTTTGCTGCTGCCTTCAGACTCGACACCACCCTTTCCCACTTGGCGCCGCGCCAGGCACAAAAATGGCCATACGGCTGGAGATGGGTCCCCCGCCCAAAGAGCCAGCAGGGAAAATTATGCCTTGTTCTAAAGTTCTTTGGGAACCGCTTGCGTAGCCACACAGACCTGGGGGCTGTGGGCCTTCCTGCTGCCTTCAGCCTCGACACCACCCTTTCCCACTTGGCGCCGCGCCAGGCACAAAAATGGCCATACGGCTGGAGATGGGTCCCCCGCCCAAAGAGCCAGCAGGGAAAACTATGCCTTGTTCTAAATCTCTTTGGGAACCGCTTGCATAGCCCCACAGACCTGGGGGCTGGAGGCTTTCCTGCTGCCTTCAGCCTCGACACCACCCTTTCCCACTTGGCGCCGCGCCAGGCACAAAAATGGCCATACGGCTGGAGATGGGTCCCCCGCCCAAAGAGCCAGCAGGGAAAACTATGCCTTGTTCTAAAGCTCTTTGGGAACCGCTTGCGTAGCCCCACAGACCTGGGGGCTGCGGGCTTTCCTGCTGCCTTCAGCCTCAAAGCCACCCTTTCCCATTTGGCGCCGCATCAGGCACAAAAATGGCCTATGGCTGGAGATGGGTCCCATGCCCAAAGAGCCATCAGGGAAAACTATGCCTTGTTCTAAAGCTCTTTGGGAACCGCTTGCGTAGCCCCACAGACCTGGGGGCTGCAGGCTTTCCTGCTGCCTACAGCCTCAAAGCCACCCTTTCCCACTTGGCGCCGCGCTAGGCACAAAAATGGCCATACGGCTGGAGATGGGTCCCCCGCCCAAAGAGCCAGCAGGGAAAATTATGCCTTGTTCTAAAGTTCTTTGGGAACCGCTTGCGTAGCCACACAGACCTGGGGGCTGTGGGCCTTCCTGCTGCCTTCAGCCTCGACACCACCCTTTCCCACTTGGCCCCTGGCCACGTACAAAAATGGCCATACGGCTGGAGATGGGTCCCCCGCCCAAAGAGCCAGCAGGGAAAACTATGCCTTGTTCTAAATCTCTTTGGGAACCGCTTGCATAGCCCCACAGACCTGGGGGCTGGAGGCTTTCCTGCTGCCTTCAGCCTCGACACCACCCTTTCCCTACTTGGCGCCGCGCCAGGCACAAAAATGGCCATACGGCTGGAGATGGGTCCCCCGCCCAAAGAGCCAGCAGGGAAAACTATGCCTTGTTCTAAAGCTCTTTGGGAACCGCTTGCGTAGCCCCACAGACCTGGGGGCTGCGGGCTTTCCTGCTGCCTTCAGCCTCAAAGCCACCCTTTCCCACTTGGCGCCACGCCAGGCACAAAAATGGCCATACGGCTGGAGATGGGTCCCCTGCCAAAAGAGCCAGCAGGGAAAACTATGCCTTGTTCTAAAGCTCTTTGGGAACCGCTTGCGTAGCCCCACAGACCTGGGGGCTGCAGGCTTTGCTGCTGCCTTCAGACTCGACACCACCCTTTCCCACTTGGCGCCGCGCCAGGCACAAAAATGGCCATACGGCTGGAGATGGGTCCCCCGCCCAAAGAGCCAGCAGGGAAAATTATGCCTTGTTCTAAAGTTCTTTGGGAACCGCTTGCGTAGCCACACAGACCTGGGGGCTGTGGGCCTTCCTGCTGCCTTCAGCCTCGACACCACCCTTTCCCACTTGGCGCCGCGCCAGGCACAAAAATGGCCATACGGCTGGAGATGGGTCCCCCGCCCAAAGAGCCAGCAGGGAAAACTATGCCTTGTTCTAAATCTCTTTGGGAACCGCTTGCATAGCCCCACAGACCTGGGGGCTGGAGGCTTTCCTGCTGCCTTCAGCCTCGACACCACCCTTTCCCACTTGGCGCCGCGCCAGGCACAAAAATGGCCATACGGCTGGAGATGGGTCCCCCGCCCAAAGAGCCAGCAGGGAAAACTATGCCTTGTTCTAAAGCTCTTTGGGAACCGCTTGCGTAGCCCCACAGACCTGGGGGCTGCGGGCTTTCCTGCTGCCTTCAGCCTCAAAGCCACCCTTTCCCATTTGGCGCCGCATCAGGCACAAAAATGGCCTATGGCTGGAGATGGGTCCCATGCCCAAAGAGCCAGCAGGGAAAACTATGCCTTGTTCTAAAGCTCTTTGGGAACCGCTTGCGTAGCCCCACAGACCTGGGGGCTGCAGGCTTTCCTGCTGCCTACAGCCTCAAAGCCACCCTTTCCCACTTGGCGCCGCGCTAGGCACAAAAATGGCCATACGGCTGGAGATGGGTCCCCCGCCCAAAGAGCCAGCAGGGAAAATTATGCCTTGTTCTAAAGTTCTTTGGGAACCGCTTGCGTAGCCACACAGACCTGGGGGCTGTGGGCCTTCCTGCTGCCTTCAGCCTCGACACCACCCTTTCCCACTTGGCCCCTGGCCACGTACAAAAATGGCCATACGGCTGGAGATGGGTCCCCCGCCCAAAGAGCCAGCAGGGAAAACTATGCCTTGTTCTAAATCTCTTTGGGAACCGCTTGCATAGCCCCACAGACCTGGGGGCTGGAGGCTTTCCTGCTGCCTTCAGCCTCGACACCACCCTTTCCCTACTTGGCGCCGCGCCAGGCACAAAAATGGCCATACGGCTGGAGATGGGTCCCCCGCCCAAAGAGCCAGCAGGGAAAACTATGCCTTGTTCTAAAGCTCTTTGGGAACCGCTTGCGTAGCCCCACAGACCTGGGGGCTGCGGGCTTTCCTGCTGCCTTCAGCCTCAAAGCCACCCTTTCCCACTTGGCGCCACGCCAGGCACAAAAATGGCCATACGGCTGGAGATGGGTCCCCTGCCAAAAGAGCCAGCAGGGAAAACTATGCCTTGTTCTAAAGCTCTTTGGGAACCGCTTGCGTAGCCCCACAGACCTGGGGGCTGCAGGCTTTGCTGCTGCCTTCAGACTCGACACCACCCTTTCCCACTTGGCGCCGCGCCAGGCACAAAAATGGCCATACGGCTGGAGATGGGTCCCCCGCCCAAAGAGCCAGCAGGGAAAATTATGCCTTGTTCTAAAGTTCTTTGGGAACCGCTTGCGTAGCCACACAGACCTGGGGGCTGTGGGCCTTCCTGCTGCCTTCAGCCTCGACACCACCCTTTCCCACTTGGCGCCGCGCCAGGCACAAAAATGGCCATACGGCTGGAGATGGGTCCCCCGCCCAAAGAGCCAGCAGGGAAAACTATGCCTTGTTCTAAATCTCTTTGGGAACCGCTTGCATAGCCCCACAGACCTGGGGGCTGGAGGCTTTCCTGCTGCCTTCAGCCTCGACACCACCCTTTCCCACTTGGCGCCGCGCCAGGCACAAAAATGGCCATACGGCTGGAGATGGGTCCCCCGCCCAAAGAGCCAGCAGGGAAAACTATGCCTTGTTCTAAAGCTCTTTGGGAACCGCTTGCGTAGCCCCACAGACCTGGGGGCTGCGGGCTTTCCTGCTGCCTTCAGCCTCAAAGCCACCCTTTCCCACTTGGCGCCACGCCAGGCACCAAAATGGCCATACGGCTGGAGATGGGTCCCCTGCCAAAAGAGCCAGCAGGGAAAACTATGCCTTGTTCTAAAGCTCTTTGGGAACCGCTTGCGTAGCCCCACAGACCTGGGGGCTGCAGGCTTTGCTGCTGCCTTCAGACTCGACACCACCCTTTCCCACTTGGCGCCGCGCCAGGCACAAAAATGGCCATACGGCTGGAGATGGGTCCCCCGCCCAAAGAGCCAGCAGGGAAAACTATGCCTTGTTCTAAAGCTCTTTGGGAACCGCTTGGTAGCCGCACAGACCTGGGGGCTGCAGGCTTTGCTGCTGCCTTCAGCCTCAAAGCCACCCCTTCCCACTTGGCAATGCGCCAGGCACAAAAATGGCCTATGGCTGGAGATGGGTCCCCCGCCCAGAGAGCCAGCAGGGAAAACTATGCCTTGTTCTAAAGCTCTTTGGGAACCGCTTGCGTAGCCCCACAGACCTGGGGGCTGCAGGCTTTCCTGCTGCCTTCAGCCTCAACAGCACCCTTTCCCACTTGGCGCCGCGCCAGGCACAAAAATGGCCATACGGCTGGAGATGGGTCCCCCGCCCAAAGAGCCAGCAGGGAAAACTATGCCTTGTTCTAAAGCTCTTTGGGAACCGCTTGCGTAGCCCCACAGACCTGGGGGCTGCGGGCTTTCCTGCTGCCTTCAGCCTCGACACCACCCTTTCCCACTACGCACCGCGCCAGGCACAAAAATGGCCATATGGCTGGAGATGGGTCCCCCGCCCAAAGAGCCAGCAGGGAAAACTATGCCTTGTTCTAAAGCTCTTTGGGAACCGCTTGCGTAGCCCCACAGACCTGGGGGCTGCAGGCTTTCCTGCTGCCTTCATCCTCGACACCACCCTTTCCCACTTGGCGCCACGCCAGGCACAAAAATGGCCATACGGCTGGAGATGGGTCCCCCGCCCAAAGAGCCAGCAGGGAAAACTATGCCTTGTTCTAAAGCTCTTTGGGAACCGCTTGCGTAGCCCCACAGACCTGGGGGCTGCGGGCTTTCCTGCTGCCTTCAGCCTCAAAACCACACTTTCCCACTACGCACCGCGCCAGGCATAAAAATAGCCATACGACTGGAGATGGGTCCCCCGCCCAAAGAGCCAGCTGGGAAAACTATGCCTTGTTCTAAAGCTCTTTGGGAACCGCTTGCGTAGCCCCACAGACCTGGGGGCTGCGGGCTTTCCTGCTGCCTTCAGCCTCGACACCACCCTTTCCCACTTGGCGCCGCGCCAGGCACAAAAATGGCCATACGGCTGGAGATGGGTCCCCCGCCCAGAGAGCCAGCAGGGAAAAGTATGCCTTGTTCTAAAGCTCTTTGGGAACCGTTTGCGTAGCCCCACAGACCTGGGGGCTGCAGGCTTTCCTGCTGCCTTCAGCCTCGACAACACCCTTTCCCACTTGGCGTCGCGCCAGGCACAAAAATGGCCTATGGCTGGAGATGGGTCCCCCGACCAGAGAGCCAGCAGGGAAAACTATGCCTTGTTCTAAAGCTCTTTGGGAACCGCTTGCGTAGCCCCACAGACCTGGGGGCTGCGGGCTTTCCTGCTGCCTTCAGAGTCGACACCACCCTTTCCCACTTGGAGCCGCGCCAGGCACAAAAATGGCCATACGGCTGGAGATGGGTCCCCCGCCCAAAGAGCCAGCAGGGAAAACTATGCCTTGTTCTAAAGCTCTTTGGGAACCGCTTGCGTAGCCCCACAGACCTGGGGGCTGCGGGCTTTCCTGCTGCCTTCAGCCTCGACACCACCCTTTCCCACTTGGCGCCGCGCCAGGCACAAAAATGGCCATACGGCTGGAGATGGGTCCCCCGCCCAAAGAGCCAGCAGGGAAAACTATGCCTTGTTCTAAAGCTCTTTGGGAACCGCTTGCGTAGCCCCACAGACCTGGGGGCTGCAGGCTTTCCTGCTGCCTTCAGCCTCGACAACACCCTTTCCCACTTGGCGCCGCGCCAGGCACAAAAATGGCCATACGGCTGGAGATGGGTCCCCCGCCCAAAGAGCCAGCAGGGAAAACTATGCCTTGTTCTAAAGCTCTTTGGGAACCGCTTGCGTAGCCCCACAGACCTGGGGGCTGCGGGCTTTCCTGCTGCCTTCAGAGTCGACACCACCCTTTCCCACTTGGAGCCGCGCCAGGCACAAAAATGGCCATACGGCTGGAGATGGGTCCCCCGCCCAAAGAGCCAGCAGGGAAAACTATGCCTTGTTCTAAAGCTCTTTGGGAACCGCTTGCGTAGCCCCACAGACCTGGGGGCTGCGGGCTTTCCTGCTGCCTTCAGCCTCGACACCACCCTTTCCCACTTGGCGCCGCGCCAGGCACAAAAATGGCCATACGGCTGGAGA
Organism: Rissa tridactyla; assembly: GCF_028500815.1. Classification (NCBI taxonomy): domain Eukaryota; kingdom Metazoa; phylum Chordata; class Aves; order Charadriiformes; family Laridae; genus Rissa; species Rissa tridactyla. Next base: position 9,138,045 of record NC_071483.1, read on the forward strand.
TGGGTCCCCCGCCCAAAGAGCCAGCAGGGAAAACTATGCCTTGTTCTAAAGCTCTTTGGGAACCGCTTGCGTAGCCCCACAGACCTGGGGGCTGCAGGCTTTCCTGCTGCCTTCAGCCTCGACAACACCCTATCCCACTTGGCGCCGCGCCAGGCACAAAAATGGCCATACGGCTGGAGATGGGTCCCCCGCCCAAAGAGCCAGCAGGGAAAACTATGCCTTGTTCTAAAGCTCTTTGGGAACCGCTTGCGTAGCCCCACAGACCTGGGGGCTGCAGGCTTTCCTGCTGCCTTCAGCCTCAAAGCCACCCTTTCCCACTTGGCGTCGCGCCAGGCACAAAAATGGCCTATGGCTGGAGATGGGTCCCCCGCCCAAAGAGCCAGCAGGGAAAACTATGCCTTGTTCTAAAGCTCTTTGGGAACCGCTTGCGTAGCCCCACAGACCTGGGGGCTGCGGGCTTTCCTGCTGCCTTCAGCCTCAAAACCACCCTTTCCCACTTGGCACCGCGCCAGGCATAAAAATAATCCATACGACTGGAGATGGGTCCCCCGCCCAAAGAGCCAGCAGGGAAAACTATGCCTTGTTCTAAAGCTCTTTGGGAACCGCTTGCGTAGGCGCACAGACCTGGGGGCTGTGGGCTTCCCTGCTGCCTTCAGCCTCGACACCACCCTTTCCCACTTGGCGCCGCACCAGGCACAAAAATGGTCTATGGCTGGAGATAGGTCTCCCGCCCAAAGAACAAGCAGGGAAAACTATGCCTTGTTCTAAAGCTCTTTGGGAACCGCTTGCGTAGCCCCACAGACCTGGGGGCTGCGGGCTTTCCTGCTGCCTTCAGCCTCGACACCACCCTTTCCCACTTGGCGCCGCGCCAGGCACAAAAATGGCCATACGGCTGGAGATGGGTCCCCCGCCCAAAGAGCCAGCAGGGAAAACTATGCCTTGTTCTAAAGCTCTTTGGGAACCGCTTGCGTAGCCCCACAGACCTGGGGGCTGCAGGCTTTCCTGCTGCCTTCAGCCTCGACAACACCCTATCCCACTTGGCGCCGCGCCAGGCACAAAAATGGCCATACGGCTGGAGATGGGTCCCCCGCCCAAAGAGCCAGCAGGGAAAACTATGCCTTGTTCTAAAGCTCTTTGGGAACCGCTTGCGTAGCCCCACAGACCTGGGGGCTGCAGGCTTTCCTGCTGCCTTCAGCCTCAAAACCACCCTTTCCCACTTGGCGTCGCGCCAGGCACAAAAATGGCCTATGGCTGGAGATGGGTCCCATGCCCAAAGAGCCAGCAGGGAAAACTATGCCTTGTTCTAAAGCTCTTTGGGAACCGCTTGCGTAGCCCCACAGACCTGGGGGCTGCGGGCTTTCCTGCTGCCTTCAGCCTCGACAAAACCCTTTCCCACTTGGCGTCGCGTCAGGCACAAAAATGGCCTATGGCTGGAGATGGGTCCCCCGCCCAAAGAGCCAGCAGGGAAAACTATGCCTTGTTCTAAAGCTCTTTGGGAACCGCTTGCGTAGCCCCACGGACCTGGGGGCTGCAGGCTTTCCTGCTGCCTTCAGCCTCGACAACACCCTTTCCCACTTGGCGTCGCGCCAGGCACAAAAATGGCCTATGGCTTGAGATGGGTCTCCCGCCCAAAGAGCCAGCAGGGAAAACTATGCCTTGTTCTAAAACTCTTTGGGAACCGCTTGCGTAGCCGCACAGACCTGGGGGCTCCAGGCTTTCCTGCTGCCTTCAGCCTCGACACCACCCTTTCCCACTTGGAACTGCGCCAGGCACAAAAATGGCCATACGGCTGGAGATGGGTCCCATGCCCTAAGAGCCAGCAGGGAAAACTATGCCTTGTTCTAAAGCTCTTTGGGAACCGCTTGCATAGCCCCACAGACCTGGGGGCTGCAGGCTTTGCTGCTGCCTTCAGCCTCAAAGCCACCCTTTCCCACTTGGCGCCGCATCAGGCACAAAAATGGCCTATGGCTGGAGATGCGTCCCATGCACAAAGACCCAGCAGGGAAAACTATGCCTTGTTCTAAAGCTCTTTGGGAACCGCTTGCGTAGCCCCACAGACCTGGGGGCTGCAGGCTTTCCTGCTGCCTTCAGCCTCAAAGCCACCCTTTCCCACTTGGCGTCGCGCCAGGCACAAAAATGGCCTATGGCTGGAGATGGGTCCCATGCCCAAAGAGCCAGCAGGGAAAACTATGCCTTGTTCTAAAGCTCTTTGGGAACCGCTTGCGTAGCCCCACAGACCTGGGGGCTGCGGGCTTTCCTGCTGCCTTCAGCCTCGACAAAACCCTTTCCCACTTGGCGTCGCGTCAGGCACAAAAATGGCCTATGGCTGGAGATGGGTCCCCCGCCCAAAGAGCCAGCAGGGAAAACTATGCCTTGTTCTAAAGCTCTTTGGGAACCGCTTGCGTAGCCCCACGGACCTGGGGGCTGCAGGCTTTCCTGCTGCCTTCAGCCTCGACAACACCCTTTCCCACTTGGCGTCGCGCCAGGCACAAAAATGGCCTATGGCTGGAGATGGGTCTCCCGCCCAAAGAGCCAGCAGGGAAAACTATGCCTTGTTCTAAAACTCTTTGGGAACCGCTTGCGTAGCCGCACAGACCTGGGGGCTCCAGGCTTTCCTGCTGCCTTCAGCCTCGACACCACCCTTTCCCACTTGGAACTGCGCCAGGCACAAAAATGGCCATACGGCTGGAGATGGGTCCCATGCCCTAAGAGCCAGCAGGAAAACTATGCCTTGTTCTAAAGCTCTTTGGGAACCGCTTGCATAGCCCCACAGACCTGGGGGCTGCAGGCTTTGCTGCTGCCTTCAGCCTCAAAGCCACCCTTTCCCACTTGGCGCCGCATCAGGCACAAAAATGGCCTATGGCTGGAGATGCGTCCCATGCACAAAGACCCAGCAGGGAAAACTATGCCTTGTTCTAAAGCTCTTTGGGAACCGCTTGCGTAGCCCCACAGACCTGGGGGCTGCAGGCTTTCCTGCTGCCTTCAGCCTCGCCACCACCCTTTCCCACTTGGCGCCGCGCCAGGCACAAAAATGGCCATACGGCTGGAGATGGGTCCCCCGCCCAAAGAGCCATCAGGGAAAACTATGCCTTGTTCTAAAGCTCTTTGGGATCCGCTTGCGTAGCCCCACAGACCTGGGGGCTGCGGGCTTTCCTGCTGCCTTCAGCCTCCACACCACCCTTTCCCACTTGGCGCCGCGCCAGGCACAAAAATGGCCATACGGCTGGAGATGGGTCCCCCACCCAAAGAGCCAGCAGGGAAAACTATGCCTTGTTCTAAAGCTCTTTGGGAACCGCTTGCATAGCTGCACAGACCTGGGGGCTGCAGGCTTTCCTGCTGCCTTCAGCCTCAAAACCACCCTTTCCCACTTGGCAATGCGCCAGGCACAAAAATGGCCATATGTCTGGAGATGGGTCCCCCGCCCAAAGAGCCAGCAGGGAAAACTATGCCTTGTTCTAAAGCTCTTTGGGAACCGCTTGCGTAGCCCCATAGACCTGGGGGCTGCGGGCTTTCCTGCTGCCTTCAGCCTCGAGACGACCCTTTCCCACTTGGCGCCGCGCTAGGCACAAAAATGGTCTATGGCTGGAGATGGGTCCCCCACCCAAAGAGCCAGCAGGGAAAACTATGCCTTGTTCTAAAGCTCTTTGGGAACCGCTTGCTTGGCCCCACAGACCTGCGGGCTGCAGGCTTTGCTGCTGCCTTCAGCCTCAAAGCCACCCTTTCCCACTTGGCGCCGCGCCAGGCACAAAAATGGCCATACGGCTGGAGATGGGTCCCCCGCCCAAAGAGCCAGCAGGGAAAACTATGCCTTGTTCTAAAGCTCTTTGGGAACCGCTTGCGTAGCCCCACAGACCTGGGGGCTGCGGGCTTTCCTGCTGCCTTCAGCCTCAAAGCCACCCTTTCCCATTTGGCGCCGCATCAGGCACAAAAATGGCCTATGGCTGGAGATGGGTCCCATGCCCAAAGAGCCATCAGGGAAAACTATGCCTTGTTCTAAAGCTCTTTGGGAACCGCTTGCGTAGCCCCACAGACCTGGGGGCTGCAGGCTTTCCTGCTGCCTACAGCCTCAAAGCCACCCTTTCCCACTTGGCGCCGCGCTAGGCACAAAAATGGCCATACGGCTGGAGATGGGTCCCCCGCCCAAAGAGCAAGCAGGGAAAATTATGCCTTGTTCTAAAGTTCTTTGGGAACCGCTTGCGTAGCCACACAGACACTGGGGGCTGTGGGCCTTCCTGCTGCCTTCAGCCTCGACACCACCCTTTCCCACTTGGCCCCTGGCCACGTACAAAAATGGCCATACGGCTGGAGATGGGTCCCCCGCCCAAAGAGCCAGCAGGGAAAACTATGCCTTGTTCTAAATCTCTTTGGGAACCGCTTGCATAGCCCCACAGACCTGGGGCTGGAGGCTTTCCTGCTGCCTTCAGCCTCGACACCACCCTTTCCCTACTTGGCGCCGCGCCAGGCACAAAAATGGCCATACGGCTGGAGATGGGTCCCCCGCCCAAAGAGCCAGCAGGGAAAACTATGCCTTGTTCTAAAGCTCTTTGGGAACCGCTTGCGTAGCCCCACAGACCTGGGGGCTGCGGGCTTTCCTGCTGCCTTCAGCCTCAAAGCCACCCTTTCCCACTTGGCGCCACGCCAGGCACAAAAATGGCCATACGGCTGGAGATGGGTCCCCTGCCAAAAGAGCCAGCAGGGAAAACTATGCCTTGTTCTAAAGCTCTTTGGGAACCGCTTGCGTAGCCCCACAGACCTGGGGGCTGCAGGCTTTGCTGCTGCCTTCAGACTCGACACCACCCTTTCCCACTTGGCGCCGCGCCAGGCACAAAAATGGCCATACGGCTGGAGATGGGTCCCCCGCCCAAAGAGCCAGCAGGGAAAATTATGCCTTGTTCTAAAGTTCTTTGGGAACCGCTTGCGTAGCCACACAGACCTGGGGGCTGTGGGCCTTCCTGCTGCCTTCAGCCTCGACACCACCCTTTCCCACTTGGCGCCGCCAGCCAGGCACAAAATGGCCATACGGCTGGAGATGGGTCCCCCGCCCAAAGAGCCAGCAGGGAAAACTATGCCTTGTTCTAAATCTCTTTGGGAACCGCTTGCATAGCCCCACAGACCTGGGGGCTGGAGGCTTTCCTGCTGCCTTCAGCCTCGACACCACCCTTTCCCACTTGGCGCCGCGCCAGGCACAAAAATGGCCATACGGCTGGAGATGGGTCCCCCGCCCAAAGAGCCAGCAGGGAAAACTATGCCTTGTTCTAAAGCTCTTTGGGAACCGCTTGCGTAGCCCCACAGACCTGGGGGCTGCGGGCTTTCCTGCTGCCTTCAGCCTCAAAACCACCCTTTCCCACTACGCACCCGCGCCAGGCACCAAAATGGCCATACGGCTGGAGATGGGTCCCCTGCCAAAAGAGCCAGCAGGGAAAACTATGCCTTGTTCTAAAGCTCTTTGGGAACCGCTTGCGTAGCCCCACAGACCTGGGGGCTGCAGGCTTTGCTGCTGCCTTCAGACTCGACACCACCCTTTCCCACTTGGCGCCGCGCCAGGCACAAAAATGGCCATACGGCTGGAGATGGGTCCCCCGCCCAAAGAGCCAGCAGGGAAAACTATGCCTTGTTCTAAAGCTCTTTGGGAACCGCTTGGTAGCCGCACAGACCTGGGGGCTGCAGGCTTTGCTGCTGCCTTCAGCCTCAAAGCCACCCCTTCCCACTTGGCAATGCGCCAGGCACAAAATGGCCTATGGCTGGAGATGGGTCCCCCGCCCAGAGAGCCAGCAGGGAAAACTATGCCTTGTTCTAAAGCTCTTTGGGAACCGCTTGCGTAGCCCCACAGACCTGGTGGCTGCAGGCTTTGCTGCTGCCTTCAGCCTCAACAGCACCCTTTCCCACTTGGCGCCGCGCCAGGCACAAAAATGGCCATACGGCTGGAGATGGGTCCCCCGCCCAAAGAGCCAGCAGGGAAAACTATGCCTTGTTCTAAAGCTCTTTGGGAACCGCTTGCGTAGCCCCACAGACCTGGGGGCTGCGGGCTTTCCTGCTGCCTTCAGCCTCGACACCACCCTTTCCCACTACGCACCGCGCCAGGCACAAAAATGGCCATATGGCTGGAGATGGGTCCCCCGCCCAAAGAGCCAGCAGGGAAAACTATGCCTTGTTCTAAAGCTCTTTGGGAACCGCTTGCGTAGCCCCACAGACCTGGGGGCTGCAGGCTTTCCTGCTGCCTTCATCCTCGACACCACCCTTTCCCACTTGGCGCCACGCCAGGCACAAAAATGGCCATACGGCTGGAGATGGGTCCCCCGCCCAAAGAGCCAGCAGGGAAAACTATGCCTTGTTCTAAAGCTCTTTGGGAACCGCTTGCGTAGCCCCACAGACCTGGGGGCTGCGGGCTTTCCTGCTGCCTTCAGCCTCAAAACCACACTTTCCCACTACGCACCGCGCCAGGCATAAAAATAGCCATACGACTGGAGATGGGTCCCCCGCCCAAAGAGCCAGCTGGGAAAACTATGCCTTGTTCTAAAGCTCTTTGGGAACCGCTTGCGTAGCCCCACAGACCTGGGGGCTGCGGGCTTTCCTGCTGCCTTCAGCCTCGACACCACCCTTTCCCACTTGGCGCCGCGCCAGGCACAAAAATGGCCATACGGCTGGAGATGGGTCCCCCGCCCAGAGAGCCAGCAGGGAAAAGTATGCCTTGTTCTAAAGCTCTTTGGGAACCGTTTGCGTAGCCCCACAGACCTGGGGGCTGCAGGCTTTCCTGCTGCCTTCAGCCTCGACAACACCCTTTCCCACTTGGCGTCGCGCCAGGCACAAAAATGGCCTATGGCTGGAGATGGGTCCCCCGCCCAAAGAGCCAGCAGGGAAAACTATGCCTTGTTCTAAAGCTCTTTGGGAACCGCTTGCGTAGCCCCACAGACCTGGGGGCTGCAGGCTTTCCTGCTGCCTTCAGCCTCGACAACACCCTATCCCACTTGGCGCCGCGCCAGGCACAAAAATGGCCCATACGGCTGGAGATGGGTCCCCCGCCCAAAGAGCCAGCAGGGAAAACTATGCCTTGTTCTAAAGCTCTTTGGGAACCGCTTGCGTAGCCCCACAGACCTGGGGGCTGCAGGCTTTCCTGCTGCCTTCAGCCTCAAAGCCACCCTTTCCCACTTGGCGTCGCGCCAGGCACAAAAATGGCCTATGGCTGGAGATGGGTCCCCCGCCCAAAGAGCCAGCAGGGAAAACTATGCCTTGTTCTAAAGCTCTTTGGGAACCGCTTGCGTAGCCCCACAGACCTGGGGGCTGCGGGCTTTCCTGCTGCCTTCAGAGTCGACACCACCCTTTCCCACTTGGAGCCGCGCCAGGCACAAAAATGGCCATACGGCTGGAGATGGGTCCCCCGCCCAAAGAGCCAGCAGGGAAAACTATGCCTTGTTCTAAAGCTCTTTGGGAACCGCTTGCGTAGCCCCACAGACCTGGGGGCTGCGGGCTTTCCTGCTGCCTTCAGCCTCGACACCACCCTTTCCCCACTTGGCGCCGCGCCAGGCACAAAAATGGCCATACGGCTGGAGATGGGTCCCCCGCCCAAAAGAGCCAGCAGGGAAAACTATGCCTTGTTCTAAAGCTCTTTGGGAACCGCTTGCGTAGCCCCACAGACCTGGGGGCTGCAGGCTTTCCTGCTGCCTTCAGCCTCGACAACACCCTATCCCACTTGGCGCCGCGCCAGGCACAAAAATGGCCATACGGCTGGAGATGGGTCCCCCGCCCAAAGAGCCAGCAGGGAAAACTATGCCTTGTTCTAAAGCTCTTTGGGAACCGCTTGCGTAGCCCCACAGACCTGGGGGCTGCAGGCTTTCCTGCTGCCTTCAGCCTCAAAGCCACCCTTTCCCACTTGGCGTCGCGCCAGGCACAAAAATGGCCTATGGCTGGAGATGGGTCCCCCGCCCAAAGAGCCAGCAGGGAAAACTATGCCTTGTTCTAAAGCTCTTTGGGAACCGCTTGCGTAGCCCCACAGACCTGGGGGCTGCGGGCTTTCCTGCTGCCTTCAGCCTCAAAACCACCCTTTCCCACTTGGCACCGCGCCAGGCATAAAAATAATCCATACGACTGGAGATGGGTCCCCCGCCCAAAGAGCCAGCAGGGAAAACTATGCCTTGTTCTAAAGCTCTTTGGGAACCGCTTGCGTAGCCCCACAGACCTGGGGGCTGTGGGCTTCCCTGCTGCCTTCAGCCTCGACACCACCCTTTCCCACTTGGCGCCGCACCAGGCACAAAAATGGTCTATGGCTGGAGATAGGTCTCCCGCCCAAAGAACAAGCAGGGAAAACTATGCCTTGTTCTAAAGCTCTTTGGGAACCGCTTGCGTAGCCCCACAGACCTGGGGGCTGCGGGCTTTCCTGCTGCCTTCAGCCTCGACACCACCCTTTCCCACTTGGCGCCGCGCCAGGCACAAAAATGGCCATACGGCTGGAGATGGTCCCCCGCCCAAAGAGCCAGCAGGGAAAACTATGCCTTGTTCTAAAGCTCTTTGGGAACCGCTTGCGTAGCCCCACAGACCTGGGGGCTGCAGGCTTTCCTGCTGCCTTCAGCCTCGACAACACCCTATCCCACTTGGCGCCGCGCCAGGCACAAAAATGGCCATACGGCTGGAGATGGGTCCCCCGCCCAAAGAGCCAGCAGGGAAAACTATGCCTTGTTCTAAAGCTCTTTGGGAACCGCTTGCGTAGCCCCACAGACCTGGGGGCTGCAGGCTTTCCTGCTGCCTTCAGCCTCAAAGCCACCCTTTCCCACTTGGCGTCGCGCCAGGCACAAAAATGGCCTATGGCTGGAGATGGGTCCCATGCCCAAAGAGCCAGCAGGGAAAACTATGCCTTGTTCTAAAGCTCTTTGGGAACCGCTTGCGTAGCCCCACAGACCTGGGGGCTGCGGGCTTTCCTGCTGCCTTCAGCCTCGACAAAACCCTTTCCCACTTGGCGTCGCGTCAGGCACAAAAATGGCCTATGGCTGGAGATGGGTCCCCCGCCCAAAGAGCCAGCAGGGAAAACTATGCCTTGTTCTAAAGCTCTTTGGGAACCGCTTGCGTAGCCCCACGGACCTGGGGGCTGCAGGCTTTCCTGCTGCCTTCAGCCTCGACAACACCCTTTCCCACTTGGCGTCGCGCCAGGCACAAAAATGGCCTATGGCTGGAGATGGGTCTCCCGCCCAAAGAGCCAGCAGGGAAAACTATGCCTTGTTCTAAAACTCTTTGGGAACCGCTTGCGTAGCCGCACAGACCTGGGGGCTCCAGGCTTTCCTGCTGCCTTCAGCCTCGACACCACCCTTTCCCACTTGGAACTGCGCCAGGCACAAAAATGGCCATACGGCTGGAGATGGGTCCCATGCCCTTAGAGCCAGCAGGGAAAACTATGCCTTGTTCTAAAGCTCTTTGGGAACCGCTTGCATAGCCCCACAGACCTGGGGGCTGCAGGCTTTGCTGCTGCCTTCAGCCTCAAAGCCACCCTTTCCCACTTGGCGCCGCATCAGGCACAAAAATGGCCTATGGCTGGAGATGCGTCCCATGCACAAAGACCCAGCAGGGAAAACTATGCCTTGTTCTAAAGCTCTTTGGGAACCGCTTGCGTAGCCCCACAGACCTGGGGGCTGCAGGCTTTCCTGCTGCCTTCAGCCTCGCCACCACCCTTTCCCACTTGGCGCCGCGCCAGGCACAAAAATGGCCATACGGCTGGAGATGGGTCCCCCGCCCAAAGAGCCATCAGGGAAAACTATGCCTTGTTCTAAAGCTCTTTGGGATCCGCTTGCGTAGCCCCACAGACCTGGGGGCTGCGGGCTTTCCTGCTGCCTTCAGCCTCCACACCACCCTTTCCCACTTGGCGCCGCGCCAGGCACAAAAATGGCCATACGGCTGGAGATGGGTCCCCCACCCAAAGAGCCAGCAGGGAAAACTATGCCTTGTTCTAAAGCTCTTTGGGAACCGCTTGCATAGCTGCACAGACCTGGGGGCTGCAGGCTTTCCTGCTGCCTTCAGCCTCAAAACCACCCTTTCCCACTTGGCAATGCGCCAGGCACAAAAATGGCCATATGTCTGGAGATGGGTCCCCCGCCCAAAGAGCCAGCAGGGAAAACTATGCCTTGTTCTAAAGCTCTTTGGGAACCGCTTGCGTAGCCCCATAGACCTGGGGGCTGCGGGCTTTCCTGCTGCCTTCAGCCTCGAGACGACCCTTTCCCACTTGGCGCCGCGCTAGGCACAAAAATGGTCTATGGCTGGAGATGGGTCCCCCACCCAAAGAGCCAGCAGGGAAAACTATGCCTTGTTCTAAAGCTCTTTGGGAACCGCTTGCTTGGCCCCACAGACCTGCGGGCTGCAGGCTTTGCTGCTGCCTTCAGCCTCAAAGCCACCCTTTCCCACTTGGCGCCGCGCCAGGCACAAAAATGGCCATACGGCTGGAGATGGGTCCCCCGCCCAAAGAGCCAGCAGGGAAAACTATGCCTTGTTCTAAAGCTCTTTGGGAACCGCTTGCGTAGCCCCACAGACCTGGGGGCTGCGGGCTTTCCTGCTGCCTTCAGCCTCAAAGCCACCCTTTCCCATTTGGCGCCGCATCAGGCACAAAAATGGCCTATGGCTGGAGATGGGTCCCATGCCCAAAGAGCCATCAGGGAAAACTATGCCTTGTTCTAAAGCTCTTTGGGAACCGCTTGCGTAGCCCCACAGACCTGGGGGCTGCAGGCTTTCCTGCTGCCTACAGCCTCAAAGCCACCCTTTCCCACTTGGCGCCGCGCTAGGCACAAAAATGGCCATACGGCTGGAGATGGGTCCCCCGCCCAAAGAGCCAGCAGGGAAAATTATGCCTTGTTCTAAAGTTCTTTGGGAACCGCTTGCGTAGCCACACAGACCTGGGGGCTGTGGGCCTTCCTGCTGCCTTCAGCCTCGACACCACCCTTTCCCACTTGGCCCCTGGCCACGTACAAAAATGGCCATACGGCTGGAGATGGGTCCCCCGCCCAAAGAGCCAGCAGGGAAAACTATGCCTTGTTCTAAATCTCTTTGGGAACCGCTTGCATAGCCCCACAGACCTGGGGCTGGAGGCTTTCCTGCTGCCTTCAGCCTCGACACCACCCTTTCCCTACTTGGCGCCGCGCCAGGCACAAAAATGGCCATACGGCTGGAGATGGGTCCCCCGCCCAAAGAGCCAGCAGGGAAAACTATGCCTTGTTCTAAAGCTCTTTGGGAACCGCTTGCGTAGCCCCACAGACCTGGGGGCTGCGGGCTTTCCTGCTGCCTTCAGCCTCAAAGCCACCCTTTCCCACTTGGCGCCACGCCAGGCACAAAAATGGCCATACGGCTGGAGATGGGTCCCCTGCCAAAAGAGCCAGCAGGGAAAACTATGCCTTGTTCTAAAGCTCTTTGGGAACCGCTTGCGTAGCCCCACAGACCTGGGGGCTGCAGGCTTTGCTGCTGCCTTCAGACTCGACACCACCCTTTCCCACTTGGCGCCGCGCCAGGCACAAAAATGGCCATACGGCTGGAGATGGGTCCCCCGCCCAAAGAGCCAGCAGGGAAAATTATGCCTTGTTCTAAAGTTCTTTGGGAACCGCTTGCGTAGCCACACAGACCTGGGGGCTGTGGGCCTTCCTGCTGCCTTCAGCCTCGACACCACCCTTTCCCACTTGGCGCCGCGCCAGGCACAAAAATGGCCATACGGCTGGAGATGGGTCCCCCGCCCAAAGAGCCAGCAGGGAAAACTATGCCTTGTTCTAAATCTCTTTGGGAACCGCTTGCATAGCCCCACAGACCTGGGGGCTGGAGGCTTTCCTGCTGCCTTCAGCCTCGACACCACCCTTTCCCACTTGGCGCCGCGCCAGGCACAAAAATGGCCATACGGCTGGAGATGGGTCCCCCGCCCAAAGAGCCAGCAGGGAAAACTATGCCTTGTTCTAAAGCTCTTTGGGAACCGCTTGCGTAGCCCCACAGACCTGGGGGCTGCGGGCTTTCCTGCTGCCTTCAGCCTCAAAGCCACCCTTTCCCACTTGGCGCCACGCCAGGCACCAAAATGGCCATACGGCTGGAGATGGGTCCCCTGCCAAAAGAGCCAGCAGGGAAAACTATGCCTTGTTCTAAAGCTCTTTGGGAACCGCTTGCGTAGCCCCACAGACCTGGGGGCTGCAGGCTTTGCTGCTGCCTTCAGACTCGACACCACCCTTTCCCACTTGGCGCCGCGCCAGGCACAAAAATGGCCATACGGCTGGAGATGGGTCCCCCGCCCAAAGAGCCAGCAGGGAAAACTATGCCTTGTTCTAAAGCTCTTTGGGAACCGCTTGGTAGCCGCACAGACCTGGGGGCTGCAGGCTTTGCTGCTGCCTTCAGCCTCAAAGCCACCCCTTCCCACTTGGCAATGCGCCAGGCACAAAAATGGCCTATGGCTGGAGATGGGTCCCCCGCCCAGAGAGCCAGCAGGGAAAACTATGCCTTGTTCTAAAGCTCTTTGGGAACCGCTTGCGTAGCCCCACAGACCTGGTGGCTGCAGGCTTTGCTGCTGCCTTCAGCCTCAACAGCACCCTTTCCCACTTGGCGCCGCGCCAGGCACAAAAATGGCCATACGGCTGGAGATGGGTCCCCCGCCCAAAGAGCCAGCAGGGAAAACTATGCCTTGTTCTAAAGCTCTTTGGGAACCGCTTGCGTAGCCCCACAGACCTGGTAGCTGTGGACCTTCTTGCTGCCTTCAGCCTCGACACCACCCTTTCCCACTACGCACCGCGCCAGGCACAAAAATGGCCATATGGCTGGAGATGGGTCCCCCGCCCAAAGAGCCAGCAGGGAAAACTATGCCTTGTTCTAAAGCTCTTTGGGAACCGCTTGCGTAGCCCCACAGACCTGGGGGCTGCAGGCTTTCCTGCTGCCTTCATCCTCGACACCACCCTTTCCCACTTGGCGCCACGCCAGGCACAAAAATGGCCATACGGCTGGAGATGGGTCCCCCGCCCAAAGAGCCAGCAGGGAAAACTATGCCTTGTTCTAAAGCTCTTTGGGAACCGCTTGCGTAGCCCCACAGACCTGGGGGCTGCGGGCTTTCCTGCTGCCTTCAGCCTCAAAACCACACTTTCCCACTACGCACCGCGCCAGGCATAAAAATAGCCATACGACTGGAGATGGGTCCCCCGCCCAAAGAGCCAGCTGGGAAAACTATGCCTTGTTCTAAAGCTCTTTGGGAACCGCTTGCGTAGCCCCACAGACCTGGGGGCTGCGGGCTTTCCTGCTGCCTTCAGCCTCGACACCACCCTTTCCCACTTGGCGCCGCGCCAGGCACAAAAATGGCCATACGGCTGGAGATGGGTCCCCCGCCCAGAGAGCCAGCAGGGAAAAGTATGCCTTGTTCTAAAGCTCTTTGGGAACCGTTTGCGTAGCCCCACAGACCTGGGGGCTGCAGGCTTTCCTGCTGCCTTCAGCCTCGACAACACCCTTTCCCACTTGGCGTCGCGCCAGGCACAAAAATGGCCTATGGCTGGAGATGGGTCCCCCGACCAGAGAGCCAGCAGGGAAAACTATGCCTTGTTCTAAAGCTCTTTGGGAACCGCTTGCGTAGCCCCACAGACCTGGGGGCTGCAGGCTTTCCTGCTGCCTTCAGAGTCGACACCACCCTTTCCCACTTGGAGCCGCGCCAGGCACAAAAATGGCCATACGGCTGGAGATGGGTCCCCCGCCCAAAGAGCCAGCAGGGAAAACTATGCCTTGTTCTAAAGCTCTTTGGGAACCGCTTGCGTAGCCCCACAGACCTGGGGGCTGCGGGCTTTCCTGCTGCCTTCAGCCTCGACACCACCCTTTCCCACTTGGCGCCGCGCCAGGCACAAAAATGGCCATACGGCTGGAGATGGGTCCCCCGCCCAAAGAGCCAGCAGGGAAAACTATGCCTTGTTCTAAAGCTCTTTGGGAACCGCTTGCGTAGCCCCACAGACCTGGGGGCTGCGGGCTTTCCTGCTGCCTTCAGCCTCGACAACACCCTATCCCACTTGGCGCCGCGCCAGGCACAAAAATGGCCATACGGCTGGAGATGGGTCCCCCGCCCAAAGAGCCAGCAGGGAAAACTATGCCTTGTTCTAAAGCTCTTTGGGAACCGCTTGCGTAGCCCCACAGACCTGGGGGCTGCAGGCTTTCCTGCTGCCTTCAGCCTCAAAGCCACCCTTTCCCACTTGGCGTCGCGCCAGGCACAAAAATGGCCTATGGCTGGAGATGGGTCCCCCGCCCAAAGAGCCAGCAGGGAAAACTATGCCTTGTTCTAAAGCTCTTTGGGAACCGCTTGCGTAGCCCCACAGACCTGGGGGCTGCGGGCTTTCCTGCTGCCTTCAGCCTCAAAACCACCCTTTCCCACTTGGCACCGCGCCAGGCATAAAAATAATCCATACGACTGGAGATGGGTCCCCCGCCCAAAGAGCCAGCAGGGAAAACTATGCCTTGTTCTAAAGCTCTTTGGGAACCGCTTGCGTAGGCGCACAGACCTGGGGGCTGTGGGCTTCCCTGCTGCCTTCAGCCTCGACACCACCCTTTCCCACTTGGCGCCGCACCAGGCACAAAAATGGCCTATTGCTGGAGATAGGTCTCCCGCCCAAAGAACAAGCAGGGAAAACTATGCCTTGTTCTAAAGCTCTTTGGGAACCGCTTGCGTAGCCCCACAGACCTGGGGGCTGCGGGCTTTCCTGCTGCCTTCAGCCTCGACACCACCCTTTCCCACTTGGCGCCGCGCCAGGCACAAAAATGGCCATACGGCTGGAGATGGGTCCCCCGCCCAAAGAGCCAGCAGGGAAAACTATGCCTTGTTCTAAAGCTCTTTGGGAACCGCTTGCGTAGCCCCACAGACCTGGGGGCTGCAGGCTTTCCTGCTGCCTTCAGCCTCGACAACACCCTATCCCACTTGGCGCCGCGCCAGGCACAAAAATGGCCATACGGCTGGAGATGGGTCCCCCGCCCAAAGAGCCAGCAGGGAAAACTATGCCTTGTTCTAAAGCTCTTTGGGAACCGCTTGCGTAGCCCCACAGACCTGGGGGCTGCAGGCTTTCCTGCTGCCTTCAGCCTCAAAGCCACCCTTTCCCACTTGGCGTCGCGCCAGGCACAAAAATGGCCTATGGCTGGAGATGGGTCCCATGCCCAAAGAGCCAGCAGGGAAAACTATGCCTTGTTCTAAAGCTCTTTGGGAACCGCTTGCGTAGCCCCACAGACCTGGGGGCTGCGGGCTTTCCTGCTGCCTTCAGCCTCGACAAAACCCTTTCCCACTTGGCGTCGCGTCAGGCACAAAAATGGCCTATGGCTGGAGATGGGTCCCCCGCCCAAAGAGCCAGCAGGGAAAACTATGCCTTGTTCTAAAGCTCTTTGGGAACCGCTTGCGTAGCCCCACGGACCTGGGGGCTGCAGGCTTTCCTGCTGCCTTCAGCCTCGACAACACCCTTTCCCACTTGGCGTCGCGCCAGGCACAAAAATGGCCTATGGCTGGAGATGGGTCTCCCGCCCAAAGAGCCAGCAGGGAAAACTATGCCTTGTTCTAAAACTCTTTGGGAACCGCTTGCGTAGCCGCACAGACCTGGGGGCTCCAGGCTTTCCTGCTGCCTTCAGCCTCGACACCACCCTTTCCCACTTGGAACTGCGCCAGGCACAAAAATGGCCATACGGCTGGAGATGGGTCCCATGCCCTAAGAGCCAGCAGGGAAAACTATGCCTTGTTCTAAAGCTCTTTGGGAACCGCTTGCATAGCCCCACAGACCTGGGGGCTGCAGGCTTTGCTGCTGCCTTCAGCCTCAAAGCCACCCTTTCCCACTTGGCGCCGCATCAGGCACAAAAATGGCCTATGGCTGGAGATGGGTCCCATGCCCAAAGAGCCAGCAGGGAAAACTATGCCTTGTTCTAAAGCTCTTTGGGAACCGCTTGCGTAGCCCCACAGACCTGGGGGCTGCAGGCTTTCCTGCTGCCTTCAGCCTCGCCACCACCCTTTCCCACTTGGCGCCGCACCAGGCACAAAAATGGCCATACGGCTGGAGATGGGTCCCCCGCCCAAAGAGCCATCAGGGAAAACTATGCCTTGTTCTAAAGCTCTTTGGGAACCGCTTGCTTGGACCCACAGACCTGGGGGCTGCGGGCTTTCCTGCTGCCTTCAGCCTCGACAGCACCTTTTCCCACTTGGCGCCGCATCAGGCACAAAAATGGCCATACGGCTGCATATGGGTCCCCCGCCCAAAGAGCCAGCAGGGAAAACTATGCCTTGTTCTAAAGCTCTTTGGGAACCGCTTGCGTAGCCCCACAGACCTGGGGGCTGCAGGCTTTCCTGCTGCCTTCAGTCTTAAAGCCACCCTTTCCCACTTGGTGCCGCGCCAGGCCCAAAAATGGCCATGCGGCTGGAGATTGGTCCCCCGCCCAAAGAACAAGCAGGGAAAACTATGCCTTGTTCTAAAGCTCTTTGGGAACCGCTTGCGTAGCCCCACAGACCCGGGGGCTGCAGGCTTTCCTGCTGCCTTCAGCCTCGACAACACCCTATCCCACTTGGCGCTGCGCCAGGCACAAAAATGGCCATACGGCTGGAGATGGGTCCCCCGCCCAAAGAGCCAGCAGGGAAAACTATGCCTTGTTCTAAAGCTCTTTGGGAACCGCTTGCGTAGCCCCACAGACCTGGGGGCTGCAGGCTTTCCTGCTGGCTTCAGCCTCAAAGCCACCCTTTCCCACTTGGCGTCGCGCCAGGCACAAAAATAGCCATACGACTGGAGATGGGTCCCCCGCCCAAAGAGCCAGCAGGGAAAACTATGCCTTGTTCTAAAGCTCTTTGGGAACCGCTTGCGTAGCCCCACAGACCTGGGGGCTGCAGGCTTTCCTGCTGCCTTCAGCCTCGATAAAACCCTTTCCCACTTGGCGTCGCGTCAGGCACAAAAATGGCCTATGGCTGGAGATGCGTCTCCCGCCCAAAGAGCCAGCAGGGAAAACTATGCCTTGTTCTAAAGCTCTTTGGGAACCGCTTGCGTAGCCCCACGGACCTGGGGGCTGCAGGCTTTCCTGCTGCCTTCAGCCTCGACAACACCCTTTCCCACTTGGCGTCGCGCCAGGCACAAAAATGGCCTATGGCTGGAGATGGGTGTCCCACCCAAAGAGCCAGCAGGGAAAACTATGCCTTGTTCTAAAACTCTTTGGGAACCGCTTGCGTAGCCACACAGACCTGGGGGCTCCAGGCTTTCCGGCTGCCTTCAGCCTCGACACCACCCTTTCCCACTTGGAACTGCGCCAGGCACAAAAATGGCCATACGGCTGGAGATGGGTCCCATGCCCTAAGAGCCAGCAGGGAAAACTATGCCTTGTTCTAAAGCTCTTTGGGAACCGCTTGCGTAGCCCCACAGACCTGGGGGCTGCAGGCTTTCCTGCTGCCTTCAGCCTCGACAACACCCTATCCCACTTGGCGCCGCGCCAGGCACAAAAATTGCCATACGGCTGGAGATGGGTCCCCCGCCCAAAGAGCCAGCAGGGAAAACTATGCCTTGTTCTAAAGCTCTTTGGGAACCGCTTGCGTAGCCCCACAGACCTGGGGGCTGTGGGCTTTCCTGCTGCCTTCAGCCTCAAAACCACCCTTTCCCACTACGCACCGCGCCAGGCATAAAAATAGCCATACGACTGGAGATGGGTCCCCCGCCCAAAGAGCCAGCAGGGAAAACTATGCCTTGTTCTAAAGCTCTTTGGGAACCGCTTGCGTAGCCCCACAGACCTGGGGGCTGCAGGCTTTCCTGCTGCCTTCAGCCTCGACAAAACCCTTTCCCACTTGGCGTCGCGTCAGGCACAAAAATGGCCTATGGCTGGAGATGGGTCTCCCGCCCAAAGAGCCAGCAGGGAAAACTATGCCTTGTTCTAAAGCTCTTTGGGAACCGCTTGCGTAGCCCCACGGACCTGGGGGCTGCAGGCTTTCCTGCTGCCTTCAGCCTCGACAACACCCTTTCCCACTTGGCTTCGCGCCAGGCACAAAAATGGCCTATGGCTGGAGATGGGTCTCCCGCCCAAAGAGCCAGCAGGGAAAACTATGCCTTGTTCTAAAACTCTTTGGGAACCGCTTGCGTAGCCCCACAGACCTGGGGGCTGCAGGCTTTCCTGCTACCTTCATCCTCAAAGCCACCCTTTCCCACTTGGCGTCGTGCCAGGCACAAAAATGGCCTATGGCTGGAGATGTGTCCCATGCCCTAAGAGCCAGCAGGGAAAACTATGCCTTGTTCTAAAGCTCTTTGGGAACCGCTTGCGTAGCCCCACAGACCTGGGGGCTGCGGGCTTTGCTGCTGCCTTCAGCCTCGACACCACCCTTTCCCACTTGGCGCCGTACTAGGCACAAAAATGGCCTATGGCTGGAGATGGGTCCCCCGCCCAAGGAGCCAGCAAGGAAACCTATGCCTTGTTCTAAAGCTCTTTGGGAACCGCTTGCATAGCCCCACAGACCTGGGGGCTGCAGGCTTTGCTGCTGCCTTCAGCCTCAAAGCCACCCTTTCCCACTTGGCGCCGCATCAGGCACAAAAATGGCCTATGGCTGGAGATGGGTCCCCTGCCAAAAGAGCCAGCAGGGAAAACTATGCCTTGTTCTAAAGCTCTTTGGGAACCGCTTGCGTAGCCCCACAGACCTGGGGGCTGCAGGCTTTCCTGCTGCCTTCAGCCTCAAAGCCACCCTTTCCCACTTGGTGCCGCGCCAGGCACAAAAATGGCCATGCGGCTGGAGATGGGTCCCCCGCCCAAAGAGCCAGCAGGGAAAACTATGCCTTGTTCTAAAGCTCTTTGGGAACCGCTTGCATAGCCCCACAGACCTGGGGGCTGGAGGCTTTCCTGCTGCCTTCAGCCTCGACAGCACCCTTTCCCACTACGCACCGCGCCAGGCACAAAAATGGCCATACGGCTGGAGATGGGTCCCCCGCCCAAAGAGCCAGCAGGGAAAACTATGCCTTGTTCTAAAGCTCTTTGGGAACCGCTTGCGTAGCCCCACAGACCTGGGGGCTGCAGGCTTTCCTGCTGCCTTCAGCCTCAAAGCCACCCTTTCCCACTTGGCACCGCGCCAGGCATAAAAATAGCCATACGACTGGAGATGGGTCCCCCGCCCAAAGAGCCAGCAGGGAAAACTATGCCTTGTTCTAAAGCTCTTTGGGAACCGCTTGTGTAGCCCCACAGACCTGGGGGCTGTGAGCTTCCCTGCTGCCTTCAGCCTCGACACCACCCTTTCCCACTTGGCGCCGCGCCAGGCACAAAAATGGCCATACGGCTGGAGATGGGTCCCCCGCCCAGAGAGCCAGCAGGGAAAACTATGCCTTGTTCTAAAGCTCTTTGGGAACCGCTTGCGTAGCCCCACAGACCTGGGGGCTGCAGGCTTTCCTGCTGCCTTCAGCCTCGACAGCACCCTTTCCCACTTGGCAATGCGCCAGGCACAAAAATGGCCTATGGCTGGAGATGGGTCCCCCGCCCAAAGAGCCAGCAGGGAAAACTATGCCTTGTTCTAAATCTCTTTGGGAACCGCTTGCGTAGCCCCACAGACCTGGGGGCTGCGGGCTTTCCTGCTGCCTTCAGCCTCAAAGCCACCCTTTCCCACTTGGAGCCGCGCCAGGCACAAAAATGGCCATACGGCTGGAGATGGGTCCCCCGCCCAAAGAGCCAGCACGGAAAACTATGCCTTGTTCTAAAGCTCTTTGGGAACCGCTTGCTTGGCCCCACAGACTTGGGGGCTGCGGGCTTTGCTGCTGCCTTCAGCCTCAACAACACCCTTTCCCACTTGGCGTCGCGCCAGGCACAAAAATGGCCATACGGATGGAGATGGGTCCCCCGCCCAAAGAGCCAGCAGGGAAAACTATGCCTTGTTCTAAAGCTCTTTGGGAACCGCTTGCGTAGCCCCACAGACCTGGGGGCTGCGGGCTTTGCTGCTGCCTTCAGCCTCAAAGCCACCCTTTCCCACTTGGCGCCGCATCAGACACAAAAATGGCCTATGGCTGGAGATGGGTCCCCCGCCCAAAGAGCCAGCAAGGAAAACTATGCCTTGTTCTAAAGCTCTTTGGGAACCGCTTGCGTAGCCCCACAGACCTGGGGGCTGCAGGCTTTCCTGCTGCCTTCATCCTCAAAGCCACCCTTTCCCACTTGGCGTCGTGCCAGGCACAAAAATGGCCTATGGCTGGAGATGGGTCCCCCGCCCAACGAGCCAGCAAGGAAAACTATGCCTTGTTCTAAAGCTCTTTGGGAACCGCTTGCGTAGCCCTACAGACCTGGGGGCTGCGGGCTTTCCTGCTGCCTTCAGCCTCAAAACTACCCTTTCCCACTACGCAACGCGCCAGGAATAAAAATAGCCATACGACTGGAGATGTGTACCCCGCCCAAAGAGCCAGCAGGGAAAACTATGCCTTGTTCTAAAGCTCTTTGGGAACCGCTTGCGTAGCCCCACAGACCTGGGGGCTGCGGGCTTTGCTGCTGCCTTCAGCCTCGACAGCACCCTTTTGCACTTGGCAAAGCGCCAGGCACAAAAGTGGCCTATGGCTGGAGATGTGTCCCCCGCCCAGAGAGACAGCAGGGAAAACTATGCCTTGTTCTAAAGCTCTTTGGGAACCGCTTGCGTAGCCCCACAGACCTGGGGGCTGCAGGCTTTGCTGCTGCCTTCAGTCTCAAAGCCACCCTTTCCCACTTGGCGCCGCGCCAGGCACAAAAATGGCCTATGGCTGGAGATGGGTCCCCCGCCCAGAGAGCCAGCAGGGAAAATTATGCCTTGTTCTAAAGCTCTTTGGGAACCGCTTGCGTAGCCCCACAGACCTGGGGGCTGCGGGCTTTGCTGCTGCCTTCAGCCTCAAAGCCACCCTTTCCCACTTAGCGCCGCATCAGACACAAAAATGGCCTATGGCTGGAGATGGGTCCCCCGCCCAAAGAGCCAGCAGGGAAAACTATGCCTTGTTCTAAAGCTCTTTGGGAACTGCTTGCGTAGCCCCGCAGACCTGGGGGCTGCAGGCTTTGCTGCTTCCTTCAGCCTCAAAAACACCCTTTCCCACTTGGCGCCGCGACAGGCACAAAAATGGCCATACGACTGGAGATGTGTCCCCCGCCCAAAGAGCCAGCAGGGAAAACTATGCCTTGTTCTAAAGCTCTTTGGGAACCGCTTGCGTAGCCCCACAGACCTGGAGGCTGCAGGCTTTGCTGCTGCCTTCACCCTCAAAAACACCCTTTCCCACTTGGTGCCGCGCCAGGCACAAAAATGGCCATACGGATGGAGATGGGTCCCCCGCCCAAAGAGCCAGCAGGGAAAACTAGGCCTTGTTCTAAAGCTCTTTGGGAACCGCTTGCGTAGCCCCACAGACCTGGGGGCTGTGGGCTTCCCTGCTGCCTTCAGCCTCGACACCACCCTTTCCCACTTGGCGCAGCGCCAGGCACAAAAATGGTCTATGGCTGGAGATGGGTCCCCCGCCCAAAGAGCCAGCAGGGAAAACTAGGCCTTGTTCTAAAGCTCTTTGGGAACCGCTTGCGTAGCCCCACAGACCTGGGGGCTGCGGGCTTTCCTGCTGCCTTCAGCCTCAAAGCCACCCTTTCCCACTTGGCGCCGCGCCAGGCACAAAAATGGCCATACGGCTGGAGATGGGTCCCCCGCCCAAAGAGCCAGCAGGGAAAACTATGCCTTGTTCTAAAGCTCTTTGGGAACCGCTTGCGTAGCCGCACAGACCTGGGGGCTGCGGGCTTTCCTGCTGCCTTCAGCCTCAAAGCCACCCTTTCCCACTTTGCGCCGCATCAGGCACAAAAATGGCCTATGGCTGGATATGGGTCCCATGCCCAAAGACCCAGCAAGGAAAACTATGCCTTGTTCTAAAGCTCTTTGGGAACCGCTTGCGTAGCCCCACAGACTGGGGGCTGCGGGCTTTGCTGCTGCCTTCAGCCTCAAAGCCACCCTTTCCCACTTGGCGCCGCATCAGACACAAAAATGGCCATACGGCTGGAGATGGGTCCCCCGCCCAAAGAGCCAGCAGGGAAAACTATGCCTTGTTCTAAAGACCTTTGGGAACCGCTTGCGTAGCCCCACAGACCTGGGGGCTGCGGGCTTTCCTGCTTCCTTCACCCTCAAAAACACCCTTTCCCACTACACAACGAGCAAGGCATAAAAATAGCCATACGACTGGAGATATGTCCCCCGCCCAAAGAGCCAGCAGGGAAAACTATGCCTTGTTCTAAAGCTCTTTGGGAACCGCTTGCGTAGCCCCACAGACCTGGGGGCTGCGGGCTTTCCTGCTGCCTTCAGCCTCGACACCACCCTTTCCCACTTGGCGCCGCGCTAGGCACAAAAATGGTCTATGGCTGGAGATGGGTCCCCCGCCCAAAGAGCCAGCAGGGAAAACTAGGCCTTGTTCTAAAGCTCTTTGGGAACCGCTTCCATAGCCCCACAGACCTGGGGGCTGCAGGCTTTCCTGCTGCCTTCAGCCTCAAAGCCACCCTTTCCCACTTGGCGCCGCATCAGGCACAAAAATGGCCTATGGCTGGAGATGGGTCCCATGCACAAAGACCCAGCAGGGAAAACTATGCCTTGTTCTAAAGCTCTTTGGGAACCGCTTGCGTAGCCCCACAGACCTGGGGGCTGCAGGCTTTCCTGCTGCCTTCAGCCTCAAAGCCACCCTTTCCCACTTGGCGCCGCGCCAGGCACAAAAATGGCCATACGGCTGGAGATGGGTCCCCCACCCAAAGAGCCAGCAGGGAAAACTATGCCTTGTTCTAAAGCTCTTTGGGAACCGCTTGCTTGGCCCCACAGACCTGGGGGCTGCGGGCTTTCCTGCTGCCTTCAGCCTCGACAGCACCTTTTCCCACTTGGCGCCGCGCCAGGCACAAAAATGGCCATACGGCTGGAGATGGGTCCCCCGCCCAAAGAGCCAGCAGGGAAAACTATGCCTTGTTCTAAAGCTCTTTGGGAACCGCTTGCGTAGCCCCACAGACCTGGGGGCTGGAGGCTTTCCTGCTGCCTTCAGCCATAAAGCCACCCTTTCCCACTTGGTGCCGCGCCAGGCACAAAAATGGCCATGCGGCTGGAGATGGTCCCCCGCCCAAAGAACAAGCAGGGAAAACTATGCCTTGTTCTAAAGCTCTTTGGGAACCGCTTGCGTAGCCCCACAGACCTGGGGGCTGCGGGCTTTGCTGCTGCCTTCAGCCTCGACACCACCCTTTCCCACTAGGCGCCGCGCCAGGCACAAAAATGGCCATACGGCTGGAGATGGGTCCCCCGCCCAAAGAGCCAGCAGGGAAAACTATGCCTTGTTCTAAAGCTCTTTGGGAACCGCTTGCGTAGCCCCACAGACCTGGGGGCTGCAGGCTTTCCTGCTGCCTTCAGGCTCAAAACCACCCTTTCCCACTTGGCACCGCGCCAGGCATAAAAATAGCCATACGACTGGAGATGGGTCCCCCGCCCAAAGAGCCAGCAGGGAAAACTATGCCTTGTTCTAAAGCTCTTTGGGAACCGCTTGCGTAGCCCCACAGACCTGGGGGCTGTGGGCTTCCCTGCTGCCTTCAGCCTCGACACCACCCTTTCCCACTTGGCGCCGCACCAGGCACAAAAATGGCCTATGGCTGGAGATGGGTCCCCCGCCCAAGGAGCCAGCAGGGAAAACTATGCCTTGTTCTAAAGCTCTTTGGGAACCGCTTGCGTAGCCCCACAGACCTGGGGGCTGCGGGCTTTCCTGCTGCCTTCAGCCTCGACACCACCCTTTCCCACTTGGCGCCGCGCCAGGCACAAAAATGGCCATACGGCTGGAGATGGGTCCCCCGCCCAGAGAGCCATCAGGGAAAACTATGCCTTGTTCTAAAGCTCTTTGGGAACCGCTTGCGTAGCCCCACAGACCTGGGGGCTGCAGGCTTTCCTGCTGCCTTCAGCCTCGACAGCACCCTTTCCCACTTGGCGCCGCGCCAGGCACAAAAATGGCCTATGGCTGGAGATGGGTCCCCCGCCCAAAGAGCCAGCAGGGAAAACTATGCCTTGTTCTAAAGCTCTTTGGGAACCGCTTGCGTAGCCCCACAGACCTGGGGTCTGCGGGCTTTCCTGCTGCCTTCAGCCTCAAAGCCACCCTTTCCCACTTGGAGCCGCGCCAGGCACAAAAATGGCCATACGGCTGGAGATGGGTCCCCCGCCCAAAGAGCCAGCACGGAAAACTATGCCTTGTTCTAAAGCTCTTTGGGAACCGCTTGCGTAGCCCTACAGACCTGGGGGCTGCGGGCTTTCCTGCTGCCTTCAGCCTCAAAACCACCCTTTCCCACTACGCAACGCGCCAGGAATAAAAATAGCCATACGACTGGAGATGTGTCCCCCGCCCAAAGAGCCAGCAGGGAAAACTATGCCTTGTTCTAAAGCTCTTTGGGAACCGCTTGCGTAGCCCCACAGACCTGGGGGCTGCGGGCTTTGCTGCTGCCTTCAGCCTCGACAGCACCCTTTTCCACTTGGCAAAGCGCCAGGCACAAAAGTGGCCAATGGCTGGAGATGGGTCCCCCGCCCAGAGAGACAGCAGGGAAAACTATGCCTTGTTCTAAAGCTCTTTGGGAACCGCTTGCGTAGCCCCACAGACCTGGGGGCTGCAGGCTTTGCTGCTGCCTTCAGTCTCAAAGCCACCCTTTCCCACTTGGCGCCGCGCCAGGCACAAAACTGGCCTATAGCTGGAGATGGGTCCGCCGCCCAGAGAGGCAGCAGGGAAAATTATGCCTTGTTCTAAAGCTCTTTGGGAACCGCTTGCGTAGCCCCACAGACCTGGGGGCTGCGGGCTTTGCTGCTGCCTTCAGCCTCAAAGCCACCCTTTCCCACTTGGCGCCGCATCAGACACAAAAATGGCCTATGGCTGGAGATGGGTCCCCCGCCCAAAGAGCCAGCAGGGAAAACTATGCCTTGTTCTAAAGCTCTTTGGGAACCGCTTGCGTAGCCCCACAGACCTGGGGGCTGCGAGCTTTGCTGCTGCCTTCAGCCTCGACACCACCCTTTCCCACTTGGCGCCGCGCCAGGCACAAAAATGGCCTATGGCTGGAGATGAGTCCCATGCCCAAAGAGCCATCAGGGAAAACTATGCCCTGTTCTAAAGCTCTTTGGGAACCGCATGCGTAGCCCCGCAGACCTGGGGGCTGCAAGCTTTGCTGCTTCCTTCAGCCTCAAAAACACCCTTTCCCACTTGGCGCCGGGCCAGGCACAAAAATGGCCATACACCTGGAGATGGGTCCCCTGCCAAAAGAGCCAGCAGGGAAAACTATGCCTTGTTCTAAAGCTCTTTGGGAACCGCTTGCGTAGCCCCACAGACCTGGGGGCTGCGGGCTTTGCTGCTGCCTTCAGCCTCAAAGCCACCCTTTCCCACTTGGCGCCGCATCAGACACAAAATTGGCCTATGGCTGGAGATGGGTCCCCCGCCCAAAGAGCCAGCAAGGAAAACTATGCCTTGTTCTAAAGCTCTTTGGGAACCGCTTGCGTAGCCCCACAGACCTGGGGGCTGGAGGCTTTCCTGCTGCCTTCAGCCTTAAAGCCACCCTTTCCCACTTGGTGCCGCGCCAGGCACAAAAATGGCCATACGGCTGGAGATGGGTCCCCCGCCCAAAGAGCCAGCAGGGAAAACTATGCCTTGTTCTAAAGCTCTTTGGGAACCGCTTGCGTAGCCCCACAGACCTGGGGGCTGCAGGCTTTCCTGCTGCCTTCAGGCTCAAAACCACCCTTTCCCATTTGGCACCGCGCCAGGCATAAAAATAGCCATACGACTGGAGATGGGTCCCCCGCCCAAAGAGCCAGCAGGGAAAACTATGCCTTGTTCTAAAGCTCTTTGGGAACCACTTGCGTAGCCCCACAGACCTGGGGGCTGCAGGCTTTCCTGCTGCCTTCAACCTCGACAACACCCTTTCCCACTTGGCGTCGCGCCAGGCACAAAAATGGCCTATGGCTGGAGATGGGTTCCCCGCCCAAAGAGCCAGCAGGGAAAACTATGCCTTGTTCTAAAGCTCTTTGGGAACCGCTTGCGTAGCCCCACAGACCTGGGGGCTGTGGGCTTCCCTGCTGCCTTCAGCCTCGACACCACCCTTTCCCACTTGGCGCCGCACCAGGCACAAAAATGGCTTATGGCTGGAGATGGGTCCCCCGCCCAAAGAACAAGCAGGGAAAACTATGCCTTGTTCTAAAGCTCTTTGGGAACCGCTTGCGTAGCCCCACAGACCTGGGGGCTGCGGGCTTTGCTGCTGCCTTCAGCATCAAAGCTACCCTTTCCCACTTGGCGCCACATCAGACACAAAAATGGCCTATGGCTGGAGATGGGTCCCCTGCCAAAAGAGCCAGCAGGGAAAACTATGCCTTGTTCTAAAGCTCTTTGGGAACCGCTTGCGTAGCCCCACAGACCTGGGGGCTGCGGGCTTTCCTGCTGCCTTCAGCCTCAAAACCACCCTTTCCCACTACGCACCGCGCCAGGCACAAAAATGGCCATACGGCTGGAGATGGGTCCCCCGCCCAAAGAGCCAGCAGGGAAAACTATGCCTTGTTCTAAAGACCTTTGGGAACCGCTTGCGTAGCCCCACAGACCTGCGGGCTGCGGGCTTTCCTGCTGCCTTCAGCCTCGACAACACCCTTTCCCACTACGCAACGCGCCAGGAATAAAAATAGCCATACGACTGGAGATGTGTCCCCCGCCCAAAGAACCAGCAGGGAAAACTATGCCTTGTTCTAAAGCTCTTTGGGAACCGCTTGCGTAGCCCCACAGACCTGGGGGCTGCGGGCTTTGCTGCTGCCTTCAGCCTCAAAGCCACCCTTTCCCACTTGGCGCCGCATCAGACACAAAAATGGCCTATGGCTGGAGATGGGTCCCCCGCCCAAAGAGCCAGCAAGGAAACTATGCCTTGTTCTAAAGCTCTTTGGGAACCGCTTGCGTAGCCCCACAGACCTGGGGGCTGCGAGCTTTGCTGCTGCCTTCAGCCTCGACACCACCCTTTCCCACTTGGCGCCGCGCCAGGCACAAAAATGGCCTATGGCTGGAGATGAGTCCCATGCCCAAAGAGCCATCAGGGAAAACTATGCCTTGTTCTAAAGCTCTTTGGGAACCGCTTGCGTAGCCCCGCAGACCTGGGGGCTGCAGGCTTTGCTGCTTCCTTCAGCCTCAAAACCACCCTTTCCCACTTGGCGCCGGGCCAGGCACAAAAATGGCCATACGGCTGGAGATGGGTCCCCTGCCAAAAGAGCCAGCAGGGAAAACTATGCCTTGTTCTAAAGCTCTTTGGGAACCGCTTGCGTAGCCCCACAGACCTGGGGGCTGCGGGCTTTGCTGCTGCCTTCAGCCTCAAAGCCACCCTTTCCCACTTGGCGCCGCATCAGACACAAAAATGGCCTATGGCTGGAGATGGGTCCCCCGCCCAAAGAGCCAGCAGGGAAAACTATGCCTTGTTCTAAAGCTCTTTGGGAACCGCTTGCGTAGCCCCACAGACCTGGGGGCTGCAGGCTTTCCTGCTGCCTTCAGCCTCAAAGCCACCCTTTCCCACTTGGCGTCGTGCCAGGCACAAAAATGGCCTATGGCTGGAGATGGGTCCCATGCCCAAAGAGCCAGCAGGGAAAACTATGCCTTGTTCTAAAGCTCTTTGGGAACCGCTTGCGTAGCCCCACAGACCTGGGGGCTGTGGGATTCCCTGCTGCCTTCAGCCTCGACACCACCCTTTCCCACTTGGCGCAGCGCCAGGCACAAAAATGGTCTATGGCTGGAGATGGGTCCCCCGCCCAAAGAGCCATCAGGGAAAACTAGGCCTTGTTCTAAAGCTCTTTGGGAACCGCTTGCGTAGCCCCACAGACCTGGGCGCTGCGGGCTTTCCTGCTGCCTTCAGCCTCAAAACCACCCTTTCCCACTTGGCGCCGCGCCAGGCACAAAAATGGCCATACGGCTGGAGATGGGTCCCCCGCCCAAAGAGCCAGCAGGGAAAACTATGCCTTGTTCTAAAGCTCTTTGGGAACCGCTTGCGTAGCCGCACAGACCTGGGGGCTCCAGGCTTTCCTGCTGCCTTCAGCCTCAAAGCCACCCTTTCCCACTTTGCGCCGCATCAGGCACAAAAATGGCCTATGGCTGGATATGGGTCCCATGCCCAAAGACCCAGCAAGGAAAACTATGCCTTGTTCTAAAGCTCTTTGGGAACCGCTTGCGTAGCCCCACAGACTGGGGGCTGCGGGCTTTGCTGCTGCCTTCAGCCTCAAAGCCACCCTTTCCCACTTGGCGCCGCATCAGGCACAAAAATGGCCATACGGCTGGAGATGGGTCCCCCGCCCAAAGAGCCAGCAGGGAAAACTATGCCTTGTTCTAAAGACCTTTGGGAACCGCTTGCGTAGCCCCACAGACCTGGGGGCTGCGGGCTTTCCTGCTTCCTTCACCCTCAAAAACACCCTTTCCCACTACACAACGAGCAAGGCATAAAAATAGCCATACGACTGGAGATATGTCCCCCGCCCAAAGAGCCAGCAGGGAAAACTATGCCTTGTTCTAAAGCTCTTTGGGAACCGCTTGCGTAGCCCCACAGACCTGGGGGCTGCGGGCTTTCCTGCTGCCTTCACCCTCAAAAACACCCTTTCCCACTTGGCGCCGCGCCAGGCACAAAAATGGCCATACAGCTGGAGATGGGTCCCCCGCCCTTAGAGCCAGCAGGGAAAACTATGCCTTGTTCTAAAGCTCTTTGGGAACCGCTTGCGTAGCCCCACAGACCTGGGGGCTGGAGGCTTTCCTGCTGCCTTCAGCCTCAAAGCTACCCTTTCCCACTTGGCGCCACATCAGACACAAAAATGGCCTATGGCTGGAGATGGGTCCCCTGCCAAAAGAGCCAGCAGGGAAAACTATGCCTTGTTCTAAAGCTCTTTGGGAACCGCTTGCGTAGCCCCACAGACCTGGGGGCTGCGGGCTTTCCTGCTGCCTTCAGCCTCAAAACCACCCTTTCCCACTACGCACCGCGCCAGGCACAAAAATGGCCATACGGCTGGAGATGGGTCCCCCGCCCAAAGAGCCAGCAGGGAAAACTATGCCTTGTTCTAAAGACCTTTGGGAACCGCTTGCGTAGCCCCACAGACCTGGGGGCTGCGGGCTTTCCTGCTGCCTTCAGCCTCGACAACACCCTTTCCCACTACGCAACGCGCCAGGAATAAAAATAGCCATACGACTGGAGATGGGTCTCCCGCCCAAAGAACCAGCAGGGAAAACTATGCCTTGTTCTAAAGCTCTTTGGGAACCGCTTGCGTAGCCCCACAGACCTGGGGGCTGCGGACTTTGCTGCTGCCTTCAGCCTCAAAGCCACCCTTTCCCACTTGGCGCCGCATCAGACACAAAAATGGCCTATGGCTGGAGATGGGTCCCCCGCCCAAAGAGCCAGCAAGGAAACTATGCCTTGTTCTAAAGCTCTTTGGGAACCGCTTGCGTAGCCCCACAGACCTGGGGGCTGCGAGCTTTGCTGCTGCCTTCAGCCTCGACACCACCCTTTCCCACTTGGCGCCGCGCCAGGCACAAAAATGGCCTATGGCTGGAGATGAGTCCCATGCCCAAAGAGCCATCAGGGAAAACTATGCCTTGTTCTAAAGCTCTTTGGGAACCGCTTGCGTAGCCCCGCAGACCTGGGGGCTGCAGGCTTTGCTGCTTCCTTCAGCCTCAAAACCACCCTTTCCCACTTGGCGCCGGGCCAGGCACAAAAATGGCCATATGGCTGGAGATGGGTCCCCTGCCAAAAGAGCCAGCAGGGAAAACTATGCCTTGTTCTAAAGCTCTTTGGGAACCGCTTGCGTAGCCCCACAGACCTGGGGGCTGCGGGCTTTGCTGCTGCCTTCAGCCTCAAAGCCACCCTTTCCCACTTGGCGCCGCATCAGACACAAAAATGGCCTATGGCTGGAGATGGGTCCCCCGCCCAAAGAGCCAGCAGGGAAAACTATGCCTTGTTCGAAAGCTCTTTGGGAACCGCTTGCGTAGCCCCACAGACCTGGGGGCTGCAGGCTTTCCTGCTGCCTTCAGCCTCAAAGCCACCCTTTCCCACTTGGCGTCGTGCCAGGCACAAAAATGGCCTATGGCTGGAGATGGGTCCCATGCCCAAAGAGCCAGCAGGGAAAACTATGCCTTGTTCTAAAGCTCTTTGGGAACCGCTTGCGTAGCCCCACAGACCTGGGGGCTGTGGGCTTCCCTGCTGCCTTCAGCCTCGACACCACCCTTTCCCACTTGGCGCAGCGCCAGGCACAAAAATGGTCTATGGCTGGAGATGGGTCCCCCGCCCAAAGAGCCAGCAGGGAAAACTAGGCCTTGTTCTAAAGCTCTTTGGGAACCGCTTGCGTAGCCCCACAGACCTGGGGGCTGCGGGCTTTCCTGCTGCCTTCAGCCTCAAAACCACCCTTTCCCACTTGGCGCCGCGCCAGGCACAAAAATGGCCATACGGCTGGAGATGGGTCCCCCGCCCAAAGAGCCAGCAGGGAAAACTATGCCTTGTTCTAAAGCTCTTTGGGAACCGCTTGCGTAGCCCCACAGACCTGGGGGCTCCAGGCTTTCCTGCTGCCTTCAGCCTCAAAGCCACCCTTTCCCACTTTGCGCCGCATCAGGCACAAAAATGGCCTATGGCTGGATATGGGTCCCATGCCCAAAGAGCCAGCAGGGAAAACTATGCCTTGTTCTAAAGCTCTTTGGGAACCGCTTGCGTAGCCCCACAGACTGGGGGCTGCGGGCTTTGCTGCTGCCTTCAGCCTCAAAGCCACCCTTTCCCACTTGGCGCCGCATCAGACACAAAAATGGCCATACGGCTGGAGATGGGTCCCCCGCCCAAAGAGCCAGCAGGGAAAACTATGCCTTGTTCTAAAGACCTTTGGGAACCGCTTGCGTAGCCCCACAGACCTGGGGGCTGCGGGCTTTCCTGCTTCCTTCACCCTCAAAAACACCCTTTCCCACTACACAACGAGCAAGGCATAAAAATAGCCATACGACTGGAGATATGTCCCCCGCCCAAAGAGCCAGCAGGGAAAACTATGCCTTGTTCTAAAGCTCTTTGGGAACCGCTTGCGTAGCCCCACAGACCTGGGGGCTGCGGGCTTTCCTGCTGCCTTCACCCTCAAAAACACCCTTTCCCACTTGGCGCCGCGCCAGGCACAAAAATGGCCATACAGCTGGAGATGGGTCCCCCGCCCTTAGAGCCAGCAGGGAAAACTATGCCTTGTTCTAAAGCTCTTTGGGAACCGCTTGCTTGGCCCCACAGACCTGGGGGCTGCGGGCTTTGCTGCTGCCTTCAGCCTCAAAGCCACCCATTCCCACGTGGCGCCGGGCCAGGCACAAAAATGGCCATACGGCTGGAGATGGGTCCCCTGCCAAAAGAGCCAGCAGGGAAAACTAGGCCTTGTTCTAAAGCTCTTTGGGAACCGCTTCCATAGCCCCACAGACCTGGGGGCTGCAGGCTTTCCTGCTGCCTTCAGCCTCAAAGCCACCCTTTCCCACTTGGCGCCGCATCAGGCACAAAAATGGCCTATGGCTGGAGATGGGTCCCATGCACAAAGACCCAGCAGGGAAAACTATGCCTTGTTCTAAAGCTCTTTGG
Organism: Rissa tridactyla; assembly: GCF_028500815.1. Lineage (NCBI taxonomy): Eukaryota > Metazoa > Chordata > Aves > Charadriiformes > Laridae > Rissa > Rissa tridactyla. The sequence continues at coordinate 9,169,530 of NC_071483.1, forward strand.
GAACCGCTTGCGTAGCCCCACAGACCTGGGGGCTGCAGGCTTTCCTGCTGCCTTCAGCCTCAAAGCCACCCTTTCCCACTTGGCGCCACGCCAGGCTCAAAAATGGCCATACGGCTGGAGATGGGTCCCCCGCCCAAAGAGCCAGCAGGGAAAACTATGCCTTGTTCTAAAGCTCTTTGGGAACCGCTTGCGTAGCCCCACAGACCTGGGGGCTGTGGGCCTTCCTGCTGCCTTCAGCCTCGACACCACCCTTTCCCACATGGCCCCTGGCCACGCACAAAAATGGCCATACGACTGGAGATGTGTCCCCCGCCCAAAGAGCCAGCAGGGAAAACTATGCCTTGTTCTAAAGCTCTTTGGGAACCGCTTGCGTAGCCCCACAGACCTGGGGGCTGCAGGCTTTGCTGCTGCCTTCACCCTCAAAAACACCCTTTCCCACTTGGCGCCGCGCCAGGCACAAAAATGGCCATACAGCTGGAGACGGGTCCCCCGCCCAAAGAGCCAGTAGGGAAAACTATGCCTTGTTCTAAAGCTCTTTGGGAACCGCTTGCGTAGCCGCACAGACCTGGGGGCTGCAGGCTTTCCTGCTGCCTTCAGCCTCGACAGCACCCTTTCCCACTTGGCAAAGCGCCAGGCACAAAAATGGCCTATGGCTGGAGATGGGTCCCCCGCCCAGAGAGCCAGCAGGGAAAACTATGCCTTGTTCTAAAGCTCTTTGTGAACCGCTTGCGTAGCCCCACAGACCTGGGGGCTGCGGGCTTTCCTGCTGCCTTCACCCTCAAAAACACCCTTTCCCACTTGGCGCCGCGCCAGGCACAAAAATGGCCATACGGATGGAGATGGGTCCCCCGCCCAAAGAGCCAGCAGGGAAAACTATGCCTTGTTCTAAAGCTCTTTGGGAACCACTTGCGTAGCCCCACAGACCTGGGGGCTGTGGGCTTCCCTGCTGCCTTCAGCCTCGACACCACCCTTTCCCACTTGGCGCCGCGCCAGGCACAAAAATGGCCATACGGCTGGAGATGGGTCCCCCGCCCAAAGAGCCAGCAGGGAAAACTATGCCTTGTTCTAAAGCTCTTTGGGAACCGCTTGCGTAGCCGCACAGACCTGGGGGCTGCAGGCTTTCCTGCTGCCTTCAGCCTCAAAGCCACCCTTTCCCACTTTGCGCCGCATCAGGCACAAAAATGGCCATACGGCTGGAGATGGGTCCCCCGCCCAAAGAGCCAGCAGGGAAAACTATGCCTGGTTCTAAAGCTCTTTGGGAACCGCTTGCGTAGCCCCACAGACCTGGGGGCTGCAGGCTTTACAGCTTCCTTCACCCTCAAAAACTCCCTTTCCCACTACGCAACGAGCAAGGCATAAAAATAGCCATACGACTGGAGATATGTCCCCCGCCCAAAGAGCCAGCAGGGAAAACTATGCCTTGTTCTAAAGCTCTTTGGGAACCGCTTGCGTAGCCCCACAGACCTGGGGGCTGCGGGCTTTTCTGCTGCCTTCCCCCTCAAAAACACCCTTTCCCACTTGGCGCCGCGCCAGGCACAAAAATGGCCATACAGCTGGAGATGGGTCCCCCGCCCATAGAGCCAGCAGGGAAAACTATGCCTTGTTCTAAAGCTCTTTGGGAACCGCTTGCTTGGCCCCACAGACCTGGGGGCTGCGGGCTTTGCTGCTGCCTTCAGCCTCAAAGCCACCCATTCCCACGTGGCGCCGGGCCAGGCACAAAAATGGCCATACGGCTGGAGATGGGTCCCCCGCCCAAAGAGCCAGCAGGGAAAACTATGCCTTGTTCTAAAGCTCTTTGGGAACCGCTTGCGTAGCCGCACAGACCTGGGGGCTGCAGGCTTTGCTGCTGCCTTCAGCCTCAAAGCCACCCTTTCCCACTTTGCGCCGCATCAGGCACAAAAATGGCCTATGGCTGGATATGGGTCCCATGCCCAAAGACCCAGCAAGGAAAACTATGCCTTGTTCTAAAGCTCTTTGGGAACCGCTTGCGTAGCCCCACAGACTGGGGGCTGCGGGCTTTGCTGCTGCCTTCAGCCTCAAAGCCACCCTTTCCCACTTGGCGCCGCGCCAGGCACAAAAATGGCCATATGTCTGGAGATGGGTCCCCCGCCCAAAGAGCCAGCATGGAAAACTATGCCTTGTTCTAAAGACCTTTGGGAACCGCTTGCGTAGCCCCACAGACCTGGGGGCTGCGGGCTTTCCTGCTTCCTTCACCCTCAAAAACACCCTTTCCCACTACGCAACGAGCAAGGCATAAAAATAGCCATACAACTGGAGATATGTCCCCCGCCCAAAGAGCCAGCAGGGAAAACTATGCCTTGTTCTAAAGCTCTTTGGGAACCGCTTGCGTAGCCCCACAGACCTGGGGGCTGCGGGCTTTCCTGCTGCCTTCACCCTCAAAAACACCCTTTCCCACTTGGCGCCGCGCCAGGCACAAAAATGGCCATACAGCTGGAGATGGGTCCCCCGCCCATAGAGCCAGCAGGGAAAACTATGCCTTGTTCTAAAGCTCTTTGGGAACCGCTTGCGTAGCCCCGCAGACCTGGGGGCTGCGGGCTTTGCTGCTGCCTTCAGCCTCAAAGCCACCCATTCCGACGTGGCGCCGGGCCAGGCACAAAAATGGCCATACGGCTGGAGATGGGTCCCCTGCCAAAAGAGCCAGCAGGGAAAACTAGGCCTTGTTCTAAAGCTCTTTGTGAACCGCTTGCGTAGCCCCACAGACCTGGGGGCTGCGGGCTTTCCTGCTGCCTTCAGCCTCGACACCACCCTTTCCCACTTGGCGCCGCGCTAGGCAGAAAAATGGTCTATGGCTGGAGATGGGTCCCCCGCCCAAAGAGCCAGCAGGGAAAACTAGGCCTTGTTCTAAAGCTCTTTGGGAACCGCTTGCGTAGCCCCACAGACCTGGGGGCTGCAGGCTTTCCTGCTGCCTTCAGCCTCAAAGCCACCCTTTCCCACTTGGCGCCGCATCAGGCACAAAAATGGCCTATGGCTGGAGATGGGTCCCATGCACAAAGACCCAGCAGGGAAAACTATGCCTTGTTCTAAAGCTCTTTGGGAACCGCTTGCGTAGCCCCACAGACCTGGGGGCTGCAGGCTTTCCTGCTGCCTTCAGCCTCAAAGCCACCCTTTCCCACTTGGCGCCACGCCAGGCTCAAAAATGGCCATACGGCTGGAGATGGGTCCCCCGCCCAAAGAGCCAGCAGGGAAAACTATGCCTTGTTCTAAAGCTCTTTGGGAACCGCTTGCGTAGCCCCACAGACCTGGGGGCTGTGGGCCTTCCTGCTGCCTTCAGCCTCGACACCACCCTTTCCCACATGGCCCCTGGCCACGCACAAAAATGGCCATACGACTGGAGATGTGTCCCCCGCCCAAAGAGCCAGCAGGGAAAACTATGCCTTGTTCTAAAGCTCTTTGGGAACCGCTTGCGTAGCCCCACAGACCTGGGGGCTGCAGGCTTTGCTGCTGCCTTCACCCTCAAAAACACCCTTTCCCACTTGGCGCCGCGCCAGGCACAAAAATGGCCATACAGCTGGAGACGGGTCCCCCGCCCAAAGAGCCAGTAGGGAAAACTATGCCTTGTTCTAAAGCTCTTTGGGAACCGCTTGCGTAGCCGCACAGACCTGGGGGCTGCAGGCTTTCCTGCTGCCTTCAGCCTCGACAGCACCCTTTCCCACTTGGCAAAGCGCCAGGCACAAAAATGGCCTATGGCTGGAGATGGGTCCCCCGCCCAGAGAGCCAGCAGGGAAAACTATGCCTTGTTCTAAAGCTCTTTGGGAACCGCTTGCGTAGCCCCACAGACCTGGGGGCTGCGGGCTTTCCTGCTGCCTTCACCCTCAAAAACACCCTTTCCCACTTGGCGCCGCGCCAGGCACAAAAATGGTCATACGGATGGAGATGGGTCCCCCGCCCAAAGAGCCAGCAAGGAAAACTATGCCTTGTTCTAAAGCTCTTTGGGAACCACTTGCGTAGCCCCACAGACCTGGGGGCTGTGGGCTTCCCTGCTGCCTTCAGCCTCGACACCACCCTTTCCCACTTGGCGCCGCGCCAGGCACAAAAATGGCCATACGGCTGGAGATGGGTCCCCCGCCCAAAGAGCCAGCAGGGAAAACTATGCCTTGTTCTAAAGCTCTTTGGGAACCGCTTGCGTAGCCGCACAGACCTGGGGGCTCCAGGCTTTCCTGCTGCCTTCAGCCTCAAAGCCACCCTTTCCCACTTTGCGCCGCATCAGGCACAAAAATGGCCATACGGCTGGAGATGGGTCCCCCGCCCAAAGAGCCAGCAGGGAAAACTATGCCTTGTTCTAAAGCTCTTTGGGAACCGCTTGCGTAGCCCCACAGACCTGGGGGCTGCGGGCTTTACTGCTTCCTTCACCCTCAAAAACTCCCTTTCCCACTACGCAACGAGCAAGGCATAAAAATAGCCATACGACTGGAGATATGTCCCCCGCCCAAAGAGCCAGCAGGGAAAACTATGCCTTGTTCTAAAGCTCTTTGGGAACCGCTTGCGTAGCCCCACAGACCTGGGGGCTGCGGGCTTTCCTGCTGCCTTCCCCCTCAAAAACACCCTTTCCCACTTGGCGCCGCGCCAGGCACAAAAATGGCCATACAGCTGGAGATGGGTCCCCCGCCCATAGAGCCAGCAGGGAAAACTATGCCTTGTTCTAAAGCTCTTTGGGAACCGCTTGCTTGGCCCCACAGACCTGGGGGCTGCGGGCTTTGCTGCTGCCTTCAGCCTCAAAGCCACCCATTCCCACGTGGCGCCGGGCCAGGCACAAAAATGGCCATACGGCTGGAGATGGGTCCCCCGCCCAAAGAGCCAGCAGGGAAAACTATGCCTTGTTCTAAAGCTCTTTGGGAACCGCTTGCGTAGCCGCACAGACCTGGGGGCTGCAGGCTTTGCTGCTGCCTTCAGCCTCAAAGCCACCCTTTCCCACTTTGCGCCGCATCAGGCACAAAAATGGCCTATGGCTGGATATGGGTCCCATGCCCAAAGACCCAGCAAGGAAAACTATGCCTTGTTCTAAAGCTCTTTGGGAACCGCTTGCGTAGCCCCACAGACTGGGGGCTGCGGGCTTTGCTGCTGCCTTCAGCCTCAAAGCCACCCTTTCCCACTTGGCGCCGCGCCAGGCACAAAAATGGCCATATGTCTGGAGATGGGTCCCCCGCCCAAAGAGCCAGCAGGGAAAACTATGCCTTGTTCTAAAGACCTTTGGGAACCGCTTGCGTAGCCCCACAGACCTGGGGGCTGCGGGCTTTCCTGCTTCCTTCACCCTCAAAAACACCCTTTCCCACTACGCAACGAGCAAGGCATAAAAATAGCCATACGACTGGAGATATGTCCCCCGCCCAAAGAGCCAGCAGGGAAAACTATGCCTTGTTCTAAAGCTCTTTGGGAACCGCTTGCGTAGCCCCACAGACCTGGGGGCTGCGGGCTTTCCTGCTGCCTTCACCCTCAAAAACACCCTTTCCCACTTGGCGCCGCGCCAGGCACAAAAATGGCCATACAGCTGGAGATGGGTCCCCCGCCCATAGAGCCAGCAGGGAAAACTATGCCTTGTTCTAAAGCTCTTTGGGAACCGCTTGCTTGGCCCCACAGACCTGGGGGCTGCGGGCTTTGCTGCTGCCTTCAGCCTCAAAGCCACCCATTCCGACGTGGCGCCGGGCCAGGCACAAAAATGGCCATACGGCTGGAGATGGGTCCCCTGCCAAAAGAGCCAGCAGGGAAAACTAGGCCTTGTTCTAAAGCTCTTTGTGAACCGCTTGCGTAGCCCCACAGACCTGGGGGCTGCGGGCTTTCCTGCTGCCTTCAGCCTCGACACCACCCTTTCCCACTTGGCGCCGCGCTAGGCACAAAAATGGTCTATGGCTGGAGATGGGTCCCCCGCCCAAAGAGCCAGCAGGGAAAACTAGGCCTTGTTCTAAAGCTCTTTGGGAACCGCTTGCGTAGCCCCACAGACCTGGGGGCTGCAGGCTTTCCTGCTGCCTTCAGCCTGAAAGCCACCCTTTCCCACTTGGCGCCGCATCAGGCACAAAAATGGCCTATGGCTGGAGATGGGTCCCATGCACAAAGACCCAGCAGGGAAAACTATGCCTTGTTCTAAAGCTCTTTGGGAACCGCTTGCGTAGCCCCACAGACCTGGGGGCTGCAGGCTTTCCTGCTGCCTTCAGCCTCAAAGCCACCCTTTCCCACTTGGCGCCACGCCAGGCTCAAAAATGGCCATACGGCTGGAGATGGGTCCCCCGCCCAAAGAGCCAGCAGGGAAAACTATGCCTTGTTCTAAAGCTCTTTGGGAACCGCTTGCGTAGCCCCACAGACCTGGGGGCTGTGGGCCTTCCTGCTGCCTTCAGCCTCGACACCACCCTTTCCCACATGGCCCCTGGCCACGCACAAAAATGGCCATACGACTGGAGATGTGTCCCCCGCCCAAAGAGCCAGCAGGGAAAACTATGCCTTGTTCTAAAGCTCTTTGGGAACCACTTCCGTAGCCCCACAGACCTGGGGGCTGCAGGCTTTGCTGCTGCCTTCACCCTCAAAAACACCCTTTCCCACTTGGCGCCGCGCCAGGCACAAAAATGGCCATACAGCTGGAGACGGGTCCCCCGCCCAAAGAGCCAGTAGGGAAAACTATGCCTTGTTCTAAAGCTCTTTGGGAACCGCTTGCGTAGCCGCACAGACCTGGGGGCTGCAGGCTTTCCTGCTGCCTTCAGCCTCGACAGCACCCTTTCCCACTTGGCAAAGCGCCAGGCACAAAAATGGCCTATGGCTGGAGATGGGTCCCCCGCCCAGAGAGCCAGCAGGGAAAACTATGCCTTGTTCTAAAGCTCTTTGTGAACCGCTTGCGTAGCCCCACAGACCTGGGGGCTGCGGGCTTTCCTGCTGCCTTCACCCTCAAAAACACCCTTTCCCACTTGGCGCCGCGCCAGGCACAAAAATGGCCATACGGATGGAGATGGGTCCCCCGCCCAAAGAGCCAGTAGGGAAAACTATGCCTTGTTCTAAAGCTCTTTGGGAACCACTTGCGTAGCCCCACAGACCTGGGGGCTGTGGGCTTCCCTGCTGCCTTCAGCCTCGACACCACCCTTTCCCACTTGGCGCCGCGCCAGGCACAAAAATGGCCATACGGCTGGAGATGGGTCCCCCGCCCAAAGAGCCAGCAGGGAAAACTATGCCTTGTTCTAAAGCTCTTTGGGAACCGCTTGCGTAGCCGCACAGACCTGGGGGCTCCAGGCTTTCCTGCTGCCTTCAGCCTCAAAGCCACCCTTTCCCACTTTGCGCCGCATCAGGCACAAAAATGGCCATACGGCTGGAGATGGGTCCCCCGCCCAAAGAGCCAGCAGGGAAAACTATGCCTTGTTCTAAAGCTCTTTGGGAACCGCTTGCGTAGCCCCACAGACCTGGGGGCTGCGGGCTTTACTGCTTCCTTCACCCTCAAAAACACCCTTTCCCACTACGCAACGAGCAAGGCATAAAAATAGCCATACGACTGGAGATATGTCCCCCGCCCAAAGAGCCAGCAGGGAAAACTATGCCTTGTTCTAAAGCTCTTTGGGAACCGCTTGCTTGGCCCCACAGACCTGGGGGCTGCGGGCTTTGCTGCTGCCTTCAGCCTCAAAGCCACCCATTCCGACGTGGCGCCGGGCCAGGCACAAAAATGGCCATACGGCTGGAGATGGGTCCCCCGCCCAAAGAGCCAGCAGGGAAAACTATGCCTTGTTCTAAAGCTCTTTGGGAACCGCTTGCGTAGCCGCACAGACCTGGGGGCTGCAGGCTTTGCTGCTGCCTTCAGCCTCAAAAACACCCTTTCCCACTTGGCGCCGCATCAGGCACAAAAATGGCCTATGGCTGGAGATGGCTCTACCCCCCAAAGAGCCAGCAGGGAAAACTATGCCTTGTTCTAAAGCTCTTTGGGAACCGCTTGCGTAGCCCCACAGACCTGAGGGCTGCGGGCTTTCCTGCTGCCTTCAGCCTCGACACCACCCTTTCCCACTTGGCACTGCGCCAGGCTCAAAAATGGCCATACGGCTGGAGATGGGTCCCATGCCCAAAGAGCCAGCAGGGAAAACTATGCCTTGTTCTAAAGCTCTTTGGGAACCGCTTGCGTAGCCCCACAGACCTGGGGGCTGCGGGCTTTCCTGCTGCCTTCAGCCTCGACACCACCCTTTCCCACTTGGCGCCCCATCAGGCACAAAAATGGCCTATGGCTGGAGATGGGTCCCATGCCCAAAGAGCCATCAGGGAAAAATATGCCTTGTTCTAAAGCTCTTTGGGAACCACTTGCGTAGCCCCACAGACCTGGGGGCTGCAGGCTCTCCTGCTACCTTCAGCCTCGACACCACCCTTTCCCACTTGGCGCCGCGCCAGGCACAAAAATGGCCTTACTGCTGGAGTTGGGTCCCATGCCCAAAGAGCCATTAAGGAAAACTATGCCTTGTTCTAAAGCTCTTTGGTAACCGCTTGCGTAGCCCCACAGACCTGGGGGCTGCGGGCTCTCCTGCTGCCTTCAGGCTCAAAACCACCCTTTCCCACTTGGCGCCGCGCCAGGCACAAAAATGGCCATACGGCTGGAGATGGGTCCCCCGCCCAAAGAGCCAGCAGGGAAAACTATGCCTTGTTCTAAAGCTCTTTGGGAACCGCTTGCGTAGCCCCACAGACCTGGGGGCTGCGGGCTTTCCTGCTGCCTTCAGCCTCAAAGCCACCCTTTCCCACTTGGCGCCGGGCCAGGCACAAAAATGGCCATACGGCTGGAGATGGGTCCCCCGCCCATAGAGCCAGCAGGGAAAAATATGCCTTGTTCTAAAGCTCTTTGGGAACCGCTTGCGTAGCCCCACAGACCTGGGGGCTGTGGGCTTCCCTGCTGCCTTCAGCCTCGACACCACCCTTTCCCACTTGGCGCAGCGCTAGGCACAAAAATGGTCTATGGCTGGAGATGGGTCCCCCGCCCAAAGAGCCAGCAGGGAAAACTAGGCCTTGTTCTAAAGCTCTTTGGGAACAGCTTGCGTAGCCCCACAGACCTGGGGGCTGCGGGCTTTCCTGCTGCCTTCCCCCTCAAAAACACCCTTTCCCACTTGGCGCCGCGCCAGGCACAAAAATGGCCATACAGCTGGAGATGGGTGTCCCGCCCAAAGAGCCAGCAGGGAAAACTATGCCTTGTTCTAAAGCTCTTTGGGAACCCCTTGCTTGGCCCCACAGACCTGGGGGCTGCGGGCTTTGCTGCTGCCTTCAGCCTCAAAGCCACCCATTCCCACGTGGCGCCGCGCCAGGCACAAAAATGGCCTATGGCTGGAGATGGGTCTCCCGCCCAAAGAGCCAGCAGGGAAAACTATGCCTTGTTCTAAAGCCCTTTGGGAACCGCTTGCGTAGCCCCACAGACCTGGGGGCTGCGGGCTTGCCTGCTGCCTTCAGCCTCAAAGCCACCCTTTCCCACTACACACCGCGCCAGGCATAAAAATAGCCATACGACTGGAGATGGGTCCCCCGCCCAAAGAGCCTGCAGGGAAAACTTTGTCTACAGTCAGTCAAGGTCGACGTGCTCAACACTGATAAGAAAGATCACATGTGTTCTTGTGGTGAGGGATATCAAGTGGAAATCCTTCTCGCGGAGTGATCAAGCGATTTAAACTTTTCATCATAATCCAAAGTCTAACATGCAAAACAATTGTCTAAGCAAAGCACAATACAGTGAGTATTAGTAAAACAACAACAGAGTGAAGCATCTTGTTATAACGTCCTGTAACTGTCGGTGACCTTCCAAAAAGAGTATCTCTCCATCTATGTCCTCCGCCTCTCTTCACTCTTTCCAACGCTTGGTGTATTTCTTCAACCTGATGATGGACGGTAATCAAAGTTGTCTGTCTGTTTTCTTGGGCCTCTTTCAAGAGTCGCTTCAATTCATTGTGTTTTAGCAGCTTCTTCACCAGGGAGAGATTCATTCCGATAGGGGTAGGCAACAATCTCGAATCAACGTATAATTAGGTTGTAGCAATTGAAAAGACGTAACAGGAGCTTAATAATTGAAGTCGCATCCCGTAACTTTGTGTTAGTAAAGTTCAAACACAAAGATTTGAGTGATTACTATGTCATCTCTGAATACAAGACTACAGGGAGACCTCATGCTAACGCACCCTTTCCCAATATAGTCAAGCACAGTCTCTGGGGTTTCATCGGGATGTGTCTCAAAGTGACAAACATTCTGGTTGGTGTCAAGACAAAGGTCTTGTGCTTTGAGTGTATTACTCTCACAAATGAATCCTTGTTGGTCTCGTGAAACGCATGCGTCAACATCAGCAGTTTGCCATTTAGTCTCATTTTGTCGTGCCCAACCTCTGTGCTGTGTTGGATAGAGTAGAGCTCCTTGGTGATTCAACCCCAGTGCGATGATTGGGTATATGGTGTATACTGAGGCATTGCGTATCGTTAAGACAAAAGCTGTGGCTTTGCTCTCAGTGGGATCGTAGGTGAAATTAACCAGATACCACCTGGACTGAAATTTTTTCTGAAATTCAATTGCGTTATCCCATATTACTTTTCGAATTTCGGTGGGCAAGGTGCCTTCTTCACCTTCCCTTATGATTGCGGCTGTCATAGATTGCATCCACAATTGGGCTTGGATACAACTAAGAGCCAAGGAAACATCGGTTTGGGTTGTACCAAGTGCATCTGTGATCAGCTGATGGTCTTTTTCACCCGTTTCTTCCCATTGAGGCAATATATTCGATAAAAGCCGTTGGTGGTTTCCCAATGCTAATAGAGAGGACCGTAGGGGATGTCTTAATTTGTCCAGATCAGTAGCGGTTGTGACTAGTTTGTTGGCAAGTATCTCAGCATCTATACTATTCAAGACTCCCAGGCCTGTTCCTAAGATACCAGTCGCATCCCTCTTCCGTCCGTGTGAAGTGGCAAGAGTTCGTTTGCGTAACCATGCTGACCATTCTGCATAAGATGTACTCAGGAACGGTAAGCAGGTGGGTTTGATCGCAGAGATTTTAATCTGCATTGACAATTCTGCTCGTTTGAGGGAATATGTGGGATTAAACAGTACCTGTTGTTGACCTGTGTGTGTTTAATAACGTAAGGGCCAATGTTGAAAATGTAAGGAGTTAGTCTAATGGAGGGCTTAGAAAAGAGAAGTGGTTTTTTTTTTCTCTTAGAAGAGAGAGCCTTTGAGAGTTTGTGGGGTGTAGGTTCTGGATTCATTTCAGCAAGTTCAGGTGTATTTGAGTCAATCATAAATTCAAATAACAATTCTGTGCCCTTGTAGCCCCAAATACAGTACACTACTGTAGGTTTGATGAAAGTGAAATTGTGCCAGCAATCTGAATTTGGCGCCATAATTTTGTAACAATCAGTGTTGTATTTGTCCGCTTTGGTAGAGTCTACATAGATGGTTTTAATTACAGTTGGCCTGTGGTGATTAGACCCGTTGATAAATCGGCAACCAATGTGTGTTCTTGTGGAATAATTACTAAATTGGCCAAGAATACAAAAATACAGCATTGTTCACACATTAAGGAAAGTCATAAAATCAAGAGGCTTCTGAGGTAGAATACAGCCGCAGCTAGCACACGAAGAATGCAACAGCTGGGATTCCCTGTACAAGGTTGTTTGCGAAACTACACGAGGGATGGAACGGAACGCGCTTGTTCCGTGGCCTTCCCTTGTGACGAATAGCAGATATGGGGACGAGATGGTACTACGGAACTGATAAGCGGCCTACACGCTACCCGAGCCAACATTTCGTCAAATGTTGATGAAATGCTGTCCTTTTGTGTGAACTTTGCTCACCACAATGTATCAAAACACACCTCCATCCCGGAGGCTATCCGCCCCCGAGGTGTGAACACTCCTCCTTGAGTACATTAATCATAATAAAAGTACATATGACTAAAGTCACTCAAACTCCACTTTGAAGTTAAAAAAATAATATAAAAATAGCCCAAGAGAGGGGGGATGTCTGGGAAGACACCATCGCGAAGAATCCCACTGCTGTTTTCTGGGATCAGTCGACGGGCTGAGCCTTTCTTCCTCCCCATAAGGACGCCTTTGGGTAAGACTTTGATTACACCGAGTGCTTTCTCGGGGACTCTAGCAATTTCTCTAGAGAATCTCTACCCTACATTTATAGCCAGGCTGTATCGTTTATAATTTTGTCGCGCGTTTGTATATTTAACAATGTCTTTATTTGCACGTGCTTTGCAGACAGTGTATTTATCACCGGCAATCCTAAAGAACCTGTATATCTGTTGTTTAAATAAACTGCACTGTTTCAGTAGCTAGTCGTTTCGCTTTCTCACTGAACGCGACCAAAACTTGAGAGAGGCCGTGCTGGTTCAGCAGCACGACTAGACTGAAGGTGCAGCCCACTATTAGTGTCTCCAAATCGTAATAGTTTAACACATATTAAACGCGATTGGGCTGATAGTGCTGAATTGGGCATCACTCAGAATTGAAACCCAGCCGCACCTGGCCTCCCACCTCGGTGAGGAGTGTTAGAACGCAAGGGGGTTTATCTTCTGCCAAAACCGCTTGGCCCCGTTTCACGCAACAGAATTTGGCGTAGTCGGCAGGATTGCCATGGATAAACTGCTGCAAAAATATGATTGTGCCCCTTCCCAGGCTGGGAAGGAGTGGGCCCAAAAATTTTGGAAGGATGAAGAGAAAGTGGTGGAACGTATTGAAGAGCGTCGGGTTTCACAGAAGCTCAGAGCGGGGAAAGGCAAGGGTGTGATTTGTGCTGTGTTAGGCGCCTGTTTATCTTGTGCACAACAAGAAGCTAGAGAAACCCCTGCTCCTAATCTGATTTCAGCTGTAGAATATGCAACCCTGAAATCGGAGAATGAGGTGCTGAAGTCATCATTAGCCTTGCAAAAGGAGACAGGAGAAAGATTAAGAACTCAAGTCGATAAGCTTGTGAGTGAGAATGAATGTTTAGGAAACCGGAATGCTCAACTTGGGAGTGAAAATCGCCAACTTAAAATGTTATTGGAAAGGGTGAACGGGCTCTTAGATAAAAATGCAGCCCTCGACCCAGGTCCAACAGATTCGTAAGTTAATGTGTTATCCAAATTCCGGAACCCAGACCGGAGATTTTTTTGTCTAATAGTGAGGATGACGAAGAAGATGAGGAGGAAAGGACTTTTACTTTGAAATCCCAAGTTTTTCCTTTACGTCCTCTGGTTAAAACTGAAACTGCAGTTGATGATGGTGATGAAATTCACACCACTGTGCGTACCGTTCCATGGACACCAACCGAGTTAACAAAAATAAGGGAGAAATATTCGAGGCGACCAGAAGAGTCAGCTGTTGAGTACGTGTGGCGAGTTTCTTCTGAAGGGGGGGGCAGAATTATGCTGAGTGAGGAAGAAGCAGGAGACTCTTGGGGACCAGGAGTGTTTTTAACCACTATGCCTGGGGATCATAATTATTCCCTAACCGCTCGAGCAGCCTATTGGGCAGGGGGTATGGATCCGCGAGAGAGGGGGGAGCCGTTAGAGATTAGAGCTACAGGCTACTCTGATCTGTTTGCGGCTGTACGGAAAGCAGCTTGTCTGCAAGCCATGTATGACAGAGAGGAATTTCGGAAATCCCCAATGTCAGCCCCTATCGACCCGGATCGATTAGCCCCTCTCATCCGTGGTCTGCCCGATTGCCTGAAACCGTTCCTTGTTCGCACTCAAGATCGTATACGGGATGCTCGGGGTGCTCATGGGCGGGGCCGTCGTCACTACATGCCCACCTGGAATGTACAGGAAATAGATCAATATGGGCGCCGAATGGGCTGGGCCAGCCAAACTAGTGAGAAATCCTCCGAACACCAGCAAAAGGTTCGCCAAGTCCAAACTCACACTCAAAACCCTAAATCAGAGGGAAGGTTTAAGCCTGATAAGGACCGGAATGAGTTGTGGCGTAAAGCCCTACAATTAGGGGTGCCCCGACAATTCTTGCACGGTGACCCTACGGGAGATCTCCGTACGCTAGTCCAATCTCTACCTAGAAAGAATAATGCGGCTGGGGAGAAAAGTCTAACCAGAGAATCCCCAAGCCGTGAGAAAATTGTGCCTTCTGCACCGGAACGTAACTTGATTGATTTGACAGAGTCCCAGCCAAAACACTCCTATCCCCGGGGAGGGCAGTGAGCCACCCTGTCGGGCAGGTACTAGCAATCCAATGGCGCTCTCATAAAGACTCCGAACCCGTTATTGTCATTCCTGTTGGACCCCGGAAGATATTGGTAAATTTTATTATTGATACCGGAGTCCAAATGTCTGCAATCACTAACGAAACAGCACAACTTCTAGGTATAAATCCCACCCGACGCAGAGTCAACTTCACAGGAATTGATGGTGTGGTAAAAACATGCCCCACTGCAAAAATTAACCTCTGGTTGCCGGGAGAGCAGCGAATTACTAGGGCAGAAGCGTTAGTGGGTGCCTCACGTACTAACCTCCTAGGATTTGACGTACTGCGTGGGCGAATGTGGAAACTCCCAGATGGAGATGGAACTGTGTGGAGTTTTGCAGGACGCAAAAAAGGATTAGACACAGTTAAATTGGGGCTATTAGAAACATCTATACTTTTGCCTCCTTCTAAAATTACCAACGTCCGACAGTACCCACTGCCTGCAGCTGCACTTGCAGGAGCAGACAGGGTGGTATCAGATTTAGAAAAAAGAAACATCATTAAGAGGACTCACGCACCTTATAATTCACCGGTGTGGCCAGTAAAGAAACCAAAAAGGCAATGGCGTTTCACAGTAGATTACGGAAAATTAAATGCCAACACTGCACCCCTGACCGTTGCGGTTCCGAATATCGCGGAAATTGTGGCAATGATAAAAGGAGCTGCCCATGCTTGGGTGGCTGCCTTAGATGTTAAAGACATATTTTTTTTATGATTCTCCTCCTTGAGCAGGACAAAGCGCAGTTTGCATTCACATGGAAAGGAGTCCAATATACCTTTAACCGCTTTCCGCAAGGATACAAACATTCCCCCACTATTGCCCATAATGCTTTGGCTAAAGTGCTATCAGAGATTCCTGTTTCACAGGGATGTACAGTATACAATATATTGATGACATCTTAATAGGGGGAGAGAGAGCCAAGAAAGTGTACAAGACATGATGCAAAACATCCGAAACACATTATCAGATTTGGGATTGGAAATTCCCGACTCAAAGTGTCAGGGACCAGCACAGGAAGTTAAATTCCTGGGGGTCTGGTGGATTAAGGGAGCTGCTTCTGTCCCTCAGGATACCCTGAAAAAATAGAACATGGCCAGAATCCATCCAGCGTGAAGGAGTTACAGCAAGTCCTGGGAACTTTAAGTTATTGGCGTAAACACATCCCTAGCTTTTCCATCATTGCTCGCCCCCTTCATAGCTTGCCAAAAAAGGGTAAATCCTGGGAGTGGACTGAACAACATACTAATGCACTAGAATTGCTAATAAAAGAGCTAAGGTTATTCCAACAACTTGGCCCCATACATCCAACTGACCCTGTCCATGTAGAATGGGGGGCTCAGTGAACATGGTTCCCGTTGTAATTTATGGCAAAAGGGACCAGCAGGACCGGAGAGACCATTAGAATTTAGCTCTCACGCCTTTAATGATACTGAGAGCAGCTATTCAGACCTGGAGAAGGGTTTACTGTCCCTGGTGCGAGCATTGCAACGAGCAGAGCAGATAAGGAGAGAACAGAGCGTGATTGTTCGGGGCCCTTTTCGACTCCTAGATGTGGTCCGTAAAGGGACAGCACCGCCAGCCGGCATTGCCCAGAAACCCACAGTTCGAAAGTGGTATGCTTATTTAGAAGGCATTAATGATATCATGCCAATCTCTGAAGGTAGTATCAAAGTATCCATGCTCCAGAAGGATAGAGATGGTGCCCTATTGTTCCAATCCCCACCAAACAGACCATCTCCAATCCAAGAAGCACCTCCTCTGAAAGAAGGCAGTGATCTTACAGGAGTGTGGTTTACTGGTGTGTCATCTCACCGTGAGAACAGCAAGTGGAAATACAAGGCCGTAGCACTGGAAGTAGCAACGGGGGAAAGAGCAATTGAAACAGGAGAAGGTAGGGCACAAGTAGGGGAACTCAGAGCCGTCCTACTAGCTGCACAACATGGGGCTACTTACATTTACACTGACTCATATGCTGTTTTTAAAGGAGCCACTGAATGGCTAGGACACTGGGCAGCCAACGATTGGCAGGTGAATAGAGTCCCAATCTGGGAGACAGACAGTTGGAAGCAACTGTTGGAAATAGGAGGACAGAGACCATTGCACATTGCTTGGGTAAAAGGCCACGATCGTTCAAACTCGATCACTGCTCAGTTCAACCAACAGGTAGATAGCCTCACGCGGCTACAACAAATTGACATTGTAGATGATGGTCGGGAATGGGAACGCTTACTCGAATGGTTACATATTAAGCCTGGCCATACAGGCCGTGCTGATCTGTATCAGGAAGGTCTAGCCCGGGGGTGGCCTGTGTCGCTTAAGCTGTGCGAACAAGTAGTAACTGCCTGGTCACAATGTCGCCTACGACTCAGCAAAGATCATCCGAGTAAGGCGCCTCCCTTACACATGCGGGACAAGAAAGCGTTGTGGCATTCATGGCAGCTTGATTATATTGGGCCCTTGAGATCATCAGGTGGGAAAAGATATGTCCTAGTCGGAGTGGAGATTATCTCCAGCCTCAGTATGGCCACCGGCTTCAAATCAGCTGCTGGGGACAACACAGTGAAAGGCCTAAAAGCGTGGTTCAGCACACTTCCCCTTCCCGAGGAAATCCAAAGTGATAACGGTTCACACTTTACCGCTACAGTGGTACAAGATTGGGCCAAAGAAGAAGGGATTCGATGGGTATTTCATACTCCCTATTATCCCCAGGCTAATGGCATTGTTGAATGCACCAACGGATTGGTTAAGCGTTTTGCAAAAACTCATAAATCATAAGGGAAGGTGAAGAAGGCACCTTGCCCACCGAAATTCGAAAAGTAATATGGGATAACGCAATTGAGTTTGAGAGAAAATTTCAATCCTGGTGGTATCTGGTTAATTTCACCTACGATCCCACTGAGAGCAAAGCCACAGCTTTTGTCTTAACGATACGCAATGCCTCAGTATCCACCATATACCCAATCATCGCACTGGGGTTGAATCACCAAGGAGCTCTACTCTATCCAACACAGCACAGAGGTTGGGCACGACAAAATGAGACTAAATGGCAAACTGCTGATGTTGACGCATGCGTTTCACGAGACCAACAAGGATTCATTTGTGAGAGTAATACTTCTCAAAGCACAAGACCTTTGTCTTGACACCAACCAGAATGTTTGTCACTTTGAGACACATCCCGATGAAACCCCAGAGACTGTGCTTGACTATATTGGGAAAGGGTGCGTTAGCATGAGGTCTCCCTGTAGTCTTGTATTATAGACAACAAAGGCTTGAGACCATGGCCACTCTGGGTCTCTTTGACTACAAACAACAGGGAATAAAAAGGTGAAACTGAATAGCATCAATTCCATCTGCCAATTCGTCATTTTAGAATTTGGGCCTCCAAATAGCCATACATCATAAAAGTAGTATTATTGCCAGGTTCAATGTCAGGATTCCCTGGAGACATTCAAAGGTAGCGTAGGCCAATCCGTCTGTACAGCTCATCCAAGGTTCCTGTAAGGCATAAAGGAAAAGAAAATCTGCTCGGTCTTATTCGACCGACGGGGTTAAAAAGAAGGTGCGGTCCACCGGGTGCTGATCCGGTGTATCTTCCCTGAACAATCCTTGGCTTCCCATGCATAGGGATTTTTGGGAGTAGCTAGCACCATTGGCACCGTCCCATTTTGAGGCATTTTCACTAGCACAGGTAGTCCAGGGTGAAATCTTCCGGGGTATTTTCCCGGTTCATTGGCAGCCTTTGGCGAGATAATATTGGCAGGTACACAGAAAGCTTTCATTTTAGGACAGCCGTCTCCACTCCATTTGTTATTTAGTTGATAGATGGCATCATCCAATCGCAAATGCCAACCAGGTTCATGACTTTTTGCAAAACGCTTAACCAATCTATTGGTGCGTTCAACAATGCCATTAGCCTGGGGATAATAGGGAGTATGAAATACCCATCGAATCCCTTCTTCTTTGGCCCAATCTTGTACCACCGAAGCGGTAAAGTGTGAAACGTTTTCACTCTGGATTTCCTCGGGAAGGGGAAGTGTGCTGAACCACCCTTTTAGGCCTTTCACTGTGTTGTCCCCGGTAGCTGGTTTGAAACTGCTGGCCATACTGAGGCTGGAGATAATCTCCACTCCTACCAGGACATATCTTTTCCCACCTGATGATCTCAAGGGCCCAATATAATCAAGCTGCCACGAATGCCACAACGCTTTCTTGTCCCGCATGTGTAAGGGAGGCGCCTTACTCGGATGATCTTTGCCGAGTCGTAGGCGACATTGTGAACAGGCAGTTACTATTTGTTCGCACAGCTTAACCGACACAAGCTACCCACCTTCCCGACACAGGTCAGGACGGCCTGTGCGGCCACGTTTAACATGTAACGATTCAAGTAAGCGTTCCCATTCCCGACCATCATCTACAATGTCAATTTGTTGTAGCCGCGTGAGGCCATCTACCTGTTGGTTGAACTGAGCAGTGATCGAGTTTGAACGATCGTGGCCTTTTACCCAAGCAATGTGCAATGGTCTCTGTCCTCCTATTTCCAACAGTTGCTTCCAACTATCTGTCTCCCAGATTGGGACTCTATTCACCTGCCAATCGTTGGCTGCCCAGTGTCCTATCCATTCAGTGGCTCCTTTAAAAACAGCATATGACTCAGCGTAAAAGGAGGTGGCTCCATGTTGTGCAGCTAGTAGGACAGCTCTGAGTTCCCCTACCCTCCCCTGTTTCAATCGCTCTTTCTCCCGTTGTTACTTCCAGTGCTACGGCCTTATATTTCCACTTATTTTTTTCACGGTGAGATGACGCACCAGTAAACCACACTCCTGTAAGATCACTGCTGTCCCTCAAAGGAGGTGCTTCTTGGATCGGAGATGGTCTGTTTGGTGGGGATTGGAACAATAGGGCACCATCTATATCCTTTGGTATCCTTGTGAAGTAGCCTTGGATACTTTAACACTGCCTTCAGAGACTGGCTTGATTTCATTAATGCCTTCTAAATAAGCATACCACTTTCGAACTGTAGGTCTCTGGGCAATGCCAGCTGGTGGTGGTGTCCCTTTAAGGACCACATCTGGGAGGCGAAAAGGTCCCAGGAAAGATCACACTCTGTTCTCTTCTTATCTGCTCTGCTCGTTGCAACGCTCGCACCAGGGACAGTAAACCCTTCTCCAGGTCTGAATAGCTGCTCTCAGTATCATTAAAGGAGTGGGAGCAAAATTCTAATGGTCTCTCCGGTCCTGCTGGTCCCTTCTGCCATAAATTACAACGGGAACCATGTTCACTGAACCCCCATTCTACATGGACAGGGTCAGTTGGATGTATAGGACCAAGCTGTTGGAATAACCTTAGCTCTTTTATTAGCAATTCTAGTGCATTAGTGTGTTGTTCAGTCCACACCCAGGATTTACCCTTTTTTGGCAAGCTATGAAGGGGGCGAGCAATGATGGAAAAGCCAGGGATGTGTTTACACCAATAACTTAAAGTTCCCAGGACCTGCTGTAACTCCTTCACGCTGGATGGATTCTGGCCATGCTCTATTTTTTCAGGGTATCCTGAGGGACGGAAGCAGCTCCCTTAATCCACCAGACCCCCAGGAATTTAACTTCCTGTGCTGGTCCCTGATACTTTGAGTTGGGAATTTCCAATCCTAAATCAAGTAATGTTTTTCTGATGTTTTCCATCATGTCTTTTACACTTTCTTGGTTCTCTCCCCCTATTAAGATGTCATCAATAATATATTGGTATACTGTACATCCCTGTGAAACAGGAATCTCTGATAGCACTTTAGCTAAAGCATTATGGGCAATAGTGGGGGAATGTTTGTATCCTTGTGGAAGTCGGTTAAAGGTATATTGGACTCCTTTCCATGCGAATGCAAACTGCGCTTTGTCCTGCTCAAGGAGGGGAATCATAAAAAAATATGTCTTTAAAATCTAAGGCAACCCTCCAAGGATGGGCAGCTCCTTGTAGCATAGTCACAATTTCCGTGATATTCGGAAGCGCAGCGGTCAGGGGTGCAGTGTTGGCATCCAACTTTTGGTAATCTACTGTGAAACGCCATTGCCTTTTCGGTTTCTTTACTGGCCACACCGGTGAAAAATAAGGCGAGTGAATCCTCTTAATGATGTCCCTTTTTTCTAAATCTGATACCACTCTGTCTGCTCTTGCAACAGCAGCTGCAGGCAGTGGATACTACAGGACAGCAGAGATTTTAGAGGGAGGGAAAGGTATGGAAGTTTCCAATAGACTCAATTTCACTGTGTCTATTACTTTTTCAAATCCTGCAAAACTTCACACTGTGGAGACATCATTAAGAAAAGTCATTAAGAAAACCTCGGGCGGCAGGCTTTCGTGACGCCCTCAGCCTCAAAACTACCCTTTCCCACTTGGCACCGCGACAGGCACAAAAATGGCCATACGGCTGGAGATGGGTCCCCTGCCAAAAGAGCCAGCAGGGAAAACTATGCCTTGTTCTAAAGCTCTTTGGGAACCGCTTGCGTAGCCCCACAGACCTGGGGGCTGCGGGCTTTCCTGCTGCCTTCAGCCTCAAAGCCACCCTTTCACACTTGGCGCCGCGCCAGGCACAAAAATGGCCATACGGCTGGAGATGGGTCCCCCACCCAAAGAGCCAGCAGGGAAAACTATGCCTTGTTCTAAAGCTCTTTGGGAACCGCTTGCTTGGCCCCACAGACCTGGGGGCTGCAGGCTTTGCTGCTGCCTTCAGCCTCAAAGCCACCCTTTCCCACTTGGCGCCGCGCCAGGCACAAAAATGGCCTATGGCTGGAGATGGGTGCCCCGCCCAAAGAACAAGCAGGGAAAACTATGCCTTGTTCTAAAGCTCTTTGGGAACCACTTGCGTAGCCGCACAGACCTGGGGGCTGCGGGCTTTGCTGCTGCCTTCAGCCTCGACACCACCCTTTCCCACTTGGCACTGCGCCAGGCACAAAAATGGCCATATGGCTGGAAATGGGTCCCCTGCCAAAAGAGACAGCAGGGAAAACTATGCCTTGTTCTAAAGCTCTTTGGGAACCGCTTGCTTGGCCCCACAGACCTGGGAGCTGTGGGCTTTCCTGCTGCCTTCAGCCTCGACAGCACCCTTTCCCACTTGGCGCCGCATCAGGCACAAAAATGGCCATACGGCTGGAGATGGGTCCCCCGCCCAAAGAGCCAGCAGGGAAAACTATGCCTTGTTCTAAAGCTCTTTGGGAACCGCTTGCGTAGCCCCACAGACCTGGGGGCTGTGGGCTTTCCTGCTGCCTTCAGCCTCGACACGACCCTTTCCCACTTGGCGCCGCGCCAGGCACCAAAATGGCCATACGGCTGGAGATGGGTCCCCCGCCCAAAGAGCCAGCAGGGAAAACTATGCCTTGTTCTAAAGCTCTTTGGGAACCGCTTGCATAGCCGCACAGACCTGGGGGCTGCAGGCTTTCCTGCTGCCTTCAGCCTCAAAAGCACCCTTTCCCACTTGGCAATGCGCCAGGCACAAAAATGGCCATATGTCTGGAGATGGGTCCCCCGCCCAAAGAGCCAGCAGGGAAAACTATGCCTTGTTCTAAAGCTCTTTGGGAACCGCTTGCTTGGCCCCACAGACCTGGGGGCTGCGGGCTTTCCTGCTGCCTTCAGCCTCAAAGCCACCCTTTCCCACTTGGCGACGCGCCAGGCCCAAAAATGGCCATACGGCTGGAGATAGGTCCCCCGCCCAAAGAACAAGCAGGGAAAACTATGCCTTGTTCTAAAGCTCTTTGGAAACCGCTTGCGTAGCCCCACAGACCTGGGGGCTGCGGGCTTTCCTGCTGCCTTCAGCCTCAAAGCCACCCTTTCACATTTGGCGCCGCATCAGGCACAAAAATGGCCTATGGCTGGAGATGGGTCCCATGCCCAAAGAGTCATCAAGGAAAACTATGCCTTGTTCTAAAGCTCTTTGGGAACCGCTTGCGTAGCCACACAGACCTGGGGGCTGTTGGCCTTCCTGCTGCCTTCAGCCTCGACACCACCCTTTCCCACTTGGCCCCTGGCCACGCACAAAAATGGCCATACGGCTGGAGATGGGTCCCCCTCCCAAAGAGCCAGCAGGGAACACTATGCCTTGTTCTAAATCTCTTTGGGAACCGCTTGCGTAGCCCCACAGACCTGGGGGCTGCGGGCTTTCCTGCTGCCTTCAGCCTCCACACCACCCTTTCCCACTTGGCGCCGCGCCAGGCACAAAAATGGCCATACGGCTGGAGATGGGTCCCCCGCCCAAAGAGCCAGCAGGGAAAACTATGCCTTGTTCTAAAGCTCTTTGTGAACCGCTTGCGTAGCCCCACAGACCTGGGGGCTGCAGGCTTTCCTGCTGCCTTCAGCCTCGAGACGACCCTTTCCCACTTGGCGCCGCGCTAGGCACAAAAATGGTCTATGGCTGGAGATGGGTCCCCCACCCAAAGAGCCAGCAGGGAAAACTATGCCTTGTTCTAAAGCTCTTTGGGAACCGCTTGCTTGGCCCCACAGACCTGGGGGCTGCAGGCTTTGCTGCTGCCTTCAGCCTCAAAGCCACCCTTTCCCACTTGGCGCCGCGCCAGGCACAAAAATGGCCTATGGCTGGAGATGGGTGCCCCGCCCAAAGAACAAGCAGGGAAAACTATGCCTTGTTCTAAAGCTCTTTGGGAACCACTTGCGTAGCCGCACAGACCTGGGGGCTGCGGGCTTTGCTGCTGCCTTCAGCCTCGACACCACCCTTTCCCACTTGGCACTGCGCCAGGCACAAAAATGGCCATATGGCTGGAAATGGGTCCCCTGCCAAAAGAGCCAGCAGGGAAAACTATGCCTTGTTCTAAAGCTCTTTGGGAACCGCTTGCTTGGCCCCACAGACCTGGGAGCTGTGGGCTTTCCTGCTGCCTTCAGCCTCGACAGCACCCTTTCCCACTTGGCGCCGCATCAGGCACAAAAATGGCCATACGGCTGGAGATGGGTCCCCCGCCCAGAGAGCCAGCAGGGAAAACTATGTCTTGTTCTAAAGCTCTTTGGGAACCGCTTGCGTAGCCCCACAGACCTGGGGGCTGTGGGCTTTCCTGCTGCCTTCAGCCTCGACACGACCCTTTCCCACTTGGCGCCGCGCCAGGCCCAAAAATGGCCATACGGCTGGAGATGGGTCCCCCGCCCAAAGAGCCAGTAGGGAAAACTATGCCTTGTTCTAAAGCTCTTTGGGAACCGCTTGCATAACCGCACAGACCTGGGGGCTGCAGGCTTTCCTGCTTCCTTCAGCCTCAAAAGCACCCTTTCCCACTTGGCAATGCGCCAGGCACAAAAATGGCCATATGTCTGGAGATGGGTCCCCCGCCCAAAGAGCCAGCAGGGAAAACTATGCCTTGTTCTAAAGCTCTTTGGGAACCGCTTGCTTGGCCCCACAGACCTGGGGGCTGCGGGCTTTCCTGCTGCCTTCAGCCTCAAAGCCACCCTTTCCCACTTGGCGACGCGCCAGGCCCAAAAATGGCCATACGGCTGGAGATGGGTCCCCCGCCCAAAGAACAAGCAGGGAAAACTATGCCTTGTTCTAAAGCTCTTTGGAAACCGCTTGCGTAGCCCCACAGACCTGGGGGCTGCGGGCTTTCCTGCTGCCTTCAGCCTCAAAGCCACCCTTACACATTTGGCGCCGCATCAGGCACAAAAATGGCTTATGGCTGGAGATGGGTCCCATGCCCAAAGAGTCATCAAGGAAAACTATGCCTTGTTCTAAAGCTCTTTGGGAACCGCTTGCGTAGCCACACAGACCTGGGGGCTGTGGGCCTTCCTGCTGCCTTCAGCCTCGACACCACCCTTTCCCACTTGGCCCCTGGCCACGCACAAAAATGGCCATACGGCTGGAGATGGGTCCCCCTCCCAAAGAGCCAGCAGGGAAAACTATGCCTTGTTCTAAAGCTCTTTGGGAACCGCTTGCGTAGCCCCACAGACCTGGGGGCTGCGGGCTTTCCTGCTGCCTTCAGCCTCCACACCACCCTTTCCCACCTGGCGCCGCGCCAGGCACAAAAATGGCCATACGGCTGGAGATGGGTCCCCCGCCCAAAGAGCCAGCAGGGAAAACTATGCCTTGTTCTAAAGCTCTTTGTGAACCGCTTGCATAGCTGCACAGACCTGGGGGCTGCAGGCTTTCCTGCTGCCTTCAGCCTCAAAACCACCCTTTCCCACTTGGCAATGCGCCAGGCACAAAAATGGACATACGGCTGGAGATGGGTCCCCCGCCCAAAGAGCCAGCAGGGAAAACTATGCCTTGTTCTAAAGCTCTTTGGGAACCGCTTGCGTAGCCCCACAGACCTGGGGGCTGCGGGCTTTCCTGCTGCCTTCAGCCTCGAGACGACCCTTTCCCACTTGGCGCCGCGCTAGGCACAAAAATGGTCTATGGCTGGAGATGGGTCCCCCACCCAAAGAGCCAGCAGGGAAAACTATGCCTTGTTCTAAAGCTATTTGGGAACCGCTTGCTTGGCCCCACAGACCTGGGGGCTGCAGGCTTTGCTGCTGCCTTCAGCCTCAAAGCCACCCTTTCCCACTTGGCGCCGCGCCAGGCACAAAAATGGCCATACGGCTGGAGATGGGTCCCCCGCCCAAAGAGCCAGCAGGGAAAACTATGCCTTGTTCTAAAGCTCTTTGGGAACCGCTTGCGTAGCCCCACAGACCTGGGGGCTGCGGGCTTTCCTGCTGCCTTCAGCCTCAAAGCCACCCTTTCCCACTTGGCGCCGCATCAGGCACAAAAATGGCCTATGGCTGGAGATGGGTCCCATGCCCAAAGAGCCAGCAAGGAAAACTATGCCTTGTTCTAAAGCTCTTTGGGAACCGCTTGCGTAGCCCCACAGACCTGGGGGCTGCAGGCTTTCCTGCTGCCTACAGCCTCAAAGCCACCCTTTCCCACTTGGCGCCGCGCTAGGCACAAAAATGGCCATACGGCTGGAGATGGGTCCCCCGCCCAAAGAGCCAGCAGGGAAAATTATGCCTTGTTTTAAAGTTCTTTGGGAACCGCTTGCGTAGCCACACAGACCTGGGGGCTGTGGGCCTTCCTGCTGCCTTCAGCCTCGACACCACCCTTTCCCACTTGGCCCCTGGCCACGTACAAAAATGGCCATACGGCTGGAGATGGGTCCCCCTCCCAAAGAGCCAGCAGGGAAAACTATGCCTTGTTCTAAAGCTCTTTGGGAACCGCTTGCGTAGCCCCACAGACCTGGGGGCTGCAGGCTTTCCTGCTGCCTTCAGCCTCAACAGCACCCTTTCCCACTTGGCGCCGCGCCAGGCACAAAAATGGCCATACGGCTGGAGATGGGTCCCCCGCCCAAAGAGCCAGCAGGGAAAACTATGCCTTGTTCTAAAGCTCTTTGGGAACCGCTTGCGTAGCCCCACAGACCTGGGGGCTGCGGGCTTTCCTGCTGCCTTCAGCCTCGACACCACCCTTTCCCACTACGCACCGCGCCAGGCACAAAAATGGCCATATGGCTGGAGATGGGTCCCCCGCCCAAAGAGCCAGCAGGGAAAACTATGCCTTGTTCTAAAGCTCTTTGGGAACAGCTTGCGTAGCCCCACAGACCTGGGGGCTGCGGGCTTTCCTGCTGCCTTCAGCCTCAAAACCACCCTTTCCCACTTTGCGCCGCGCCAGGCACAAAAATGACCATACGGCTGGAGATGGGTCCCCCGCCCAAAGAGCCAGCAGGGAAAACTATGCCTTGTTCTAAAGCTCTTTGGGAACCGCTTGCGTAGCCCCACAGACCTGGGGGCTGCGGGCTTTCCTGCTGCCTTCAGCCTCAAAGCCACCCTTTCCCACTACGCACCGCGCCAGGCACAAAAATGGCCATACGGCTGGAGATGGGTCCCCCGCCCAAAGAGCCAGCAGGGAAAACTATGCCTTGTTCTAAAGCTCTTTGGGAACCGCTTGCATAGCCCCACAGACCTGGGGGCTGTGGGCTTCCCTGCTGCCTTCAGCCTCAAAACCACCCTTTCCCACTTGGCGCCGCGCCAGGCACAAAAATGGCCATACGGCTGGAGATGGGTCCCCCGCCCAAAGAGCCAGCAGGGAAAACTATGCCTTGTTCTAAAGCTCTTTGGGAACCGCTTCCGTAGCCACACAGACCTGGGGGCTGCAGGCTTAGCTGCTGCCTTCAGCCTCGACACCACCCTTTCCCACTTGGCACCGCGCCAGGCACAAAAATGGCCTATGGCTGGAGATGGGTCCCCCGCCCAAAGAGCCAGCAGGGAAAACTATGCCTTGTTCTAAAGCTCTTTGGGAACCGCTTGCGTAGCCCCACAGACCTGGGGGCTGCGGGCTTTCCTGCTGCCTTCAGCCTCAAAGCCACCCTTTCCCACTTGGCGCCGGGCCAGGCACAAAAATGGCCATACGGCTGGAGATGGGTCCCCTGCCAAAAGAGCCAGCAGGGAAAAATATGCCTTGTCCTAAAGCTCTTTGGGAACCGCTTGCGTAGCCCCACAGACCTGGGGGCTGAAGGCTTTGCTGCTGCCTTCAGACTCGACACCACCCTTTCCCACTTGGCGCCGCGCCAGGCACAAAAATGGCCATACGGCTGGAGATGGGTCCCCCGCCCAAAGAGCCAGCAGGGAAAACTATGCCTTGTTCTAAAGCTCTTTGTGAACCGCTTGGTAGCCGCACAGACCTGGGGGCTGCAGGCTTTGCTGCTGCCTTCAGCCTCAAAGCCACCCCTTCCCACTTGGCAATGCGCCAGGCACAAAAATGGCCATATGGCTGGAGATGGGTCCCCCGCCCAGAGAGCCAGCAGGGAAAACTATGCCTTGTTCTAAAGCTCTTTGGGAACCGCTTGCGTAGCCCCACAGACCTGGGGGCTGCAGGCTTTCCTGCTGCCTTCAGCCTCAACAGCACCCTTTCCCACTTGGCGCCGCGCCAGGCACAAAAATGGCCATACGGCTGGAGATGGGTCCCCCGCCCAAAGAGCCAGCAGGGAAAACTATGCCTTGTTCTAAAGCTCTTTGGGAACCGCTTGCGTAGCCCCACAGACCTGGGGGCTGCGGGCTTTCCTGCTGCCTTCAGCCTCGACACCACCCTTTCCCACTACGCACCGCGCCAGGCACAAAAATGGCCATATGGCTGGAGATGGGTCCCCCGCCCAAAGAGCCAGCAGGGAAAACTATGCCTTGTTCTAAAGCTCTTTGGGAACAGCTTGCGTAGCCCCACAGACCTGGGGGCTGCGGGCTTTCCTGCTGCCTTCAGCCTCAAAACCACCCTTTCCCACTTTGCGCCGCGCCAGGCACAAAAATGACCATACGGCTGGAGATGGGTCCCCCGCCCAAAGAGCCAGCAGGGAAAACTATGCCTTGTTCTAAAGCTCTTTGGGAACCGCTTGCGTAGCCCCACAGACCTGGGGGCTGCGGGCTTTCCTGCTGCCTTCAGCCTCAAAGCCACCCTTTCCCACTACGCACCGCGCCAGGCACAAAAATGGCCATACGGCTGGAGATGGGTCCCCCGCCCAAAGAGCCAGCAGGGAAAACTATGCCTTGTTCTAAAGCTCTTTGGGAACCACTTGCGTAGCCCCACAGACCTGGGGGCTGTGGGCTTTCCTGCTGCCTTCAGCCTCAAAACCACCCTTTCCCACTTGGCACCGCGCCAGGCACAAAAATGGCCTATGGCTGGAGATGGGTGCCCCGCCCAAAGAACAATCAGGGAAAACTATGCCTTGTTCTAAAGCTCTTTGGGAACCACTTGCGTAGCCGCACAGACCTGGGGGCTGCGGGCTTTGCTGCTGCCTTCAGCCTCGACACCACCCTTTCCCACTTGGCACTGCGCCAGGCACAAAAATGGCCATATGGCTGGAAATGGGTCCCCTGCCAAAAGAGCCAGCAGGGAAAACTATGCCTTGTTCTAAAGCTCTTTGGGAACCGCTTGCTTGGCCCCACAGACCTGGGAGCTGTGGGCTTTCCTGCTGCCTTCAGCCTCAAAAGCACCCTTTCCCACTTGGCAATGCGCCAGGCACAAAAATGGCCATATGTCTGGAGATGGGTCCCCCGCCCAAAGAGCCAGCAGGGAAAACTATGCCTTGTTCTAAAGCTCTTTGGGAACCGCTTGCTTGGCCCCACAGACCTGGGGGCTGCGGGCTTTCCTGCTGCCTTCAGCCTCAAAGCCACCCTTTCCCACTTGGCGACGCGCCAGGCCCAAAAATGGCCATACGGCTGGAGATGGGTCCCCCGCCCAAAGAACAAGCAGGGAAAACTATGCCTTGTTCTAAAGCTCTTTGGAAACGCTTGCGTAGCCCCACAGACCTGGGGGCTGTGGGCTTTCCTGCTGCCTTCAGCCTCAAAGCCACCCTTTCACATTTGGCGCCGCATCAGGCACAAAAATGGCCTATGGCTGGAGATGGGTCCCATGCCCAAAGAGTCATCAAGGAAAACTATGCCTTGTTCTAAAGCTCTTTGGGAACCGCTTGCGTAGCCACACAGACCTGGGGGCTGTGGGCCTTCCTGCTGCCTTCAGCCTCGACACCACCCTTTC
Organism: Rissa tridactyla; assembly: GCF_028500815.1. Classification (NCBI taxonomy): domain Eukaryota; kingdom Metazoa; phylum Chordata; class Aves; order Charadriiformes; family Laridae; genus Rissa; species Rissa tridactyla. The sequence goes on from NC_071483.1 coordinate 9,198,173, forward strand.
CCACTTGGCGCCGGGCCACGCACAAAAATGGCCATACGGCTGGAGATGGGTCCCCCTCCCAAAGAGCCAGCAGGGAAAACTATGCCTTGTTCTAAATCTCTTTGGGAACCGCTTGCGTAGCCCCACAGACCTGGGGGCTGCGGGCTTTCCTGCTGCCTTCAGCCTCCACACCACCCTTTCCCACTTTGCGCCGCGCCAGGCACAAAAATGGCCATACGGCTGCAGATGGGTCCCATGCCCAAAGAGCCATCAGGGAAAACTATGCCTTGTTCTAAAGCTCTTTGGGAACCGCTTGCTTGGCCCCACAGACCTGGGGGCTGCAGGCTTTGCTGCTGCCTTCAGCCTCAAAGCCACCCTTTCCCACTTGGCGCCGCGCCAGGCACAAAAATGGCCATACGGCTGGAGATGGGTCCCCCGCCCAAAGAGCCAGCAGGGATAACTATGCCTTGTTCTAAAGCTCTTTGGGAACCGCTTGCGTAGCCCCACAGACCTGGGGGCTGCGGGCTTTCCTGCTGCCTTCAGCCTCAAAGCCACCCTTTCCCACTTGGCGCCGCATCAGGCACAAAAATGGCCTATGGCTGGAGATGGGTCCCATGCCCAAAGAGCCAGCAAGGAAAACTATGCCTTGTTCTAAAGCTCTTTGGGAACCGCTTGCGTAGCCCCACAGACCTGGGGGCTGCAGGCTTTCCTGCTGCCTACAGCCTCAAAGCCACCCTTTCCCACTTGGCGCCGCGCTAGGCACAAAAATGGCCATACGGCTGGAGATGGGTCCCCCGCTCAAAGAGCCAGAAGGGAAAATTATGCCTTGTTCTAAAGTTCTTTGAGAACCGCTTGCGTAGCCACACAGACCTGGGGGCTGTGGGCCTTCCTGCTGCCTTCAGCCTCGACACCACCCTTTCCCACTTGGCCCCTGGCCACGTACAAAAATGGCCATACGGCTGGAGATGGGTCCCCCTCCCAAAGAGCCAGCAGGGAAAACTATGCCTTGTTCTAAAGCTCTTTGGGAACCGCTTGCATAGCCCCACAGACCTGGGGGCTGCGGGCTTTCCTGCTGCCTTCAGCCTCAAAACCACCCTTTCCCACTTGGCGCCGCGCCAGGCACAAAAATGGCCATACGGCTGGAGATGGGTCCCCCGCCCAAAGAGCCAGCAGGGAAAACTATGCCTTGTTCTAAAGCTCTTTGGGAACCGCTTCCGTAGCCACACAGACCTGGGGGCTGCAGGCTTACCTGCTGCCTTCAGCCTCGACACCACCCTTTCCCACTTGGCGCCGCGCCAGGCACAAAAATGGCCTATGGCTGGAGATGGGTCCCCCGCCCAAAGAGCCAGCAGGGAAAACTATGCCTTGTTCTAAAGCTCTTTGGGAACTGCTTGCGTAGCCCCACAGACCTGGGGGCTGCGGGCTTTCCTGCTGCCTTCAGCCTCAAAGCCACCCTTTCCCACTTGGCGCCGGGCCAGGCACAAAAATGGCCATACGGCTGGAGATGGGTCCCCTGCCAAAAGAGCCAGCAGGGAAAAATATGCCTTGTTCTAAAGCTCTTTGGGAACCGCTTGCGTAGCCCCACAGACCTGGGGGCTGAAGGCTTTGCTGCTGCCTTCAGACTCGACACCACCCTTTCCCACTTGGCGCCGCGCCAGGCACAAAAATGGCCATACGGCTGGAGATGGGTCCCCCGCCCAAAGAGCCAGCAGGGAAAACTATGCCTTGTTCTAAAGCTCTTTGGGAACCGCTTGGTAGCCGCACAGACCTGGGGGCTGCAGGCTTTGCTGCTGCCTTCAGCCTCAAAGCCACCCCTTCTCACTTGGCAATGCGCCAGGCACAAAAATGGCCATATGGCTGGAGATGGGTCCCCCGCCCAGAGAGCCAGCAGGGAAAACTATGCCTTGTTCTAAAGCTCTTTGGGAACCGCTTGCGTAGCCCCACAGACCTGGGGGCTGCAGGCTTTCCTGCTGCCTTCAGCCTCAAAGCCACCCTTTCCCACTACGCACCGCGCCAGGCACAAAAATGGCCATACGGCTGGAGATGGGTCCCCCGCCCAAAGAGCCAGCAGGGAAAACTATGCCTTGTTCTAAAGCTCTTTGGGAACCGCTTGCGTAGCCCCACAGACCTGGGGGCTGCGGGCTTTCCTGCTGCCTTCAGCCTCGACACCACCCTTTCCCACTACGCACCGCGCCAGGCACAAAAATGGCCATATGGCTGGAGATGGGTCCCCCGCCCAAAGAGCCAGCAGGGAAAACTATGCCTTGTTCTAAAGCTCTTTGGGAACAGCTTGCGTAGCCCCACAGACCTGGGGGCTGCGGGCTTTCCTGCTGCCTTCAGCCTCAAAACCACCCTTTCCCACTTTGCGCCGCGCCAGGCACAAAAATGACCATACGGCTGGAGATGGGTCCCCTGCCCAAAGAGCCAGCAGGGAAAACTATGCCTTGTTCTAAAGCTCTTTGGGAACCGCTTGCGTAGCCCCACAGACCTGGGGGCTGCAGGCTTTGCTGCTGCCTTCACCCTCAAAAACACCCTTTCCCACTTGGCGCCGCGCCAGGCACAAAAATGGCCATACAGCTGGAGACGGGTCCCCCGCCCAAAGAGCCAGTAGGGAAAACTATGCCTTGTTCTAAAGCTCTTTGGGAACCGCTTGCGTAGCCGCACAGACCTGGGGGCTGCAGGCTTTCCTGCTGCCTTCAGCCTCGACAGCACCCTTTCCCACTTGGCAAAGCGCCAGGCACAAAAATGGCCTATGGCTGGAGATGGGTCCCCCGCCCAGAGAGCCAGCAGGGAAAACTATGCCTTGTTCTAAAGCTCTTTGTGAACCGCTTGCGTAGCCCCACAGACCTGGGGGCTGCGGGCTTTCCTGCTGCCTTCACCCTCAAAAACACCCTTTCCCACTTGGCGCCGCGCCAGGCACAAAAATGGCCATACGGATGGAGATGGGTCCCCCGCCCAAAGAGCCAGCAGGGAAAACTATGCCTTGTTCTAAAGCTCTTTGGGAACCACTTGCGTAGCCCCACAGACCTGGGGGCTGTGGGCTTCCCTGCTGCCTTCAGCCTCGACACCACCCTTTCCCACTTGGCGCCGCGCCAGGCACAAAAATGGCCATACGGCTGGAGATGGGTCCCCCGCCCAAAGAGCCAGCAGGGAAAACTATGCCTTGTTCTAAAGCTCTTTGGGAACCGCTTGCGTAGCCGCACAGACCTGGGGGCTGCAGGCTTTCCTGCTGCCTTCAGCCTCAAAGCCACCCTTTCCCACTTTGCGCCGCATCAGGCACAAAAATGGCCATACGGCTGGAGATGGGTCCCCCGCCCAAAGAGCCAGCAGGGAAAACTATGCCTGGTTCTAAAGCTCTTTGGGAACCGATTGCGTAGCCCCACAGACCTGGGGGCTGCAGGCTTTACTGCTTCCTTCACCCTCAAAAACTCCCTTTCCCACTACGCAACGAGCAAGGCATAAAAATAGCCATACGACTGGAGATATGTCCCCCGCCCAAAGAGCCAGCAGGGAAAACTATGCCTTGTTCTAAAGCTCTTTGGGAACCGCTTGCGTAGCCCCACAGACCTGGGGGCTGCGGGCTTTCCTGCTGCCTTCCCCCTCAAAAACACCCTTTCCCACTTGGCGCCGCGCCAGGCACAAAAATGGCCATACAGCTGGAGATGGGTCCCCCGCCCATAGAGCCAGCAGGGAAAACTATGCCTTGTTCTAAAGCTCTTTGGGAACCGCTTGCTTGGCCCCACAGACCTGGGGGCTGCGGGCTTTGCTGCTGCCTTCAGCCTCAAAGCCACCCATTCCCACGTGGCGCCGGGCCAGGCACAAAAATGGCCATACGGCTGGAGATGGGTCCCCCGCCCAAAGAGCCAGCAGGGAAAACTATGCCTTGTTCTAAAGCTCTTTGGGAACCGCTTGCGTAGCCGCACAGACCTGGGGGCTGCAGGCTTTGCTGCTGCCTTCAGCCTCAAAGCCACCCTTTCCCACTTTGCGCCGCATCAGGCACAAAAATGGCCTATGGCTGGATATGGGTCCCATGCCCAAAGACCCAGCAAGGAAAACTATGCCTTGTTCTAAAGCTCTTTGGGAACCGCTTGCGTAGCCCCACAGACTGGGGGCTGCGGGCTTTGCTGCTGCCTTCAGCCTCAAAGCCACCCTTTCCCACTTGGCGCCGCGCCAGGCACAAAAATGGCCATATGTCTGGAGATGGGTCCCCCGCCCAAAGAGCCAGCAGGGAAAACTATGCCTTGTTCTAAAGACCTTTGGGAACCGCTTGCGTAGCCCCACAGACCTGGGGGCTGCGGGCTTTCCTGCTTCCTTCACCCTCAAAAACACCCTTTCCCACTACGCAACGAGCAAGGCATAAAAATAGCCATACGACTGGAGATATGTCCCCCGCCCAAAGAGCCAGCAGGGAAAACTATGCCTTGTTCTAAAGCTCTTTGGGAACCGCTTGCGTAGCCCCACAGACCTGGGGGCTGCGGGCTTTCCTGCTGCCTTCACCCTCAAAAACACCCTTTCCCACTTGGCGCCGCGCCAGGCACAAAAATGGCCATACAGCTGGAGATGGGTCCCCCGCCCATAGAGCCAGCAGGGAAAACTATGCCTTGTTCTAAAGCTCTTTGGGAACCGCTTGCTTGGCCCCACAGACCTGGGGGCTGCGGGCTTTGCTGCTGCCTTCAGCCTCAAAGCCACCCATTCCGACGTGGCGCCGGGCCAGGCACAAAAATGGCCATACGGCTGGAGATGGGTCCCCTGCCAAAAGAGCCAGCAGGGAAAACTAGGCCTTGTTCTAAAGCTCTTTGTGAACCGCTTGCGTAGCCCCACAGACCTGGGGGCTGCGGGCTTTCCTGCTGCCTTCAGCCTCGACACCACCCTTTCCCACTTGGCGCCGCGCTAGGCAGAAAAATGGTCTATGGCTGGAGATGGGTCCCCCGCCCAAAGAGCCAGCAGGGAAAACTAGGCCTTGTTCTAAAGCTCTTTGGGAACCGCTTGCGTAGCCCCACAGACCTGGGGGCTGCAGGCTTTCCTGCTGCCTTCAGCCTCAAAGCCACCCTTTCCCACTTGGCGCCGCATCAGGCACAAAAATGGCCTATGGCTGGAGATGGGTCCCATGCACAAAGACCCAGCAGGGAAAACTATGCCTTGTTCTAAAGCTCTTTGGGAACCGCTTGCGTAGCCCCACAGACCTGGGGGCTGCAGGCTTTCCTGCTGCCTTCAGCCTCAAAGCCACCCTTTCCCACTTGGCGCCACGCCAGGCTCAAAAATGGCCATACGGCTGGAGATGGGTCCCCCGCCCAAAGAGCCAGCAGGGAAAACTATGCCTTGTTCTAAAGCTCTTTGGGAACCGCTTGCGTAGCCCCACAGACCTGGGGGCTGTGGGCCTTCCTGCTGCCTTCAGCCTCGACACCACCCTTTCCCACATGGCCCCTGGCCACGCACAAAAATGGCCATACGACTGGAGATGTGTCCCCCGCCCAAAGAGCCAGCAGGGAAAACTATGCCTTGTTCTAAAGCTCTTTGGGAACCGCATGAGTAGCCACACAGACCTGGGGGCTGCGGGATTTCCTGCTGCCTTCAGCCTCAAAACCACCCTTTCCCACTTGGCGCCGCGCCAGGCACAAAAATGGCCATACGGCTGCAGATGGGTCCCATGCCCAAAGAGCCATCAGGGAAAACTATGCCTTGTTCTAAAGCTCTTTGGGAACCGCTTGCTTGGCCCCACAGACCTGGGGGCTGCAGGCTTTGCTGCTTCCTTCAGCCTCAAAGCCACCCTTTCCCACTTGGCGCCGCGCCAGGCACAAAAATGGCCATACGGCTGGAGATGGGTCCCCCGCCCAAAGAGCCAGCAGGGAAAACTATGCCTTGTTCTAAAGCTCTTTGGGAACCGCTTGCGTAGCCCCACAGACCTGGGGGCTGCGGGCTTTCCTGCTGCCTTCAGCCTCAAAGCCACCCTTTCCCACTTGGCGCCGCATCAGGCACAAAAATGGCCTATGGCTGGAGATGGGTCCCATGCCCAAAGAGCCAGCAAGGAAAACTATGCCTTGTTCTAAAGCTCTTTGGGAACCGCTTGCGTAGCCCCACAGACCTGGGGGCTGCAGGCTTTCCTGCTGCCTACAGCCTCAAAGCCACCCTTTCCCACTTGGCGCCGCGCTAGGCACAAAAATGGCCATACGGCTGGAGATGGGTCCCCCGCTCAAAGAGCCAGCAGGGAAAATTATGCCTTGTTCTAAAGTTCTTTGGGAACCGCTTGCGTAGCCACACAGACCTGGGGGCTGTGGGCCTTCCTGCTGCCTTCAGCCTCGACACCACCCTTTCCCACTTGGCCCCTGGCCACGTACAAAAATGGCCATACGGCTGGAGATGGGTCCCCCTCCCAAAGAGCCAGCAGGGAAAACTATGCCTTGTTCTAAAGCTCTTTGGGAACCGCTTGCATAGCCCCACAGACCTGGGGGCTGGAGGCTTTCCTGCTGCCTTCAGCCTCAAAACCACCCTTTCCCACTTGGCGCCGCGCCAGGCACAAAAATGGCCATACGGCTGGAGATGGGTCCCCCGCCCAAAGAGCCAGCAGGGAAAACTATGCCTTGTTCTAAAGCTCTTTGGGAACCGCTTCCGTAGCCACACAGACCTGGGGGCTGCAGGCTTAGCTGCTGCCTTCAGCCTCGACACCACCCTTTCCCACTTGGCGCCGCGCCAGGCACAAAAATGGCCTATGGCTGGAGATGGGTCCCCCGCCCAAAGAGCCAGCAGGGAAAACTATGCCTTGTTCTAAAGCTCTTTGGGAACCGCTTGCGTAGCCCCACAGACCTGGGGGCTGCGGGCTTTCCTGCTGCCTTCAGCCTCAAAGCCACCCTTTCCCACTTGGCGCCGGGCCAGGCACAAAAATGGCCATACGGCTGGAGATGGGTCCCCTGCCAAAAGAGCCAGCAGGGAAAACTATGCCTTGTTCTAAAGCTCTTTGTGAACCGCTTGGTAGCCGCACAGACCTGGGGGCTGCAGGCTTTGCTGCTGCCTTCAGCCTCAAAGCCACCCCTTCCCACTTGGCAATGCGCCAGGCACAAAAATGGCCATATGGCTGGAGATGGGTCCCCCGCCCAGAGAGCCAGCAGGGAAAACTATGCCTTGTTCTAAAGCTCTTTGGGAACCGCTTGCGTAGCCCCACAGACCTGGGGGCTGCAGGCTTTCCTACTGCCTTCAGCCTCAACAGCACCCTTTCCCACTTGGCGCCGCGCCAGGCACAAAAATGGCCATACGGCTGGAGATGGGTCCCCCGCCCAAAGAGCCAGCAGGGAAAACTATGCCTTGTTCTAAAGCTCTTTGGGAACCGCTTGCGTAGCCCCACAGACCTGGGGGCTGCGGGCTTTCCTGCTGCCTTCAGCCTCGACACCACCCTTTCCCACTACGCACCGCGCCAGGCACAAAAATGGCCATATGGCTGGAGATGGGTCCCCCGCCCAAAGAGCCAGCAGGGAAAACTATGCCTTGTTCTAAAGCTCTTTGGGAACAGCTTGCGTAGCCCCACAGACCTGGGGGCTGCGGGCTTTCCTGCTGCCTTCAGCCTCAAAACCACCCTTTCCCACTTTGCGCCGCGCCAGGCACAAAAATGACCATACGGCTGGAGATGGGTCCCCCGCCCAAAGAGCCAGCAGGGAAAACTATGCCTTGTTCTAAAGCTCTTTGGGAACCGCTTGCGTAGCCCCACAGACCTGGGGGCTGCGGGCTTTCCTGCTGCCTTCAGCCTCAAAGCCACCCTTTCCCACTACGCACCGCGCCAGGCACAAAAATGGCCATACGGCTGGAGATGGGTCCCCCGCCCAAAGAGCCAGCAGGGAAAACTATGCCTTGTTCTAAAGCTCTTTGGGTACCGCTTGCGTAGCCCCACAGACCTGGGGGCTGCGGGATTTCCTGCTGCCTTCAGCCTCAAAACCACCCTTTCCCACTTGGCGCCGTGCCAGGCACAAAAATGGCCATACGGCTGGAGATGGGTCCCCCGCCCAAAGAGCCAGCAGGGAAAACTATGCCTTGTTCTAAAGCTCTTTGGGAACCGCTTGCATAGCCGCACAGACCTGGGGGCTGCAGGCTTTCCTGCTGCCTTCAGCCTCAAAACCACCCTTTCCCACTTGGCAATGCACCAGGCACAAAAATGGCCATATGTCTGGAGATGGGTCCCCCGCCCAAAGAGCCAGCAGGGAAAATTATGCCTTGTTCTAAAGCTCTTTGGGAACCGCTTGCGTAGCCCCACAGACCTGGGGGCTGCGGGCTTTCCTGCTGCCTTCAGCCTCAAAGCCACCCTTTCCCATTTGGCGCCGCATCAGGCACAAAAATGGCCTATGGCTGGAGATGGGTCCCATGCCCAAAGAGCCAGCAAGGAAAACTATGCCTTGTTCTAAAGCTCTTTGGGAACCGCTTGCGTAGCCCCACAGACCTGGGGGCTGCAGGCTTTGCTGCTGCCTTCAGCCTCAAAGCCACCCTTTCCCACTTGGCGCCGCGCTAGGCACAAAAATGGCCATACGGCTGGAGATGGGTCCCCCGCCCAAAGAGCCAGCAGGGAAAATTATGCCTTGTTCTAAAGCTCTTTGGGAACCGCTTGCGTAGCCCCACAGACCTGGGGGCTGCAGGCTTTCCTGCTGCCTTCAGCCTCAAAACCACCCTTTCCCACTTGGCACCGCGCCAGGCACAAAAATGGCCTATGGCTGGAGATGGGTGCCCCGCCCAAAGAACAAGCAGGGAAAACTATGCCTTGTTCTAAAGCTCTTTGGGAACTACTTGCGTAGCCGCACAGACCTGGGGGCTGCAGGCTTTGCTGCTGCCTTCAGCCTCGACACCACCCTTTCCCACTTGGCGCCGCGCCAGGCACAAAAATGGCCATACGGCTGGAGATGGGTCCCCTGCCAAAAGAGCCAGCAGGGAAAACTATGCCTTGTTCTAAAGCTCTTTGGGAACCGCTTGCGTAGCCCCACAGACCTGGGGGCTGCGCGCTTTCCTGCTGCCTTCAGCCTCGACAGCACCCTTTCCCACTTGGCACTGCGCCAGGCACAAAAATGGCCTATGGCTGGAGATGGGTCCCATGCCCAAAGAGCCAGCAGGGAAAACTATGCCTTGTTCTAAAGCTCTTTGGGAACCGCTTGCTTGGCCCCACAGACCTGGGGGCTGCGGGCTTTCCTGCTGCCTTCAGCCTCGACAGCACCCTTTCCCACTTGGCGCCGCATCAGGCACAAAAATGGCCATACGGCTGGAGATGGGTCCCCCGCCCAAAGAGCCAGCAGGGAAAACTATGCCTTGTTCTAAAGCTCTTTGGGAACCGCTTGCTTGGCCCCACAGACCTGGGGGCTGCAGGCTTTCCTGCTGCATTCAGCCTCAAAGGCACCCTTTCCCACTTGGCGACGCGCCAGGCCCAAAAATGGCCATACGGCTGGAGATGGGTCCCCCGCCCAAAGAACAAGCAGGGAAAACTATGCCTTGTTCTAAAGCTCTTTGGGAACCGCTTGCGTAGCCCCACAGACCTGGGGGCTGCGGCCTTTCCTGCTGCCTTCAGCCTCCACACCACCCTTTCCCACTTGGCCCCTGGCCACGCACAAAAATGGCCATACGGCTGGAGATGGGTCCCCCGCCCAAAGAGCCAGCAAGGAAAACTATGCCTTGTTCTAAAGCTCTTTGTGAACCGCTTGCATAGCTGCACAGACCTGGGGGCTGCAGGCTTTGCTGCTGCCTTCAGCCTCAAAGCCACCCTTTCCCACTTGGCAATGCGCCAGGCACAAAAATGGCCATATGTCTGGAGATGGGTCCCCCGCCCAAACAGCCAGCAGGGAAAACTATGCCTTGTTCTAAAGCTCTTTGGGAACCGCTTGCGTAGCCCCACAGACCTGGGGGCTGCGGGCTTTCCTGCTGCCTTCAGCCTCGACACGACCCTTTCCCACTTGGCGCCGCGCTAGGCACAAAAATGGTCTATGGCTGGAGATGGGTCCCCCGCCCAAAGAGCCAGCAGGGAAAACTATGCCTTGTTCTAAAGCTCTTTGGGAACCGCTTGCTTGGCCCCACAGACCTGGGGGCTGCAGGCTTTGCTGCTGCCTTCAGCCTCGACACCACCCTTTCCCACTTGGCGCCGCGCCAGGCATAAAAATGGCCATACGGCTGGAGATGGGTCCCCTGCCAAAAGAGCCAGCAGGGAAAACTATGCCTTGTTCTAAAGCTCTTTGGGAACCGCTTGCGTAGCCCCACAGACCTGGGGGCTGCAGGCTTTCCTGCTGCCTTCAGCCTCGACAGCACCCCTTTCCCACTACGCACCGCGCCAGGCACAAAAATGGCCATACGGCTGCAGATGGGTCCCCCGCCCAAAGAGCCAGCAGGGAAAACTATGCCTTGTTCTAAAGCTCTTTGTGAACCGCTTGGTAGCCGCACAGACCTGGGGGCTGTAGGCTTTGCTGCTGCCTTCAGCCTCAAAGCCACCCCTTCCTACTTGGCAATGCGCCAGGCACAAAAATGGCCTATGGCTGGAGATGGGTCCCCCGCCCAGAGAGCCAGCAGGGAAAACTATGCTTTGTTCTAAATCTCTTTGGGAACCGCTTGCGTAGCCCCACAGACCTGGGGGCTGCAGGCTTTCCTGCTGCCTTCAGCCTCGACAACACCCTTTCCCACTTGGCGCCGCGCCAGGCACAAAAATGGCCTATGGCTGGAGATGGGTCCCATGCCCAAACAGCCATCAGGGAAAACTATGCCTTGTTCTAAAGCTCTTTGGGAACCGCTTGCTTGGCCCCACAGACCTGGGGGCTGCAGGCTTTCCTGCTGCCTTCAGCCTCAACAGCACCCTTTCCCACTTGGCGCCGCGCCAGGCACAAAAATGGCCTATGGCTGGAGGTGGGTCCCATGCCCAAAGAGCCATCAGGGAAAACTATGCCTTGTTCTAAAGCTCTTTGGGAACCGCTTGCGTAGCCCCACAGACCTGGGGGCTGCAGGCTTTCCTGCTGCCTTCAGCCTCAAAGCCACCCTTTCCCACCTGGCGTCGTGCCAGGCACAAAAATGGCCTATGGCTGGAGGTGGGTCCCATGCCCAAAGAGCCATCAGGGAAAACTATGCCTTGTTCTAAAGCTCTTTGGGAACCGCTTGCTTGGCCCCACAGACCTGGGGGCTGCAGGCTTTTCTGCTGCCTTCAGCCTCGATACCGCCCTTTCCCACTTGGCGCCGCACCAGGCACAAAAATGGCCATACGGCTGGAAATGGGTCCCCCGCTCAAAGAGCCAGCAGGGAAAACTATGCCTTGTTCTAAAGCTCTTTGGGAACCGCTTGCGTAGCCCCACAGACCTGGGGGCTGCGCGCTTTCCTGCTGCCTTCAGCCTCAAAGCCACCCTTTCCCACTTGGCACTGCGCCAGGCACAAAAATGGCCTATGGCTGGAGATGGGTCCCATGCCCAAAGAGCCAGCAGGGAAAACTATGCCTTGTTCTAAAGCTCTTTGGGAACCGCTTGCTTGGCCCCACAGACCTGGGGGCTGCGGGCTTTCCTGCTGCCTTCAGCCTCGACAGCACCCTTTCCCACTTGGCGCCGCATCAGGCACAAAAATGGCCATACGGCTGGAGATGGGTCCCCCGCCCAAAGAGCCAGCAGGGAAAACTATGCCTTGTTCTAAAGCTCTTTGGGAACCGCTTGCTTGGCCCCACAGACCTGGGGGCTGCAGGCTTTCCTGCTGCATTCAGCCTCAAAGCCACCCTTTCCCACTTGGCGACGCGCCAGGCCCAAAAATGGCCATACGGCTGGAGATGGGTCCCCCGCCCAAAGAACAAGCAGGGAAAACTATGCCTTGTTCTAAAGCTCTTTGGGAACCGCTTGCGTAGCCCCACAGACCTGGGGGCTGCGGCCTTTCCTGCTGCCTTCAGCCTCCACACCACCCTTTCCCACTTGGCCCCTGGCCACGCACAAAAATGGCCATACGGCTGGAGATGGGTCCCCCGCCCAAAGAGCCAGCAAGGAAAACTATGCCTTGTTCTAAAGCTCTTTGTGAACCGCTTGCATAGCTGCACAGACCTGGGGGCTGCAGGCTTTGCTGCTGCCTTCAGCCTCAAAGCCACCCTTTCCCACTTGGCAATGCGCCAGGCACAAAAATGGCCATATGTCTGGAGATGGGTCCCCCGCCCAAACAGCCAGCAGGGAAAACTATGCCTTGTTCTAAAGCTCTTTGGGAACCGCTTGCGTAGCCCCACAGACCTGGGGGCTGCGGGCTTTCCTGCTGCCTTCAGCCTCGACACGACCCTTTCCCACTTGGCGCCGTGCTAGGCACAAAAATGGTCTATGGCTGGAGATGGGTCCCCCCGCCCAAAGAGCCAGCAGGGAAAACTATGCCTTGTTCTAAAGCTCTTTGGGAACCGCTTGCTTGGCCCCACAGACCTGGGGGCTGCAGGCTTTGCTGCTGCCTTCAGCCTCGACACCACCCTTTCCCACTTGGCGCCGCGCCAGGCATAAAAATGGCCATACGGCTGGAGATGGGTCCCCTGCCAAAAGAGCCAGCAGGGAAAACTATGCCTTGTTCTAAAGCTCTTTGGGAACCGCTTGCGTAGCCCCACAGACCTGGGGGCTGCAGGCTTTCCTGCTGCCTTCAGCCTCGACAGCACCCTTTCCCACTACGCACCGCGCCAGGCACAAAAATGGCCATACGGCTGCAGATGGGTCCCCCGCCCAAAGAGCCAGCAGGGAAAACTATGCCTTGTTCTAAAGCTCTTTGTGAACCGCTTGGTAGCCGCACAGACCTGGGGGCTGTAGGCTTTGCTGCTGCCTTCAGCCTCAAAGCCACCCCTTCCTACTTGGCAATGCGCCAGGCACAAAAATGGCCTATGGCTGGAGATGGGTCCCCCGCCGAGAGAGCCAGCAGGGAAAACTATGCTTTGTTCTAAATCTCTTTGGGAACCGCTTGCGTAGCCCCACAGACCTGGGGGCTGCAGGCTTTCCTGCTGCCTTCAGCCTCGACAACACCCTTTCCCACTTGGCGCCGCGCCAGGCACAAAAATGGCCTATGGCTGGAGATGGGTCCCATGCCCAAACAGCCATCAGGGAAAACTATGCCTTGTTCTAAAGCTCTTTGGGAACCGCTTGCTTGGTCCCACAGACCTGGGGGCTGCAGGCTTTCCTGCTGCCTTCAGCCTCAACAGCACCCTTTCCCACTTGGCGCCGCGCCAGGCACAAAAATGGCCTATGGCTGGAGGTGGGTCCCATGCCCAAAGAGCCATCAGGGAAAACTATGCCTTGTTCTAAAGCTCTTTGGGAACCGCTTGCGTAGCCCCACAGACCTGGGGGCTGCAGGCTTTCCTGCTGCCTTCAGCCTCAAAGCCACCCTTTCCCACCTGGCGTCGTGCCAGGCACAAAAATGGCCTATGGCTGGAGGTGGGTCCCATGCCCAAAGAGCCATCAGGGAAAACTATGCCTTGTTCTAAAGCTCTTTGGGAACCGCTTGCTTGGCCCCACAGACCTGGGGGCTGCAGGCTTTTCTGCTGCCTTCAGCCTCGATACCGCCCTTTCCCACTTGGCGCCGCACCAGGCACAAAAATGGCCATACGGCTGGAAATGGGTCCCCCGCTCAAAGAGCCAGCAGGGAAAACTATGCCTTGTTCTAAAGCTCTTTGGGAACCGCTTGCGTAGCCCCACAGACCTGGGGGCTACGGGCTTTCCTGCTGCCTTCAGCCTCAAAGCCACCCTTTCCCACTACGCACCGCGCCAGGCACAAAAATGGCCATACGGCTGGAGATGGGTCCCCCGCCCAAAGAGCCAGCAGGGAAAACTATGCCTTGTTCTAAAGCTCTTTGGGAACCGCTTGCGTAGCCCCACAGACCTGGGGGCTGCAGGCTTTCCTGCTGCCTTCAGCCTCAAAACCACCCTTTCCCACTTGGCGCCGCGCCAGGCACAAAAATGGCCTATGGCTGGAGATGGGTCCCCCGCCCAAAGAACAAGCAGGGAAAACTATGCCTTGTTCTAAAGCTCTTTGGGAACCGCTTGCTTGGCCCCACAGACCTGGGGGCTGCGGGCTTTCCTGCTGCATTCAGCCTCGACAGCACCCTTTCCCACTTGGCGCCGCATCAGGCACAAAAATGGCCATACGGCTGGAGATGGGTCCCCCGCCCAAAGAGCCAGCAGGGAAAACTATGCCTTGTTCTAAAGCTCTTTGGGAACCGCTTGCGTAGCCCCACAGACCTGGGGGCTGTGGGCTTTCCTGCTGCCTTCAGCCTCGACACGACCCTTTCCCACTTGACGCCGCGCCAGGCACAAAAATGGACATACGGCTGGAGATGGGTCCCCCGCCCAAAGAGCCAGCAGGGAAAACTATGCCTTGTTCTAAAGCTCTTTGTGAACCGCTTGCATAGCCGCACAGACCTGGGGGCTGCAGGCTTTCCTGCTGCCTTCAGCCTCAAAACCACCCTTTCCCACTTGGCAATGCGCCAGGCACAAAAATGGCCATATGTCTGGAGATGGGTCCCCCGCCCAAAGAGCCAGCAGGGAAAACTATGCCTTGTTCTAAAGCTCTTTGGGAACCGCTTGCGTAGCCCCACAGACCTGGGGGCTGTAGGCTTTCCTGCTGCCTTCAGCCTCGACACGACCCTGTCCCACTTGGCGCCGCGCTAGGCACAAAAATGGTCTATGGCTGGAGACGGGTCCCCCGCCCAAAGAGCCAGCAGGGAAAACTATGCCTTGTTCTAAAGCTCTTTGGGAACCGCTTGCGTAGCCCCACAGACCTGGGGGCTGCGGGCTTTCCTGCTGCCTTCAGCCTCAAAGCCACCCTTTCCCATTTGGCGCCGCATCAGGCACAGAAATGGCCTATGGCTGGAGATGGGTCCCATGCCCAAAGAGCCAGCAAGGAAAACTATGCCTTGTTCTAAACTCTTTGGGAACCGCTTGCGTAGCCCCACAGACCTGGGGGCTGCGGGCTTTGCTGCTGCCTTCAGCCTCAAAGCCACCCTTTCCCACTTGGCGCCGCGCTAGGCACAAAAATGGCCATACGGCTGGAGATGGGTCCCCCGCCCAAAGAGCCAGCAGGGAAAATTATGCCTTGTTCTAAAGCTCTTTGGGAACCGCTTGCTTGGCCCCACAGACCTGGGGGCTGCGGGCTTTCCTTCTGCCTTCAGCCTTGACAGCACCCTTTCCCACTTGGCGCCGCATCAGGCACAAAAATGGCCATACGGCTGGAGATGGGTCCCCCGCCCAAAGAGCCAGCAGGGAAAACTATGCCTTGTTCTAAAGCTCTTTGGGAACCGCTTGCGTAGCCCCACAGACCTGGGGGCTGCGGGCTTTCCTGGTGCCTTCAGCCTCAAAGCCACCCTTTCCCACTTGGCGACGCGCCAGGCCCAAAAATGGCCATACGGCTGGAGATGGGTCCCCCGCCCAAAGAACAAGCAGGGAAAACTATGCCTTGTTCTAAAGCTCTTTGGGAACCGCTTGCGTAGCCCCACAGACCTGGGGGCTGCGGGCTTTCCTGCTGCCTTCAGCCTCGACACGACCCTTTCCCACTTGGCGCCGCGCTAGGCACAAAAATGGTCTATGGCTGGAGATGGGTCCCCCGCCCAAAGAGCCAGCAGGGAAAACTATGCCTTGTTCTAAAGCTCTTTGGGAACCGCTTGCGTAGCCCCACAGACCTGGGGGCTGCGGGCTTTCCTGCTGCCTTCAGCCTCGAGACGACCCTTTCCCACTTGGCGCCGCGCTAGGCACAAAAATGGTCTATGGCTGGAGACGGGTCCCCCACCCAAAGAGCCAGCAGGGAAAACTATGCCTTGTTCTAAAGCTCTTTGGGAACCGCTTGCTTGGCCCCACAGACCTGGGGGCTGCGGGCTTTCCTGCTGCCTTCAGCCTCAAAGCCACCCTTTCCCATTTGGCGCCGCATCAGGCACAAAAATGGCCTATGGCTGGAGATGGGTCCCATGCCCAAAGAGCCAGCAAGGAAAACTGTGCCTTGTTCTAAAGCTCTTTGGGAACCGCTTGCGTAGCCCCACAGACCTGGGGGCTGCGGGCTTTCCTGCTGCCTTCAGCCTCGAGACGACCCTTTCCCACTTGGCGCCGCGCTAGGCACAAAAATGGTCTATGGCTGGAGACGGGTCCCCCACCCAAAGAGCCAGCAGGGAAAACTATGCCTTGTTCTAAAGCTCTTTGGGAACCGCTTGCGTAGCCCCACAGACCTGGGGGCTGCAGGCTTTGCTGCTGCCTTCAGCCTCAAAGCCACCCTTTCCCACTTGGCGCCGCGCTAGGCACAAAAATGGCCATACGGCTGGAGATGGGTCCCCCGCCCAAAGAGCCAGCAGGGAAAATTATGCCTTGTTCTAAAGTTCTTTGGGAACCGCTTGCGTAGCCCCACAGACCTGGGGGCTGTGGGCCTTCCTGCTGCCTTCAGCCTCGACACCACCCTTTCCCACTTGGCCCCTGGCCACGCACAAAAATGGCCATACGGCTGGAGATGGGTCCCCCTCCCAAAGAGCCAGCAGGGAAAACTATGCCTTGTTCTAAAGCTCTTTGGGAACCGCTTGCATAGCCCCACAGACGTGGGGGGTGGAGGTTTTCCTGCTGCCTTCAGCCTCAAAACCACCCTTTCCCACTTGGCGCCGCGCCAGGCACAAAAATGGCCATACGGCTGGAGATGGGTCCCCCGCCCAAAGAGCCAGCAGGGAAAACTATGCCTTGTTCTAAAGCTCTTTGGGAACCGCTTGCGTAGCCCCACAGACGTGGGGGCTGCAGGCTTTGCTGCTGCCTTCAGCCTCGACACCACCCTTTCCCACTTGGCGCCGCGCCAGGCACAAAAATGGCCTATGGCTGGAGATGGGTCCCCCGCCCAAAGAGCCAGCAGGGAAAACTATGCCTTGTTCTAAAGCTCTTTGGGAACCGCTTGCGTAGCCCCACAGACCTGGGGGCTGCAGGCTTTGCTGCTGCCTTCAGCCTCAAAGCCACCCTTTCCCACTTGGCGCCGGGCCAGGCACAAAAATGGCCATACGGCTGGAGATGGGTCCCACGCCCAAAGAGCCAGCAGGGAAAACTATGCCTTGTTCTAAAGCTCTTTGGGAACCGCTTGCGTAGCCCCACAGACCTGGGGGCTGCAGGCTTTGCTGCTGCCTTCAGACTCGACACCACCCTTTCCCACTTGGCGCCGCGCCAGGCACAAAAATGGCCATACGGCTGGAGATGGGTCCCCCGGCCAAAGAGCCAGCAGGGAAAACTATGCCTTGTTCTAAAGCTCTTTGTGAACCGCTTGGTAGCCGCACAGACCTGGGGGCTGCAGGCTTTGCTGCTGCCTTCAGCCTCAAAGCCACCCCTTCCCACTTGGCAATGCGCCAGGCACAAAAATGGCCTATGGCTGGAGATGGGTCCCCCGCCCAGAGAGCCAGCAGGGAAAACTATGCCTTGTTCTAAAGCTCTTTGTGAACCGCTTGCGTAGCCCCACAGACCTGGGGGCTGCAGGCTTTCCTGCTGCCTTCAGCCTCGACAACACCCTTTCCCACTTGGCGCCGCGCCAGGCCCAAAAATGGCCATACTGCTGGAGATGGGTCCCATGCCCAAAGAGCCATCAGGGAAAACTATGCCTTGTTCTAAAGCTCTTTGGGAACCGCTTGCGTAGCCCCACAGACCTGGGGGCTGCAGGCTTTCCTGCTGCCTTCAGCCTCAACAGCACCCTTTCCCACTTGGCGCCGCGCCAGGCACAAAAATGGCCATACGGCTGGAGATGGGTCCCCCGCCCAAAGAGCCAGCAGTGAAAAATATGCCTTGTTCTAAAGCTCTTTGGGAACCGCTTGCGTAGCCCCACAGACCTGGGGGCTGCGGGCTTTCCTGCTGCCTTCAGCCTCGACACCACCCTTTCCCACTTGGCGCCGCGCCAGGCACAAAAATGGCCATGCGGCTGGAGATGGGTCCCCCGCCCAAAGAGCCAGCAGGGAAAACTATGCCTTGTTCTAAAGCTCTTTGGGAACCGCTTGCGTAGCCCCACAGACCTGGGGGCTGCGGGCTTTCCTGCTGCCTTCAGCCTCAAAGCCACCCTTTCCCACTACGCACCGCGCCAGGCACAAAAATGGCCATACGGCTGGAGATGGGTCCCCCGCCCAAAGAGCCAGCAGGGAAAACTATGCCTTGTTCTAAAGCTCTTTGGGAACCGCTTGCGTAGCCCCACAGACCTGGGGGCTGCAGGCTTTTCTGCTGCCTTCAGCCTCGACACCACCCTTTCCCACTTGACGCCGCACCAGGCACAAAAATGGCCATACGGCTGGAAATGGGTCCCCCGCCCAAAGAGCCAGCAGGGAAAACTATGCCTTGTTCTAAAGCTCTTTGGGAACCGCTTGCGTAGCCCCACAGACCTGGGGGCTGCAGGCTTTCCTGCTGCCTTCAGCCTCAAAGCCACCCTTTCCCACTTGGCGCCGGGCCAGGCACAAAAATGGCCATACGGCTGGAGATGGGTCCCCTGCCAAAAGAGCCAGCAGGGAAAACTATGCCTTGTTCTAAAGCTCTTTGGGAACCGCTTGCGTAGCCCTACAGACCTGGGGGCTGCGGGCTTTCCTGCTGCCTTCAGCCTCAAAGCCACACTTTCCCAAGGCCATTTTTGTGCCTGGCGCGGTGCCAAGTGGGAAAGGGTGGTGTCGAGGCTGAAGGCAGCAGCAAAGCCCGCAGCCCCCAGGTCTGTGGGGCTACGCAAGCGGTTCCCAAAGAGCTTCAGACAAGGCATAGTTTTCCCTGCTTGCTCCTTGGGCAGGGGACCCATTTCCAGCCGTATGGCCATTTTTCTGCCTGGCGCGGCGCCAAGTGGGAAAGGGTGGTTTTGATGCTGAAGGCAGCAGGAAAGCCTGCAGCCCCCAGGTCTGTGGGGCTACGCAAGCGGTTCCCAAAGAGCTTTAGAACAAGGCATAGTTTTCCCTGCTGGCTCTTTGGGCGGGGGACCCATCTCCAGCCGTATGGCCATTTTTGAGCCTGGCGCGGCGCCAAGTGGGAAAGGGTGGCTTTGAGGCTGAAGGCAGCAGCAAACCCTGCACCCCCCAGGTCTGTGGGGCTACGGAAGTGGTTCCCAAAGAGCTTTAGAACAAGGCATAGTTTTCCCTGATGGCTCTTTGGGCGGGGGACCCATCTCCAGCCGTATGGCCATTTTTGAGACTGGCGCGGCGCCAAGTGGGAAAGGGTGGTTTTGAGGCTGAAGGCAGCAGCAAAGCCTGCAGCCCCCAGGTCTGTGGGGCTACGCAAGCGGTTCCCAAAGAGCTTTAGAACAAGGCATAGTTTTCCCTGCTGGCTCTTTGGGCGGGGGACCCATCTCCAGCCGTATGGCCATTTTTGTGCCTGGCGCGTCGCCAAGTGGGAAAGGGTTGTGTTGAGGCTGAAGGCAGCAGGAAAGCCCGCAGCCCCCAGGTCTGTGGGGCTACGCAAGCGCTTCCCAAAGAGCTTTCGAACAAGGCATAGTTTTCCGTGCTGGCTCTTAGGGCGGGGGACCCATCTCCAGCCGTATGGCCATTTTTGTGCCTGGCCCGGCGCCAAGTGGGAAAGGGTGGTTTTGATGCTGAAGGCAGCAGGAAAGCCTGCAGCCCCCAGGTCTGTGGGGCTACGGAAGCGGTTCCCAAAGAGCTTTAGAACAAGGCATAGTTTTCCCTGCTGGCTCCTTGGGCGGGGGACCAATTTCCAGACATATGGCCATTTTTGTGCCTCGAGCGGCGCCAAGTGGGAAAGGGTGGTTTTGATGCTGAAGGAAGCAGCAAAGCCTGCAGCCCCCAGGTCTGTGGGGCTACGCAAGCGGTTCCCAAAGAGCTTTAGAACAAGGCATAGTTTTCCCTGATGGCTCTTTGGGCGGGGGACCCATCTCCAGCCATAGGCCATTTTTGTGCCTGGCGCGACGCCAAGTGGGAAAGGGTGGCTTTGAGGCTGAAGGCAGCAGCAAAGCCTGCAGCCCCCAGGTCTGTGGGGCTACGCAAGCGGTTCCCAAAGAGCTTTAGAACAAGGCATAGTTTTCCCTGCTGGCTCTCTGGGCGGGGGACCCATCTCCAGCCGTATGGCCATTTTTGAGCCTGGCGCGGCGCCAAGTGGGAAAGGGTGGCTTTGAGTCTGAAGGCAGCAGGAAAGCCTGCAGCCCCCAGGTCTGTGGGGCTACGCAAGCGGTTCCCAAAGAGCTTTAGAACAAGGCATAGTTTTCCCTGCTTGTTCTTTGGGCGGGGGACCCATCTCCAGACATATGGCCATTTTTGAGCCTGGGGCGGCGCCAAGTGGGAAAGGGTGGTGTCGAGGCTGAAGGCAGCAGCAAAGCCTGCAGCCCCCAGGTCTGTGGGGCTACGCAAGCGGTTCCCAAAGAGCTTTAGAACAAGGCATAGTTTTCCCTGCTGGCTCTTTGGGCGTGGGACCCATCTCCAGCCGTATGGCCATTATTGTGCCTGGCGCGGCGCCAAGTGGGAAAGGGTGGTGTCGAGGCTGAAGGCAGCAGGAAAGCCCGCAGCCCCCAGGTCTGTGGGGCTACGCAAGCGGTTCCCAAAGGGCTTTAGAACAAGGCATAGTTTTCCCTGCTGGCTCTTAGGGCGGGAGACCCATCTCCAGCCGTATGGCCATTTTTGAGCCTGGCGCGGCGCCAAGTGGGAAAGGGTGGTTTTGATGCTGAAGGCAGCAGGAAAGCCTGCAGCCCCCAGGTCTGTGGGGCTACGCAAGCGGTTCCCAAAGAGCTTTAGAACAAGGCATAGTTTTCCCTGCTGGCTCCTTGGGCGGGGGACCAATTTCCAGACATATGGCCATTTTTGTGCCTAGCGCGGCGCCAAGTGGGAAAGGGTGGTGTCGAGCCTGAAGGCAGCAGCAAAGCCTGCAGCCCCCACGTCTGTGGGGCCAAGCAAGCGGTTCCCAAAGAGCTTTAGAACAAGGCATAGTTTTCCCTGATGGCTCTTTGTGCATGGGACCCATCTCCAGCCGTAGGCCATTTTTGTGCCTGGCGCAGTGCCAAGTGGGAAAGGCTGCTTTCGAGGCTGAAGGCAGCAGGAAAGCCCGCAGCCCCCAGGTCTGTGGGGCTACGCAAGCGGTTCCCAAAGAGCTTTAGAACAAGGCATAATTTTCCCTGCTGGCTCCTTGGGCGGGGGACCCATCTCCAGCCGTATGGCCATTTTTGTGCCTGGCGCGGCGCCAAGTGGGAAAGGGTGGTGTCGAGGCTGAAGGCAGCAGGAAAGCCCGCAGCCCCCAGGTCTGTGGGGCCAAGCAAGCGGTTCCCAAAGAGCTTTAGAACAAGGCATAGTTTTCCCTGCTGGCTCTTTGGGCGGGAGACCCATCTCCAGCCGTATGGCCATTTTTGAGCCTGGCGCGGCGCCAAGTGGGAAAGGGTGGCTTTGAGGCTGAAGGCAGCAGCAAAGCCTGCAGCCCCCAGGTGTGTGGGGCTACGGAAGTGGTTCCCAAAGAGCTTTAGAACAAGGCATAGTTTTCCCTGCTGGCCCCTTGGGCAGGGGACCAATCTCCAGACATATGGCCATTTTTGAGCCTGGCGCGGTGCCAAGTGGAAAGGGTGGTTTTGATGCTGAAGGCAGCAGCAAAGCCCGCAGCCCCCAGGTCTGTGGGGCCAAGCAAGCAGTTCCCAAAGAGCTTTAGAACAAGGCATAGTTTTCCCTGCTGGCTCTTTGGGCGGGGGACCCATCTCCAGCCGTATACCCATTTTTGAGCCTGGCGCGGCGCCAAGTGGGAAAGGGTGGTGTCGAGGCTGAAGGCAGCAGGAAAGCCCACAACCCCCAGGTCTGTGGGGCTACGCAAGCGGTTCCCAAAGAGCTTTAGAACAAGGCATAGTTTTCCCTGCTGGCTCTTTGGGCGGGGGACCCATCTCCAGCCATAGGCCATTTTTGAGCCTGGCGCGGCGCCAAGTGGGAAAGGGTGGCTTTGAGGCTGAAGGCAGCAGGAAAGCCTGCAGCCCCCAGGTCTGTGGGGCTACGCAAGCGGTTCACAAAGAGCTTTAGAACAAGGCATAGTTTTCCCTGCTGACTCTTAGGGCATGGGACCCATCTCCAGACGTATGGCCATTTTTGTGCTGATGCGGCGCCAAGTGGGAAAGGGTGGTGTCGAGGCTGAAGGCAGCAGCAAAGCCTGCAGCCCCCAGGTCTGTGGGGCTACGCAAGCGGTTCCCAAAGAGCTTTAGAACAAGGCATAGTTTTCCCTGCTGGCTCTTTGGGCGTGGGACCCATCTCCAGCCGTATGGCCATTTTTGTGCCTGGCGCGGCGCCAAGTGGGAAAGGGTGGCTTTGAGGCTGAAGGCAGCAGGAAAGCCTGCAGCCCCCAGGTCTGTGGGGCTACGCAAGCAGTTCCCAAAGAGCTTTAGAACAAGGCATAGTTTTCCCTGCTGCCACCTTGGGCGTTGGACCAATCTCCAGACATATGGCCATTTTTGAGCCTGGCGCGGCGCCAAGTGGGGAAAGGGTGGTTTTGATGCTGAAGGCAGCAGCAAAGCCTGCAGCCCCCAGGTCTGTGGGGCTACGCATGCGGTTCCCAAAGAGCTTTAGAACAAGGCATAGTTTTCCCTGCTGGCTCTTTGGGCGGGGGACCCATCTCCAGCCATATGGCCATTTTTGTGCCTAGTGCGGCGCCAAGTGGGAAAGGGTGGTGTCGAGGGTGAAGGCAGCAGGAAAGCCTGCAGCCCCCATGTCTGTGGGGCTACGCAAGCGGTTCCCATATAGCTTTAGAACAAGGCATAGTTTTCCCTGATGGCTCTTTGGGCGTGGGACCAATCTCCAGACATATGGCCATTTTTGTGCCCAGCGCGGTGCCAAGTGGGAAAGGGTGGTGTCGAGGCTGAAGGCAGCAGAAAAGCCTGCAGCCCCCAGGTCTGTGGTGCTATGCAAGCGGTTCCCAAAGAGCTTTAGAACAAGGCATAGTTTTCCCTGCTTGTCTTTGGGCGGGGGACCCATCTCCAGACATATGGCCATTTTTGTGCCTGGTGCCGCGTCAAGTGGGAAAGGGTGGTGTCGAGGCTGAAGGCAGCAGGAAAGCCCGCAGCCCCCAGGTCTGTTGGACTACGCAAGCGGTTCCCAAAGAGCTTTAGAACAAGGCATAGTTTTCCCTGCTGGCTCTCTTGGCGGGGGACCAATCTCCGGCCATAGGCCATTTTTGTGCATGGCGCGGGTGCCAAGTGGGAAAGGGGTGGCTTTGAGGCTGCAGGCAGCAGGAAAGCCTGCAGCCCCCAGGTCTGTGGGGCTATGCAAGCGGTTCCCAAAGAGCTTTAGAACAAGGCATACTTTTCCCTGCTGACTCCTTGGGCGGGGCACCCATATCCAGCCATAGGCCATTTTTGTGCCTAGCGTGGCACCAAGTGGGAAAGGGTGGTGTCGAGTCTGAAGGCAGCAGGAAAGCCCCACAGCCCCCAGGTCTGTGGGGCTACGCAAGCGGTTCCCAAAGAGCTTTAGAACAAGGCATAGTTTTCCCTGCTGGCTCTTTGGGCATGGGACCCATCTCCAGCCGTATGGCCATTTTTGTGCCTGGCGCGACGCCAAGTGGGAAAGGGTGCCTTTGAGGCTGAAGGCAGCAGCAAAGCCTGCAGCCCCCAGGTCTGTGGGGCTACGCAAGCGGTTCCCAAAGAGCTTTAGAACAAGGCATAGTTTTCCCTGCTGACTCTTTGGGTGGGGGACCCATCTCCAGCCATAGGCCATTTTTGTGCCTGGCGCTGTGCCAAGTGGGAAAGGGTGCTGTCGAGGCTGAAGGCAGCAGGAAAGCCCGCAGCCCCCAGGTCTGTGGGGCTACGCAAGCGGTTCCCAAAGAGCTTTAGAACAAGGCATAGTTTTCCCTGCTGGCTCTTTGGGCGGGGGACCCATCTCCAGCCGTATGGCCATTTTTGTACGTGGCGCGGTGCGTAGTGGGAAAGGGTGGTTTTGAGGCTGAAGGCAGCAGGAAAGCCTGCAGCCCCCAGGTCTGTGGGGCTACGCAAGCAGTTCCCAAAGAGCTTTAGAACAAGGCATAGTTTTCCCCGCTGGCTCTTTGGGCGGGGGACCCATCTCCAGCCGTATGGCCATTTTTGTGCCTGGCGCGGCGCCAAGTGGGAAAGGGTGGCTTTGAGGCTGAAGGCAGCTGCAAAGCCTGCAGCTCCAGGTCTGTGGGGCTACGCAAGCGGTTCCCAAAGGGCTTTAGAACAAGGCATAGTTTTCCCTGCTGGCTCTTTGGGCGGGGGACCCATCTCCAGCCATAGGCCATTTTTGTGCCTGGCGCGGTGCCAAGTGGGAAAGGGTGGCTTTGAGGCTGAAGGCAGCAGGAAAGCCTGCAGCCCCCAGGTCTGTGGGGCTACGCAAGCGGTTCCCAAAAAGCTTTAGAACAAGGCATAGTTTTAACAGTTGTCTCTTAGGGCATGGGACCCATCTCCAGGCATAGGCCATTTTTGTGCCTGGCGCGGTGCCAAGTGGGAAAGGCTGCTGTCGAGGCTGAAGGCAACAGGAAAGTCTGCAGACCCCAGGTCTGTGCGGCTACGGAAGTGGTTCCCAAAGAGCTTTAGAATAAGGCATAGTTTTCCCTGCTGGCTCTTTGGGCGGGGGACCCATCTCCAGCCATATGGCCATTTTTGTGCATGGCGCGGCGCCAAGTGGGAAAGGGTGGTTTTGAGGCTGAAGGCAGCAGGAAAGCCCGCAGCCCCCAGGTCTGTGGGGCTACGCAAGCGGTTCCCAAAGAGCTTTAGAACAAGGCATAGTTTTCCCTGCTGGCTCTTTGGGCGGGAGACCCATCTCCAGCCATAGGCCATTTTTGAGCCTAGCGCGGCGCCAAGTGGGAAAGGGTGGTGTCGAGTCTGAAGGCAGCAGGAAAGCCCACAGCCCCCAGGTCTGTGGGGCTACGCAAGCGGTTCCCAAAGAGCTTTAGAACAAGGCATAGTTTTCCCTGCTGGCTCTTTGGGCATGGGACCCATCTCCAGCCATAGGCCATTTTTGTGCCTGGCGCGACGCCAAGTGGGAAAGGGTGCCTTTGAGGCTGAAGGCACCAGGAAAGCCTGCAGCCCCCAGGTCTGTGGGGCTACGCAAGCGGTTCCCAAAGAGCTTTAGAACAAGGCATAGTTTTCCCTGCTGGCTCTTTGGGCGGGGGACCCATCTCCAGCCGTATGGCCATTTTTGAGCCTGGCGCGGCGCCAAGTGGGAAAGGGTGGCTTTGAGGCTGAAGGCAGCAGCAAAGCCTGCAGCCCCCAGGTCTGTGGGGCTACGCAAGCGGTTCACAAAGAGCTTTAGAACAAGGCATAGTTTTCCCTGCTGACTCTTAGGGCATGGGACCCATCTCCAGACGTATGGCCATTTTTGTGCCTGATGCGGCGCCAAGTGGGAAAGGGTGGTGTCGAGGCTGAAGGCAGCAGCAAAGCCTGCAGCCCCCAGGTCTGTGGGGCTACGCAAGCGGTACCCAAAGAGCTTTAGAACAAGGCATAGTTTTCCCTGCTGCCTCGTTGGGCGGGGGACCAATCTCCAGACATATGGCCATTTTTGTGCCTGGCGCGGCGCCAAGTGGGAAAGGGTGGTTTTGATGCTGAAGGCAGCAGCAAAGCCTGCAGCCCCCAGGTCTGTGGGGCTACGCATGCGGTTCCCAAAGAGCTTTAGAACAAGGCATAGTTTTCCCTGCTGGCTCTTTGGGCGGGGGACCCATCTCCAGCCATATGGCCATTTTTGTGCCTAGTGCGGCGCCAAGTGGGAAAGGGTGGTGTCGAGGGTGAAGGCAGCAGGAAAGCCTGCAGCCCCCATGTCTGTGGGGCTACGCAAGCGGTTCCCATAGAGCTTTAGAACAAGGCATAGTTTTCCCTGCTGGCTCTTTGGGCGTGGGACCAATCTCCAGACATATGGCCATTTTTGTGCCCAGCGCGGTGCCAAGTGGGAAAGGGTGGTGTCGAGGCTGAAGGCAGCAGGAAAGCCTGCAGCCCCCAGGTCTGTGGGGCTACGCAAGCGGTTCCCAAAGAGCTTTAGAACAAGGCATAGTTTTCCCTGCTGGCTCCTTGAGCAGGGGAACCATCTCCAGCCGTATGGCCATTTTTGTGCCTAGCGCAGCGCCAAGTGGGAAAGGGTGGCTTTGAGGCTGAAGGCAGCAGCAAAGCCCGCAGCCCCCAGGTCTGTGGGGCTACGCAAGCGGTTCCCAAAGAGCTTTAGAACAAGGCATAGTTTTCCCTGCTGGCTCTTTGGGCATGGGACCCATCTCCAGCCATAGGCCATTTTTGTGCCTGGCGCGGTGCCAAGTGGGAAAGGCTGCTGTCGAGGCTGAAGGCAACAGGAAAGTCTGCAGACCCCAGGTCTGTGCGGCTACGGAAGTGGTTCCCAAAGAGCTTTAGAATAAGGCATAGTTTTCCCTGCTGGCTCTTTGGGCGGGGGACCCATCTCCAGCCATATGGCCATTTTTGTGCCTGGCGCGGCGCCAAGTGGGAAAGGGTGGCTTTGAGGCTGAAGGCAGCAGGAAAGCCCGCAGCCCCCAGGTCTGTGGGGCTACGCAAGCAGTTCCCAAAGAGCTTTAGAACAAGGCATAGTTTTCATTGCTGGCTCTTTGGGCGGGAGACCCATCTCCAGCCATAGGCCATTTTTGAGCCTAGCGCGACGCCACGTGGGAAAGGGTGGTGTCGAGTCTGAAGGCAGCAGGAAAGCCCACAGCCCCCAGGTCTGTGGGGCTACGCAAGCGGTTCCCAAAGAGCTTTTGAACAACGCATAGTTTTCCCTGCTGGCTCTTTGGGCATGGGACCCATCTCCAGCCGTATGGCCATTTTTGAGCCTGGCGCGGCGCCAAGTGGGAAAGGGTGGCTTTGAGGCTGAAGGCACCAGGAAAGCCTGCA
Organism: Rissa tridactyla; assembly: GCF_028500815.1. Taxonomy (NCBI): domain Eukaryota; kingdom Metazoa; phylum Chordata; class Aves; order Charadriiformes; family Laridae; genus Rissa; species Rissa tridactyla. The sequence continues at coordinate 9,224,843 of NC_071483.1, forward strand.
GCCCCCAGGTCTGTGGGGCTACGCAAGCAGTTCCCAAAGAGCTTTAGAACAAGGCATAGTTTTACCAGCTGGCTCTTAGGGCATGGGACCCATCTCCAGCCATATGGCCATTTTTGTGCCTGGCGCGGTGCCAAGTGGGAAAGGGTGGTTTTGAGGCTGAACGAAGCGGAAAAGCCTGCAGCCCCCAGGTCTGTGGGGCTATGCAAGCGGTTGCCAAAGAGCTTTAGAACAAGGCATAGTTTTCCCTGCTGGGTCTTTGGGCAGGGGACCCATCTCCAGCCGTATGGCCATTTTGTGCCTGGCGCGGCGCCAAGTGGGAAAGGGTGGTGTCGAGTCTGAAGGCAGCAGGAAAGCCTGCAGCCCCCATGTCTGTGGGGCTACGCAAGCGGTTCCCATAGAGCTTTAGAACAAGGCATAGTTTTCCCTGCTGGCTCTTTGGGCGTGGGACCAATCTCCAGACATATGGCCATTTTTGTGCCCAGCGCGGTGCCAAGTGGGAAAGGGTGGTGTCGAGGCTGAAGGCAGCAGGAAAGCCTGCAGCCCCCAGGTCTGTGGGGCTACGCAAGCGGTTCCCAAAGAGCTTTAGAACAAGGCATAGTTTTCCCTGCTTGTTCTTTGGGCGTGGGACCAATCTCCAGACATATGGCCATTTTTGTGCCTGGCGCGGTGCCAAGTGGGAAAGGGTGGTGTCGAGGCTGAAGGCAGCAGGAAAGCCCGCAGCCCCCAGGTCTGTGGGGCTATGCAAGCAGTTCCCAATAATCTTTAGAACAAGGCATAATTTTCCCTGCTGGCTCTCTTGGCGGGGGACCAATCTCCGGCCATAGGCCATTTTTGTGCCTGGCGCGGTGCCAAGTGGGAAAGGGTGGTGTCGAGGCTGAAGGCAGCAGGAAAGCCTGCAGCCCCCAGGTCTGTGGGGCTACGCAAGCGGTTCCCAAAGAGCTTTCGAACAAGGCATAGTTGTCCCTGCTGACTCTTTGGGCATGGGACCCATCTCCAGCCATAGGCCATTTTTGTGCCTGGCGCGGCGCCAAGTGTGAAAGGGTGGCTTTGAGGCTGAAGGCAGCAGGAAAGCCTGCAGCCCCCAGGTCTGTGGGGCTATGCAAGCGGTTCCCAAAGAGCTTTAGAACAAGGCATACTTTTCCCTGCTGGCTCCTTGGGCGGGGCACCCATATCCAGCCATAGGCCATTTTTGTGCCTAGCGTGGCACCAAGTGGGAAAGGGTAGTGTCGAGGCTGAAGGCAGCAGGAAATCCCGCAGCCCCCAGGTCTGTGGGGCTACGCAAGCGGTTCCCAAAGAGCTTTAGAACAAGGCATAGTTTTCCCTGCTGGCTCTTTGGGCGGGGGACCCATCTCCAGCCGTATGGCCATTTTTGAGGCTGGCCCGGTGCCCACACGGAAATGGTGGTTTTCGAGGCTGAAGGCAGCAGGAAAGCCTGCAGCCCCCAGGTCTGTAGGGCTACGCAAGCGGTTCCCAAAGAGCTTTAGAACAAGGCATAGTTTTCCCTGCTGGCTCTTTGGGCGTGGGACCCATCTCCAGCCGTATGGCCATTTTTGTGCCTGGCGTGGCGCCAAGTGGGAAAGGGTGGTTTTGAGGCTGAAGGTAGCAGGGAAGCCCGCAGCCCCCAGGTCTGTGGGGCTACGCAAGCGGTTCCCAAAGGGCTTTAGAACAAGGCATAGTTTTCCCTGCTGGCTCTTAGGGCATGGAACCCATCTCCAGCCATAGGCCATTTTTGTGTCTGGCGCGGCGCCAAGTGGGAAAGGGTGGCTTTGAGGCTGAAGGCAGCAGGAAAGCCTGCAGCCCCCAGGTCTGTGGGGCTACGCAAGTGGTTCCCAAAGTGCTTTAGAACAAGGCATAGTTTTACCACCTGGCTCTTAGGGCATGGAACCCATGTCCAGCCATAGGCCATTTTTGTGCCTGGCGCGGTGCCAAGTGGGAAAGGGTGGTTTTGAGGATGAAGGCAGCAGGAAAGCCTGCAGCCACCAGGTCTGTGGGGCTACGCAAGCGGTTCCCAAAGAGCTTTAGAACAAGGCATAGTTTTCCCTGCTGGCTCCTTGAGCAGGGGAACCATCTCCAGCCGTATGGCCATTTTTGTGCCTAGCGCAGCGCCAAGTGGGAAAGGGTGGCTTTGAGGCTGAAGGCAGCAGGAAAGCCCGCAGCCCCCAGGTCTGTGGGGCTACGCAAGCGGTTCCCAAAGAGCTTTAGAACAAGGCATAGTTTTCCCTGCTGGCTCTTTGGGCATGGGACCCATCTCCAGCCATAGGCCATTTTTGTGCCTGGCGCGGTGCCAAGTGGGAAAGGCTGCTGTCGAGGCTGAAGGCAACAGGAAAGTCTGCAGACCCCAGGTCTGTGCGGCTACGGAAGTGGTTCCCAAAGAGCTTTAGAATAAGGCATAGTTTTCCCTGCTGGCTCTTTGGGCGGGGGACCCATCTCCAGCCATATGGCCATTTTTGTGCCTGGCGCGGCGCCAAGTGGGAAAGGGTGGCTTTGAGGCTGAAGGCAGCAGGAAAGCCCGCAGCCCCCAGGTCTGTGGGGCTACGCAAGCAGTTCCCAAAGAGCTTTAGAACAAGGCATAGTTTTCATTGCTGGCTCTTTGGGCGGGAGACCCATCTCCAGCCATAGGCCATTTTTGAGCCTAGCGCGACGCCACGTGGGAAAGGGTGGTGTCGAGTCTGAAGGCAGCAGGAAAGCCCACAGCCCCCAGGTCTGTGGGGCTACGCAAGCGGTTCCCAAAGAGCTTTTGAACAAGGCATAGTTTTCCCTGCTGGCTCTTTGGGCATGGGACCCATCTCCAGCCGTATGGCCATTTTTGAGCCTGGCGCGGCGCCAAGTGGGAAAGGGTGGCTTTGAGGCTGAAGGCACCAGGAAAGCCTGCAGCCCCCAGGTCTGTGGGGCTACGCAAGCAGTTCCCAAAGAGCTTTAGAACAAGGCATAGTTTTACCAGCTGGCTCTTAGGGCATGGGACCCATCTCCAGCCATATGGCCATTTTTGTGCCTGGCGCGGTGCCAAGTGGGAAAGGGTGGTTTTGAGGCTGAACGAAGCGGAAAAGCCTGCAGCCCCCAGGTCTGTGGGGCTATGCAAGCGGTTGCCAAAGAGCTTTAGAACAAGGCATAGTTTTCCCTGCTGGGTCTTTGGGCAGGGGACCCATCTCCAGCCGTATGGCCATTTTGTGCCTGGCGCGGCGCCAAGTGGGAAAGGGTGGTGTCGAGTCTGAAGGCAGCAGGAAAGCCTGCAGCCCCCATGTCTGTGGGGCTACGCAAGCGGTTCCCATAGAGCTTTAGAACAAGGCATAGTTTTCCCTGCTGGCTCTTTGGGCGTGGGACCAATCTCCAGACATATGGCCATTTTTGTGCCCAGCGCGGTGCCAAGTGGGAAAGGGTGGTGTCGAGGCTGAAGGCAGCAGGAAAGCCTGCAGCCCCCAGGTCTGTGGGGCTACGCAAGCGGTTCCCAAAGAGCTTTAGAACAAGGCATAGTTTTCCCTGCTTGTTCTTTGGGCGTGGGACCAATCTCCAGACATATGGCCATTTTTGTGCCTGGCGCGGTGCCAAGTGGGAAAGGGTGGTGTCGAGGCTGAAGGCAGCAGGAAAGCCCGCAGCCCCCAGGTCTGTGGGGCTATGCAAGCAGTTCCCAATAATCTTTAGAACAAGGCATAATTTTCCCTGCTGGCTCTCTTGGCGGGGGACCAATCTCCGGCCATAGGCCATTTTTGTGCCTGGCGCGGTGCCAAGTGGGAAAGGGTGGTGTCGAGGCTGAAGGCAGCAGGAAAGCCTGCAGCCCCCAGGTCTGTGGGGCTACGCAAGCGGTTCCCAAAGAGCTTTCGAACAAGGCATAGTTGTCCCTGCTGACTCTTTGGGCATGGGACCCATCTCCAGCCATAGGCCATTTTTGTGCCTGGCGCGGCGCCAAGTGTGAAAGGGTGGCTTTGAGGCTGAAGGCAGCAGGAAAGCCTGCAGCCCCCAGGTCTGTGGGGCTATGCAAGCGGTTCCCAAAGAGCTTTAGAACAAGGCATACTTTTCCCTGCTGGCTCCTTGGGCGGGGCACCCATATCCAGCCATAGGCCATTTTTGTGCCTAGCGTGGCACCAAGTGGGAAAGGGTAGTGTCGAGGCTGAAGGCAGCAGGAAATCCCGCAGCCCCCAGGTCTGTGGGGCTACGCAAGCGGTTCCCAAAGAGCTTTAGAACAAGGCATAGTTTTCCCTGCTGGCTCTTTGGGCGGGGGACCCATCTCCAGCCGTATGGCCATTTTTGAGGCTGGCCCGGTGCCCACACGGAAATGGTGGTTTTCGAGGCTGAAGGCAGCAGGAAAGCCTGCAGCCCCCAGGTCTGTAGGGCTACGCAAGCGGTTCCCAAAGAGCTTTAGAACAAGGCATAGTTTTCCCTGCTGGCTCTTTGGGCGTGGGACCCATCTCCAGCCGTATGGCCATTTTTGTGCCTGGCGTGGCGCCAAGTGGGAAAGGGTGGTTTTGAGGCTGAAGGTAGCAGGGAAGCCCGCAGCCCCCAGGTCTGTGGGGCTACGCAAGCGGTTCCCAAAGGGCTTTAGAACAAGGCATAGTTTTCCCCGCTGGCTCTTAGGGCATGGAACCCATCTCCAGCCATAGGCCATTTTTGTGTCTGGCGCGGCGCCAAGTGGGAAAGGGTGGCTTTGAGGCTGAAGGCAGCAGGAAAGCCTGCAGCCCCCAGGTCTGTGGGGCTACGCAAGTGGTTCCCAAAGTGCTTTAGAACAAGGCATAGTTTTACCACCTGGCTCTTAGGGCATGGAACCCATGTCCAGCCATAGGCCATTTTTGTGCCTGGCGCGGTGCCAAGTGGGAAAGGGTGGTTTTGAGGATGAAGGCAGCAGGAAAGCCTGCAGCCACCAGGTCTGTGGGGCTACGCAAGCGGTTCCCAAAGAGCTTTAGAACAAGGCATAGTTTTCCCTGCTGGCTCCTTGAGCAGGGGAACCATCTCCAGCCGTATGGCCATTTTTGTGCCTAGCGCAGCGCCAAGTGGGAAAGGGTGGCTTTGAGGCTGAAGGCAGCAGGAAAGCCCGCAGCCCCCAGGTCTGTGGGGCTACGCAAGCGGTTCCCAAAGAGCTTTAGAACAAGGCATAGTTTTCCCTGCTGGCTCTTTGGGCTGGGGACCCATCTCCAGCCATAGGCCATTTTTGTGCCTGGCGCGGTGCCAAGTGGGAAAGGCTGCTGTCGAGGCTGAAGGCAACAGGAAAGTCTGCAGACCCCAGGTCTGTGCGGCTACGGAAGTGGTTCCCAAAGAGCTTTAGAACAAGGCATAGTTTTCCCTGCTGGCTCTTTGGGCGGGGGACCCATCTCCAGCCGTATGGCCATTTTTGAGCCTGGCGCGGCGCCAAGTGGGAAAGGGTGGCTTTGAGGCTGAAGGCAGCAGCAAAGCCTGCAGCCCCCACGTCTGTGGGGCTACGCAAGCGGTTCCCAAAGAGCTTTAGAACAAGGCATAGTTTTACCAGCTGGCTCTTAGGGCATGGGACCCATCTCCAGCCATATGGCCATTTTTGTGCCTGGCGCGGTGCCAAGTGGGAAAGGGTGGTTTTGAGGCTGAACGAAGCGGAAAAGCCTGCAGCCCCCAGGTCTGTGGGGCTATGCAAGCGGTTGCCAAAGAGCTTTAGAACAAGGCATAGTTTTCCCTGCTGGGTCTTTGGGCAGGGGACCCATCTCCAGCCGTATGGCCATTTTGTGCCTGGCGCGGCGCCAAGTGGGAAAGGGTGGTGTCGAGTCTGAAGGCAGCAGCAAAGGCTGCAGCCCCCAGGTCTGTGGGGCTACGCAAGCGGTTCCCAAAGAGCTTTAGAACAAGGCATAGTTTTACCAGCTGGCTCTTTGGGCGGGGGACCCATCTCCAGCCATAGGCCATTTTTTTGCCTGGCGCGGTGCGTAGTGGGAAAAGGTGGTTTTGAGGCTGAAGGCAGCAGGAAAGCCTACAGCCCCCAGGTCTGTGGGGCAACGCAAGCAGTTCCCAAAGAGCTTTAGAACAAGGCATAGTTTTCCATGCTGGCTCTTTGGGTGGGGGACCCATCTCCAGCCATAGGCCATTTTTGTGCCTGGCGCGGTGCCAAGTGGGAAAGGGTGCTGTCGAGGCTGAAGGCAGCAGGAAAGCCCGCAGCCCCCAGGTCTGTGGGGCTACGCAAGCGGTTCCCAAAGAGCTTTAGAACAAGGCATAGTTTTCCCTGCTGGCTCTTTGGGCGGGGGACCCATCTCCAGCCGTATGGCCATTTTTGTACGTGGCGCGGTGCGTAGTGGGAAAGGGTGGTTTTGAGGCTGAAGGCAGCAGGAAAGCCTGCAGCCCCCAGGTCTGTGGGGCTACGCAAGCAGTTCCCAAAGAGCTTTAGAACAAGGCATAGTTTTCCCCGCTGGCTCTTTGGGCGGGGGACCCATCTCCAGCCGTATGGCCATTTTTGTGCCTGGCGCGACGCCAAGTGGGAAAGGGTGGCTTTGAGGCTGAAGGCAGCTGCAAAGCCTGCAGCTCCAGGTCTGTGGGGCTACGCAAGCGGTTCCCAAAGGGCTTTAGAACAAGGCATAGTTTTCCCTGCTGGCTCTTTGGGCGGGGGACCCATCTCCAGCCATAGGCCATTTTTGTGCCTGGCGCGGTGCCAAGTGGGAAAGGGTGGCTTTGAGGCTGAAGGCAGCAGGAAAGCCTGCAGCCCCCAGGTCTGTGGGGCTACGCAAGCGGTTCCCAAAGAGCTTTAGAACAAGGCATAGTTTTAACAGTTGGCTCTTAGGGCATGGGACCCATCTCCAGGCATAGGCCATTTTTGTGCCTGCCGCGGTGCCAAGTGGGAAAGGCTGCTGTCAAGGCTGAAGGCAACAGGAAAGTCTGCAGACCCCAGGTCTGTGCGGCTACGGAAGTGGTTCCCAAAGAGCTTTAGAATAAGGCATAGTTTTCCCTGCTGGCTCTTTGGGCGGTGGACCCATCTCCAGCCATATGACCATTTTTGTGCCTGGCGCGGCGCCAAGTGGGAAAGGGTGGTTTTGAGGCTGAAGGCAGCAGGAAAGCCCGCAGCCCCCAGGTCTGTGGGGCTACGCAAGCAGTTCCCAAAGAGCTTTAGAACAAGGCATAGTTTTCCCTGCTGGCTCTTTGGGCGGGAGACCCATCTCCAGCCATAGGCCATTTTTGAGCCTAGCGCGGCGCCAAGTGGGAAAGGGTGGTTTTGAGGCTGAAGGCAGCAGGAAAGCCTCCAGCCCCCAGGTCTGTGGGCTAAGTAAGCGGTTCCCAAAGAGCTTTAGAACAAGGCATAGTTTTCCCTGCTGGCTCCTTGCGTAGGGGACCCATCTCCAGCCATAGGCCATTTTTGTGCCTGGCGCGGCGCCAAGTGGGAAAGGGTGCCTTGGAGGCTGAAGGCAGCAGGAAAGCCTGCAGCCCCCACGTCTGTGGGGCTACGCAAGCGGTTCCCAAAGAGCTTTAGAACAAGGCATAGTTTTACCAGCTGGCTCTTAGGGCATGGGACCCATCTCCAGCCATATGGCCATTTTTGTGCCTTGCGCGGTGCCAAGTGGGAAAGGGTGGTTTTGAGGCTGAACGAAGCAGAAAAGCCTGCAGCCCCCAGGTCTGTGGGGCTATGCAAGCAGTTGCCAAAGAGCTTTAGAACAAGGCATAGTTTTCCCTGCTGGGTCTTTGGGCAGGGGACCCATCTCCAGCCGTATGGCCATTTTGTGCCTGGCGCGGCGCCAAGTGGGAAAGGGTGGTGTCGAGTCTGAAGGCAGCAGCAAAGGCTGCAGCCCCCAGGTCTGTGGGGCTACGCAAGCGGTTCCCAAAGAGCTTTAGAACAAGGCATAGTTTTCCCTGCTGGCTCTTTGGGCGGGGGACCCATCTCCAGCCATAGGCCATTTTTGTGCCTGGCGCGGTGCCAAGTGGGAAAAGGTGGTTTTGAGGCTGAAGGCAGCAGGAAAGCCTGCAGCCCCCAGGTCTGTGGGGCAACGCAAGCAGTTCCCAAAGAGCTTTAGAACAAGGCATAGTTTTCCATGCTGGCTCTTTGGGTGGGGGACCCATCTCCAGCCATAGGCCATTTTTGTGCCTGGCGCGGTGCCAAGTGGGAAAGGGTGCTGTCGAGGCTGAAGGCAGCAGGAAAGCCCGCAGCCCCCAGGTCTGTGGGGCTACGCAAGCGGTTCCCAAAGAGCTTTAGAACAAGGCATAGTTTTCCCTGCTGGCTCTTTGGGCGGGGGACCCATCTCCAGCCGTATGGCCATTTTTGTACGTGGCGCGGTGCGTAGTGGGAAAGGGTGTTTTTGAGGCTGAAGGCAGCAGGAAAGCCTGCAGCCCCCAGGTCTGTGGGGCTACGCAAGCAGTTCCCAAAGAGCTTTAGAACAAGGCATAGTTTTCCCTGCTGGGTCTTTGGGCGGGGGACCCATCTCCAGCCGTATGGCCATTTTTGTGCCTGGCGCGGCGCCAAGTGGGAAAGGGTGGCTTTGAGGCTGAAGGCAGCTGCAAAGCCTGCAGCTCCAGGTCTGTGGGGCTACGCAAGCGGTTCCCAAAGGGCTTTAGAACAAGGCATAGTTTTCCCTGCTGGCTCTTTGGGCGAGGGACCCATCTCCAGCCATAGGCCATTTTTGTGCCTGGCGCGGTGCCAAGTGGGAAAGGGTGGTTTTGAGGCTGAAGGCAGCAGGAAAGCCTGCAGCCCCCAAGTCTGTGGGGCTACGCAAGCGGTTCCCAAAGAGCTTTAGAACAAGGCATAGTTTTAACAGTTGGCTCTTAGGGCATGGGACCCATCTCCAGCCATAGGCCATTTTTGTGCCTGGCGCGGTGCCAAGTGGGAAAGGCTGCTGTCGAGGCTGAAGGCAACAGGAAAGTCTGCAGCCCCCAGGTCTGTGGGGCTACGCAAGTGGTTCCCAAAGAGCTTTAGAATAAGGCATAGTTTTCCCTGCTGTCTCTTTGGGCGGGGGACCCATCTCCAGCCATATGGCCATTTTTGTGCCTGGCGCGGCGCCAAGTGGGAAAGGGTGGTTTTGAGGCTGAAGGCAGCAGGAAAGCCTCCAGCCCCCAGGTCTGTGGGCTAAGTAAGCGGTTCCCAAAGAGCTTTAGAACAAGGCATAGTTTTCCCTGCTGGCTCCTTGCGTAGGGGACCCATCTCCAGCCATAGGCCATTTTTGTGCCTGGCGCGGCGCCAAGTGGGAAAGGGTGCCTTTGAGGCTGAAGGCAGCAGGAAAGCCTGCAGCCCCCACGTCTGTGGGGCTATGCAAGCGGTTCCCAAAGAGCTTTAGAACAAGGCATAGTTTTCCCTGCTGGCTCTTAGGGCATGGGACCCATCTCCAGCCGTATGGCCATTTTTGAGCCTGGCGCGGCGCCAAGTGGGAAAGGGTGGTTTTGAGGCTGAAGGCAGCAGCAAAGCCTGCAGCCCCCAGGTCTGTGGGGCTACGCAAGCGGTTCCCAAAGAGCTTTAGAACAAGGCATAGTTTTCCCTGCTGGCTCTTAGGGCATGGGGCCCATCTCCAGCCGTATGGCCATTTTTGAGCCTGGCGCGGCGCCAAGTGGGAAAGGGTGGTTTTGAGGCTGAAGGAAGCAGAAAAGCCCGCAGCCCCCAGGTCTGTGGGGCTACGCAAGCGGTTCCCAAAGAGCTTTAGAACAAGGCATAGTTATCCCCGCTGGCTCTTTGGGCGGGAGACCCATCTCCAGCTGTATGGCCATTTTTGTGCCTGGCGCGGTGCCAAGTGGGAAAGGGTGGTTTCGAGTCTGAAGGCAGCAGCAAAGCCCACAACCCCCAGGTCTGTGGGGCTACGCAAGCGGTTCCCAAAGAGCTTTAGAACAAGGCATAGTTTTCCCTGCTGGCTCTTTGGGCATGGGACCCATCTCCAGCCGTATGGCCATTTTGTGCCTGGCGCGGCGCCAAGTGGGAAAGGGTGGTGTCGAGTCTGAAGGCAGCAGCAAAGGCTGCAGCCCCCAGGTCTGTGGGGCTACGCAAGCGGTTCCCAAAGAGCTTTAGAACAAGGCATAGTTTTCCCTGCTGGCTCTTTGGGCGGGGGACCCATCTCCAGCCATAGGCCATTTTTGTGCCTGGCGCGGTGCCAAGTGGGAAAGGGTGGCTTTGAGGCTGAAGGCAGCAGCAAAGCCTGCAGCCCCCAGGTCTGTGGGGCTACGCAAGCGGTTCCCAAAGAGCTTTAGAACAAGGCATAGTTTTCCCTGCTGGCTCTTTGGGCGGGGGACCCATCTCCAGCCATATGGCCATTTTTGTGCCTAGTGCGGCGCCAAGTGGGAAAGGGTGGTGTCGAGGGTGAAGGCAGCAGGAAAGCCTGCAGCCCCCATGTCTGTGGGGCTACGCAAGCGGTTCCCATAGAGCTTTAGAACAAGGCATAGTTTTCCCTGCTGGCTCTTTGGGCGTGGGACCAATCTCCAGACATATGGCCATTTTTGTGCCCAGCGCGGTGCCAAGTGGGAAAGGGTGGTGTCGAGGCTGAAGGCAGCAGGAAAGCCTGCAGCCCCCAGGTCTGTGGGGCTACGCAAGCGGTTCCCAAAGAGCTTTGGAACAAGGCATAGTTTTCCCTGCTTGTTCTTTGGGCGGGGGACCCATCTCCAGACATATGGCCATTTTTGTGCCTGGCGCGGTGCCAAGTGGGAAAGGGTGGTGTCGAGGCTGAAGGCAGCAGGAAAGCCCGCAGCCCCCAGGTCTGTGGGGCTACGCAAGCGGTTCCCAAAGAGCTTTAGAACAAGGCATAGTTTTCCCTGCTGGCTCCTTGGGCGGGGGACCCATCTCCAGCCGTATGGCCATTTTTGAGCCTGGCGCGGCGCCAAGTGGGAAAGGGTGGCTTTGAGGCTGAAGGCAGCAGGAAAGCCCGCAGCCCCCAGGTCTGTGGGGCTATGCAAGCAGTTCCCAAAGATCTTTAGAACAAGGCATAATTTTCCCTGCTGGCTCTCTTGGCGGGGGACCAATCTCCGGCCATAGGCCATTTTTGTGCCTGGCGCGGTGCCAAGTGGGAAAGGGTGGTGTCGAGGCTGAAGGCAGCAGGAAAGCCTGCAGCCCCCAGGTATGTGCGGCTACGCAAGCGGTTCCCAAAGAGCTTTCGAACAAGGCATAGTTGTCCCTGCTGACTCTTTGGGCATGGGACCCATCTCCAGCCATAGGCCATTTTTGTGCCTGGCGCGGAGCCAAGTGTGAAAGGGTGGCTTTGAGGCTGAAGGGAGCAGGAAAGCCTGCAGCCCCCAGGTCTGTGGGGCTATGCAAGCGGTTCCCAAAGAGCTTTAGAACAAGGCATACTTTTCCCTGCTGGCTCCTTGGGCGGGGCACCCATATCCAGCCATAGGCCATTTTTGTGCCTAGCGTGGCACCAAGTGGGAAAGGGTAGTGTCGAGGCTGAAGGCAGCAGGAAATCCCGCAGCCCCCAGGTCTGTGGGGCTACGCAAGCGGTTCCCAAAGAGCTTTAGAACAAGACATAGTTTTCCCTGCTGGCTCTTTGGGCGGGGGACCCATCTCCAGCCGTATGGCCATTTTTGTGCCTGGCGCGGCGCCAAGTGGGAAAGGGTGGTTTTGAGGCTGAAGGTAGCAGGAAAGCCCGCAGCCCCCAGGTCTGTGGGGCTACGCAAGCGGATCCCAAAGGGCTTTAGAACAAGGCATAGTTTTCCCCGCTGGCTCTTAGGGCATGGAACCCATCTCCAGCCATAGGCCATTTTTGTGTCTGGCGCGGCGCCAAGTGGGAAAGGGTGGCTTTGAGGCTGAAGGCAGCAGGAAAGCCTGCAGCCCCCAGGTCTGTGGGGCTACGCAAGTGGTTCCCAAAGTGCTTTAGAACAAGGCATAGTTTTACCACCTGGCTCTTAGGGCATGGAACCCATCTCCAGCCATAGGCCATTTTTGTGCCTGGCGCGGTGCCAAGTGGGAAAGGGTGGTTTTGAGGATGAAGGCAGCAGGAAAGCCTGCAGCCCCCAGGTCTGTGGGGCCAAGCAAGCGGTTCCCAAAGAGCTTTAGAACAAGGCATAGTTTTCCCTGCTGGCTCCTTGAGCAGGGGAACCATCTCCAGCCGTATGGCCATTTTTGTGCCTAGCGCAGCGCCAAGTGGGAAAGGGTGGTTTTGAGGCTGAAGGCAGCAGGAAAGCCCGCAGCCCCCAGGTCTGTGGGGCTACGCAAGCGGTTCCCAAAGAGCTTTAGAACAAGGCATAGTTTTCCCTGCTGGCTCTTTGGGCATGGGACCCATCTCCAGCCATAGGCCATTTTTGTGCCTGGCGCGGTGCCAAGTGGGAAAGGCTGCTGTCGAGGCTGAAGGCAACAGGAAAGTCTGCAGACCCCAGGTCTGTGCGGCTACGGAAGTGGTTCCCAAAGAGCTTTAGAATAAGGCATAGTTTTCCCTGGGGCTCTTTGGGCGGGGGACCCATCTCCAGCCATATGGCCATTTTTGTGCCTGGCGCGGCGCCAAGTGGGAAAGGGTGGTTTTGAGGCTGAAGGCAGCAGGAAAGCCCGCAGCCCCCAGGTCTGTGGGGCTACGCAAGCAGTTCCCAAAGAGCTTTAGAACAAGGCATAGTTTTCCCTGCTGGCTCTTTGGGCGGGAGACCCATCTCCAGCCATAGGCCATTTTTGAGCCTAGCGCGGCGCCAAGTGGGAAAGGGTGGTGTCGAGTCTGAAGGCAGCAGGAAAGCCCACAGCCCCCAGGTCTGTGGGGCTACGCAAGCGGTTCCCAAAGAGCTTTAGAACAAGGCATAGTTTTCCCTGCTGGCTCTTTGGGCATGGGACCCATCTCCAGCCATACGCCATTTTTGTGCCTGGCGCGACGCCAAGTGGGAAAGGGTGCCTTTGAGGCTGAAGGCACCAGGAAAGCCTGCAGCCCCCAGGTCTGTGGGGCTACGCAAGCGGTTCCCAAAGAGCTTTAGAACAAGGCATAGTTTTCCCTGCTGGCTCTTTGGGCGGGGGACCCATCTCCAGCCGTATGGCCATTTTTGAGCCTGGCGCGGCGCCAAGTGGGAAAGGGTGGCTTTGAGGCTGAAGGCAGCAGCAAAGCCTGCAGCCCCCACGTCTGTGGGGCTACGCAAGCGGTTCCCAAAGAGCTTTAGAACAAGGCATAGTTTTACCAGCTGGCTCTTAGGGCATGGGACCCATCTCCAGCCATATGGCCATTTTTGTGCCTTGCGCGGTGCCAAGTGGGAAAGGGTGGTTTTGAGGCTGAACGAAGCGGAAAAGCCTGCAGCCCCCAGGTCTGTGGGGCTATGCAAGCGGTTGCCAAAGAGCTTTAGAACAAGGCATAGTTTTCCCTGCTGGGTCTTTGGGCAGGGGACCCATCTCCAGCCGTATGGCCATTTTGTGCCTGGCGCGGCGCCAAGTGGGAAAGGGTGGTGTCGAGTCTGAAGGCAGCAGCAAAGGCTGCAGCCCCCAGGTCTGTGGGGCTACGCAAGCGGTTCCCAAAGAGCTTTAGAACAAGGCATAGTTTTCCCTGCTGGCTCTTTGGGCGGGGGACCCATCTCCAGCCATAGGCCATTTTTTTGCCTGGCGCGGTGCGTAGTGGGAAAAGGTGGTTTTGAGGCTGAAGGCAGCAGGAAAGCCTGCAGCCCCCAGGTCTGTGGGGCAACGCAAGCAGTTCCCAAAGAGCTTTAGAACAAGGCATAGTTTTCCATGCTGGCTCTTTGGGTGGGGGACCCATCTCCAGCCATAGGCCATTTTTGTGCCTGGCGCGGTGCCAAGTGGGAAAGGGTGCTGTCGAGGCTGAAGGCAGCAGGAAAGCCCGCAGCCCCCAGGTCTGTGGGGCTACGCAAGCGGTTCCCAAAGAGCTTTAGAACAAGGCATAGTTTTCCCTGATGGCTCTTTGGGCGGGGGACCCATCTCCAGCCGTATGGCCATTTTTCTGCCTGGCGCGACGCCAAGTGGGAAAGGGTGGCTTTGAGGCTGAAGGCAGCTGCAAAGCCTGCAGCTCCAGGTCTGTGGGGCTACGCAAGCGGTTCCCAAAGGGCTTTAGAACAAGGCATAGTTTTCCCTGATGGCTCTTTGGGCGGGGGACCCATCTCCAGCCATAGGCCATTTTTGTGCCTGGCGCGGTGCCAAGTGGGAAAGGGTGGCTTTGAGGCTGAAGGCAGCAGGAAAGCCTGCAGCCCCCAGGTCTGTGGGGCTACGCAAGCGGTTCCCAAAGAGCTTTAGAACAAGGCATAGTTTTAACAGTTGGCTCTTAGGGCATGGGACCCATCTCCAGGCATAGGCCATTTTTGTGCCTGCCGTGGTGCCAAGTGGGAAAGGCTGCTGTCGAGGCTGAAGGCAACAGGAAAGTCTGCAGACCCCAGGTCTGTGCGGCTACGGAAGTGGTTCCCAAAGAGCTTTAGAATAAGGCATAGCTTTCCCTGCTGGCTCTTTGGGCGGTGGACCCATCTCCAGCCATATGACCATTTTTGTGCCTGGCGCGGCGCCAAGTGGGAAAGGGTGGTTTTGAGGCTGAAGGCAGCAGGAAAGCCCGCAGCCCCCAGGTCTGTGGGGCTACGCAAGCAGTTCCCAAAGAGCTTTAGAACAAGGCATAGTTTTCCCTGCTGGCTCTTTGGGCGGGAGACCCATCTCCAGCCATAGGCCATTTTTGAGCCTAGCGCGGCGCCAAGTGGGAAAGGGTGGTGTCGAGTCTGAAGGCAGCAGGAAAGCCCACAGCCCCCAGGTCTGTGGGGCTACGCAAGCGGTTCCCAAAGAGCTTTAGAACAAGGCATAGTTTTCCCTGCTGGCTCTTTGGGCATGGGACCCATCTCCAGCCATACGCCATTTTTGTGCCTGGCGCGACGCCAAGTGGGAAAGGGTGCCTTTGAGGCTGAAGGCACCAGGAAAGCCTGCAGCCCCCAGGTCTGTGGGGCTACGCAAGCGGTTCCCAAAGAGCTTTAGAACAAGGCATAGTTTTCCCTGCTGGCTCTTTGGGCGGGGGACCCATCTCCAGCCGTATGGCCATTTTTGAGCCTGGCGCGGCGCCAAGTGGGAAAGGGTGGTTTTGAGGCTGAAGGCAGCAGCAAAGCCTGCAGCCCCCAGGTCTGTGGGGCTACGCAAGCGGTTCCCAAAGAGCTTTAGAACAAGGCATAGTTTTCCCTGCTGGCTCTTAGGGCATGGGGCCCATCTCCAGCCGTATGGCCATTTTTGAGCCTGGCGCGGCGCCAAGTGGGAAAGGGTGGTTTTGAGGCTGAAGGAAGCAGAAAAGCCCGCAGCCCCCAGGTCTGTGGGGCTACGCAAGCGGTTCCCAAAGAGCTTTAGAACAAGGCATAGTTATCCCCGCTGGCTCTTTGGGCGGGAGACCCATCTCCAGCTGTATGGCCATTTTTGTGCCTGGCGCGGTGCCAAGTGGGAAAGGGTGGTTTCGAGTCTGAAGGCAGCAGCAAAGCCCACAACCCCCAGGTCTGTGGGGCTACGCAAGCGGTTCCCAAAGAGCTTTAGAACAAGGCATAGTTTTCCCTGCTGGCTCTTTGGGCATGGGACCCATCTCCAGCCGTATGGCCATTTTGTGCCTGGCGCGGCGCCAAGTGGGAAAGGGTGGTGTCGAGTCTGAAGGCAGCAGCAAAGGCTGCAGCCCCCAGGTCTGTGGGGCTACGCAAGCGGTTCCCAAAGAGCTTTAGAACAAGGCATAGTTTTCCCTGCTGGCTCTTTGGGCGGGGGACCCATCTCCAGCCATAGGCCATTTTTGTGCCTGGCGCGGTGCCAAGTGGGAAAGGGTGGCTTTGAGGCTGAAGGCAGCAGCAAAGCCTGCAGCCCCCAGGTCTGTGGGGCTACGCAAGCGGTTCCCAAAGAGCTTTAGAACAAGGCATAGTTTTCCCTGCTGGCTCTTTGGGCGGGGGACCCATCTCCAGCCATATGGCCATTTTTGTGCCTAGTGCGGCGCCAAGTGGGAAAGGGTGGTGTCGAGGGTGAAGGCAGCAGGAAAGCCTGCAGCCCCCATGTCTGTGGGGCTACGCAAGCGGTTCCCATAGAGCTTTAGAACAAGGCATAGTTTTCCCTGCTGGCTCTTTGGGCGTGGGACCAATCTCCAGACATATGGCCATTTTTGTGCCCAGCGCGGTGCCAAGTGGGAAAGGGTGGTGTCGAGGCTGAAGGCAGCAGGAAAGCCTGCAGCCCCCAGGTCTGTGGGGCTACGCAAGCGGTTCCCAAAGAGCTTTGGAACAAGGCATAGTTTTCCCTGCTTGTTCTTTGGGCGGGGGACCCATCTCCAGACATATGGCCATTTTTGTGCCTGGCGCGGTGCCAAGTGGGAAAGGGTGGTGTCGAGGCTGAAGGCAGCAGGAAAGCCCGCAGCCCCCAGGTCTGTGGGGCTACGCAAGCGGTTCCCAAAGAGCTTTAGAACAAGGCATAGTTTTCCCTGCTGGCTCCTTGGGCGGGGGACCCATCTCCAGCCGTATGGCCATTTTTGAGCCTGGCGCGGCGCCAAGTGGGAAAGGGTGGCTTTGAGGCTGAAGGCAGCAGGAAAGCCCGCAGCCCCCAGGTCTGTGGGGCTATGCAAGCAGTTCCCAAAGATCTTTAGAACAAGGCATAATTTTCCCTGCTGGCTCTCTTGGCGGGGGACCAATCTCCGGCCATAGGCCATTTTTGTGCCTGGCGCGGTGCCAAGTGGGAAAGGGTGGTGTCGAGGCTGAAGGCAGCAGGAAAGCCTGCAGCCCCCAGGTCTGTGCGGCTACGCAAGCGGTTCCCAAAGAGCTTTCGAACAAGGCATAGTTGTCCCTGCTGACTCTTTGGGCATGGGACCCATCTCCAGCCATAGGCCATTTTTGTGCCTGGCGCGGAGCCAAGTGTGAAAGGGTGGCTTTGAGGCTGAAGGCAGCAGGAAAGCCTGCAGCCCCCAGGTCTGTGGGGCTATGCAAGCGGTTCCCAAAGAGCTTTAGAACAAGGCATACTTTTCCCTGCTGGCTCCTTGGGCGGGGCACCCATATCCAGCCATAGGCCATTTTTGTGCCTAGCGTGGCACCAAGTGGGAAAGGGTAGTGTCGAGGCTGAAGGCAGCAGGAAATCCCGCAGCCCCCAGGTCTGTGGGGCTACGCAAGCGGTTCCCAAAGAGCTTTAGAACAAGACATAGTTTTCCCTGCTGGCTCTTTGGGCGGGGGACCCATCTCCAGCCGTATGGCCATTTTTGTGCCTGGCGCGGCGCCAAGTGGGAAAGGGTGGTTTTGAGGCTGAAGGTAGCAGGAAAGCCCGCAGCCCCCAGGTCTGTGGGGCTACGCAAGCGGATCCCAAAGGGCTTTAGAACAAGGCATAGTTTTCCCCGCTGGCTCTTAGGGCATGGAACCCATCTCCAGCCATAGGCCATTTTTGTGTCTGGCGCGGCGCCAAGTGGGAAAGGGTGGCTTTGAGGCTGAAGGCAGCAGGAAAGCCTGCAGCCCCCAGGTCTGTGGGGCTACGCAAGTGGTTCCCAAAGTGCTTTAGAACAAGGCATAGTTTTACCACCTGGCTCTTAGGGCATGGAACCCATCTCCAGCCATAGGCCATTTTTGTGCCTGGCGCGGTGCCAAGTGGGAAAGGGTGGTTTTGAGGATGAAGGCAGCAGGAAAGCCTGCAGCCCCCAGGTCTGTGGGGCCAAGCAAGCGGTTCCCAAAGAGCTTTAGAACAAGGCATAGTTTTCCCTGCTGGCTCCTTGAGCAGGGGAACCATCTCCAGCCGTATGGCCATTTTTGTGCCTAGCGCAGCGCCAAGTGGGAAAGGGTGGTTTTGAGGCTGAAGGCAGCAGGAAAGCCCGCAGCCCCCAGGTCTGTGGGGCTACGCAAGCGGTTCCCAAAGAGCTTTAGAACAAGGCATAGTTTTCCCTGCTGGCTCTTTGGGCATGGGACCCATCTCCAGCCATAGGCCATTTTTGTGCCTGGCGCGGTGCCAAGTGGGAAAGGCTGCTGTCGAGGCTGAAGGCAACAGGAAAGTCTGCAGACCCCAGGTCTGTGCGGCTACGGAAGTGGTTCCCAAAGAGCTTTAGAATAAGGCATAGTTTTCCCTGGGGCTCTTTGGGCGGGGGACCCATCTCCAGCCATATGGCCATTTTTGTGCCTGGCGCGGCGCCAAGTGGGAAAGGGTGGTTTTGAGGCTGAAGGCAGCAGGAAAGCCCGCAGCCCCCAGGTCTGTGGGGCTACGCAAGCAGTTCCCAAAGAGCTTTAGAACAAGGCATAGTTTTCCCTGCTGGCTCTTTGGGCGGGAGACCCATCTCCAGCCATAGGCCATTTTTGAGCCTAGCGCGGCGCCAAGTGGGAAAGGGTGGTGTCGAGTCTGAAGGCAGCAGGAAAGCCCACAGCCCCCAGGTCTGTGGGGCTACGCAAGCGGTTCCCAAAGAGCTTTAGAACAAGGCATAGTTTTCCCTGCTGGCTCTTTGGGCATGGGACCCATCTCCAGCCATACGCCATTTTTGTGCCTGGCGCGACGCCAAGTGGGAAAGGGTGCCTTTGAGGCTGAAGGCACCAGGAAAGCCTGCAGCCCCCAGGTCTGTGGGGCTACGCAAGCGGTTCCCAAAGAGCTTTAGAACAAGGCATAGTTTTCCCTGCTGGCTCTTTGGGCGGGGGACCCATCTCCAGCCGTATGGCCATTTTTGAGCCTGGCGCGGCGCCAAGTGGGAAAGGGTGGCTTTGAGGCTGAAGGCAGCAGCAAAGCCTGCAGCCCCCACGTCTGTGGGGCTACGCAAGCGGTTCCCAAAGAGCTTTAGAACAAGGCATAGTTTTACCAGCTGGCTCTTAGGGCATGGGACCCATCTCCAGCCATATGGCCATTTTTGTGCCTTGCGCGGTGCCAAGTGGGAAAGGGTGGTTTTGAGGCTGAACGAAGCGGAAAAGCCTGCAGCCCCCAGGTCTGTGGGGCTATGCAAGCGGTTGCCAAAGAGCTTTAGAACAAGGCATAGTTTTCCCTGCTGGGTCTTTGGGCAGGGGACCCATCTCCAGCCGTATGGCCATTTTGTGCCTGGCGCGGCGCCAAGTGGGAAAGGGTGGTGTCGAGTCTGAAGGCAGCAGCAAAGGCTGCAGCCCCCAGGTCTGTGGGGCTACGCAAGCGGTTCCCAAAGAGCTTTAGAACAAGGCATAGTTTTCCCTGCTGGCTCTTTGGGCGGGGGACCCATCTCCAGCCATAGGCCATTTTTTTGCCTGGCGCGGTGCGTAGTGGGAAAAGGTGGTTTTGAGGCTGAAGGCAGCAGGAAAGCCTGCAGCCCCCAGGTCTGTGGGGCAACGCAAGCAGTTCCCAAAGAGCTTTAGAACAAGGCATAGTTTTCCATGCTGGCTCTTTGGGTGGGGGACCCATCTCCAGCCATAGGCCATTTTTGTGCCTGGCGCGGTGCCAAGTGGGAAAGGGTGCTGTCGAGGCTGAAGGCAGCAGGAAAGCCCGCAGCCCCCAGGTCTGTGGGGC
The DNA here is from genome assembly GCF_028500815.1 of Rissa tridactyla. Taxonomy (NCBI): domain Eukaryota; kingdom Metazoa; phylum Chordata; class Aves; order Charadriiformes; family Laridae; genus Rissa; species Rissa tridactyla. Next base: position 9,244,059 of record NC_071483.1, read on the forward strand.
TACGCAAGCGGTTCCCAAAGAGCTTTAGAACAAGGCATAGTTTTCCCTGATGGCTCTTTGGGCGGGGGACCCATCTCCAGCCGTATGGCCATTTTTCTGCCTGGCGCGACGCCAAGTGGGAAAGGGTGGCTTTGAGGCTGAAGGCAGCTGCAAAGCCTGCAGCTCCAGGTCTGTGGGGCTACGCAAGCGGTTCCCAAAGGGCTTTAGAACAAGGCATAGTTTTCCCTGATGGCTCTTTGGGCGGGGGACCCATCTCCAGCCATAGGCCATTTTTGTGCCTGGCGCGGTGCCAAGTGGGAAAGGGTGGCTTTGAGGCTGAAGGCAGCAGGAAAGCCTGCAGCCCCCAGGTCTGTGGGGCTACGCAAGCGGTTCCCAAAGAGCTTTAGAACAAGGCATAGTTTTAACAGTTGGCTCTTAGGGCATGGGACCCATCTCCAGGCATAGGCCATTTTTGTGCCTGCCGTGGTGCCAAGTGGGAAAGGCTGCTGTCGAGGCTGAAGGCAACAGGAAAGTCTGCAGACCCCAGGTCTGTGCGGCTACGGAAGTGGTTCCCAAAGAGCTTTAGAATAAGGCATAGCTTTCCCTGCTGGCTCTTTGGGCGGTGGACCCATCTCCAGCCATATGACCATTTTTGTGCCTGGCGCGGCGCCAAGTGGGAAAGGGTGGTTTTGAGGCTGAAGGCAGCAGGAAAGCCCGCAGCCCCCAGGTCTGTGGGGCTACGCAAGCAGTTCCCAAAGAGCTTTAGAACAAGGCATAGTTTTCCCTGCTGGCTCTTTGGGCGGGAGACCCATCTCCAGCCATAGGCCATTTTTGAGCCTAGCGCGGCGCCAAGTGGGAAAGGGTGGTGTCGAGTCTGAAGGCAGCAGGAAAGCCCACAGCCCCCAGGTCTGTGGGGCTACGCAAGCGGTTCCCAAAGAGCTTTAGAACAAGGCATAGTTTTCCCTGCTGGCTCTTTGGGCATGGGACCCATCTCCAGCCATACGCCATTTTTGTGCCTGGCGCGACGCCAAGTGGGAAAGGGTGCCTTTGAGGCTGAAGGCACCAGGAAAGCCTGCAGCCCCCAGGTCTGTGGGGCTACGCAAGCGGTTCCCAAAGAGCTTTAGAACAAGGCATAGTTTTCCCTGCTGGCTCTTTGGGCGGGGGACCCATCTCCAGCCGTATGGCCATTTTTGAGCCTGGCGCGGCGCCAAGTGCGAAAGGGTGGCTTTGAGGCTGAAGGCAGCAGCAAATCCTGCAGCCCCCAGGTCTGTGGGGCTACGCAAGCGGTTCCCAAAGAGCTTTAGAACAAGGCATAGTTTTACCAGCTGGCTCTTAGGGCATGGGACCCATCTCCAGCCATATGGCCATTTTTGTGCCTTGCGCGGTGCCAAGTGGGAAAGGGTGGTTTTGAGGCTGAACGAAGCAGAAAAGCCTGCAGCCCCCAGGTCTGTGGGGCTATGCAAGCAGTTGCCAAAGAGCTTTAGAACAAGGCATAGTTTTCCCTGCTGGGTCTTTGGGCAGGGGACCCATCTCCAGCCGTATGGCCATTTTGTGCCTGGCGCGGCGCCAAGTGGGAAAGGGTGGTGTCGAGTCTGAAGGCAGCAGCAAAGGCTGCAGCCCCCAGGTCTGTGGGGCTACGCAAGCGGTTCCCAAAGAGCTTTAGAACAAGGCATAGTTTTCCCTGCTGGCTCTTTGGGCGGGGGACCCATCTCCAGCCATAGGCCATTTTTTTGCCTGGCGCGGTGCGTAGTGGGAAAAGGTGGTTTTGAGGCTGAAGGCAGCAGGAAAGCCTGCATCCCCCAGGTCTGTGGGGCAACGCAAGCAGTTCCCAAAGAGCTTTAGAACAAGGCATAGTTTTCCCTGCTGGCTCTTTGGGCGGGGGACCCATCTCCAGCCGTATGGCCATTTTTGTACGTGGCGCGGCGCCAAGTGGGAAAGGGTGGTGTCGAGGCTGAAGGCAGCAGGAAAGCCTGCAGCCCCCAGGTCTGTGGGGCTACGCAAGCAGTTCCCAAAGAGCTTTAGAACAAGGCATAGTTTTCCCCACTGGCTCTTTGGGCGGGGGACCCATCTCCAGCCGTATGGCCATTTTTGTGCCTGGCGCGGCGCCAAGTGGGAAAGGGTGGCTTTGAGGCTGAAGGCAGCTGCAAAGCCTGCAGCTCCAGGTCTGTGGGGCTACGCAAGCGGTTCGCAAAGGGCTTTAGAACAAGGCATAGTTTTCCCTGCTGGCTCTTTGGGCGGGGGACCCATCTCCAGCCATATGGCCATTTTTGTGCCTGGCGCGGCGCCAAGTGGGAAAGGGTGGTTTTGAGGCTGAAGGCAGCAGGAAAGCCTCCAGCCCCCAGGTCTGTGGGCTAAGTAAGCGGTTCCCAAAGAGCTTTAGAACAAGGCATAGTTTTCCCTGCTGGCTCCTTGCGTAGGGGACCCATCTCCAGCCATAGGCCATTTTTGTGCCTGGCGCGGCGCCAAGTGGGAAAGGGTGCCTTTGAGGCTGAAGGCAGCAGGAAAGCCTGCAGCCCCCAGGTCTGTGGGGCTACGCAAGCGGTTCCCAAAGAGCTTTAGAACAAGGCATAGTTGTCCCTGCTGGCTCTTAGGGCATGGGACCTATCTCCAGCCGTATGGCCATTTTTGAGCCTGGCGCGGGGCCAAGTGGGAAAGGGTGGTGTCGAGGCTGAAGGCAGCAGCAAAGCCTGCAGCCCCCAGGTCTGTGGGGCTACGCAAGCGGTTCCCAAAGAGCTTTAGAACAAGGCATAGTTTTCCCTGCTGGCTCTTAGGGCATGGGGCCCATCTCCAGCCGTATGGCCATTTTTGAGCCTGGCGCGGCGCCAAGTGGGAAAGGGTGGTTTTGAGGCTGAAGGAAGCAGAAAAGCCCGCAGCCCCCAGGTCTGTGGGGCTACGCAATCGGTTCCCAAAGAGCTTTAGAACAAGGCATAGTTATCCACGCTGGCTCTTTGGGTGGGGGACCCATCTCCAGCTGTATGGCCATTTTTGTGCCTGGCGCGGTGCCAAGTGGGAAAGGGTGGTTTCGAGTCTGAAGGCAGCAGCAAAGCCCACAACCCCCAGGTCTGTGGGGCTACGCAAGCGGTTCCCAAAGAGCTTTAGAACAAGGCATAGTTTTCCCTGATGGCTCTCTGGGCATGGGACCCATCTCCAGCCGTAGGCCATTTTTGTGCCTGGCGCGGTGCCAAGTGGGAAAGGCTGCTGTCGAGGCTGAAGGCAGCAGCAAAGCCCGCAGCCCCCAGGTCTGTGGGGCTATGCAAGCGGTTCCCAAAGAGCTTTAGAACAAGGCATAGTTTTCCCTGCTGGCTCTTTGGGCATGGGACCCATCTCCAGCCATAGGCCATTTTTGTGCCTGGCGCGACGCCAAGTGGGAAAGGGTGCCTTTGAGGCTGAAGGCACCAGGAAAGCCTGCAGCCCCCAGGTCTGTGGGGCTACGCAAGCGGTTCCCAAAGAGCTTTAGAACAAGGCATAGTTTTCCCTGCTGGCTCTTTGGGCATGGGACCCATCTCCAGCCGTATGGCCATTTTTGAGCCTGGCGCGGCGCCAAGTGGGAAAGGGTGGCTTTGAGGCTGAAGGCAGCAGCAAAGCCTGCAGCCCCCACGTCTGTGGGGCTACGCAAGCGGTTCCCAAAGAGCTTTAGAACAAGGCATAGTTTTACCAGCTGGCTCTTAGGGCATGGGACCCATCTCCAGCCATATGGCCATTTTGTGCCTGGCGCGGCGCCAAGTGGGAAAGGGTGGTGTCGAGTCTGAAGGCAGCAGCAAAGGCTGCAGCCCCCAGGTCTGTGGGGCTACGCAAGCGGTTCCCAAAGAGCTTTAGAACAAGGCATAGTTTTCCCTGCTGGCTCTTTGGGCGGGGGACCCATCTCCAGCCATAGGCCATTTTTGTGCCTGGCGCGGTGCGTAGTGGGAAAAGGTGGTTTTGAGGCTGAAGGCAGCAGGAAAGCCTGCAGCCCCCAGGTCTGTGGGGCAACGCAAGCAGTTCCCAAAGAGCTTTAGAACAAGGCATAGTTTTCCATGCTGGCTCTTTGGGTGGGGGACCCATCTCCAGCCATAGGCCATTTTTGTGCCTGGCGCGGTGCCAAGTGGGAAAGGGTGCTGTCGAGGCTGAAGGCAGCAGGAAAGCCCGCAGCCCCCAGGTCTGTGGGGCTACGCAAGCGGTTCCCAAAGAGCTTTAGAACAAGGCATAGTTTTCCCTGCTGGCTCTTTGGGCGGGGGACCCATCTCCAGCCGTATGGCCATTTTTGTGCCTGGCGCGACGCCAAGTGGGAAAGGGTGGCTTTGAGGCTGAAGGCAGCTGCAAAGCCTGCAGCTCCAGGTCTGTGGGGCTACGCAAGCGGTTCCCAAAGGGCTTTAGAACAAGGCATAGTTTTCCCTGCTGGCTCTTAGGGCGGGGGACCCATCTCCAGCCATAGGCCATTTTTGTGCCTGGCGCGGTGCCAAGTGGGAAAGGGTGGCTTTGAGGCTGAAGGCAGCAGGAAAGCCTGCAGCCCCCAGGTCTGTGGGGCTACGCAAGCGGTTCCCAAAGAGCTTTAGAACAAGGCATAGTTTTAACAGTTGGCTCTTAGGGCATGGGACCCATCTCCAGGCATAGGCCATTTTTTTGCCTGCCGCGGTGCCAAGTGGGAAAGGCTGCTGTCGAGGCTGAAGGCAACAGGAAAGTCTGCAGCCCCCAGGTCTGTGGGGCTACGCAAGTGGTTCCCAAAGAGCTTTAGAATAAGGCATAGTTTTCCCTGCTGTCTCTTTGGGCGGGGGACCCATCTCCAGCCATATGGCCATTTTTGTGCCTGGCGCGGCGCCAAGTGGGAAAGGGTGGTTTTGAGGCTGAAGGCAGCAGGAAAGCCTCCAGCCCCCAGGTCTGTGGGCTAAGTAAGCGGTTCCCAAAGAGCTTTAGAACAAGGCATAGTTTTCCCTGCTGGCTCCTTGCGTAGGGGACCCATCTCCAGCCATAGGCCATTTTTGTGCCTGGCGCGGCGCCAAGTGGGAAAGGGTGCCTTTGAGGCTGAAAGCAGCAGGAAAGCCTGCAGCCCCCACGTCTGTGGGGCTACGCAAGCGGTTCCCAAAGAGCTTTAGAACAAGGCATAGTTTTCCTGCTGGCTCTTAGGGCATGGGACCCATCTCCAGCCGTATGGCCATTTTTGAGCCTGGCGCGGCGCCAAGTGGGAAAGGGTGGTTTTGAGGCTGAAGGCAGCAGCAAAGCCTGCAGCCCCCAGGTCTGTGGGGCTACGCAAGCGGTTCCCAAAGAGCTTTAGAACAAGGCATAGTTTTCCCTGCTGGCTCTTAGGGCATGGGGCCCATCTCCAGCCGTATGGCCATTTTTGAGCCTGGCGCGGCGCCAAGTGGGAAAGGGTGGTTTTGAGGCTGAAGGAAGCAGAAAAGCCCGCAGCCCCCAGGTCTGTGGGGCTACGCAAGCGGTTCCCAAAGAGCTTTAGAACAAGGCATAGTTATCCCCGCTGGCTCTTTGGGCGGGAGACCCATCTCCAGCTGTATGGCCATTTTTGTGCCTGGCGCGGTGCCAAGTGGGAAAGGGTGGTTTCGAGTCTGAAGGCAGCAGCAAAGCCCACAACCCCCAGGTCTGTGGGGCTACGCAAGCGGTTCCCAAAGAGCTTTAGAACAAGGCATAGTTTTCCCTGCTGGCTCTTTGGGCATGGGACCCATCTCCAGCCGTATGGCCATTTTGTGCCTGGCGCGGCGCCAAGTGGGAAAGGGTGGTGTCGAGTCTGAAGGCAGCAGCAAAGGCTGCAGCCCCCAGGTCTGTGGGGCTACGCAAGCGGTTCCCAAAGAGCTTTAGAACAAGGCATAGTTTTCCCTGCTGGCTCTTTGGGCGGGGGACCCATCTCCAGCCATAGGCCATTTTTGTGCCTGGCGCGGTGCCAAGTGGGAAAGGGTGGCTTTGAGGCTGAAGGCAGCAGCAAAGCCTGCAGCCCCCAGGTCTGTGGGGCTACGCAAGCGGTTCCCAAAGAGCTTTAGAACAAGGCATAGTTTTCCCTGCTGGCTCTTTGGGCGGGGGACCCATCTCCAGCCATATGGCCATTTTTGTGCCTAGTGCGGCGCCAAGTGGGAAAGGGTGGTGTCGAGGGTGAAGGCAGCAGGAAAGCCTGCAGCCCCCATGTCTGTGGGGCTACGCAAGCGGTTCCCATAGAGCTTTAGAACAAGGCATAGTTTTCCCTGCTGGCTCTTTGGGCGTGGGACCAATCTCCAGACATATGGCCATTTTTGTGCCCAGCGCGGTGCCAAGTGGGAAAGGGTGGTGTCGAGGCTGAAGGCAGCAGGAAAGCCTGCAGCCCCCAGGTCTGTGGGGCTACGCAAGCGGTTCCCAAAGAGCTTTGGAACAAGGCATAGTTTTCCCTGCTTGTTCTTTGGGCGGGGGACCCATCTCCAGACATATGGCCATTTTTGTGCCTGGCGCGGTGCCAAGTGGGAAAGGGTGGTGTCGAGGCTGAAGGCAGCAGGAAAGCCCGCAGCCCCCAGGTCTGTGGGGCTACGCAAGCGGTTCCCAAAGAGCTTTAGAACAAGGCATAGTTTTCCCTGCTGGCTCCTTGGGCGGGGGACCCATCTCCAGCCGTATGGCCATTTTTGAGCCTGGCGTGGCGCCAAGTGGGAAAGGGTGGCTTTGAGGCTGAAGGCAGCAGGAAAGCCCGCAGCCCCCAGGTCTGTGGGGCTATGCAAGCAGTTCCCAAAGATCTTTAGAACAAGGCATAATTTTCCCTGCTGGCTCTCTTGGCGGGGGACCAATCTCCGGCCATAGGCCATTTTTGTGCCTGGCGCGGTGCCAAGTGGGAAAGGGTGGTGTCGAGGCTGAAGGCAGCAGGAAAGCCTGCAGCCCCCAGGTCTGTGCGGCTACGCAAGCGGTTCCCAAAGAGCTTTCGAACAAGGCATAGTTGTCCCTGCTGACTCTTTGGGCATGGGACCCATCTCCAGCCATAGGCCATTTTTCTGCCTGGCGCGGAGCCAAGTGTGAAAGGGTGGCTTTGAGGCTGAAGGCAGCAGGAAAGCCTGCAGCCCCCAGGTCTGTGGGGCTATGCAAGCGGTTCCCAAAGAGCTTTAGAACAAGGCATACTTTTCCCTGCTGGCTCCTTGGGCGGGGCACCCATATCCAGCCATAGGCCATTTTTGTGCCTAGCGTGGCACCAAGTGGGAAAGGGTAGTGTCGAGGCTGAAGGCAGCAGGAAATCCCGCAGCCCCCAGGTCTGTGGGGCTACGCAAGCGGTTCCCAAAGAGCTTTAGAACAAGGCATAGTTTTCCCTGCTGGCTCTTTGGGCGGGGGACCCATCTCCAGCCGTATGGCCATTTTTGTGCCTGGCGCGGCGCCAAGTGGGAAAGGGTGGTTTTGAGGCTGAAGGTAGCAGGAAAGCCCGCAGCCCCCAGGTCTGTGGGGCTACGCAAGCGGATCCCAAAGGGCTTTAGAACAAGGCATAGTTTTCCCCGCTGGCTCTTAGGGCATGGAACCCATCTCCAGCCATAGGCCATTTTTGTGTCTGGCGCGGCGCCAAGTGGGAAAGGGTGGCTTTGAGGCTGAAGGCAGCAGGAAAGCCTGCAGCCCCCAGGTCTGTGGGGCTACGCAAGTGGTTCCCAAAGTGCTTTAGAACAAGGCATAGTTTTACCAGCTGGCTCTTAGGGCATGGAACCCATCTCCAGCCATAGGCCATTTTTGTGCCTGGCGTGGTGCCAAGTGGGAAAGGGTGGTTTTGAGGATGAAGGCAGCAGGAAAGCCTGCAGCCCCCAGGTCTGTGGGGCCAAGCAAGCGGTTCCCAAAGAGCTTTAGAACAAGGCATAGTTTTCCCTGCTGGCTCCTTGAGCAGGGGAACCATCTCCAGCCGTATGGCCATTTTTGTGCCTAGCGCAGCGCCAAGTGGGAAAGGGTGGTTTTGAGGCTGAAGGCAGCAGGAAAGCCCGCAGCCCCCAGGTCTGTGGGGCTACGCAAGCGGTTCCCAAAGAGCTTTAGAACAAGGCATAGTTTTCCCTGCTGGCTCTTTGGGCATGGGACCCATCTCCAGCCATAGGCCATTTTTGTGCCTGGCGCGGTGCCAAGTGGGAAAGGCTGCTGTCGAGGCTGAAGGCAACAGGAAAGTCTGCAGACCCCAGGTCTGTGCGGCTACGGAAGTGGTTCCCAAAGAGCTTTAGAATAAGGCATAGTTTTCCCTGGGGCTCTTTGGGCGGGGGACCCATCTCCAGCCATATGGCCATTTTTGTGCCTGGCGCGGCGCCAAGTGGGAAAGGGTGGTTTTGAGGCTGAAGGCAGCAGGAAAGCCCGCAGCCCCCAGGTCTGTGGGGCTACGCAAGCAGTTCCCAAAGAGCTTTAGAACAAGGCATAGTTTTCCCTGCTGGCTCTTTGGGCGGGAGACCCATCTCCAGCCATAGGCCATTTTTGAGCCTAGCGCGGCGCCAAGTGGGAAAGGGTGGTGTCGAGTCTGAAGGCAGCAGGAAAGCCCACAGCCCCCAGGTCTGTGGGGCTACGCAAGCGGTTCCCAAAGAGCTTTAGAACAAGGCATAGTTTTCCCTGCTGGCTCTTTGGGCATGGGACCCATCTCCAGCCATACGCCATTTTTGTGCCTGGCGCGACGCCTAGTGGGAAAGGGTGCCTTTGAGGCTGAAGGCACCAGGAAAGCCCGCAGCCCCCAGGTCTGTGGGGCTACGCAAGCGGTTCCCAAAGAGCTTTAGAACAAGGCATAGTTTTCCCTGCTGGCTCTTTGGGCGGGGGACCCATCTCCAGCCGTATGGCCATTTTTGAGCCTGGCGCGGCGCCAAGTGGGAAAGGGTGGCTTTGAGGCTGAAGGCACCAGGAAAGCCTGCAGCCCCCAGGTCTGTGGGGCTACGCAAGCGGTTCCCAAAGAGCTTTAGAACAAGGCATAGTTTTCCCTGCTGGCTCTTTGGGCGGGGGACCCATCTCCAGCCGTATGGCCATTTTTGAGCCTGGCGCGGCGCCAAGTGGGAAAGGGTGGCTTTGAGGCTGAAGGCAGCAGCAAAGCCTGCAGCCCCCACGTCTGTGGGGCTACGCAAGCGGTTCCCAAAGAGCTTTAGAACAAGGCATAGTTTTACCAGCTGGCTCTTAGGGCATGGGACCCATCTCCAGCCATATGGCCATTTTTGTGCCTTGCGCGGTGCCAAGTGGGAAAGGGTGGTTTTGAGGCTGAACGAAGCGGAAAAGCCTGCAGCCCCCAGGTCTGTGGGGCTATGCAAGCGGTTGCCAAAGAGCTTTAGAACAAGGCATAGTTTTCCCTGCTGGGTCTTTGGGCAGGGGACCCATCTCCAGCCGTATGGCCATTTTGTGCCTGGCGCGGCGCCAAGTGGGAAAGGGTGGTGTCGAGTCTGAAGGCAGCAGCAAAGGCTGCAGCCCCCAGGTCTGTGGGGCTACGCAAGCGTTTCCCAAAGAGCTTTAGAACAAGGCATAGTTTTCCCTGCTGGCTCTTTGGGCGGGGGACCCATCTCCAGCCATAGGCCATTTTTTTGCCTGGCGCGGTGCGTAGTGGGAAAAGGTGGTTTTGAGGCTGAAGGCAGCAGGAAAGCCTGCAGCCCCCAGGTCTGTGGGGCAACGCAAGCAGTTCCCAAAGAGCTTTAGAACAAGGCATAGTTTTCCATGCTGGCTCTTTGGGTGGGGGACCCATCTCCAGCCATAGGCCATTTTTGTGCCTGGCGCGGTGCCAAGTGGGAAAGGGTGCTGTCGAGGCTGAAGGCAGCAGGAAAGCCCGCAGCCCCCAGGTCTGTGGGGCTACGCAAGCGGTTCCCAAAGAGCTTTAGAACAAGGCATAGTTTTCCCTGATGGCTCTTTGGGCGGGGGACCCATCTCCAGCCGTATGGCCATTTTTCTGCCTGGCGCGACGCCAAGTGGGAAAGGGTGGCTTTGAGGCTGAAGGCAGCTGCAAAGCCTGCAGCTCCAGGTCTGTGGGGCTACGCAAGCGGTTCCCAAAGGGCTTTAGAACAAGGCATAGTTTTCCCTGCTGGCTCTTTGGGCGGGGGACCCATCTCCAGCCATAGGCCATTTTTGTGCCTGGCGCGGTGCCAAGTGGGAAAGGGTGGCTTTGAGGCTGAAGGCAGCAGGAAAGCCTGCAGCCCCCAGGTCTGTGGGGCTACGCAAGCGGTTCCCAAAGAGCTTTAGAACAAGGCATAGTTTTAACAGTTGGCTCTTAGGGCATGGGACCCATCTCCAGGCATAGGCCATTTTTGTGCCTGCCGTGGTGCCAAGTGGGAAAGGCTGCTGTCGAGGCTGAAGGCAACAGGAAAGTCTGCAGACCCCAGGTCTGTGCGGCTACGGAAGTGGTTCCCAAAGAGCTTTAGAATAAGGCATAGCTTTCCCTGCTGGCTCTTTGGGCGGTGGACCCATCTCCAGCCATATGACCATTTTTGTGCCTGGCGCGGCGCCAAGTGGGAAAGGGTGGTTTTGAGGCTGAAGGCAGCAGGAAAGCCCGCAGCCCCCAGGTCTGTGGGGCTACGCAAGCAGTTCCCAAAGAGCTTTAGAACAAGGCATAGTTTTCCCTGCTGGCTCTTTGGGCGGGAGACCCATCTCCAGCCATAGGCCATTTTTGAGCCTAGCGCGGCGCCAAGTGGGAAAGGGTGGTGTCGAGTCTGAAGGCAGCAGGAAAGCCCACAGCCCCCAGGTCTGTGGGGCTACGCAAGCGGTTCCCAAAGAGCTTTAGAACAAGGCATAGTTTTCCCTGCTGGCTCTTTGGGCATGGGACCCATCTCCAGCCATACGCCATTTTTGTGCCTGGCGCGACACCAAGTGGGAAAGGGTGCCTTTGAGGCTGAAGGCACCAGGAAAGCCTGCAGCCCCCAGGTCTGTGGGGCTACGCAAGCGGTTCCCAAAGAGCTTTAGAACAAGGCATAGTTTTCCCTGCTGGCTCTTTGGGCGGGGGACCCATCTCCAGCCGTATGGCCATTTTTGAGCCTGGCGCGGCGCCAAGTGCGAAAGGGTGGCTTTGAGGCTGAAGGCAGCAGCAAATCCTGCAGCCCCCAGGTCTGTGGGGCTACGCAAGCGGTTCCCAAAGAGCTTTAGAACAAGGCATAGTTTTACCAGCTGGCTCTTAGGGCATGGGACCCATCTCCAGCCATATGGCCATTTTTGTGCCTTGCGCGGTGCCAAGTGGGAAAGGGTGGTTTTGAGGCTGAACGAAGCAGAAAAGCCTGCAGCCCCCAGGTCTGTGGGGCTATGCAAGCAGTTGCCAAAGAGCTTTAGAACAAGGCATAGTTTTCCCTGCTGGGTCTTTGGGCAGGGGACCCATCTCCAGCCGTATGGCCATTTTGTGCCTGGCGCGGCGCCAAGTGGGAAAGGGTGGTGTCGAGTCTGAAGGCAGCAGCAAAGGCTGCAGCCCCCAGGTCTGTGGGGCTACGCAAGCGGTTCCCAAAGAGCTTTAGAACAAGGCATAGTTTTCCCTGCTGGCTCTTTGGGCGGGGGACCCATCTCCAGCCATAGGCCATTTTTTTGCCTGGCGCGGTGCGTAGTGGGAAAAGGTGGTTTTGAGGCTGAAGGCAGCAGGAAAGCCTGCATCCCCCAGGTCTGTGGGGCAACGCAAGCAGTTCCCAAAGAGCTTTAGAACAAGGCATAGTTTTCCCTGCTGGCTCTTTGGGCGGGGGACCCATCTCCAGCCGTATGGCCATTTTTGTACGTGGCGCGGCGCCAAGTGGGAAAGGGTGGTGTCGAGGCTGAAGGCAGCAGGAAAGCCTGCAGCCCCCAGGTCTGTGGGGCTACGCAAGCAGTTCCCAAAGAGCTTTAGAACAAGGCATAGTTTTCCCCACTGGCTCTTTGGGCGGGGGACCCATCTCCAGCCGTATGGCCATTTTTGTGCCTGGCGCGGCGCCAAGTGGGAAAGGGTGGCTTTGAGGCTGAAGGCAGCTGCAAAGCCTGCAGCTCCAGGTCTGTGGGGCTACGCAAGCGGTTCCCAAAGGGCTTTAGAACAAGGCATAGTTTTCCCTGCTGGCTCTTTGGGCGGGGGACCCATCTCCAGCCATATGGCCATTTTTGTGCCTGGCGCGGCGCCAAGTGGGAAAGGGTGGTTTTGAGGCTGAAGGCAGCAGGAAAGCCTCCAGCCCCCAGGTCTGTGGGCTAAGTAAGCGGTTCCCAAAGAGCTTTAGAACAAGGCATAGTTTTCCCTGCTGGCTCCTTGCGTAGGGGACCCATCTCCAGCCATAGGCCATTTTTGTGCCTGGCGCGGCGCCAAGTGGGAAAGGGTGCCTTTGAGGCTGAAGGCAGCAGGAAAGCCTGCAGCCCCCAGGTCTGTGGGGCTACGCAAGCGGTTCCCAAAGAGCTTTAGAACAAGGCATAGTTGTCCCTGCTGGCTCTTAGGGCATGGGACCTATCTCCAGCCGTATGGCCATTTTTGAGCCTGGCGCGGGGCCAAGTGGGAAAGGGTGGTGTCGAGGCTGAAGGCAGCAGCAAAGCCTGCAGCCCCCAGGTCTGTGGGGCTACGCAAGCGGTTCCCAAAGAGCTTTAGAACAAGGCATAGTTTTCCCTGCTGGCTCTTAGGGCATGGGGCCCATCTCCAGCCGTATGGCCATTTTTGAGCCTGGCGCGGCGCCAAGTGGGAAAGGGTGGTTTTGAGGCTGAAGGAAGCAGAAAAGCCCGCAGCCCCCAGGTCTGTGGGGCTACGCAAGCGGTTCCCAAAGAGCTTTAGAACAAGGCATAGTTATCCACGCTGGCTCTTTGGGTGGGGGACCCATCTCCAGCTGTATGGCCATTTTTGTGCCTGGCGCGGTGCCAAGTGGGAAAGGGTGGTTTCGAGTCTGAAGGCAGCAGCAAAGCCCACAACCCCCAGGTCTGTGGGGCTACGCAAGCGGTTCCCAAAGAGCTTTAGAACAAGGCATAGTTTTCCCTGATGGCTCTCTGGGCATGGGACCCATCTCCAGCCGTAGGCCATTTTTGTGCCTGGCGCGGTGCCAAGTGGGAAAGGCTGCTGTCGAGGCTGAAGGCAGCAGCAAAGCCTGCAGCCCCCAGGTCTGTGGGGCTACGCAAGCGGTTCCCAAAGAGCTTTAGAACAAGGCATAGTTTTCCCTGCTGGCTCTTTGGGCGGGAGACCCATCTCCAGACGTATGGCCATTTTTGTGCCTGGCGCGGCGCCAAGTGGGAAAGGGTGGTGTCGAGGCTGAAGGCAGCAGGAAAGCCCGCAGCCCCCAGGTCTGTGGGGCTATGCAAGCGGTTCCCAAAGAGCTTTAGAACAAGGCATAGTTTTCCCTGCTGGCTCTTTGGGCATGGGACCCATCTCCAGCCATAGGCCATTTTTGTGCCTGGCGCGACGCCAAGTGGGAAAGGGTGGCTTTGAGGCTGAAGGCAGCAGGAAAGCCTGCAGCCCCCAGGTCTGTGGGGCTACGCAAGCGGTTCCCAAAGAGCTTTAGAACAAGGCATAGTTTTCCCTGCTGGCTCTTTGGGCATGGGACCCATCTCCAGCCGTATGGCCATTTTTGAGCCTGGCGCGGCGCCAAGTGGGAAAGGGTGGCTTTGAGGCTGAAGGCAGCAGCAAAGCCTGCAGCCCCCACGTCTGTGGGGCTACGCAAGCGGTTCCCAAAGAGCTTTAGAACAAGGCATAGTTTTACCAGCTGGCTCCTTGGGCGGGGGACCCATCTCCAGCCATATGGCCATTTTGTGCCTGGCGCGGCGCCAAGTGGGAAAGGGTGGTGTCGAGTCTGAAGGCAGCAGCAAAGGCTGCAGCCCCCAGGTCTGTGGGGCTACGCAAGCGGTTCCCAAAGAGCTTTAGAACAAGGCATAGTTTTCCATGCTGGCTCTTTGGGCGGGGGACCCATCTCCAGCCATAGGCCATTTTTGTGCCTGGCGCGGTGCGTAGTGGGAAAAGGTGGTTTTGAGGCTGAAGGCAGCAGGAAAGCCTGCAGCCCCCAGGTCTGTGGGGCAACGCAAGCAGTTCCCAAAGAGCTTTAGAACAAGGCATAGTTTTCCATGCTGGCTCTTTGGGTGGGGGACCCATCTCCAGCCATAGGCCATTTTTGTGCCTGGCGCGGTGCCAAGTGGGAAAGGGTGCTGTCGAGGCTGAAGGCAGCAGGAAAGCCCGCAGCCCCCAGGTCTGTGGGGCTACGCAAGCGGTTCCCAAAGAGCTTTAGAACAAGGCATAGTTTTCCCTGCTGGCTCTTTGGGCGGGGGACCCATCTCCAGCCGTATGGCCATTTTTGTGCCTGGCGCGACGCCAAGTGGGAAAGGGTGGCTTTGAGGCTGAAGGCAGCTGCAAAGCCTGCAGCTCCAGGTCTGTGGGGCTACGCAAGCGGTTCCCAAAGGGCTTTAGAACAAGGCATAGTTTTCCCTGCTGGCTCTTAGGGCGGGGGACCCATCTCCAGCCATAGGCCATTTTTGTGCCTGGCGCGGTGCCAAGTGGGAAAGGGTGGCTTTGAGGCTGAAGGCAGCAGGAAAGCCTGCAGCCCCCAGGTCTGTGGGGCTACGCAAGCGGTTCCCAAAGAGCTTTAGAACAAGGCATAGTTTTAACAGTTGGCTCTTAGGGCATGGGACCCATCTCCAGGCATAGGCCATTTTTGTGCCTGCCGCGGTGCCAAGTGGGAAAGGCTGCTGTCGAGGCTGAAGGCAACAGGAAAGTCTGCAGACCCCAGGTCTGTGCGGCTACGGAAGTGGTTCCCAAAGAGCTTTAGAATAAGGCATAGTTTTCCCTGCTGGGTCTTTGGGCAGGGGACCCATCTCCAGCCGTATGACCATTTTTGTGCCTGGCGCGGCGCCAAGTGGGAAAGGGTGGTTTTGAGGCTGAAGGCAGCAGGAAAGCCCGCAGCCCCCAGGTCTGTGGGGCTACGCAAGCAGTTCCCAAAGAGCTTTAGAACAAGGCATAGTTTTCCCTGCTGGCTCTTTGGGCGGGAGACCCATCTCCAGCCATAGGCCATTTTTGAGCCTAGCGCGGCGCCAAGTGGGAAAGGGTGGTGTCGAGTCTGAAGGCAGCAGGAAAGCCCACAGCCCCCAGGTCTGTCGGGCTACGCAAGCGGTTCCCAAAGAGCTTTAGAACAAGGCATAGTTTTCCCTGCTGGCTCTTTGGGCATGGGACCCATCTCCAGCCATACGCCATTTTTGTGCCTGGCGCGACGCCAAGTGGGAAAGGGTGCCTTTGAGGCTGAAGGCACCAGGAAAGCCTGCAGCCCCCAGGTCTGTGGGGCTACGCAAGTGGTTCCCAAAGAGCTTTAGAACAAGGCATAGTTTTCCCTGCTGGCTCTTTGGGCGGGGGACCCATCTCCAGCCGTATGGCCATTTTTGAGCCTGGCGCGGCGCCAAGTGGGAAAGGGTGGCTTTGAGGCTGAAGGCAGCAGCAAAGCCTGCAGCCCCCAGGTCTGTGGGGCTACGCAAGCGGTTCCCAAAGAGCTTTAGAACAAGGCATAGTTTTACCAGCTGGCTCTTAGGGCATGGGACCCATCTCCAGCCATATGGCCATTTTTGTGCCTTGCGCGGTGCCAAGTGGGAAAGGGTGGTTTTGAGGCTGAACGAAGCAGAAAAGCCTGCAGCCCCCAGGTCTGTGGGGCTATGCAAGCAGTTGCCAAAGAGCTTTAGAACAAGGCATAGTTTTCCCTGCTGGGTCTTTGGGCAGGGGACCCATCTCCAGCCGTATGGCCATTTTGTGCCTGGCGCGGCGCCAAGTGGGAAAGGGTGGTGTCGAGTCTGAAGGCAGCAGCAAAGGCTGCAGCCCCCAGGTCTGTGGGGCTACGCAAGCGTTTCCCAAAGAGCTTTAGAACAAGGCATAGTTTTCCCTGCTGGCTCTTTGGGCGGGGGACCCATCTCCAGCCATAGGCCATTTTTTTGCCTGGCGCGGTGCGTAGTGGGAAAAGGTGGTTTTGAGGCTGAAGGCAGCAGGAAAGCCTGCATCCCCCAGGTCTGTGGGGCAACGCAAGCAGTTCCCAAAGAGCTTTAGAACAAGGCATAGTTTTCCCTGCTGGCTCTTTGGGCGGGGGACCCATCTCCAGCCGTATGGCCATTTTTGTACGTGGCGCGGTGCTAGTGGGAAAGGGTGGTTTTGAGGCTGAAGGCAGCAGGAAAGCCTGCAGCCCCCAGGTCTGTGGGGCTACGCAAGCAGTTCCCAAAGAGCTTTAGAACAAGGCATAGTTTTCCCCACTGGCTCTTTGGGCGGGGGACCCATCTCCAGCCGTATGGCCATTTTTGTGCCTGGCGCGACGCCAAGTGGGAAAGGGTGCTTTTGAGGCTGAAGGCAGCAGGAAAGCCTGCAGCTCCAGGTCTGTGGGGCTACGCAAGCGGTTCCCAAAGGGCTTTAGAACAAGGCATAGTTTTCCCTGCTGGCTCTTTGGGCGGGGGACCCATCTCCAGCCATATGGCCATTTTTGTGCCTGGCGCGGCGCCAAGTGGGAAAGGGTGGTTTTGAGGCTGAAGGCAGCAGGAAAGCCTCCAGCCCCCAGGTCTGTGGGCTAAGTAAGCGGTTCCCAAAGAGCTTTAGAACAAGGCATAGTTTTCCCTGCTGGCTCCTTGCGTAGGGGACCCATCTCCAGCCATAGGCCATTTTTGTGCCTGGCGCGGCGCCAAGTGGGAAAGGGTGCCTTTGAGGCTGAAGGCAGCAGGAAAGCCTGCAGCCCCCAGGTCTGTGGGGCTACGCAAGCGGTTCCCAAAGAGCTTTAGAACAAGGCATAGTTGTCCCTGCTGGCTCTTAGGGCATGGGACCTATCTCCAGCCGTATGGCCATTTTTGAGCCTGGCGCGGGGCCAAGTGGGAAAGGGTGGTGTCGAGGCTGAAGGCAGCAGCAAAGCCTGCAGCCCCCAGGTCTGTGGGGCTACGCAAGCGGTTCCCAAAGAGCTTTAGAACAAGGCATAGTTTTCCCTGCTGGCTCTTAGGGCATGGGGCCCATCTCCAGCCGTATGGCCATTTTTGAGCCTGGCGCGGCGCCAAGTGGGAAAGGGTGGTTTTGAGGCTGAAGGAAGCAGGAAAGCCCGCAGCCCCCAGGTCTGTGGGGCTACGCAAGCGGTTCCCAAAGAGCTTTAGAACAAGGCATAGTTATCCCCGCTGGCTCTTTGGGTGGGGGACCCATCTCCAGCTGTATGGCCATTTTTGTGCCTGGCGCGGTGCCAAGTGGGAAAGGGTGGTTTCGAGTCTGAAGGCAGCAGCAAAGCCCACAACCCCCAGGTCTGTGGGGCTACGCAAGCGGTTCCCAAAGAGCTTTAGAACAAGGCATAGTTTTCCCTGCTGGCTCTTTGGGCATGGGACCCATCTCCAGCCGTAGGCCATTTTTGTGCCTGGCGCGGTGCCAAGTGGGAAAGGCTGCTGTCGAGGCTGAAGGCAGCAGCAAAGCCTGCAGCCCCCAGGTCTGTGGGGCTACGCAAGCGGTTCCCAAAGAGCTTTAGAACAAGGCATAGTTTTCCCTGCTGGCTCTTTGGGCGGGAGACCCATCTCCAGACGTATGGCCATTTTTGTGCCTGGCGCGGCGCCAAGTGGGAAAGGGTGATGTCGAGGCTGAAGGCAGCAGGAAAGCCCGCAGCCCCCAGGTCTGTGGGGCTATGCAAGCGGTTCCCAAAGAGCTTTAGAACAAGGCATAGTTTTCCCTGCTGGCTCTTTGGGCATGGGACCCATCTCCAGCCATAGGCCATTTTTGTGCCTGGCGCGACGCCAAGTGGGAAAGGGTGCCTTTGAGGCTGAAGGCACCAGGAAAGCCTGCAGCCCCCAGGTCTGTGGGGCTACGCAAGCGGTTCCCAAAGAGCTTTAGAACAAGGCATAGTTTTCCCTGCTGGCTCTTTGGGCATGGGACCCATCTCCAGCCGTATGGCCATTTTTGAGCCTGGCGCGGCGCCAAGTGGGAAAGGGTGGCTTTGAGGCTGAAGGCAGCAGCAAAGCCTGCAGCCCCCACGTCTGTGGGGCTACGCAAGCGGTTCCCAAAGAGCTTTAGAACAAGGCATAGTTTTACCAGCTGGCTCTTAGGGCATGGGACCCATCTCCAGCCATATGGCCATTTTTGTGCCTGGCGCGGTGCCAAGTGGGAAAGGGTGGTTTTGAGGCTGAACGAAGCAGAAAAGCCTGCAGCCCCCAGGTCTGTGGGGCTATGCAAGCGGTTGCCAAAGAGCTTTAGAACAAGGCATAGTTTTCCCTGCTGGGTCTTTGGGCAGGGGACCCATCTCCAGCCGTATGGCCATTTTGTGCCTGGCGCGGCGCCAAGTGGGAAAGGGTGGTGTCGAGTCTGAAGGCAGCAGCAAAGGCTGCAGCCCCCAGGTCTGTGGGGCTACGCAAGCGGTTCCCAAAGAGCTTTAGAACAAGGCATAGTTTTCCCTGCTGGCTCTTTGGGCGGGGCACCCATCTCCAGCCATAGGCCATTTTTGTGCCTGGCGCGGTGCGTAGTGGGAAAAGGTGGTTTTGAGGCTGAAGGCAGCAGGAAAGCCTGCAGCCCCCAGGTCTGTGGGGCAACGCAAGCAGTTCCCAAAGAGCTTTAGAACAAGGCATAGTTTTCCATGCTGGCTCTTTGGGTGGGGGACCCATCTCCAGCCATAGGCCATTTTTGTGCCTGGCGCGGTGCCAAGTGGGAAAGGGTGCTGTCGAGGCTGAAGGCAGCAGGAAAGCCCGCAGCCCCCAGGTCTGTGGGCCTATGCAAGCGGTTCCCAAAGAGCTTTAGAACAAGGCATAGTTTTCCCTGCTGGCTCTTAGGGCGGGGGACCCATCTCCAGCCGTATGGCCATTTTTGTACGTGGCACGGTGCGTAGTGGGAAAGGGTGGTTTTGAGGCTGGAGGCAGCAGGAAAGCCTGCAGCCCCCAGGTCTGTGGGGCTACGCAAGCAGTTCCCAAAGAGCTTTAGAACAAGGCATAGTTTTCCCCGCTGGCTCTTTGGGCGGGGGACCCATCTCCAGCCGTATGGCCATTTTTGTGCCTGGCGCGGTGCCAAGTGGGAAACGGTGCTGTCGAGGCTGAAGGCAGCAGGAAAGCCCGCAGCCCCCAAGTCTGTGGGGCTATGCAAGCGGTTCCCAAAGAGCTTTAGAACAAGGCATAGTTTTCCCTGCTGGCTCTTAGGGCGGGGGACCCATCTCCAGCCGTATGGCCATTTTTCTACGTGGCGCGGTGCGTAGTGGGAAAGGGTGGTTTTGAGGCTGAAGGCAGCAGGAAAGCCTGCAGCCCCCAGGTCTGTGGGGCTACGCAAGCGGTTCCCAAAGAGCTTTAGAACAAGGCATAGTTTTCCCTGCTGTCTCTTTGGGCGGGGGACCCATCTCCAGCCATATGGCCATTTTTGTGCCTGGCGCGGCGCCAAGTGGGAAAGGGTGGTTTTGAGGCTGAAGGCAGCAGGAAAGCCTCCAGCCCCCAGGTCTGTGGGCTAAGTAAGCGGTTCCCAAAGAGCTTTAGAACAAGGCATAGTTTTACCAGCTGGCTCTTTGGGCATGGGACCCATCTCCAGCCATAGGCCATTTTTGTGCCTGGCGCGGCGCCAAGTGGGAAAGGGTTGTGTTGAGGCTGAAGGCAGCAGGAAAGCCCGCAGCCCCCAGGTCTGTGGGGCCAAGCAAGCGGTTCCCAAAGAGCTTTAGAACAAGGCATAGTTATCCCCGCTGGCTCTTTGGGTGGGGGACCCATCTCCAGCTGTATGGCCATTTTTGTGCCTGGCGCGGTGCCAAGTGGGAAAGGGTGGTGTCGAGTCTGAAGGCAGCAGCAAAGCCCACAACCCCCAGGTCTGTGGGGCTACGCAAGCGGTTCCCAAAGAGCTTTAGAACAAGGCATAGTTTTCCCTGCTGGCTCTTTGGGCGGGGGACCCATCTCCAGCCATAGGCCATTTTTGTGCCTGGCGCGGTGCGTAGTGGGAAAAGGTGGTTTTGAGGCTGAAGGCAGCAGGAAAGCCTGCAGCCCCCAGGTCTGTGGGGCAACGCAAGCAGTTCCCAAAGAGCTTTAGAACAAGGCATAGTTTTCCCCGCTGGCTCTTTGGGCGGGGGACCCATCTCCAGCCGTATGGCCATTTTTGTGCCTGGTGCTGCGCCTAGTGGGAAAGGGTGGCTTTGAGGCTGAAGGCAGCTGCAAAGCCTGCAGCTCCAGGTTTGTGGGGCTACGCAAGCGGTTCCCAAAAAGCTTTAGAACAAGGCATAGTTTTCCCTGCTGGCTCTTTGGGCGTGGGACCCATCTCCAGCCATAGGCCATTTTTGTGTCTGGCGCGGCGCCAAGTGAGAAAGGGTGGCTTTGAGGCTGAAGGCAGCAGGAAAGCCTGCAGCCCCCAGGTCTGTGGGGCTACGCAAGCGGTTCCCAAAGAGCTTTAGAACAAGGCATAGTTTTCCCTGATGGCTCTTTGGGCATGGGACCCATCTCCAGCCGTAGGCCATTTTTGTGCCTGTCGCGGTGCCAAGTGGGAAAGGCTGCTGTCGAGGCTGAAGGCAGCAGGAAAGCCTGCAGCCCCCAGGTCTGTGGGGCTACGCAAGCGGTTCCCAAAGAGCTTTAGAACAAGGCATAGTTTTCCCTGCTGGCTCTTTGGGCGGGAGACCCATCTCCAGACGTATGGCCATTTTTGTGCCTGGCGCGGTGCCAAGTGGGAAAGGGTGGTTTTGAGGCTGAAGGAAGCAGAAAAGCCTGCAGCCCCCAGGTCTGTGGGGCTATGCAAGCGGTTGCCAAAGAGCTTTAGAACAAGGCATAATTTTCCCTGCTGGGTCTTTGGGCAGGGGACCCATCTCCAGCCGTATGGCCATTTTGTGCCTGGCGCGGCGCCAAGTGGGAAAGGGTGGTGTCGAGTCTGAAGGCAGCAGCAAAGGCTGCAGCCCCCAGGTCTGTGGGGCTACGCAAGCGGTTCCCAAAGAGCTTTAGAACAAGGCATAGTTTTCCCTGCTGGCTCTTTGGGCGGGGGACCCATCTCCAGCCATAGGCCATTTTTGTGCCTGGCGCGGTGCGTAGTGGGAAAAGGTGGTTTTGAGGCTGAAGGCAGCAGGAAAGCCTGCAGCCCCCAGGTCTGTGGGGCAACGCAAGCAGTTCCCAAAGAGCTTTAGAACAAGGCATAGTTTTCCCTGCTGGCTCTTTGGGCGGGGGACCCATCTCCAGCCATAGGCCATTTTTGTGCCTGGCGCGGTGCGTAGTGGGAAAAGGTGGTTTTGAGGCTGAAGGCAGCAGGAAAGCCTGCAGCCCCCAGGTCTGTGGGGCAACGCAAGCAGTTCCCAAAGAGCTTTAGAACAAGGCATAGTTTTCCATGCTGGCTCTTTGGGTGGGGGACCCATCTCCAGCCATAGGCCATTTTTGTGCCTGGCGCGGTGCCAAGTGGGAAAGGGTGCTGTCGAGGCTGAAGGCAGCAGGAAAGCCCGCAGCCCCCAGGTCTGTGGGCCTATGCAAGCGGTTCCCAAAGAGCTTTAGAACAAGGCATAGTTTTCCCTGCTGGCTCTTAGGGCGGGGGACCCATCTCCAGCCGTATGGCCATTTTTGTACGTGGCACGGTGCGTAGTGGGAAAGGGTGGTTTTGAGGCTGAAGGCAGCAGGAAAGCCTGCAGCCCCCAGGTCTGTGGGGCTACGCAAGCAGTTCCCAAAGAGCTTTAGAACAAGGCATAGTTTTCCCTGCTGGCTCCTTGCGTAGGGGACCCATCTCCAGCCATAGGCCATTTTTGTGCCTGGCGCGGCGCCAAGTGGGAAAGGGTGGTGTCGAGGCTGAAGGCAGCAGCAAAGCCTGCAGCCCCCAGGTCTGTGGGGCTACGCAAGCGGTTCCCAAAGAGCTTTAGAACAAGGCATAGTTTTCCATGCTGGCTCTTTGGGTGGGGGACCCATCTCCAGCCATAGGCCATTTTTGTGCCTGGCGCGGTGCCAAGTGGGAAAGGGTGGTGTCGAGGCTGAAGGCAGCAGGAAAGTCTGCAGCCCCCTGGTCTGTGGGGCTACGCAAGCGGTTCCCAAAGAGCTTTAGAACAAGGCATAGTTTTCCCTGATGGCTCTTTGGGCGGGGGACCCATCTCCAGCCGTATGGCCATTTTTGAGTCTGGCGCAGCGCCAAGTGGGAAAGGGTGGCTTTGAGGCTGAAGGCAGCAGGAAAGCCCGCAGCCCCCAGGTCTGTGCGGCTACGCAAGCGGTTCCCAAAGAGCTTTAGAACAAGGCATAGTTTTACCAGCTGGCTCTTTGGGCATGGGACCCATCTCCAGCCATAGGCCGTTTTTGTGCCTGGCGCGGTACCAATTGGGAAGAGTGGTTTTGAGGCTGAAGGCGTCACGAAAGCCTGCCGTCCTAGGGTTTCTTAATGACTTTTCTTAATGATGTCTCCACAGTGTGAAGTTTTGCAGGATTTGAAAAAGTAATAGACACAGTGAAATTGAGTCTATTGGAAACTTCCATACCTTTCCCTCCCTCTAAATCTCTGCTGTCCTGTAGTATCCACTGCCTGCAGCTGCTGTTGCAGGAGCAGACAGAGTGGTATCAGATTTAGAAAAAAGGGACATCATTAAGAGGATTCACTCGCCTTATTTTTCACCGGTGTGGCCAGTAAAGAAACCAAAAAGGCAATACCGGTTCACAGTAGATTACCAAAAGTTGGATGCCAACACTGCATCCCTGACTGCTGCTGTTCCGAATATCGCGGAAATTGTGACAATGATACAAGGAGCTGCCCATCCTTGGGTGGCTGCCTTAGATGTTAAAGACATATTTTTTTAAGATTCTCCTCCTTGAGCAGGACAAAGTGCAGTTTGCATTCACATGGAAAGGAGTCCAATATACCTTTAACCGCTTTCCGCAAGGATACAAACATTCCCCCACTATTGCCCATAATGCTTTGGCTAAAGTGCTATCAGAGATTCCTGTTTCACCGGGATGTACGGTATACCAATATATTGTTGATGACATCTTAATAGGGGAGAGAACCAAGAAAGTGTACAAGACATGATGGAAAACATCCGAAAAACATTTTCAGATCTGGGATTGGAAATTCCCGACTCAAAGTGTCAGGGACCAGCACAGGAAGTTAAATTCCTGGGGGTCTGGTGGATTAAGGGAGCTGCTTCCGTCCCTCAGGATACCCTGGAAAAAATAGAACATGGCCAGAATCCTTCCAGCGTGAAGGAGTTACAGCAAGTCCTAGGAACTTTAAGTTATTGGCGTAAACACGTCCCTGGCTTTTCCATCATTGCTCGCCCCCTTTATTGTTTGCTCAAAAAAGGTAAATCCTGGGAGTGGACTGAACAACATACTAATGCACTAGAATTGCTAATAAAAGAGCTAAGGTTATTCCAACAACTTGGCCCCATACATCCACCTGACCCTGTCCATGTAGAATGGGGGTTCAGTGAACATGGTTCCCGTTGTAATTTATGGCAAAAGGGACCAGCAGGACCGGAGAGACCATTAGAATTTTGCTCCCACTCCTTCAATGATACTGAGAGCAGCTATTCAGACCTGGAGAAGGGTTTACTGTCCCTGGTGCGAGCGTTGCAACGAGCAGAGCAGATAAGAAGAGAACAGAGTGTGATCTTTCCTGGGACCTTTTCGCCTCCCAGATGTGGTCCGTAAAGGGACACCACCACCACCGGCATTGCCCAGAGACCTACAGTTCGAAAGTGGTATGCTTATTTAGAAGGCATTAATGAACTCAAGCCAGTCTCTGAAGGCAGTGTTAAAGTATCCAAGGCTACTTCACAAGGATACCAAAGGATATAGATGGTGCCCTATTGTTCCAATCCCCACCAAACAGACCATCTCCGATCCAAGAAGCACCTCCTCTGAAAGAAGGCAGTGATCTTACAGGAGTGTGGTTTACTGGTGCGTCATCTCACCGTGAAAAAAATAAGTGGAAATATAAGGCCGTAGCACTGGAAGTAACAACGGGAGAAAGAGCGATTGAAACAGGGGAGGGTAGGGGAACTCAGAGCTGTCCTACTAGCTGCACAACATGGATCCACCTCCTTTTATGCTGACTCATATGCTGTTTTTAAAGGAGCCACTGAATGGCTAGGACACTGGGCAGCCAATGATTGGCAGGTGAATAGAGTCCCAGTTTGGGAGACAGATAGTTGGAAGCAACTGTTGGAAATAGGAGGACAGAGACCATTGCACATTGCTTGGGTAAAAGGCCACGATCGTTCAAACTCGATCACTGCTCAGTTCAACCAACAGGTAGATGGCCTCACGCGGCTACAACAAATTGACATTGTAGGTGATGGTCGGGAATGGGAACGCTTACTCGAATGGTTACATATTAAGCCTGGCCATACAGGCCGTGCTGATCTGTATCAGGAAGGTCTAGCCCGGGGGTGGCCTGTGTCGCTTAAGCTGTGCGAACAAGTAGTAACTGCCTGGTCACAATGTCGCCTACGACTCAGCAAAGATCATCCGAGTAAGGCGCCTCCCTTACACATGCGGGACAAGAAAGCGTTGTGGCATTCATAGCAGCTTGATTATATTGGGCCCTTGAGATCATCAGGTGGGAAAAGATATGTCCTAGTCGGAGTGGAGATTATCTCCAGCCTCAGTATGGCCACCGGCTTCAAATCAGCTGCTGGGGACAACACAGTGAAAGGCCTAAAAGGGTGGTTCAGCACACTTCCCCTTCCCGAGGAAATCCAGAGTGATAACGTTTCACACTTTACCGCTTCGGTGGTACAAGATTGGGCCAAGGAAGAAGGGATTCGATGGGTATTTCATACTCCCTATTATCCCCAGGCTAATGGCATTGTTGAACGCACCAATAGATTGGTTAAGCGTTTTGCAAAAAGTCATGAACCTGGTTGGCATTTGCGATTGGATGATGCCATCTATCAACTAAATAACAGATGGAGTGGAGACGGCTGTCCTAAAATGAAAGCTTTCTGTGTACCTGCCAATATTATCTCGCCAAAGGCTCCCAATGAACCGGGAAAATACCCCGGAAGATTTCACCCTGGACTACCTGTGCTAGTGAAAATGCCTCAAAATGGGACGGTGCCAATGGTGCTAGCTACTCCCAAAAATCCCTATGCATGGGAAGCCAAGGATTGTTCAGGGAAGATACACCGGATCAGCACCCGGTGGATCGCACCTTCTTTTTAACCCCGTCGGTCGAATAAGACCTTTCTTTTCCTTTATGTCTTACAGGAACCTTGGATGAGCTGTACAGACGGATTGGCCTACGCTACCTTTGAATGTCTCCAGGGAATCCTGACATTGATCCTGGCAATAATACTACTTTTATGATGTATGGCTACCTGGAGGCCCAAATTCTAAAATGACGAATTGGCAGATGGAATTGATGCTATTCAGTTTCACCTTTTTATTCCCTGTTGTTTGTAGACAGAGAGACCCAGAGTGGCCATGGTCTCAAGCCTTTGTCGTCTATAATACAAGACTACAGGGAGACCTCATGCTAACGCACCCTTTCCCAATATAGTCAAGCACAGTCTCTGGGGTTTCATCGGGATGTGTCTCAAAGTGACAAGCATTCTGGTTGGTGTCAAGACAAAGGTCTTGTGCTTTGAGAGTATTACTCTCACAAATGAATCCTTGTTGGTCTCGTGAAACGCATGCGTCAACATCAGCAGTTTGCCATTTAGTCTCATTTTGTCGTGCCCAACCTCTGTGCTGTGTTGGATAGAGTAGAGCTCCTTGGTGATTCAACCCCAGTGCGATGATTGGGTATATGGTGTATACTGAGGCATTGCGTATCGTTAAGACAAAAGCTGTGGCTTTGCTCTCAGTGGGATCGTAGGTGAAATTAACCAGATACCACCTGGACTGAAATTTTCTCTCAAACTCAATTGCATTATCCCATATTACTTTTCGAATTTCAGTGGGCAAGGTGCCTTCTTCACCTTCCCTTATGATTTATGAGTTTTTGCAAAACGCTTAACCAATCCGTTGGTGCATTCAACAATGCCATTAGCCTGAGGATAATAGGGAGTATGAAATACCCATCGAATCCCTTCTTCTTTGGCCCAATCTTGTACCACTGTAGCGGTAAAGTGTGAACCGTTATCACTCTGGATTTCCTCGGGAAGGGGAAGTGTGCTGAGCCACCCTTTTAGGCCTTTCACTGTGTTGTCCCCGGTAGCTGGTTTGAAACTGCTGGCCATACTGAGGCGTGAGATAATCTCCACTCCGACTAGGACATATCTTTTCCCACCTGATGATCTCAAGGGCCCAATATAATCAAGCTGCTATGAATGCCACAACGCTTTCTTGTCCCGCATGTGTAAGGGAGGCGCCTTACTCGGATGATCTTTGCTGAGTCGTAGGCGACATTGTGACCAGGCAGTTACTATTTGTTCGCACAGCTTAAGCGACACAGGCCACCCCCGGGCTAGACCTTCCTGATACAGATCAGCACGGCCTGTATGGCCAGGCTTAATATGTAACCATTCGAGTAAGCGTTCCCATTCCCGACCATCATCTACAATGTCAATTTGTTGTAGCCGCGTGAGGCTATCTACCTGTTGGTTGAACTGAGCAGTGATCGAGTTTGAACGATCGTGGCCTTTTACCCAAGCAATGTGCAATGGTCTCTGTCCTCCTATTTCCAACAGTTGCTTCCAACTGTCTGTCTCCCAGATTGGGACTCTATTCACCTGCCAATCATTGGCTGCCCAGTGTCCTAGCCATTCAGTGGCTCCTTTAAAAACAGCATATGAGTCAGTGTAAATGTAAGTAGCCCCATGCTGTGCAGCTAGTAGGACGGCTCTGAGATCCCCTACTTGTGCCCTACCTTCTCCTGTTTCAATTGCTCTTTCCCCCGTTGCTACTTCCAGTGCTACGGCCTTGTATTTCCACTTGCTGTTCTCACGGTGAGATGACGCACCAGTAAACCACACTCCTGTAAGATCACTGCCTTCTTTCAGAGGAGGTGCTTCTTGGATTGGAGATGGTCTGTTTGGTGGGGATTGGAACAATAGGGCACCATCTATATCCTTCTGGAGCATGGATACTTTGATACTACCTTCAGAGATTGGCATGATATCATTAATGCCTTCTAAATAAGCATACCACTTTCGAACTGTGGGCTTCTGGGCAATGCCGGCTGGCGGTGCTGTCCCTTTACGGACCACATCTAGGAGGCGAAAAGGGCCTCGAACAATCACGCTCTGTTCTCTTCTTATCTGCTCTGCTCGTTGCAATGCTCGCACCAGGGACAGTAAACCCTTCTCCAGGTCTGAATATCTGCTCTCAGTATCATTAAAGGCGTGAGAGCTAAATTCTAATGGTCTCTCCGGTCCTGCTGGTCCCTTTTGCCATAAATTACAACGGGAACCATGTTCACTGAACCCCCATTCTACATGGACAGGGTCAGGTGGATGTATGGGGCCAAGTTGTTGGAATAACCTTAGCTCTTTTATTAGCAATTCTAGTGCATTAGTATGTTGTTCAGTCCACTCCCAGGATTTACCTTTTTTGAGCAAACAATAAAGGGGGCGAGCAATGATGGAAAAGCCAGGGATGTGTTTACGCCAATAACTTAAAGTTCCTAGGACTTGCTGTAACTCCTTCGTGCTGGAAGGATTCTGTCCATGTTCTATTTTTTCAGGGTATCCTGAGGGACGGAAGCAGCTCCCTTAATCCACCAGACCCCCAGGAATTTAACTTCCTGTGCGGGTCCCTGACACTTTGAGTTGGGAATTTCCAATCCCAAATCTGATAATGTTTTTCGGATGTTTTCCATCATGTCTTGTACACTTTCTTGGCTCTCTCTCCCCCTATTAAGATGTCGTCAATATATTGGTATACCGTACATCCCGGTGAAACAGGAATCTCTGATAGCACTTTAGCCAAAGCATTATGGGCAATAGTGGGGGAATGTTTGTATCCTTGCGGAAAGCGGTTAAAGGTATATTGGACTCCTTTCCATGTGAATGCAAACTGCGCTTTGTCCTGCTCAAGGAGGAGAATCTTAAAAAAATATGTCTTTAACATCTAAGGCAGCCACCCAAGCATGGGCAGCTCCTTTTATCATTGTCACAATTTCCGCGATATTAGGAACCGCAGCGGTCAGGGGTGCAGTGTTGGCGTTTAATTTTCCGTAATCTACTGTGAACAGCTATTGCCTTTTTGGTTTCTTTACTGGCCACACTGGTGAATTATAAGGCGAGCGAGTCCTCTTAATGATGTTTCTTTTTTCTAAATCTGATACCACCCTGTCTGCTCCTGCAAGTGCAGCTGCAGGCAGTGGGTACTGTCGGACGTTGGTAATTATAGAAGGAGGCAAAAGTATAGATGTTTCTAATAGCCCCAATTTAACTGTGTCTAATCCTTTTTTGCATCCTGCAAAACTCCACACAGTTCCATCTCCAGCTGGGAGTTTCCACATTCGCCCACGCAGTACGTCAAATCCTAGGAGGTTAGTACGTGAGGCACCCACTAACACTTCTGCCCTAGTCATTCGCTGCTCTCCCGGCAACCAGAGGTTAATTTTTGCAGTGGGGCATGTTTTTACCACACCATCAATTCCTGTGAAGTTGACTCTGCGTCGGGTGGGATTTATACCTAGAAGTTGTGCTGTTTCGTTAGTGATTGCAGACATTCGGGCTCCGGTATCAATAATAAAATTTACCAATATCTTCCGGGGGTCCAACAGGAATGACAATAACGGGTTCGGAGTCTTTATGAGAGCGCCATTGGATTGCTAGTACCTGCCAGACAGGGTGGCTCACTGCCCTCCCCGGGGATAGGAGTGTTTTGGCTGGGACTCTGTCAAATCAATCAAGTTACGTTCCGGTGCAGAAGGCACAATTTTCTCACGACTTGGGGATTCTCTGGTTAGACTTTTCTCCCCAGCCGCATTAGTCTTTCTAGGTAGAGATTGGACTAGCGTACGGAGA
The DNA here is from genome assembly GCF_028500815.1 of Rissa tridactyla. Classification (NCBI taxonomy): domain Eukaryota; kingdom Metazoa; phylum Chordata; class Aves; order Charadriiformes; family Laridae; genus Rissa; species Rissa tridactyla. Next base: position 9,272,651 of record NC_071483.1, read on the forward strand.
TCTCCCGTAGGGTCACCGTGCAAGAATTGTCGGGGCACCCCTAATTGTAGGGCTTTACGCCACAACTCATTCCGGTCCTTATCAGGCTTAAACCTTCCCTCTGATTTAGGGTTTTGAGTGTGAGTTTGGACTTGGCGAACCTTTCGCGGGTGTTCGGAGGATTTCTCACTAGTTTGGCTGGCCCAGCCCATTCGGCGCCCATATTGATCTATTTCCTGTACATTCCAGGTGGGCATGTAGTGACGACGGCCCCGCCCATGAGCACCCCGAGCATCCCGTATACGATCTTGAGTGCGAACAAGGAACGGTTTCAAGCAATCGGGAAGACCACGGATGAGAGGGGCTAATCGATCGGGGTCGATAGCAGCTGACATTGGGGATTTCCGAAATTCCTCTCTGTCATACATGGCTTGCAGACAAGCTGCTTTCCGTACAGCCGCAAAGAGATCAGAGTAGCCTGTAGCTCTAATCTCTAACGGCTCCCCCCTCTCTCGCGGATCCATACCCCTTGCCCAATAGGCTGCTTGAGCGGTTAGGGAATAATTATGATCCCCAGGCATAGTGGTTAAAAACACTCCTGCTCCCCAAGAGTCTCCTGCTTCTTCCTCACTCAGCATAATTCTGTGCCCCCCTTCAGAAGAAACTCGCCACACGTACTCAACAGCTGACTCTTCTGGTCGCCTCGAATATTTCTCCCTTATTTTTGTTAACTCGGTTGGTGTCCATGGAACGGTACGCACAGTGGTGTGAATTTCATCACCATCATCAACTGCAGTTTCAGTTTTAACCAGAGGACGTAAAGGAAAAACTTGGGATTTCAAAGTCAAAGTCCTTTCCTCCTCATCTTCTTCGTCATCCTCACTATTAGACAAAAAAATCTCCGGTCTGGGTTCCAGAATTTGGATAACACAGTAACTTACGAATCTGTTGGACCTGGGTCGAGGGCTGCATTTTATCTAAGAGCCCGGTCACCCTTTCAATAACATTTTAAGTTGGCGATTTTTCACTCCCAAGTTGAGCATTCCGGTTTCCTAAACATTCATTCTCACTCACAAGCTTATCGACTTGAGTTCTTAATCTTTCTCCTGTCTCCTTTTGCAAGGCTAATGATGACGTCAGCACCTCATTCTCCGATTTCAGGGTTGCATATTCTACAGCTGAAATCAGATTAGGAGCGGGGGTTTCTCTAGCTTCTTGTTGTGCACAAGATAAACAGGCGCCTAACACAGCACAAATCACACCCTTGCCTTTCCCCGCTCTGAGCTTCTGTGAAACCCGACGCTCTTCAATACGTTCCACCACTTTCTCTTCATCCTTCCAAAATTTTTGGGCCCACTCCTTCCCAGCCTGGGAAGGGGCACAATCATATTTTTGCAGCAGTTTATCCATGGCAATCCTGCCGACTACGCCAAATTCTGTTGCGTGAAACGGGGCCAAGCGGTTTTGGCAGAAGATAAACCCCCTTGCGTTCTAACACTCCTCACCGAGGTGGGAGGCCAGGTGCGGCTGCGTTTCAATTCTGAGTGATGCCCAATTCAGCACTATCAGGCCAATCGCGTTTAATATGTGTTAAACTATTACGATTTGGAGACACTAATAGTGGGCTGCACCTTCAGTCTAGTCGTGCTCCTGAACCAGCACGGCCTCTCTCAAGTTTTGGTCGCGTTCAGTGAGAAAGCGAAACGACTAGCTACTGAAACAGTGCAGTTTATTTAAACAACAGATATACAGGTTCTTTAGGATTGCCGGTGATAAATACACTGTCTGCAAAGCACGTGCAAATAAAGACATTGTTAAATATACAAACGCGCGACAAAATTATAAACGATACAGCCTGGCTATAAATGTAGGGTAGAGATTCTCTAGAGAAATGTCTAGCGTCCCCGAGAAAGCACTCGGTGTAATCAAAGTCTTACCCAAAGGCGTCCTTATGGGGGGGAAGAAAGGCTCAGCCCGTCGACTGATCCCAGAAAACAGCGGTGGGATTCTTCGCGATGGTGTCTTCCCTGACATTCCCCTCTTTCTTGGGCTATTTTTATATTATTTTTTTATCTTCAAAGTGGAGTTTGAGTGACTTTAGTCATATGTACTTTTATTATGATTAATGTACTCAAGGAGGAGTGTTCACCCCTCGGGGGCGGATAGCCTCCGGGATGGAGGTGTGTTTTGGTACATTGTGGTGAGCAAAGTTCGCACAAAAGGACAGCATTTCATCAACATTTGACGAAATGTTGGCTCGGGTAGCGTGTAGGCTGCTTATCAGTTCCGTAGTACCATCTCATCCCCATATCTGTTATTCGTCACAAGGGAAGGCCACGGAACAAGCGCGTTCCGTTCCATCCCTCGTGTAGTTTCGCCATCAACCTTGTACAGGGAATCCCAGCTGTTGCATTCTTCGTGTGCTAGCTGCGGCTGTATTCTACCTCAGAAGCCTCTTGATTTTATGACTTTCCTTAATGTGTGAACAATGCTGTATTTTTGTATTCTTGGCCAATTTAGTAGTTATTCCACAAGAACACACATTGGTTGCCGATTTATCAACGGGTCTAATCACCACAGGCCAACTGTAATTAAAACCATCTATGTAGACTCTACCAAAGCGGACAAATACAACACTGATTGTTACAAAATTATGGCGCCAAATTCAGATTGCTGGCACAATTTCACTTTCATCAAACCTACAGTAGTGTACTGTATTTGGGGCTACAAGGGCACAGAATTGTTATTTGAATTTATGATTGACTCAAATACACCTGAACTTGCTGAAATGAATCCAGAACCTACACCCCACAAACTCTCAAAGGCTCTCTCTTCTAAGAGAAAAAAAAACCACCTCTCTCTTTTCTAAGCCCTCCATTAGACTAACTCCTTACATTTTCAACATTGGCCCTTACGTTATTAAACACACACAGGTCAACAACAGGTACTGTTTAATCCCACATATTCCCTCAAACGAGCAGAATTGTCAATGCAGATTAAAATCTCTGCGATCAAACCCACCTGCTTACCATTCCTGAGTACATCTTATGCAGAATGGTCAGCATGGTTACGCAAACGAACTCTTGCCACTTCACACGGACGGAAGAGGGATGCGAGGCCTGGGAGTCTTGAATAGTATAGATGCTGAGCTACTTGCCAACAAACTAGTCACAACCACTACTGATCTGGACAAATTAAGACATCCCCTACGGTCCTCTCTATTAGCATTGGGAAACCACCAACGGCTTTTATCGAATATATTGCCTCAATGGGAAGAAACGGGTGAAAAAGACCATCAGCTGATCACAGATGCACTTGGTACAACCCAAACCAATGTTTCCTTGGCTCTTAGTTGTATCCGAGCCCAATTGTGGATGCAATCTATGACAGCCGCAATCATAAGGGAAGGTGAAGAAGGCACCTTGCCCACCGAAATTCGAAAAGTAATATGGGATAACGCAATTGAATTTGAGAAAAGATTTCAGTCCAGGTGGTATCTGGTTAATTTCACCTACGATCCCACTGAGAGCAAAGCCACAGCTTTTGTCTTAACGATACGCAATGCCTCAGTATACACCATATACCCAATCATCGCACTGGGGTTGAATCACCAAGGAGCTCTACTCTATCCAACACAGCACAGAGGTTGGGCACGACAAAATGAGACTAAATGGCAAACTGCTGATGTTGACGCATGCGTTTCACGAGACCAACAAGGATTCATTTGTGAGAGTAATACTCTCAAAGCACAAGACCTTTGTCTTGACACCAACCAGAATGTTTGTCACTTTGAGACACATCCCGATGAAACCCCAGAGACTGTGCTTGTCTAGATTGGGAAAGGGTGCGTTAGCATGAGGTCTCCCTGTAGTCTTGTATTCAGAGATGACATAGTAATCACTCAAATCTTTGTGTTTGAACTTTACTAACACAAAGTTACGGGATGCGACTTCAATTATTAAGCTCCTGTTACGTCTTTTCAATTGCTACAACCTAATTATACGTTGATTCGAGATTGTTGCCTACCCCTATCGGAATGAATCTCTCCCTGGTGAAGAAGCTGCTAAAACACAATGAATTGAAGCGACTCTTGAAAGAGGCCCAAGAAAATAGACAGACAACTTTGATTACCGTCCATCATCAGGTTGAAGAAATACACCAAGCGTTGGAAAGAGTGAAGAGAGGCGGAGGACATAGATGGGGAGATACTCTTTTTGGATGGTCACCGACAGTTACAGGACTTTATAACAAGATGCTTCACTCTGTTGTTGTTTTACTAATACTCACTGTATTGTGCTTTGCTTAGACAATTGTTTTGCATGTTAGACTTTGGATTATGATGAAAAGTTTAAATCGCTTGATCACTCCGCGAGAAGGATTTCCACTTGATATCCCTCACCACAGGAACACATGTGATCTTTCTTATCAGTGTTGAGTACGTCGACCTTGACTGACTGTAGACAAAGTTTTCCCTGCAGGCTCTTTGGGCGGGGGACCCATCTCCCGCCACAGGCCATTTTTGTGCCTAGCGCGGCGCCAAGTGGGAAAGGGTGGTGTCGAGGCTGAAGGCAGCAGGAAAGCCCGCAGCCCCCAGGTCTGTGGGGCTACGCAAGCGGTTCCCAAAGAGCTTTAGAACAAGGCATAGTTTTCCCTGCTGGCTCTTTAGGCGGGGGACCCATCTCCAGCCGTATGGCCATTTTTGAGGCTGGCCCGGTGCCCACACGGAAATGGTAGTTTTCGAGGCTGAAGGCAGCAGGAAAGCCTGCAGCCCCCAGGTCTGTAGGGCTAAGCAAGCGGTTCCCAAAGAGCTTTAGAACAAGGCATAGTTTTCCCTGCAGGCTCTTTGGGCGGGAGACCCATCTCCAGCCGTATGGCCATTTTTGTGCCTGGCGCGGCGCCAAGTGGGAAAGGGTGGTGTCGAGGCTGAAGGCAGCAGGAAAGCCCGCAGCCCCCAGGTCTGTGGGGCTACGCAAGCGGTTCCCAAAGAGCTTTAGAACAAGGCATAGTTTTCCCTGATGGCTCTTTGGGCGGGAGACCCATCTCCAGCCGTATGGCCATTTTGGTGCCTGGCGCGGCACCAAGTGGGAAAGGGTGGTGTCGAGGCTGAAGGCAGCAGGAAAGCCCACAGCCCCCAGGTCTGTGGGGCTACGCAAGCGGTTCCCAAAGAGCTTTAGAACAAGGCATAGTTTTACCAGCTGACTCTTAGGGCATGGGACCCATCTCCTGTCTTGTGGCTATTTTTATGCCTGGTGCGTTGCGTAGTGGGAAAGGGTGGTTTTGAGGCTGAAGGCAGCAGGAAAGCCCGCAGCCCCCAGGTCTGTGGGGCTACGCAAGCGGTTCCCAAAGGGCTTTAGAACAAGGCATAGTTTTCCCTGCTGGCTCTTTGGGCGGGGGACCCATCTCCAGCCATATGGCCATTTTTGTGCCTGGCGCGGCGCCAAGTGGGAAAGGGTGGCTTTGAGGCTGAAGGCAGCTGCAAAGCCTGCAGCTCCAGGTCTGTGGGGCTACGCAAGCGGTTCCCAAAGGGCTTTAGAACAAGGCATAGTTTTCCCTGCTGGCTCTTTGGGCGGGGGACCCATCTCCAGCCATAGGCCATTTTTGTGCCTGATGCGGCGCCAAGTGGGAAAGGGTGGCTTTGAGGCTGAAGGCAGCAGGAAAGCCCGCAGCCCCCAGGTCTGTTGGACTACGCAAGCGGTTCCCAAAGAGCTTTAGAACAAGGCATAGTTTTCCCTGATGGCTCTTTGGGCGGGAGACCCATCTCCAGCCGTATGGCCATTTATGTGCCTGGCGCGGCGCCAAGTGGGAAAGGGTGTTGTCGAGGCTGAAGGCAGCAGGAAAGCCCGCAGCCCCCAGGTCTGTGTGGCTACGCAAGCGGTTCCCAAAGAGCTTTAGAACAAGGCATAGTTTTCCCTGCTGGCTCTTTGGGCGGGGGACCCATCTCCAGCCGTATGGCCATTTTGGTGCCTGGCGCGGCACCAAGTGGGAAAGGGTGGTGTCGAGGCTGAAGGCAGCAGGAAAGCCCGCAGCCCACAGGTCTGTGGGGCTACGCAAGCAGTTCCCAAAGAGCTTTAGAACAAGACATAGTTTTCCCTGCTGGCTCTTTGGGCGTGGGACCCATCTCCAGCCGTATGGCCATTTTTGTGCCTGGCGCGGCGCCAAGTGGGAAACGGTGCTGTCGAGGCTGAAGGCAGCAGGAAAGCCCGCAGCCCCCAGGTCTGTGGGGCTATGCAAGCAGTTCCCAAATATCTTTAGAACAAGGCATAATTTTCCCTGCTGGCTCTCTTGGCGGGGGACGCATCTCCAGCCATAGGCCATTTTTGTGCCTGGCGCGGCGCCAAGTGTGAAAGGGTGTCTTTGAGGCTGAAGGCAGCAGGAAAGCCTGCAGCCCCCAGGTCTGAGGGGCTATGCAAGCGGTTCCCAAAGAGCTTTAGAACAAGGCATAGTTTTCCCTGCTGGCTCCTTGGGCGGGGGACCCATCTCCAGCCGTATGGCCATTTTTGAGGCTGGCCCGGTGCCCACACGGAAATGGTAGTTTTCGAGGCTGAAGGCAGCAGGAAACCCCGCAGCCCCCAGGTCTGTAGGGCTACGCAAGCGGTACCCAAAGAGCTTTAGAACAAGGCATAGTTTTCCCTGATGGCTCTTTGGGCGGGAGACCCATCTCCAACCGTATGGCCATTTTTGTGCCTGGCGTGGCGCCAAGTGGGAAAGGTGGTGTCGAGGCTGAAGGCAGCAGCAAAGCCTGCAGCCCCCAGGTCTGTGGGGCTACGCAAGCGGTTCCCAAAGAGCTTTAGAACAAGGCATAGTTTTCCCTGACGGCTCTTTGGGCGGGAGACCCATCTCCAGCCGTATGGCCATTTTGGTGCCTGGCGCGGCACCAAGTGGGAAAGGGTGGTTTTGAGGCTGAAGGCAGCATCAAAGCCCACAGCCACCAGGTCTGTGGACCTATGGAAGCGGTTCCCAAAGAGCTTTAGAACAAGGCATAGTTTTCCCTGCTGGCTCCTTGGGCGGGGGACCCATCTCCAGCCATAGGCCAATTTTGTGTCTGGCGCGGCGCCAAGTGGGAAAGGGTGGCTTTGAGGCTGAAGGCAGCAGGAAAGCCCGCAGCCCCCAGGTCTGTAGGGCTACGCAAGCGGTTCCCAAAGAGCTTTAGAACAAGGCATAGTTTTCCCTGCTGGCTCTTTGGGCGGGAGACCCATCTCCAGCCGTATGGCCACTTTTGTGCCTGGCGCGGCGCCAAGTGGGAAAGGGTGGTTTCGAGGCTGAAGGCAGCAGCAAAGCCCGCAGCCCCCAGGTCTGTGGGGCTACGCAAGCGGTTCCCAAAGAGCTTTAGAACAAGGCATAGTTTTCCCTGCTGGCTCCTTGGGCGGGGCACCCATCTCCAGCCATAGGCCATTTTTGTGCCTAGCGTGGCACCAAGTGGGAAAGGGTAGTGTCGAGGCTGAAGGCAGCAGGAAATCCCGCAGCCCCCAGGTCTGTGGGGCTACGCAAGCGGTTCCCAAAGAGCTTTAGAACAAGGCATAGTTTTCCCTGCTGGCTCTTTGGGCGGGGGACCCATCTCCAGCCGTATGGCCATTTTTGAGGCTGGCCCGGTGCCCACACGGAAATGGTAGTTTTCGAGGCTGAAGGCAGCAGGAAAGCCTGCAGCCCCCAGGTCTGTAGGGCTACGCAAGCGGTACCCAAAGAGCTTTAGAACAAGGCATAGTTTTCCCTGCTGGCTCTTTGGGCGGGGGACCCATCTCCAGCCGTATGGCCATTTTTGAGGCTGGCCCGGTGCCCACACGGAAATGGTAGTTTTCGAGGCTGAAGGCAGCAGGAAAGCCTGCAGCCCCCAGGTCTGTAGGGCTACGCAAGCGGTACCCAAAGAGCTTTAGAACAAGGCATAGTTTTCCCTGCTGGCTCTTTGGGCGGGGGACCCATCTCCATCCGTATGGCCATTTTTGAGGCTGGCCCGGTGCCCACACGGAAATGGTAGTTTTCGAGGCTGAAGGCAGCAGGAAAGCCTGCAACCCCCAGGTCTGTAGGGCTACGCAAGCGGTTCCCAAAGAGCTTTAGAACAAGGCATAGTTTTCCCTGATGGCTCTTTGGGCGGGAGACCCATCTCCAACCGTATGGCCATTTTTGTGCCTGGCGTGGCGCCAAGTGGGAAAGGTGGTGTCGAGGCTGAAGGCAGCAGCAAAGCCTGCAGCCCCCAGGTCTGTGGGGCTACGCAAGCGGTTCCCAAAGAGCTTTAGAACAAGGCATAGTTTTCCCTGACGGCTCTTTGGGCGGGAGACCCATCTCCAGCCGTATGGCCATTTTGGTGCCTGGCGCGGCACCAAGTGGGAAAGGGTGGTTTTGAGGCTGAAGGCAGCATCAAAGCCCACAGCCACCAGGTCTGTGGACCTATGGAAGCGGTTCCCAAAGAGCTTTAGAACAAGGCATAGTTTTCCCTGCTGGCTCCTTGGGCGGGGGACCCATCTCCAGCCATAGGCCAATTTTGTGTCTGGCGCGGCGCCAAGTGGGAAAGGGTGGCTTTGAGGCTGAAGGCAGCAGGAAAGCCCGCAGCCCCCAGGTCTGTAGGGCTACGCAAGCGGTTCCCAAAGAGCTTTAGAACAAGGCATAGTTTTCCCTGCTGGCTCTTTGGGCGGGAGACCCATCTCCAGCCGTATGGCCACTTTTGTGCCTGGCGCGGCGCCAAGTGGGAAAGGGTGGTTTCGAGGCTGAAGGCAGCAGCAAAGCCCGCAGCCCCCAGGTCTGTGGGGCTACGCAAGCGGTTCCCAAAGAGCTTTAGAACAAGGCATAGTTTTCCCTGCTGGCTCCTTGGGCGGGGCACCCATCTCCAGCCATAGGCCATTTTTGTGCCTAGCGTGGCACCAAGTGGGAAAGGGTAGTGTCGAGGCTGAAGGCAGCAGGAAATCCCGCAGCCCCCAGGTCTGTGGGGCTACGCAAGCGGTTCCCAAAGAGCTTTAGAACAAGGCATAGTTTTCCCTGCTGGCTCTTTGGGCGGGGGACCCATCTCCAGCCGTATGGCCATTTTTGAGGCTGGCCCGGTGCCCACACGGAAATGGTAGTTTTCGAGGCTGAAGGCAGCAGGAAAGCCTGCAGCCCCCAGGTCTGTAGGGCTACGCAAGCGGTACCCAAAGAGCTTTAGAACAAGGCATAGTTTTCCCTGCTGGCTCTTTGGGCGGGGGACCCATCTCCATCCGTATGGCCATTTTTGAGGCTGGCCCGGTGCCCACACGGAAATGGTAGTTTTCGAGGCTGAAGGCAGCAGGAAAGCCTGCAACCCCCAGGTCTGTAGGGCTACGCAAGCGGTTCCCAAAGAGCTTTAGAACAAGGCATAGTTTTCCCTGATGGCTCTTTGGGCGGGAGACCCATCTCCAGCCGTATGGCCATTTATGTGCCTGGCGCGGCGCCAAGTGGGAAAGGGTGTTGTCGAGGCTGAAGGCAGCAGGAAAGCCCGCAGCCCCCAGGTCTGTGTGGCTACGCAAGCGGTTCCCAAAGAGCTTTAGAACAAGGCATAGTTTTCCCTGCTGGCTCTTTGGGCGGGGGACCCATCTCCAGCCGTATGGCCATTTTGGTGCCTGGCGCGGCACCAAGTGGGAAAGGGTGGTGTCGAGGCTGAAGGCAGCAGGAAAGCCCGCAGCCCACAGGTCTGTGGGGCTACGCAAGCGGTTCCCAAAGAGCTTTAGAACAAGACATAGTTTTCCCTGCTGGCTCTTTGGGCGTGGGACCCATCTCCAGCCGTATGGCCATTTTTGTGCCTGGCGCGGCGCCAAGTGGGAAACGGTGCTGTCGAGTCTGAAGGCAGCAGGAAAGCCCGCAGCCCCCAGGTCTGTGGGGCTATGCAAGCAGTTCCCAAAGATCTTTAGAACAAGGCATAATTTTCCCTGCTGGCTCTCTTGGCGGGGGACCCATCTCCAGCCATAGGCCATTTTTGTGCCTGGCGCGGTGCCAAGTGGGAAAGGGTGGTGTCGAGGCTCAAGGCAGCAGGAAAGCCTGCAGCCCCCAGGTCTGTGGGGCCAAGCAAGCAGTTCCCAAAGAGCTTTAGAACAAGGCATAGTTGTCCCTGCTGACTCTTTGGGCATGGGACCCATCTCCAGCCATAGGCCATTTTTGTGCCTGGCGCGGCGCCAAGTGTGAAAGGGTGTCTTTGAGGCTGAAGGCAGCAGGAAAGCCTGCAGCCCCCAGGTCTGTGGGGCTATGCAAGCGGTTCCCAAAGAGCTTTAGAACAAGGCATAGTTTTCCCTGCTGGCTCCTTGGGCGGGGCACCCATCTCCAGCCATAGGCCATTTTTGTGCCTAGCGTGGCACCAAGTGGGAAAGGGTAGTGTCGAGGCTGAAGGCAGCAGGAAATCCCGCAGCCCCCAGGTCTGTGGGGCTACGCAAGCGGTTCCCAAAGAGCTTTAGAACAAGGCATAGTTTTCCCTGCTGGCTCTTTGGGCGGAGGACCCATCTCCAGCCGTATGGCCATTTTTGAGGCTGGCCCGGTGCCCACACGGAAATGGTAGTTTTCGAGGCTGAAGGCAGCAGGAAAGCCTGCAGCCCCCAGGTCTGTAGGGCTACGCAAGCGGTACCCAAAGAGCTTTAGAACAAGGCATAGTTTTCCCTGCTGGCTCTTTGGGCGTGGGACCCATCTCCAACCGTATGGCCATTTTTGTGCCTGGCGTGGCGCCAAGTGGGAAAGGGTGGTGTCGAGGCTGAAGGCAGCAGGAAAGCCCGCAGCCCCCAGGTCTGTGGGGCTACGCAAGCGGTTCCCAAAGAGCTTTAGAACAAGGCATAGTTTTCCCTGACGGCTCTTTGGGCGGGAGACCCATCTCCAGCCGTATGGCCATTTTGGTGCCTGGCGCGGCACCAAGTGGGAAAGGGTGGTTTTGAGGCTGAAGGCAGCAGGAAAGCCCGCAGCCCCCAGGTCTGTGGGGCTACGCAAGCGGTTCCCAAAGAGCTTTAGAACAAGGCATAGTTTTCCCTGCTGGCTCTTTGGGCGGGAGACCCATCTCCAGCCGTATGGCCATTTTTGTGCCTGATGCGGCGCCAAGTGGGAAAGGGTGGTGTCGAGGCTGAAGGCAGCATCAAAGCCCACAGCCACCAGGTCTGTGGACCTATGCAAGCGGTTGCCAAAGAGCTTTAGAACAAGGCATAGTTTTCCCTGCTGGCTCTTTGGGCGGGAGACCCATCTCCAGCCGTATGGCCATTTTTGTGCCTGATGCGGCGCCAAGTGGGAAAGGGTGGTGTCGAGGCTGAAGGCAGCATCAAAGCCCACAGCCACCAGGTCTGTGGACCTATGCAAGCGGTTGCCAAAGAGCTTTAGAACAAGGCATAGTTTTCCCTGCTGGCTCCTTGGGCGGGGGACCCATCTCCAGCCATAGGCCAATTTTGTGTCTGGCGCGGCGCCAAGTGGGAAAGGGTGGCTTTGAGGCTGAAGGCAGCAGGAAAGCCTGCAGCCCCCAGGTCTGTGGGGCTACGCAAGCGGTTCCCAAAGAGCTTTAGAACAAGGCATAGTTTTCCCTGCTGGCTCTTTGGGCGGGAGACCCATCTCCAGCCGTATGGCCACTTTTGTGCCTGGCGCGGCGCCAAGTGGGAAAGGGTGGTTTCGAGGCTGAAGGCAGCAGGAAAGCCCGCAGCCCCCAGGTCTGTGGGGCTACGCAAGCGGTTCCCAAAGAGCTTTAGAACAAGACATAGTTTTCCCTGCTGGCTCTTTGGGCGTGGGACCCATCTCCAGCCATAGGCCATTTTTGTGCCTGGCGCGGCGCCAAGTGTGAAAGGGTGTCTTTGAGGCTGAAGGCAGCAGGAAAGCCTGCAGCCCCCAGGTCTGTGGGGCTATGCAAGCCGTTCCCAAAGAGCTTTAGAACAAGGCATAGTTTTCCCTGCTGGCTCCTTGGGCGGGGCACCCATCTCCAGCCATAGGCCATTTTTGTGCCTAGCGTGGCACCAAGTGGGAAAGGGTAGTGTCGAGGCTGAAGGCAGCAGGAAATCCCGCAGCCCCCAGGTCTGTGGGGCTACGCAAGCGGTTCCCAAAGAGCTTTAGAACAAGGCATAGTTTTCCCTGCTGGCTCTTTGGGCGGGGGACCCATCTCCAGCCGTATGGCCATTTTTGAGGCTGGCCCGGTGCCCACACGGAAATGGTAGTTTTCGAGGCTGAAGGCAGCAGGAAAGCCTGCAGCCCCCAGGTCTGTAGGGCTACGGAAGTGGTTCCCAAAGAGCTTTAGAACAAGGCATAGTTTTCCCTGCTGGCTCTTTGGGCGGGGGACCCATCTCCATCCGTATGGCCATTTTTGAGGCTGGCCCGGTGCCCACACGGAAATGGTAGTTTTCGAGGCTGAAGGCAGCAGGAAAGCCTGCAACCCCCAGGTCTGTAGGGCTACGCAAGCGGTACCCAAAGAGCTTTAGAACAAGGCATAGTTTTCCCTGATGGCTCTTTGGGCGGGAGACCCATCTCCAGCCGTATGGCCATTTATGTGCCTGGCGCGGCGCCAAGTGGGAAAGGGTGTTGTCGAGGCTGAAGGCAGCAGGAAAGCCCGCAGCCCCCAGGTCTGTGTGGCTACGCAAGCGGTTCCCAAAGAGCTTTAGAACAAGGCATAGTTTTCCCTGCTGGCTCTTTGGGCGGGGGACCCATCTCCAGCCGTATGGCCATTTTGGTGCCTGGCGCGGCACCAAGTGGGAAAGGGTGGTGTCGAGGCTGAAGGCAGCAGGAAAGCCCGCAGCCCACAGGTCTGTGGGGCTACGCAAGCAGTTCCCAAAGAGCTTTAGAACAAGACATAGTTTTCCCTGCTGGCTCTTTGGGCGTGGGACCCATCTCCAGCCGTATGGCCATTTTTGTGCCTGGCGCGGCGCCAAGTGGGAAACGGTGCTGTCGAGTCTGAAGGCAGCAGGAAAGCCCGCAGCCCCCAGGTCTGTGGGGCTATGCAAGCAGTTCCCAAAGATCTTTAGAACAAGGCATAATTTTCCCTGCTGGCTCTCTTGGCGGGGGACCCATCTCCAGCCATAGGCCATTTTTGTGCCTGGCGCGGTGCCAAGTGGGAAAGGGTGGTGTCGAGGCTCAAGGCAGCAGGAAAGCCTGCAGCCCCCAGGTCTGTGGGGCCAAGCAAGCAGTTCCCAAAGAGCTTTAGAACAAGGCATAGTTGTCCCTGCTGACTCTTTGGGCATGGGACCCATCTCCAGCCATAGGCCATTTTTGTGCCTGGCGCGGCGCCAAGTGTGAAAGGGTGTCTTTGAGGCTGAAGGCAGCAGGAAAGCCTGCAGCCCCCAGGTCTGTGGGGCTATGCAAGCGGTTCCCAAAGAGCTTTAGAACAAGGCATAGTTTTCCCTGCTGGCTCCTTGGGCGGGGCACCCATCTCCAGCCATAGGCCATTTTTGTGCCTAGCGTGGCACCAAGTGGGAAAGGGTAGTGTCGAGGCTGAAGGCAGCAGGAAATCCCGCAGCCCCCAGGTCTGTGGGGCTACGCAAGCGGTTCCCAAAGAGCTTTAGAACAAGGCATAGTTTTCCCTGCTGGCTCTTTGGGCGGGGGACCCATCTCCAGCCGTATGGCCATTTTTGAGGCTGGCCCGGTGCCCACACGGAAATGGTAGTTTTCGAGGCTGAAGGCAGCAGGAAAGCCTGCAGCCCCCAGGTCTGTAGGGCTACGCAAGCGGTACCCAAAGAGCTTTAGAACAAGGCATAGTTTTCCCTGCTGGCTCTTTGGGCGTGGGACCCATCTCCAACCGTATGGCCATTTTTGTGCCTGGCGTGGCGCCAAGTGGGAAAGGGTGGTGTCGAGGCTGAAGGCAGCAGGAAAGCCCGCAGCCCCCAGGTCTGTGGGGCTACGCAAGCGGTTCCCAAAGAGCTTTAGAACAAGGCATAGTTTTCCCTGACGGCTCTTTGGGCGGGAGACCCATCTCCAGCCGTATGGCCATTTTGGTGCCTGGCGCGGCACCAAGTGGGAAAGGGTGGTTTTGAGGCTGAAGGCAGCAGGAAAGCCCGCAGCCCCCAGGTCTGTGGGGCTACGCAAGCGGTTCCCAAAGAGCTTTAGAACAAGGCATAGTTTTCCCTGCTGGCTCTTTGGGCGGGAGACCCATCTCCAGCCGTATGGCCATTTTTGTGCCTGATGCGGCGCCAAGTGGGAAAGGGTGGTGTCGAGGCTGAAGGCAGCATCAAAGCCCACAGCCACCAGGTCTGTGGACCTATGCAAGCGGTTGCCAAAGAGCTTTAGAACAAGGCATAGTTTTCCCTGCTGGCTCTTTGGGCGGGAGACCCATCTCCAGCCGTATGGCCATTTTTGTGCCTGATGCGGCGCCAAGTGGGAAAGGGTGGTGTCGAGGCTGAAGGCAGCATCAAAGCCCACAGCCACCAGGTCTGTGGACCTATGCAAGCGGTTGCCAAAGAGCTTTAGAACAAGGCATAGTTTTCCCTGCTGGCTCCTTGGGCGGGGGACCCATCTCCAGCCATAGGCCAATTTTGTGTCTGGCGCGGCGCCAAGTGGGAAAGGGTGGCTTTGAGGCTGAAGGCAGCAGGAAAGCCTGCAGCCCCCAGGTCTGTAGGGCTACGCAAGCAGTTCCCAAAGAGCTTTAGAACAAGGCATAGTTTTCCCTGCTGGCTCTTTGGGCGGGAGACCCATCTCCAGCCGTATGGCCACTTTTGTGCCTGGCGCGGCGCCAAGTGGGAAAGGGTGGTTTCGAGGCTGAAGGCAGCAGCAAAGCCCGCAGCCCCCAGGTCTGTGGGGCTACGCAAGCGGTTCCCAAAGAGCTTTAGAACAAGACATAGTTTTCCCTGCTGGCTCTTTGGGCGTGGGACCCATCTCCAGCCATAGGCCATTTTTGTGCCTGGCGCGGCGCCAAGTGTGAAAGGGTGTCTTTGAGGCTGAAGGCAGCAGGAAAGCCTGCAGCCCCCAGGTCTGTGGGGCTATGCAAGCGGTTCCCAAAGAGCTTTAGAACAAGGCATAGTTTTCCCTGCTGGCTCCTTGGGCGGGGCACCCATCTCCAGCCATAGGCCATTTTTGTGCCTAGCGTGGCACCAAGTGGGAAAGGGTAGTGTCGAGGCTGAAGGCAGCAGGAAATCCCGCAGCCCCCAGGTCTGTGGGGCTACGCAAGCGGTTCCCAAAGAGCTTTAGAACAAGGCATAGTTTTCCCTGCTGGCTCTTTGGGCGGGGGACCCATCTCCAGCCGTATGGCCATTTTTGAGGCTGGCCCGGTGCCCACACGGAAATGGTAGTTTTCGAGGCTGAAGGCAGCAGGAAAGCCTGCAGCCCCCAGGTCTGTAGGGCTACGCAAGCGGTACCCAAAGAGCTTTAGAACAAGGCATAGTTTTCCCTGCTGGCTCTTTGGGCGGGGGACCCATCTCCAGCCGTATGGCCATTTTTGAGGCTGGCCCGGTGCCCACACGGAAATGGTAGTTTTCGAGGCTGAAGGCAGCAGGAAAGCCTGCAGCCCCCAGGTCTGTAGGGCTACGCAAGCGGTACCCAAAGAGCTTTAGAACAAGGCATAGTTTTCCCTGATGGCTCTTTGGGCGGGAGACCCATCTCCAGCCGTATGGCCATTTTGGTGCCTGGCGCGGCACCAAGTGGGAAAGGGTGGTTTTGAGGCTGAAGGCAGCAGGAAAGCCCGCAGCCCCCAGGTCTGTGGGGCTACGCAAGCGGTTCCCAAAGAGCTTTAGAACAAGGCATAGTTTTCCCTGATGGCTCTTTGGGCGTGGGACCCATCTCCAGCCGTATGGCCATTTTTGTGCCTGGCGCGGCGCCAAGTGGGAAAGGGTGGTGTCGAGGCTGAAGGCAGCAGGAAAGCCCGCAGCCCCCAGGTCTGTGGGGCTACGCAAGCGGTTCCCAAAGGGCTTTAGAACAAGGCATAGTTTTCCCTGCTGGCTCTTTGGGCGGGAGACCCATCTCCAGCCATAGGCCATTTTTGTGCCTGATGCGGCGCCAAGTGGGAAAGGGTGGCTTTGAGGCTGAAGGCAGCATCAAAGCCCACAGCCACCAGGTCTGTGGACCTATGCAAGCGGTTCCCAAAGAGCTTTAGAACAAGGCATAGTTTTCCCTGCTGGCTCCTTGGGCGGGGGACCCATCTCCAGCCATAGGCCAATTTTGTGTCTGGCGCGGCGCCAAGTGGGAAAGGGTGGCTTTGAGGCTGAAGGCAGCAGGAAAGCCTGCAGCCCCCAGGTCTGTAGGGCTACGCAAGCGGTTCCCAAAGAGCTTTAGAACAAGGCATAGTTTTCCCTGCTGGCTCTTTGGGCGGGAGACCCATCTCCAGCCGTATGGCCACTTTTGTGCCTGGCGCGGCGCCAAGTGGGAAAGGGTGGTTTCGAGGCTGAAGGCAGCAGCAAAGCCCGCAGCCCCCAGGTCTGTGGGGCTACGCAAGCGGTTCCCAAAGAGCTTTAGAACAAGACATAGTTTTCCCTGCTGGCTCTTTGGGCGTGGGACCCATCTCCAGCCGTATGGCCATTTTTGTGCCTGGCGCGGTGCCAAGTGGGAAAGGGTGGTGTCGAGGCTGAAGGCAGCAGGAAAGCCCGCAGCCCCCAGGTCTGTGGGGCTACGCAAGCGGTTCCCAAAGGACTTTAGAACAAGGCATAGTTTTCCCTGCTGGCTCTTTGGGCGGGAGACCCATCTCCAGCCGTATGGCCATTTTTGTGCCTGGCGCGGCGCCAAGTGGGAAAGGGTGGTTTCGAGGCTGAAGGCAGCAGCAAAGCCCGCAGCCCCCAGGTCTGTGGGGCTACGCAAGCGGTTCCCAAAGAGCTTTAGAACAAGGCATAGTTTTCCCTGCTGGCTCTTTGGGCAGGGGACCCATCTCCAGCCATATGGCCATTTTTGTGCCTGGCGCGGCGCCAAGTGGGAAAGGGTGGTGTCGAGGCTGAAGGCAGCAGGAAAGCCTGCAGCCCCCAGGTCTGTGGGGCTACGGAAGCGGTTCCCAAAGAGCTTTAGAACAAGGCATAGTTTTCCCTGCTGGCTCCTTGGGCGGGGGACGAATTTCCAGCCGTATGGCCATTTTTGAGCCTGGCGCGGCGCCAAGTGGGAAAGGGTGGCTTTGAGGCTGAAGGCAGCAGCAAAGCCTGCAGCCCCCAGGTCTGTGGGGCTACGGAAGTGGTTCCCAAAGAGCTTTAGAACAAGGCATAATTTTCCCAGCTGGCTCCTTGGGCGGGGGACCCATCTCCAGCCGTATGGCCATTTTTGAGGCTGGCCGGGTGCCCACACGGAAAAGGTAGTTTTCGAGGCTGAAGGCAGCAGGAAAGCCTGCAGCCCCCAGGTCTGTAGGGCTACGCAAGCGGTACCCAAAGAGCTTTAGAACAAGGCATAGTTTTCCCTGATGGCTCTTTGGGCGGGAGACCCATCTCCAGCCGTATGGCCATTTTGGTGCCTGGCGCGGCACCAAGTGGGAAAGGGTGGTGTCGAGGCTGAAGGCAGCAGCAAAGCCCGCAGCCCCCAGGTCTGTGGGGCTACGCAAGCGGTTCCCAAAGAGCTTTAGAACAAGACATAGTTTTCCCTGCTGGCTCTTTGGGCGTGGGACCCATCTCCAGCCATAGGCCATTTTTGTGCCTGGCGCGGCGCCAAGTGTGAAAGGGTGTCTTTGAGGCTGAAGGCAGCAGGAAAGCCTGCAGCCCCCAGGTCTGTGGGGCTATGCAAGCGGTTCCCAAAGAGCTTTAGAACAAGGCATAGTTTTCCCTGATGGCTCCTTGGGCGGGGCACCCATCTCCAGCCATAGGCCATTTTTGTGCCTAGCGTGGCACCAAGTGGGAAAGGGTAGTGTCGAGGCTGAAGGCAGCAGGAAATCCCGCAGCCCCCAGGTCTGTGGGGCTACGCAAGCGGTTCCCAAAGAGCTTTAGAACAAGGCATAGTTTTCCCTGCTGGCTCTTTGGGCGGGGGACCCATCTCCAGCCGTATGGCCATTTTTGAGGCTGGCCCGGTGCCCACACGGAAATGGTAGTTTTCGAGGCTGAAGGCAGCAGGAAAGCCTGCAGCCCCCAGGTCTGTAGGGCTACGCAAGCGGTACCCAAAGAGCTTTAGAACAAGGCATAGTTTTCCCTGCTGGCTCTTTGGGCGGGGGACCCATCTCCAGCCGTATGGCCATTTTTGAGGCTGGCCCGGTGCCCACACGGAAATGGTAGTTTTCGAGGCTGAAGGCAGCAGGAAAGCCTGCAGCCCCCAGGTCTGTAGGGCTACGCAAGCGGTACCCAAAGAGCTTTAGAACAAGGCATAGTTTTCCCTGCTGGCTCTTTGGGCGGGAGACCCATCTCCAGCCGTATGGCCACTTTTGTGCCTGGCGCGGCGCCAAGTGGGAAAGGGTGGTTTTGAGGCTGAAGGCAGCAGGAAAGCCCGCAGCCCCCAGGTCTGTGGGGCTACGCAAGCGGTTCCCAAAGAGCTTTAGAACAAGGCATAGTTTTCCCTGATGGCTCTTTGGGCGTGGGACCCATCTCCAGCCATAGGCCAATTTTGTGTCTGGCGCGGCGCCAAGTGGGAAAGGGTGGCTTTGAGGCTGAAGGCAGCAGGAAAGCCTGCAGCCCCCAGGTCTGTAGGGCTACGCAAGCGGTTCCCAAAGAGCTTTAGAACAAGGCATAGTTTTCCCTGCTGGCTCTTTGGGCGGGAGACCCATCTCCAGCCGTATGGCCACTTTTGTGCCTGGCGCGGCGCCAAGTGGGAAAGGGTGGTTTCGAGGCTGAAGGCAGCAGCAAAGCCCGCAGCCCCCAGGTCTGTGGGGCTACGCAAGCGGTTCCCAAAGAGCTTTAGAACAAGACATAGTTTTCCCTGCTGGCTCTTTGGGCGTGGGACCCATCTCCAGCCGTATGGCCATTTTTGTGCCTGGCGCGGTGCCAAGTGGGAAAGGGTGGTGTCGAGGCTGAAGGCAGCAGGAAAGCCCGCAGCCCCCAGGTCTGTGGGGCTACGCAAGCGGTTCCCAAAGGACTTTAGAACAAGGCATAGTTTTCCCTGCTTGCTCTTTGGGCGGGAGACCCATCTCCAGCCGTATGGCCATTTTTGTGCCTGGCGCGGCGCCAAGTGGGAAAGGGTGGTTTCGAGGCTGAAGGCAGCAGCAAAGCCCGCAGCCCCCAGGTCTGTGGGGCTACGCAAGCGGTTCCCAAAGAGCTAGAGAACAAGGCATAGTTTTCCCTGCTGGCTCTTTGGGCAGGGGACCCATCTCCAGCCATATGGCCATTTTTGTGCCTGGCGCGGCGCCAAGTGGGAAAGGGTGGTGTCGAGGCTGAAGGCAGCAGGAAAGCCTGCAGCCCCCAGGTCTGTGGGGCTACGGAAGCGGTTCCCAAAGAGCTTTAGAACAAGGCATAGTTTTCCCTGCTGGCTCCTTGGGCGGGGGACCAATTTCCAGCCGTATGGCCATTTTTGAGCCTGGCGCGGCGCCAAGTGGGAAAGGGTGGCTTTGAGGCTGAAGGCAGCAGCAAAGCCTGCAGCCCCCAGGTCTGTGGGGCTACGGAAGTGGTTCCCAAAGAGCTTTAGAACAAGGCATAATTTTCCCAGCTGGCTCCATGGGCGGGGGACCCATCTCCAGCCGTATGGCCATTTTTGAGGCTGGCCGGGTGCCCACACGGAAATGGTAGTTTTCGAGGCTGAAGGCAGCAGGAAAGCCTGCAGCCCCCAGGTCTGTAGGGCTACGCAAGCGGTACCCAAAGAGCTTTAGAACAAGGCATAGTTTTCCCTGATGGCTCTTTGGGCGGGAGACCCATCTCCAGCCGTATGGCCATTTTGGTGCCTGGCGCGGCACCAAGTGGGAAAGGGTGGTGTCGAGGCTGAAGGCAGCAGCAAAGCCCGCAGCCCCCAGGTCTGTGGGGCTACGCAAGCGGTTCCCAAAGAGCTTTAGAACAAGACATAGTTTTCCCTGCTGGCTCTTTGGGCGTGGGACCCATCTCCAGCCATAGGCCATTTTTGTGCCTGGCGCGGCGCCAAGTGGGAAAGGGTGTCTTTGAGGCTGAAGGCAGCAGGAAAGCCTGCAGCCCCCAGGTCTGTGGGGCTATGCAAGCGGTTCCCAAAGAGCTTTAGAACAAGGCACAGTTTTCCCTGATGGCTCCTTGGGCGGGGCACCCATCTCCAGCCATAGGCCATTTTTGTGCCTAGCGTGGCACCAAGTGGGAAAGGGTAGTGTCGAGGCTGAAGGCAGCAGGAAATCCCGCAGCCCCCAGGTCTGTGGGGCTACGCAAGCGGTTCCCAAAGAGCTTTAGAACAAGGCATAGTTTTCCCTGCTGGCTCTTTGGGCGGGGGACCCATCTCCAGCCGTATGGCCATTTTTGAGGCTGGCCCGGTGCCCACACGGAAATGGTAGTTTTCGAGGCTGAAGGCAGCAGGAAAGCCTGCAGCCCCCAGGTCTGTAGGGCTACGCAAGCGGTACCCAAAGAGCTTTAGAACAAGGCATAGTTTTCCCTGCTGGCTCTTTGGGCGGGGGACCCATCTCCAGCCGTATGGCCATTTTTGAGGCTGGCCCGGTGCCCACACGGAAATGGTAGTTTTCGAGGCTGAAGGCAGCAGGAAAGCCTGCAGACCCCAGGTCTGTAGGGCTACGCAAGCGGTACCCAAAGAGCTTTAGAACAAGGCATAGTTTTCCCTGCTGGCTCTTTGGGCGGGAGACCCATCTCCAGCCGTATGGCCACTTTTGTGCCTGGCGCGGCGCCAAGTGGGAAAGGGTGGTTTTGAGGCTGAAGGCAGCAGGAAAGCCCGCAGCCCCCAGGTCTGTGGGGCTACGCAAGCGGTTCCCAAAGAGCTTTAGAACAAGGCATAGTTTTCCCTGATGGCTCTTTGGGCGTGGGACCCATCTCCAGCCATAGGCCAATTTTGTGTCTGGCGCGGCGCCAAGTGGGAAAGGGTGGCTTTGAGGCTGAAGGCAGCAGGAAAGCCTGCAGCCCCCAGGTCTGTAGGGCTACGCAAGCGGTTCCCAAAGAGCTTTAGAACAAGGCATAGTTTTCCCTGCTGGCTCTTTGGGCGGGAGACCCATCTCCAGCCGTATGGCCACTTTTGTGCCTGGCGCGGCGCCAAGTGGGAAAGGGTGGTTTCGAGGCTGAAGGCAGCAGCAAAGCCCGCAGCCCCCAGGTCTGTGGGGCTACGCAAGCGGTTCCCAAAGGGCTTTAGAACAAGACATAGTTTTCCCTGCTGGCTCTTTGGGCGTGGGACCCATCTCCAGCCATAAGCCATTTTTGTGCCTGGCGCGGCGCCAAGTGTGAAAGGGTGTCTTTGAGGCTGAAGGCAGCAGGAAAGCCTGCAGCCCCCAGGTCTGTGGGGCTATGCAAGCGGTTCCCAAAGAGCTTTAGAACAAGGCATAGTTTTCCCTGCTGGCTCCTTGGGCGGGGCACCCATCTCCAGCCATAGGCCATTTTTGTGCCTAGCGTGGCACCAAGTGGGAAAGGGTAGTGTCGAGGCTGAAGGCAGCAGGAAATCCCGCAGCCCCCAGGTATGTGGGGCTACGCAAGCGGTTCCCAAAGAGCTTTAGAACAAGGCATAGTTTTCCCTGATGGCTCTTTGGGCGTGGGACCCATCTCCAGCCGTATGGCCATTTTTGTGCCTGGCGCGGCGCCAAGTGGGAAAGGGTGGTGTCGAGGCTGAAGGCAGCAGGAAAGCCCGCAGCCCCCAGGTCTGTGGGGCTACGCAAGCGGTTCCCAAAGGGCTTTAGAACAAGGCATAGTTTTCCCTGCTGGCTCTTTGGGCGGGAGACCCATCTCCAGCCGTATGGCCATTTTTGTGCCTGGCGCGGCGCCAAGTGGGAAAGGGTGGTTTCGAGGCTGAAGGCAGCAGCAAAGCCCGCAGCCCCCAGGTCTGTGGGGCTACGCAAGCGGTTCCCAAAGAGCTTTAGAACAAGGCATAGTTTTCCCTGCTGGCTCTTTGGGCAGGGGACCCATCTCCAGCCATATGGCCATTTTTGTGCCTGGCGCGGCGCCAAGTGGGAAAGGGTGGTGTCGAGGCTGAAGGCAGCAGGAAAGCCCACAGCCCCCAGGTCTGTGGGGCTACGCAAGCGGTTCCCAAAGAGCTTTAGAACAAGGCATAGTTTTACCAGCTGGCTCTTAGGGCATGGGACCCATCTCCTGTCTTCTGGCTATTTTTATGCCTGGTGCGTTGCGTAGTGGGAAAGGGAGTTTTGAGGCTGAAGGCAGCAGGAAAGCCCGCAGCCCCCAGGTCTGTGGGGCTACGCAAGCGGTTCCCAAAGGGCTTTAGAACAAGGCATATTTTTCCCTGCTGGCTCCTTGGGTAGGGGACCAATCTCCAGCCGTATGGCCATTTTTGTGCCTGGCGCGGTTCCAAGTGGGAAAGGGTGATGTCGAGGATGAAGGCAGCAGGAAAGCCTGCAGCTCCCAGGTCTGTGGGGCTACGCAAGCGGTTCCCAAAGAGCTTTAGAACAAGGCATAGTTTTCCCTGCTGGCTCTTTGGGCGGGGGACCCATCTCCAGCCATAGGCCATTTTTGTGCCTGATGCGGCGCCAAGTGGGAAAGGGTGGCTTTGAGGCTGAAGGCAGCAGGAAAGCCCGCAACCCCCAGGTCTGTAGGGCTACGCAAGCGGTACCCAAAGAGCTTTAGAACAAGGCATAGTTTTCCCTGATGGCTCTTTGGGCGGGAGACCCATCTCCAGCCGTATGGCCATTTTTGAGGCTGGCCCGGTGCCCACACGGAAATGGTAGTTTTCGAGGCTGAAGGCAGCAGGAAAGCCTGCAGCCCCCAGGTCTGTGGGGCTACGCAAGCGGTACCCAAAGAGCTTTAGAACAAGGCATAGTTTTCCCTGATGGCTCTTTGGGCGGGAGACCCATCTCCAACCGTATTGCCATTTTTGTGCCTGGCGCGGCGCCAAGTGGGAAAGGGTGTTGTCGAGGCTGAAGGCAGCAGGAAAGCCCGCAGCCCCCAGGTCTGTGTGGCTACGCAAGCGGTTCCCAAAGAGCTTTAGAACAAGGCATAGTTTTCCCTGCTGGCTCTTTGGGCGGGGGACCCATCTCCAGCCGTATGGCCATTTTGGTGCCTGGCGCGGCACCAAGTGGGAAAGGGTGGTGTCGAGGCTGAAGGCAGCAGGAAAGCCCGCAGCCCACAGGTCTGTGGGGCTACGCAAGCAGTTCCCAAAGAGCTTTAGAACAAGACATAGTTTTCCCTGCTGGCTCTTTGGGCGGGAGACCCATCTCCAGCCGTATGGCCATTTTTGTGCCTGGCGCGGCGCCAAGTGGGAAACGGTGCTGTCGAGGCTGAAGGCAGCAGGAAAGCCCGCAGCCCCCAGGTCTGTGGGGCTATGCAAGCAGTTCCCAAAGATCTTTAGAACAAGGCATAATTTTCCCTGCTGGCTCTCTTGGCGGGGGACCCATCTCCAGCCATAGGCCATTTTTGTGCCTGGCGCGGTGCCAAGTGGGAAAGGGTGGTGTCGAGGCTCAAGGCAGCAGGAAAGCCTGCAGCCCCCAGGTCTGTGGGGCCAAGCAAGCAGTTCCCAAAGAGCTTTAGAACAAGGCATAGTTGTCCCTGCTGACTCTTTGGGCATGGGACCCATCTCCAGCCATAGGCCATTTTTGTGCCTGGCGCGGTGCCAAGTGTGAAAGGGTGTCTTTGAGGCTGAAGGCAGCAGGAAAGCCTGCAGCCCCCAGGTCTGTGGGGTTATGCAAGCGGTTCCCAAAGAGCTTTAGAACAAGGCATAGTTTTCCCTGCTGGCTCCTTGGGCGGGGCACCCATCTCCAGCCATAGGCCATTTTTGTGCCTAGCGTGGCACCAAGTGGGAAAGGGTAGTGTCGAGGCTGAAGGCAGCAGGAAATCCCGCAGCCCCCAGGTATGTGGGGCTACGCAAGCGGTTCCCAAAGAGCTTTAGAACAAGGCATAGTTTTCCCTGCTGGCTCTTTGGGCGGGGGACCCATCTCCAGCCGTATGGCCATTTTTGAGGCTGGCCCGGTGCCCACACGGAAATGGTAGTTTTCGAGGCTGAAGGCAGCAGGAAAGCCTGCAGCCCCCAGGTCTGTAGGGCTACGCAAGCGGTACCCAAAGAGCTTTAGAACAAGGCATAGTTTTCCCTGCTGGCTCTTTGGGCGTGGGACCCATCTCCAACCGTATGGCCATTTTTGTGCCTGGCGTGGCGCCAAGTGGGAAAGGGTGGTGTCGAGGCTGAAGGCAGCAGGAAAGCCCGCAGCCCCCAGGTCTGTGGGGCTACGCAAGCGGTTCCCAAAGAGCTTTAGAACAAGGCATAGTTTTCCCTGCTGGCTCTTTGGGCGTGGGACCCATCTCCAGCCGTATGGCCATTTTTGTGCCTGGCGCGGCGCCAAGTGGGAAAGGGTGGTGTCCAGGCTGAAGGCAGCAGGGAAGCCCGCAGCCCCCAGGTCTGTGGGGCTACGCAAGCGGTTCCCAAAGGGCTTTAGAACAAGGCATAGTTTTCCCTGCTGGCTCTTTGGGCGGGAGACCCATCTCCAGCCGTATGGCCATTTTTGTGCCTGATGCGGCGCCAAGTGGGAAAGGGTGGCTTTGAGGCTGAAGGCAGCATCAAAGCCCACAGCCACCAGGTCTGTGGACCTATGCAAGCGGTTCCCAAAGAGCTTTAGAACAAGGCATAGTTTTCCCTGCTGGCTCCTTGGGCGGGGGACCCATCTCCAGCCATAGGCCAATTTTGTGTCTGGCGCGGCGCCAAGTGGGAAAGGGTGGCTTTGAGGCTGAAGGCAGCAGGAAAGCCTGCAGCCCCCAGGTCTGTAGGGCTACGCAAGCGGTTCCCAAAGAGCTTTAGAACAAGGCATAGTTTTCCCTGCTGGCTCTTTGGGCGGGAGACCCATCTCCAGCCGTATGGCCACTTTTGTGCCTGGCGCGGCGCCAAGTGGGAAAGGGTGGTTTCGAGGCTGAAGGCAGCAGCAAAGCCCGCAGCCCCCAGGTCTGTGGGGCTACGCAAGCGGTTCCCAAAGAGCTTTAGAACAAGACATAGTTTTCCCTGCTGGCTCTTTGGGCGTGGGACCCATCTCCAGCCATAGGCCATTTTTGTGCCTGGCGCGGCGCCAAGTGGGAAAGGGTGGCTTTGAGGCTGAAGGCAGCAGCAAAGCCTGCAGCCCCCAGGTCTGTGGGGCTACGGAAGTGGTTCCCAAAGAGCTTTAGAACAAGGCATAATTTTCCCAGCTGGCTCCTTGGGCGGGGGACCCATCTCCAGCCGTATGGCCATTTTTGAGGCTGGCCCGGTGCCCACACGGAAATGGTAGTTTTCGAGGCTGAAGGCAGCAGGAAAGCCTGCAGCCCCCAGGTCTGTAGGGCTACGCAAGCGGTACCCAAAGAGCTTTAGAAGAAGGCATAGTTTTCCCTGATGGCTCTTTGGGCGGGAGACCCATCTCCAGCCGTATGGCCATTTTGGTGCCTGGCGCGGCACCAAGTGGGAAAGGGTGGTGTCGAGGCTGAAGGCAGCAGGAAAGCCCACAGCCCCCAGGTCTGTGGGGCTACGCAAGCGGTTCCCAAAGAGCTTTAGAACAAGGCATAGTTGTACCAGCTGGCTCTTAGGGCATGGGACCCATCTCCTGTCTTCTGGCTATTTTTATGCCTGGTGCGTTGCGTAGTGGGAAAGGGAGTTTTGAGGCTGAAGGCAGCAGGAAAGCCCGCAGCCCCCAGGTCTGTGGGGCTACGCAAGCGGTTCCCAAAGGGCTTTAGAACAAGGCATATTTTTCCCTGCTGGCTCCTTGGGTAGGGGACCAATCTCCAGCCGTATGGCCATTTTTGTGCCTGATGCGGCGCCAAGTGGGAAAGGGTGGCTTTGAGGCTGAAGGCAGCAGGAAAGCCCGCAGCCCCCAGGTCTGTTGGACTACGCAAGCGGTTCCCAAAGAGCTTTAGAACAAGGCATAGTTTTCCCTGATGGCTCTTTGGGCGGGAGACCCATCTCCAGCCGTATGGCCATTTATGTGCCTGGCGCGGCGCCAAGTGGGAAAGGGTGTTGTCGAGGCTGAAGGCAGCAGGAAAGCCCGCAGCCCCCAGGTCTGTGTGGCTACGCAAGCGGTTCCCAAAGAGCTTTAGAACAAGGCATAGTTTTCCCTGCTGGCTCTTTGGGCGGGGGACCCATCTCCAGCCGTATGGCCATTTTGGTGCCTGGCGCGGCACCAAGTGGGAAAGGGTGGTGTCGAGGCTGAAGGCAGCAGGAAAGCCCGCAGCCCCCAGGTCTGTGGGGCTACGCAAGCAGTTCCCAAAGAGCTTTAGAACAAGACATAGTTTTCCCTGCTGGCTCTTTGGGCGTGGGACCCATCTCCAGCCGTATGGCCATTTTTGTGGCTGGCGCGGCGCCAAGTGGGAAACGGTGCTGTCGAGGCTGAAGGCAGCAGGAAAGCCCGCAGCCCCCAGGTCTGTGGGGCTATGCAAGCAGTTCCCAAAGATCTTTAGAACAAGGCATAATTTTCCCTGCTGGCTCTCTTGGCGGGGGACCCATCTCCAGCCATAGGCCATTTTTGTGCCTGGCGCGGTGCCAAGTGGGAAAGGGTGGTGTCAAGGCTGAAGGCAGCAGGAAAGCCTGCAGCCCCCAGGTCTGTGGGGCCAAGCAAGCAGTTCCCAAAGAGCTTTAGAACAAGGCATAGTTGTCCCTGCTGACTCTTTGGGCATGGGACCCATCTCCAGCCATAGGCCATTTTTGTGCCTGGCGCGGTGCCAAGTGTGAAAGGGTGTCTTTGAGGCTGAAGGCAGCAGGAAAGCCTGCAGCCCCCAGGTCTGAGGGGCTATGCAAGCGGTTCCCAAAGAGCTTTAGAACAAGGCATAGTTTTCCCTGCTGGCTCCTTGGGCGGGGGACCCATCTCCAGCCATAGGCCATTTTTGTGCCTAGCGTGGCACCAAGTGGGAAAGGGTAGTGTCGAGGCTGAAGGCAGCAGGAAATCCCGCAGCCCCCAGGTCTGTGGGGCTACGCAAGCGGTTCCCAAAGAGCTTTAGAACAAGGCATAGTTTTCCCTGCTGGCTCTTTGGGCGGGGGACCCATCTCCAGCCGTATGGCCATTTTTGAGGCTGGCCCGGTGCCCACACGGAAATGGTAGTTTTCGAGGCTGAAGGCAGCAGGAAAGCCTGCAGCCCCCAGGTCTGTGGGGCTACGCAAGCGGTTCCCAAAGAGCTTTAGAACAAGGCATAGTTTTCCCTGCTGGCTCTTTGGGCGTGGGACCCATCTCCAGCCGTATGGCCATTTTTGTGCCTGGCGCGGCGCCAAGTGGGAAAGGGTGGTGTCGAGGCTGAAGGCAGCAGGAAAGCCCGCAGCCCCCAGGTCTGTGGGGCTACGCAAGCGGTTCCCAAAGAGCTTTAGAACAAGGCATAGTTTTCCCTGCTGGCTCTTTGGGCAGGGGACCCATCTCCAGCCATATGGCCATTTTTGTGCCTGGCGCGGCGCCAAGTGGGAAAGGGTGGTGTCGAGGCTGAAGGCAGCAGGAAAGCCCGCAGCCCCCAGGTCTGTGGGGCTACGCAAGAGGTTCCCAAAGAGCTTTAGAACAAGGCATAGTTTTCCCTGCTGGCTCTTTGGGCGGGAGACCCATCTCCAGCCGTATGGCCATTTTTGTGCCTGGCGTGGCGCCAAGTGGGAAAGGGTGGTGTCGAGGCTGAAGGCAGCAGGAAAGCCCGCAGCCCCCAGGTCTGTGGGGCTACGCAAGCGGTTCCCAAAGAGCTTTAGAACAAGGCATAGTTTTCCCTGACGGCTCTTTGGGCGGGAGACCCATCTCCAGCCGTATGGCCATTTTGGTGCCTGGCGCGGCACCAAGTGGGAAAGGGTGGTTTTGAGGCTGAAGGCAGCAGGAAAGCCCGCAACCCCCAGGTCTGTGGGGCTACGCAAGCGGTTCCCAAAGAGCTTTAGAACAAGGCATAGTTTTCCCTGCTGGCTCTTTGGGCGTGGGACCCATCTCCAGCCGTATGGCCATTTTTGTGCCTGGCGTGGCGCCAAGTGGGAAAGGGTGGTGTCGAGGCTGAAGGCAGCAGGAAAGCCCGCAGCCCCCAGGTCTGTGGGGCTACGCAAGCGGTTCCAAAAGGGCTTTAGAACAAGGCATAGTTTTCCCTGCTGGCTCTTTGGGCGGGAGACCCATCTCCAGCCGTATGGCCATTTTTGTGCCTGGCGCGGCGCCAAGTGGGAAAGGGTGGTTTCGAGGCTGAAGGCAGCAGCAAAGCCCGCAGCCCCCAGGTCTGTGGGGCTACGCAAGCGGTTCCCAAAGAGCTTTAGAACAAGGCATAGTTTTCCCTGTTGGCTCTTTGGGCAGGGGACCCATCTCCAGCCATATGGCCATTTTTGTGCCTGGCGCGGCGCCAAGTGGGAAAGGGTGGTGTCGAGGCTGAAGGCAGCAGCAAAGCCCGCAGCCCCCAGGTCTGTGGGGCTACGCAAGAGGTTCCCAAAGAGCTTTAGAACAAGGCATAGTTTTCCCTGCTGGCTCCTTGGGCGGGGGACCCATCTCCAGCCATAGGCCATTTTTATGCCTGCCCGGCGCCAAGTGGGAAAGGGTGGCTTTGAGGCTGAAGGCAGCAGGAAAGCCTGCAGCCCCCAGGTCTGTAGGGCTACGCAAGCGGTTCCCAAAGAGCTTTAGAACAAGGCATAGTTTTCCCTGCGGGCTCTTTGGGCGGGAGACCCATCTCCAGCCATATGGCCACTTTTGTGCCTGGCGCGGCGCCAAGTGGGAAAGGGTGGTTTCGAGGCTGAAGGCAGCAGCAAAGCCCGCAGCCCCCAGGTCTGTGGGGCTACGCAAGCGGTTCCCAAAGAGCTTTAGAACAAGACATAGTTTTCCCTGCTGGCTCTTTGGGCGTGGGACCCATCTCCAGCCATAGGCCATTTTTGTGCCTGGCGCGGCGCCAAGTGGGAAAGGGTGGCTTTGAGGCTGAAGGCAGCAGGAAAGCCCGCAGCCCCCAGGTCTGTTGGACTACGCAAGCGGTTCCCAAAGAGCTTTAGAACAAGGCATAGTTTTCCCTAATGGCTCTTTGGGCGGGAGACCCATCTCCAGCCGTATGGCCATTTATGTGCCTGGCGCGGCGCCAAGTGGGAAAGGGTGTTGTCGAGGCTGAAGGCAGCAGGAAAGCCCGCAGCCCCCAGGTCTGTGTGGCTACGCAAGCGGTTCCCAAAGAGCTTTAGAACAAGGCATAGTTTTCCCTGCTGGCTCTTTGGGCGGGGGACCCATCTCCAGCCGTATGGCCATTTTGGTGCCTGGCGCGGCACCAAGTGGGAAAGGGTGGTGTCGAGGCTGAAGGCAGCAGGAAAGCCCGCAGCCCCCAGGTCTGTGGGGCTACGCAAGCGGTTCCCAAAGAGCTTTAGAACAAGGCATAGTTTTCCCTGACGGCTCTTTGGGCGGGAGACCCATCTCCAGCCGTATGGCCATTTTGGTGCCTGGCGCGGCACCAAGTGGGAAAGGGTGGTGTCGAAGCTGAAGGCAGCAGGAAAGCCCGCAGCCCCCAGGTCTGTGGGGCTACGCAAGCGGTTCCCAAAGAGCTTTAGAACAAGGCATAGTTTTCCCTGCTGGCTCTTTGGGCGTGGGACCCATCTCCAGCCGTATGGCCATTTTTGTGCCTGGCGCGGCGCCAAGTGGGAAAGGGTGGTGTCGAGGCTGAAGGCAGCAGGAAAGCCCGCAGCCCCCAGGTCTGTGGGGCTACGCAAGCGGTTCCCAAAGAGCTTTAGAACAAGGCATAGTTTTCCCTGCTGGCTCTTTGGGCAGGGGACCCATCTCCAGCCATATGGCCATTTTTGTGCCTGGCGCGGCGCCAAGTGGGAAAGGGTGGTGTCGAGGCTGAAGGCAGCAGGAAAGCCCGCAGCCCCCAGGTCTGTGGGGCTACGCAAGAGGTTCCCAAAGAGCTTTAGAACAAGGCATAGTTTTCCCTGCTGGCTCTTTGGGCGGGAGACCCATCTCCAGCCGTATGGCCATTTTTGTGCCTGGCGTGGCGCCAAGTGGGAAAGGGTGGTGTCGAGGCTGAAGGCAGCAGGAAAGCCCGCAGCCCCCAGGTCTGTGGGGCTACGCAAGCGGTTCCCAAAGAGCTTTAGAACAAGGCATAATTTTCCCTGACGGCTCTTTGGGCGGGAGACCCATCTCCAGCCGTATGGCCATTTTGGTACCTGGCGCGGCACCAAGTGGGAAAGGGTGGTTTTGAGGCTGAAGGCAGCAGGAAAGCCCGCAACCCCCAGGTCTGTGGGGCTACGCAAGCGGTTCCCAAAGAGCTTTAGAACAAGGCATAGTTTTCCCTGCTGGCTCTTTGGGCGTGGGACCCATCTCCAGCCGTATGGCCATTTTTGTGCCTGGCGTGGCGCCAAGTGGGAAAGGGTGGTGTCGAGGCTGAAGGCAGCAGGAAAGCCCACAGCCCCCAGGTCTGTGGGGCTACGGAAGTGGTTCCCAAAGAGCTTTAGAACAAGGCATAATTTTCCCAGCTGGCTCCTTGGGCGGGGGACCCATCTCCAGCCGTATGGCCATTTTTGAGGCTGGCCCGGTGCCCACACGGAAATGGTAGTTTTCGAGGCTGAAGGCAGCAGGAAAGCCTGCAGCCCCCAGGTCTGTAGGGCTACGCAAGCGGTACCCAAAGAGCTTTAGAAGAAGGCATAGTTTTCCCTGATGGCTCTTTGGGCGGGAGACCCATCTCCAGCCGTATGGCCATTTTGGTGCCTGGCGCGGCACCAAGTGGGAAAGGGTGGTGTCGAGGCTGAAGGCAGCAGGAAAGCCCACAGCCCCCAGGTCTGTGGGGCTACGCAAGCGGTTCCCAAAGAGCTTTAGAACAAGGCATAGTTGTACCAGCTGGCTCTTAGGGCATGGGACCCATCTCCTGTCTTCTGGCTATTTTTATGCCTGGTGCGTTGCGTAGTGGGAAAGGGAGTTTTGAGGCTGAAGGCAGCAGGAAAGCCCGCAGCCCCCAGGTCTGTGGGGCTACGCAAGCGGTTCCCAAAGGGCTTTAGAACAAGGCATATTTTTCCCTGCTGGCTCCTTGGGTAGGGGACCAATCTCCAGCCGTATGGCCATTTTTGTGCCTGATGCGGCGCCAAGTGGGAAAGGGTGGCTTTGAGGCTGAAGGCAGCAGGAAAGCCCGCAGCCCCCAGGTCTGTTGGACTACGCAAGCGGTTCCCAAAGAGCTTTAGAACAAGGCATAGTTTTCCCTGATGGCTCTTTGGGCGGGAGACCCATCTCCAGCCGTATGGCCATTTATGTGCCTGGCGCGGCGCCAAGTGGGAAAGGGTGTTGTCGAGGCTGAAGGCAGCAGGAAAGCCCGGAGCCCCCAGGTCTGTGTGGCTACGCAAGCGGTTCCCAAAGAGCTTTAGAACAAGGCATAGTTTTCCCTGCTGGCTCTTTGGGCGGGGGACCCATCTCCAGCCGTATGGCCATTTTGGTGCCTGGCGCGGCACCAAGTGGGAAAGGGTGGTGTCGAGGCTGAAGGCAGCAGGAAAGCCCGCAGCCCCCAGGTCTGTGGGGCTACGCAAGCAGTTCCCAAAGAGCTTTAGAACAAGACATAGTTTTCCCTGCTGGCTCTTTGGGCGTGGGACCCATCTCCAGCCGTATGGCCATTTTTGTGGCTGGCGCGGCGCCAAGTGGGAAACGGTGCTGTCGAGGCTGAAGGCAGCAGGAAAGCCCGCAGCCCCCAGGTCTGTGGGGCTATGCAAGCAGTTCCCAAAGATCTTTAGAACAAGGCATAATTTTCCCTGCTGGCTCTCTTGGCGGGGGACCCATCTCCAGCCATAGGCCATTTTTGTGCCTGGCGCGGTGCCAAGTGGGAAAGGGTGGTGTCAAGGCTGAAGGCAGCAGGAAAGCCTGCAGCCCCCAGGTCTGTGGGGCCAAGCAAGCAGTTCCCAAAGAGCTTTAGAACAAGGCATAGTTGTCCCTGCTGACTCTTTGGGCATGGGACCCATCTCCAGCCATAGGCCATTTTTGTGCCTGGCGCGGTGCCAAGTGTGAAAGGGTGTCTTTGAGGCTGAAGGCAGCAGGAAAGCCTGCAGCCCCCAGGTCTGAGGGGCTATGCAAGCGGTTCCCAAAGAGCTTTAGAACAAGGCATAGTTTTCCCTGCTGGCTCCTTGGGCGGGGGACCCATCTCCAGCCATAGGCCATTTTTGTGCCTAGCGTGGCACCAAGTGGGAAAGGGTAGTGTCGAGGCTGAAGGCAGCAGGAAATCCCGCAGCCCCCAGGTCTGTGGGGCTACGCAAGCGGTTCCCAAAGAGCTTTAGAACAAGGCATAGTTTTCCCTGCTGGCTCTTTGGGCGGGGGACCCATCTCCAGCCGTATG
Source organism: Rissa tridactyla (assembly GCF_028500815.1). NCBI lineage: Eukaryota > Metazoa > Chordata > Aves > Charadriiformes > Laridae > Rissa > Rissa tridactyla. Next base: position 9,304,657 of record NC_071483.1, read on the forward strand.
GCCATTTTTGAGGCTGGCCCGGTGCCCACACGGAAATGGTAGTTTTCGAGGCTGAAGGCAGCAGGAAAGCCTGCAGCCCCCAGGTCTGTGGGGCTACGCAAGCGGTTCCCAAAGAGCTTTAGAACAAGGCATAGTTTTCCCTGCTGGCTCTTTGGGCGTGGGACCCATCTCCAGCCGTATGGCCATTTTTGTGCCTGGCGCGGCGCCAAGTGGGAAAGGGTGGTGTCGAGGCTGAAGGCAGCAGGAAAGCCCGCAGCCCCCAGGTCTGTGGGGCTACGCAAGCGGTTCCCAAAGAGCTTTAGAACAAGGCATAGTTTTCCCTGCTGGCTCTTTGGGCAGGGGACCCATCTCCAGCCATATGGCCATTTTTGTGCCTGGCGCGGCGCCAAGTGGGAAAGGGTGGTGTCGAGGCTGAAGGCAGCAGGAAAGCCCGCAGCCCCCAGGTCTGTGGGGCTACGCAAGAGGTTCCCAAAGAGCTTTAGAACAAGGCATAGTTTTCCCTGCTGGCTCTTTGGGCGGGAGACCCATCTCCAGCCGTATGGCCATTTTTGTGCCTGGCGTGGCGCCAAGTGGGAAAGGGTGGTGTCGAGGCTGAAGGCAGCAGGAAAGCCCGCAGCCCCCAGGTCTGTGGGGCTACGCAAGCGGTTCCCAAAGAGCTTTAGAACAAGGCATAGTTTTCCCTGACGGCTCTTTGGGCGGGAGACCCATCTCCAGCCGTATGGCCATTTTGGTGCCTGGCGCGGCACCAAGTGGGAAAGGGTGGTTTTGAGGCTGAAGGCAGCAGGAAAGCCCGCAACCCCCAGGTCTGTGGGGCTACGCAAGCGGTTCCCAAAGAGCTTTAGAACAAGGCATAGTTTTCCCTGCTGGCTCTTTGGGCGTGGGACCCATCTCCAGCCGTATGGCCATTTTTGTGCCTGGCGTGGCGCCAAGTGGGAAAGGGTGGTGTCGAGGCTGAAGGCAGCAGGAAAGCCCGCAGCCCCCAGGTCTGTGGGGCTACGCAAGCGGTTCCAAAAGGGCTTTAGAACAAGGCATAGTTTTCCCTGCTGGCTCTTTGGGCGGGAGACCCATCTCCAGCCGTATGGCCATTTTTGTGCCTGGCGCGGCGCCAAGTGGGAAAGGGTGGTTTCGAGGCTGAAGGCAGCAGCAAAGCCCGCAGCCCCCAGGTCTGTGGGGCTACGCAAGCGGTTCCCAAAGAGCTTTAGAACAAGGCATAGTTTTCCCTGTTGGCTCTTTGGGCAGGGGACCCATCTCCAGCCATATGGCCATTTTTGTGCCTGGCGCGGCGCCAAGTGGGAAAGGGTGGTGTCGAGGCTGAAGGCAGCAGCAAAGCCCGCAGCCCCCAGGTCTGTGGGGCTACGCAAGAGGTTCCCAAAGAGCTTTAGAACAAGGCATAGTTTTCCCTGCTGGCTCCTTGGGCGGGGGACCCATCTCCAGCCATAGGCCATTTTTATGCCTGCCCGGCGCCAAGTGGGAAAGGGTGGCTTTGAGGCTGAAGGCAGCAGGAAAGCCTGCAGCCCCCAGGTCTGTAGGGCTACGCAAGCGGTTCCCAAAGAGCTTTAGAACAAGGCATAGTTTTCCCTGCGGGCTCTTTGGGCGGGAGACCCATCTCCAGCCATATGGCCACTTTTGTGCCTGGCGCGGCGCCAAGTGGGAAAGGGTGGTTTCGAGGCTGAAGGCAGCAGCAAAGCCCGCAGCCCCCAGGTCTGTGGGGCTACGCAAGCGGTTCCCAAAGAGCTTTAGAACAAGACATAGTTTTCCCTGCTGGCTCTTTGGGCGTGGGACCCATCTCCAGCCATAGGCCATTTTTGTGCCTGGCGTGGCGCCAAGTGGGAAAGGGTGGCTTTGAGGCTGAAGGCAGCAGGAAAGCCCGCAGCCCCCAGGTCTGTTGGACTACGCAAGCGGTTCCCAAAGAGCTTTAGAACAAGGCATAGTTTTCCCTAATGGCTCTTTGGGCGGGAGACCCATCTCCAGCCGTATGGCCATTTATGTGCCTGGCGCGGCGCCAAGTGGGAAAGGGTGTTGTCGAGGCTGAAGGCAGCAGGAAAGCCCGCAGCCCCCAGGTCTGTGTGGCTACGCAAGCGGTTCCCAAAGAGCTTTAGAACAAGGCATAGTTTTCCCTGCTGGCTCTTTGGGCGGGGGACCCATCTCCAGCCGTATGGCCATTTTGGTGCCTGGCGCGGCACCAAGTGGGAAAGGGTGGTGTCGAGGCTGAAGGCAGCAGGAAAGCCCGCAGCCCCCAGGTCTGTGGGGCTACGCAAGCGGTTCCCAAAGAGCTTTAGAACAAGGCATAGTTTTCCCTGACGGCTCTTTGGGCGGGAGACCCATCTCCAGCCGTATGGCCATTTTGGTGCCTGGCGCGGCACCAAGTGGGAAAGGGTGGTGTCGAAGCTGAAGGCAGCAGGAAAGCCCGCAGCCCCCAGGTCTGTGGGGCTACGCAAGCGGTTCCCAAAGAGCTTTAGAACAAGGCATAGTTTTCCCTGCTGGCTCTTTGGGCGTGGGACCCATCTCCAGCCGTATGGCCATTTTTGTGCCTGGCGCGGCGCCAAGTGGGAAAGGGTGGTGTCGAGGCTGAAGGCAGCAGGAAAGCCCGCAGCCCCCAGGTCTGTGGGGCTACGCAAGCGGTTCCCAAAGAGCTTTAGAACAAGGCATAGTTTTCCCTGCTGGCTCTTTGGGCAGGGGACCCATCTCCAGCCATATGGCCATTTTTGTGCCTGGCGCGGCGCCAAGTGGGAAAGGGTGGTGTCGAGGCTGAAGGCAGCAGGAAAGCCCGCAGCCCCCAGGTCTGTGGGGCTACGCAAGAGGTTCCCAAAGAGCTTTAGAACAAGGCATAGTTTTCCCTGCTGGCTCTTTGGGCGGGAGACCCATCTCCAGCCGTATGGCCATTTTTGTGCCTGGCGTGGCGCCAAGTGGGAAAGGGTGGTGTCGAGGCTGAAGGCAGCAGGAAAGCCCGCAGCCCCCAGGTCTGTGGGGCTACGCAAGCGGTTCCCAAAGAGCTTTAGAACAAGGCATAGTTTTCCCTGACGGCTCTTTGGGCGGGAGACCCATCTCCAGCCGTATGGCCATTTTGGTACCTGGCGCGGCACCAAGTGGGAAAGGGTGGTTTTGAGGCTGAAGGCAGCAGGAAAGCCCGCAACCCCCAGGTCTGTGGGGCTACGCAAGCGGTTCCCAAAGAGCTTTAGAACAAGGCATAGTTTTCCCTGCTGGCTCTTTGGGCGTGGGACCCATCTCCAGCCGTATGGCCATTTTTGTGCCTGGCGTGGCGCCAAGTGGGAAAGGGTGGTGTCGAGGCTGAAGGCAGCAGGAAAGCCCGCAGCCCCCAGGTCTGTGGGGCTACGCAAGCGGTTCCAAAAGGGCTTTAGAACAAGGCATAGTTTTCCCTGCTGGCTCTTTGGGCGGGAGACCCATCTCCAGCCGTATGGCCATTTTTGTGCCTGGCGCGGCGCCAAGTGGGAAAGGGTGGTTTCGAGGCTGAAGGCAGCAGCAAAGCCCGCAGCCCCCAGGTCTGTGGGGCTACGCAAGCGGTTCCCAAAGAGCTTTAGAACAAGGCATAGTTTTCCCTGTTGGCTCTTTGGGCAGGGGACCCATCTCCAGCCATATGGCCATTTTTGTGCCTGGCGCGGCGCCAAGTGGGAAAGGGTGGTGTCGAGGCTGAAGGCAGCAGCAAAGCCCGCAGCCCCCAGGTCTGTGGGGCTACGCAAGAGGTTCCCAAAGAGCTTTAGAACAAGGCATAGTTTTCCCTGCTGGCTCCTTGGGCGGGGGACCCATCTCCAGCCATAGGCCATTTTTATGCCTGGCCCGGCGCCAAGTGGGAAAGGGTGGCTTTGAGGCTGAAGGCAGCAGGAAAGCCTGCAGCCCCCAGGTCTGTAGGGCTACGCAAGCGGTACCCAAAGAGCTTTAGAACAAGGCATAGTTTTCCCTGATGGCTCTTTGGGGGGGAGACCCATCTCCATCCGTATGGCCACTTTTGTGCCTGGCGCGGCGCCAAGTGGGAAAGGGTGGTTTCGAGGCTGAAGGCAGCAGCAAAGCCCGCAGCCCCCAGGTCTGTGGGGCTACGCAAGCGGTTCCCAAAGAGCTTTAGAACAAGACATAGTTTTCCCTGCTGGCTCTTTGGGCGTGGGACCCATCTCCAGCCATAGGCCATTTTTGTGCCTGGCGTGGCGCCAAGTGGGAAAGGGTGGCTTTGAGGCTGAAGGCAGCAGGAAAGCCCGCAGCCCCCAGGTCTGTTGGACTACGCAAGCGGTTCCCAAAGCGCTTTAGAACAAGGCATAGTTTTCCCTAATGGCTCTTTGGGCGGGAGACCCATCTCCAGCCGTATGGCCATTTATGTGCCTGGCGCGGCGCCAAGTGGGAAAGGGTGTTGTCGAGGCTGAAGGCAGCAGGAAAGCCCGCAGCCCCCAGGTCTGTGTGGCTACGCAAGCGGTTCCCAAAGAGCTTTAGAACAAGGCATAGTTTTCCCTGCTGGCTCTTTGGGCGGGGGACCCATCTCCAGCCGTATGGCCATTTTGGTGCCTGGCGCGGCACCAAGTGGGAAAGGGTGGTGTCGAGGCTGAAGGCAGCAGGAAAGCCCGCAGCCCCCAGGTCTGTGGGGCTACGCAAGCGGTTCCCAAAGAGCTTTAGAACAAGGCATAGTTTTCCCTGACGGCTCTTTGGGCGGGAGACCCATCTCCAGCCGTATGGCCATTTTGGTGCCTGGCGCGGCACCAAGTGGGAAAGGGTGGTGTCGAAGCTGAAGGCAGCAGGAAAGCCCGCATCCCCCAGGTCTGTGGGGCTACGCAAGCGGTTCCCAAAGAGCTTTAGAACAAGGCATAGTTTTCCCTGCTGGCTCTTTGGGCGTGGGACCCATCTCCAGCCGTATGGCCATTTTTGTGCCTGGCGCGGCGCCAAGTGGGAAAGGGTGGTGTCGAGGCTGAAGGCAGCAGGAAAGCCCGCAGCCCCCAGGTCTGTGGGGCTACGCAAGCGGTTCCCAAAGAGCTTTAGAACAAGGCATAGTTTTCCCTGCTGGCTCTTTGGGCGGGAGACCCATCTCCAGCCGTATGGCCATTTTTGTGCCTGGCGCGGCGCCAAGTGGGAAAGGGTGGTTTCGAGGCTGAAGGCAGCAGCAAAGCCCGCAGCCCCCAGGTCTGTGGGGCTACGCAAGCGGTTCCCAAAGAGCTTTAGAACAAGGCATAGTTTTCCCTGCTGGCTCTTTGGGCAGGGGACCCATCTCCAGCCATATGGCCATTTTTGTGCCTGGCGCGGCGCCAAGTGGGAAAGGGTGGTGTCGAGGCTGAAGGCAGCAGGAAAGCCCGCAGCCCCCAGGTCTGTGGGGCTACGCAAGAGGTTCCCAAAGAGCTTTAGAACAAGGCATAGTTTTCCCTGCTGGCTCTTTGGGCGGGGGACCCATCTCCAGCCATAGGCCATTTTTGTGCCTGATGCGGCGCCAAGTGGGAAAGGGTGGCTTTGAGGCTGAAGGCAGCATCAAAGCCCACAGCCGCCAGGTCTGTGGAGCTATGCAAGCGGTTCCCAAAGAGCTTTAGAACAAGGCATAGTTTTCCCTGCTGGCTCCTTGGGCGGGGGACCCATCTCCAGCCATAGGCTATTTTTGTGTCTGGCGCGGCGCCAAGTGGGAAAGGGTGGTTTCGAGGCTGAAGGCAGCAGCAAAGCCCGCAGCCCCCAGGTCTGTGGGGCTACGCAAGCGGTTCCCAAAGAGCTTTAGAACAAGACATAGTTTTCCCTGCTGGCTCTTTGGGCGTGGGACCCATCTCCAGCCATAGGCCATTTTTGTGCCTGGCGCGGCGACAAGTGTGAAAGGGTGTCTTTGAGGCTGAAGGCAGCAGGAAAGCCTGCAGCCCCCAGGTCTGTGGGGCTATGCAAGCGGTTCCCAAAGAGCTTTAGAACAAGGCATAGTTTTCCCTGCTGGCTCTTTGGGCGGGAGACCCATCTCCAGCCATAGGCCATTTTTGTGCCTGGCGCGGCGCCAAGTGGGAAAGGGTGGTGTCGAGTCTGAAGGCAGCAGGAAAGCCCACAGCCCCCAGGTCTGTGGGGCTACATAAGCGGTTCCCAAAGAGCTTTAGAACAAGGCATAGTTTTACCAGCTGGCTCTTAGGGCATGGGACCCATCTCCTGTCGTATGGCTATTTTTATGCCTGGTGCGTTGCGTAGTGGGAAAGGGTGGTGTCGAGGCTGAAGGCAGCAGGAAAGCCTGCAGCCCCCAGGTCTGTGGGGCAACGCAAGCAGTTCCCAAAGAGCTTTAGAACAAGGCATAGTTTTCCCTACTGACTCTTTGGGCGGGGGACCCATCTCCAGCCGTATGGCCATTTTTGTGCCTGGCGCTGCGCCAAGTGGGAAAGGGTGGCTTTGAGGCTGAAGGCAGCTGCAAAGCCTGCAGCTCCAGGTTTGTGGGGCTACGCAAGAGGTTCCCAAAAAGCTTTAGAACAAGGCATAGTTTTCCCTGCTGGCTCTTTGGGCGTGGGACCCATCTCCAGCCGTATGGCCATTTTTGTGCCTGGCGCGGTGCCAAGTGGGAAAGGGTGGCTTTGAGGTTGAAGGCAGCAGGAAAGCCTGCAGCCCCCAGGTCTGTGGGGCTACGCAAGCGGTTCCCAAAGAGCTTTAGAACAAGGCATAGTTTTCCCTGCTGGCTCTTTGGGCAGGGGACCCATCTCCACCGTATGGCCATTTTTGTGCCTGGTGCCTTGCCAAGAGGGAAAGGCTGCTGTCGAGGCTGAAGGCAGCAGCAAAGCCTGCAGCCCCCGGGTCTGTGGGGCTACGCAAGCGGTTCCCAAAGAGCTTTAGAACAAGGCATAGTTTTCCCTGCTGGCTCTTTGGGCGGGAGACCCATCTCCAGGCGTATGGCCATTTTTGTGCCTGGCGCGGCGCCAAGTGGGAAAGAGTGGTGTCGAGGCTGAAGGCAGCAGGAAAGCCCGAAGCCCCCAGGTCTGTGGGGCTACGCAAGCGGTTCCCAAAGAGCTTTAGAACAAGGCATAGTTTTCCATGCTGGCTCTTTGGGTGGGGGACCCATCTCCAGCCATAGGCCATTTTTGTGCCTGGCGCGGTGCCAAGTTGGAAAGGGTGCTGTCGAGGCTGAAGGCAGCAGGAAAGCCCGCAGCCCCCAGGTCTGTGGGGCTATGCAAGCGGTTCCCAAAGAGCTTTAGAACAAGGCATAGTTTTCCCTGCTGGCTCTTTGGGCGGGGGACCCATCTCCAGCCGTATGGCCATTTTTGTACGTGGCGCGGTGCGTAGTGGGAAAGGGTGGTTTTGAGGCTGAAGGCGTCACGAAAGCCTGCCGTCCTAGGGTTTCTTAATGACTTTTCTTAATGATGTCTCCACAGTGTGAAGTTTTGCAGGATTTGAAAAAGTAATAGACACAGTGAAATTGAGTCTATTGGAAACTTCCATACCTTTCCCTCCCTCTAAATCTCTGCTGTCCTGTAGTATCCACTGCCTGCAGCTGCTGTTGCAGGAGCAGACAGAGTGGTATCAGATTTAGAAAAAAGGGACATCATTAAGAGGATTCACTCGCCTTATTTTTCACCGGTGTGGCCAGTAAAGAAACCAAAAAGGCAATAGCGGTTCACAGTAGATTACCAAAAGTTGGATGCCAACACTGCATCCCTGACTGCTGCTGTTCCGAATATCGCGGAAATTGTGACAATGATACAAGGAGCTGCCCATCCTTGGAGGGTTGCCTTAGATGTTAAAGACATATTTTTTTATGATTCTCCTCCTTGAGCAGGACAAAGTGCAGTTTGCATTCACATGGAAAGGAGTCCAATATACCTTTAACCGCTTTCCGCAAGGATACAAACATTCCCCCACTATTGCCCATAATGCTTTGGCTAAAGTGCTATCAGAGATTCCTGTTTCACCGGGATGTACGGTATACCAATATATTGTTGATGACATCTTAATAGGGGAGAGAACCAAGAAAGTGTACAAGACATGATGGAAAACATCCGAAAAACATTATCAGATCTGGGATTGGAAATTCCCGACTCAAAGTGTCAGGGACCTGCACAGGAAGTTAAATTCCTGGGGGTCTGGTGGATTAAGGGAGCTGCTTCGGTCCCTCAGGATACCCTGGAAAAAATAGAACATGGCCAGAATCCTTCCAGCGTGAAGGAGTTACAGCAAGTCCTAGGAACTTTAAGTTATTGGCGTAAACACGTCCCTGGCTTTTCCATCATTGCTCGCCCCCTTTATTGTTTGCTCAAAAAAGGTAAATCCTGGAGTGGACTGAACAACACACTAATGCTCTGCAATTACTAATAAAGGAGCTAAGGTTATTCCAACAACTTGGCCCCATACATCCACCTGACCCTGTCCATGTAGAATGGGGGTTCAGTGAACATGGTTCCCGTTGTAATTTATGGCAAAAGGGACCAGCAGGACCGGAGAGACCATTAGAATTTTGCTCCCACTCCTTCAATGATACTGAGAGCAGCTATTCAGACCTGGAGAAGGGTTTACTGTCCCTGGTGCGAGCGTTGCAACGAGCAGAGCAGATAAGAAGAGAACAGAGTGTGATCTTTCCTGGGACCTTTTCGCCTCCCAGATGTGGTCCGTAAAGGGACACCACCACCAGCCGGCATTGCCCAGAGACCTACAGTTCGAAAGTGGTATGCTTATTTAGAAGGCATTAATGAACTCAAGCCAGTCTCTGAAGGCAGTGTTAAAGTATCCAAGGCTACTTCACAAGGATACCAAAGGATATAGATGGTGCCCTATTGTTCCAATCCCCACCAAACAGACCATCTCCGATCCAAGAAGCACCTCCTTTGAGGGACAGCAGTGATCTTACAGGAGTGTGGTTTACTGGTGCGTCATCTCACCGTGAAAAAAATAAGTGGAAATATAAGGCCGTAGCACTGGAAGTAACAACGGGAGAAAGAGCGATTGAAACAGGGGAGGGTAGGGGAACTCAGAGCCGTCCTACTAGCTGCACAACATGGAGCCACCTCCTTTTACACTGACTCATATGCTGTTTTTAAAGGAGCCACTGAATGGCTAGGACACTGGGCAGCCAATGATTGGCAGGTGAATAGAGTCCCAGTTTGGGAGACAGATAGTTGGAAGCAACTGTTGGAAATAGGAGGACAGAGACCATTGCACATTGCTTGGGTAAAAGGCCACGATCGTTCAAACTCGATCACTGCTCAGTTCAACCAACAGGTAGATGGCCTCACGCGGCTACAACAAATTGACATTGTAGATGATGGTCGGGAATGGGAACGCTTACTTTAATCGTTACATGTTAAACGTGGCCGCACAGGCCGTCCTGACCTGTGTCGGGAAGGTGGGTGGCTTGTGTCGGTTAAGCTGTGCGAACAAATAGTAACTGCCTGTTCACAATGTCGCCTACGACTCAGCAAAGATCATCCGAGTAAGGCGCCTCCCTTACACATGCGGGACAAGAAAGCGTTGTGGCATTCATAGCAGCTTGATTATATTGGGCCCTTGAGATCATCAGGTGGGAAAAGATATGTCCTAGTCGGAGTGGAGATTATCTCCAGCCTCAGTATGGCCACCGGCTTCAAATCAGCTGCTGGGGACAACACAGTGAAAGGCCTAAAAGGGTGGTTCAGCACACTTCCCCTTCCCGAGGAAATCCAGAGTGAAAACGTTTCACACTTTACCGCTTCGGTGGTACAAGATTGGGCCAAGGAAGAAGGGATTCGATGGGTATTTCATACTCCCTATTATCCCCAGGCTAATGGCATTGTTGAACGCACCAATAGATTGGTTAAGCGTTTTGCAAAAAGTCATGAACCTGGTTGGCATTTGCGATTGGATGATGCCATCTATCAACTAAATAACAGATGGAGTGGAGACGGCTGTCCTAAAATGAAAGCTTTCTGTGTACCTGCCAATATTATCTCGCCAAAGGCTCCCAATGAACCGGGAAAATACCCCGGAAGATTTCACCCTGGACTACCTGTGCTAGTGAAAATGCCTCAAAATGGGACGGTGCCAATGGTGCTAGCTACTCCCAAAAATCCTTATGCATGGGAAGCCAAGGATTGTTCAGGGAAGATACACCGGATCAGCACCCGGTGGATCGCACCTTCTTTTTAACCCCGTCGGTCGAATAAGACCTTTCTTTTCCTTTATGTCTTACAGGAACCTTGGATGAGCTGTACAGACGGATTGGCCTACGCTACCTTTGAATGTCTCCAGGGAATCCTGACATTGATCCTGGCAATAATACTACTTTTATGATGTATGGCTACCTGGAGGCCCAAATTCTAAAATGACGAATTGGCAGATGGAATTGATGCTATTCAGTTTCACCTTTTTATTCCCTGTTGTTTGTAGACAGAGAGACCCAGAGTGGCCATGGTCTCAAGCCTTTGTCGTCTATAATACAAGACTACAGGGAGACCTCATGCTAACGCACCCTTTCCCAATATAGTCAAGCACAGTCTCTGGGGTTTCATCGGGATGTGTCTCAAAGTGACAAGCATTCTGGTTGGTGTCAAGACAAAGGTCTTGTGCTTTGAGAGTATTACTCTCACAAATGAATCCTTGTTGGTCTCGTGAAACGCATGCGTCAACATCAGCAGTTTGCCATTTAGTCTCATTTTGTCGTGCCCAACCTCTGTGCTGTGTTGGATAGAGTAGAGCTCCTTGGTGATTCAACCCCAGTGCGATGATTGGGTTGGCTTTGCTCCTCAAGTTTTTTCTGATGGCTTGGCGCCAGGTGGGATCGTAGGTGAAATTAACCAGATACCACCTGGACTGAAATTTTCTCTCAAACTCAATTGCATTATCCCATATTACTTTTCGAATTTCGGTGGGCAAGGTGCCTTCTTCACCTTCCCTTATGATTTATGAGTTTTTGCAAAACGCTTAACCCAATCCGTTGGTGCATTCAACAATGCCATTAGCCTGAGGATAATAGGGAGTATGAAATACCCATCGAATCCCTTCTTCTTTGGCCCAATCTTGTACCACCGAAGCGGTAAAGTGTGAAACGTTTTCACTCTGGATTCCCCCTCCCCCCTCGGGAAGGGGAAGTGTGCTGAACCACCCTTTTAGGCCTTTCACTGTGTTGTCCCCCGGTAGCTGGTTTGAAACTGCTGGCCATACTGAGGCTGGAGATAATCTCCACTCCGACTAGGACATATCTTTTCCCACCTGATGATCTCAAGCGCCCAATATAATCAATCTGCCATGAATGCCAACAACGCTTTCTTGTCCCGCATGTGTAAGGGAGGCGCCTTACTCGGATGATCTTTGCTGAGTCGTAGGCGACATTGTGACCAGGCAGTTACTACTTGTTCGCACAGCTTAAACCGACACAGGCCACCCCCGGGCTAGACCTTCCTGATACAGATCAGCACGGCCTGTATGGCCAGGCTTAATATGTAACCATTCGAGTAAGCGTTCCCATTCCCGACCATCATCTACAATGTCAATTTGTTGTAGCCCGCGTGAGGCTATCTACCTGTTGGTTGAACTGAGCAGTGATCGAGTTTGAACGATCGTGGCCTTTTACCCAAGCAATGTGCAATGGTCCTCTGTCCTCCTATTTCCAACAGTTGCTTCCAACTGTCTGTCTCCCAGATTGGGACTCTATTCACCTGCCAATCATTGGCTGCCCAGTGTCCTAGCCATTCAGTGGCTCCTTTAAAAAACAGCATATGAGTCAGTGTAAATGTAAGTAGCCCCATGTTGTGCAGCTAGTAGGACGGCTCTGAGATCCCCTACTTGTGCCCTACCTTCTCCTGTTTCAATTGCTCTTTCCCCCGTTGCTACTTCCAGTGCTACGGCCTTGTATTTCACACTTGCTGTTCTCACGGTGAGATGACGCACCAGGTAAACCACACTCCTGTAAGATCACTGCCTTCTTTCAGAGGAGGTGCTTCTTGGATTGGAGATGGTCTGTTTGGTGGGGATTGGAACAATAGGGCACCATCTATATCCTTCTGGAGCATGGATACTTTGATACTACCTTCAGAGATTGGCATGATATCATTAATGCCTTCTAAATAAGCATACCACTTTCGAACTGTGGGCTTCTGGGCAATGCCGGCTGGCGGTGCTGTCCCTTTACGGACCACATCTAGGAGGCGAAAAGGGCCTCGAACAATCACGCTCTGTTCTCTCCTTATCTGCTCTGCTCGTTGCAATGCTCGCACCAGGGACAGTAAACCCTTCTCCAGGTCTGAATATCTGCTCTCAGTATCATTAAAGGCGTGAGAGCTAAATTCTAATGGTCTCTCCGGTCCTGCTGGTCCCTTTTGCCATAAATTACAACGGGAACCATGTTCACTGAACCCCCATTCTACATGGACAGGGTCAGGTGGATGTATGGGGCCAAGTTGTTGGAATAACCTTAGCTCTTTTATTAGCAATTCTAGTGCATTAGTATGTTGTTCAGTCCACTCCCAGGATTTACCTTTTTTGAGCAAACAATAAAGGGGGCGAGCAATGATGGAAAAGCCAGGGACGTGTTTACGCCAATAACTTAAAGTTCCTAGGACTTGCTGTAACTCCTTCGTGCTGGAAGGATTCTGTCCATGTTCTATTTTTTCAGGGTATCCTGAGGGACGGAAGCAGCTCCCTTAATCCACCAGACCCCCAGGAATTTAACTTCCTGTGCGGGTCCCTGACACTTTGAGTTGGGAATTTCCAATCCCAAATCTGATAATGTTTTTCGGATGTTTTCCATCATGTCTTGTACACTTCTTGGCTCTCTCTCCCCCTATTAAGATGTCGTCAATATATTGGTATACCGTACATCCCGGTGAAACAGGAATCTCTGATAGCACTTTAGCCAAAGCATTATGGGCAATAGTGGGGGGAATGTTTGTATCCTTGCGGGGAAAGCGGTTAAAGGTATATTGGACTCCTTTCCATGTGAATGCAAACTGCGCTTTGTCCTGCTCAAGGAGGAGAATCTTAAAAAAATATGTCTTTAACATTCTAAGGCAGCCACCCAAGCATGGGCAGCTCCTTTTATCATTGTCACAATTTCCGCGATATTAGGAAACCGCAGCGGTCAGGGGTGCAGTGTTGGCGTTTAATTTTCCGTAATCTACTGTGAACAGCTATTGCCTTTTTGGTTTCTTTACTGGCCACACTGGTGAATTATAAGGCGAGCGAGTCCTCTTAATGATGTTTCTTTTTTCTAAATCTGATACCACCCCTGTCTGCTCCTGCAAGTGCAGCTGCAGGCAGTGGGTACTGTCGGACGTTGGTAATTATAGAAGGAGGGCAAAAGTATAGATGTTTTCTAATAGCCCCAATTTAACTGTGTCTACTCCTTTTTTGCATCCTGCAAAACTCCACACAGTTCCATCTCCAGCTGGGAGTTTCCACATTCGCCCACGCAGTACGTCAAATCCTAGGAGGTTAGTACGTGAGGCACCCACTAACACTTCTGCCCTAGTCATTCGCTGCTCTCCCGGCAACCAGAGGTTAATTTTTGCAGTGGGGCATGTTTTTACCACACCATCAATTCCTGTGAAGTTGACTCTGCGTCGGGTGGGATTTATACCTAGAAGTTGTGCTGTTTCGTTAGTGATTGCAGACATTCGGGCTCCGGTATCAATAATAAAATTTACCAATATCTTCCGGGGGTCCAACAGGAATGACAATAACGGGTTCGGAGTCTTTATGAGAGCGCCATTGGATTGCTAGTACCTGCCAGACAGGGTGGCTCACTGCCCTCCCCGGGGATAGGAGTGTTTTGGCTGGGACTCTGTCAAATCAATCAAGTTACGTTCCGGTGCAGAAGGCACAATTTTCTCACGGCTTGGGGATTCTCTGGTTAGACTTTTCTCCCCAGCCGCATTAGTCTTTCTAGTTAGAGATTGGACTAGCGTACGGAGATCTCCCGTAGGGTCACCGTGCAAGAATTGTCGGGGCACCCCTAATTGTAGGGCTTTACGCCACAACTCATTCCGGTCCTTATCAGGCTTAAACCTTCCCTCTGATTTAGGGTTTTGAGTGTGAGTTTGGACTTGGCGAACCTTTCGCGGGTGTTCGGAGGATTTCTCACTAGTTTGGCTGGCCCAGCCCATTCGGCGCCCATATTGATCTATTTCCTGTACATTCCAGGTGGGCATGTAGTGACGACGGCCCCGCCCATGAGCACCCCGAGCATCCCGTATACGATCTTGAGTGCGAACAAGGAACGGTTTCAGGCAATCGGGAAGACCACGGATGAGAGGGGCTAATCGATCCGGGTCGATAGCAGCTGACATTGGGGATTTCCGAAATTCCTCTCTGTCATACATGGCTTGCAGACAAGCTGCTTTCCGTACAGCCGCAAAGAGATCAGAGTAGCCTGTAGCTCTAATCTCTAACGGCTCCCCCCTCTCTCGCGGATCCATACCCCCTGCCCAATAGGCTGCTCGAGCGGTTAGGGAATAATTATGATCCCCAGGCATAGTGGTTAAAAACACTCCTGCTCCCCAAGAGTCTCCTGCTTCTTCCTCACTCAGCATAATTCTGTGCCCCCCTTCAGAAGAAACTCGCCACACGTACTCAACAGCTGACTCTTCTGGTTGCCTCGAATATTTCTCCCTCATTTTTGTTAACTCGGTTGGTGTCCATGGAACGGTACGCACAGTGGTGTGAATTTCATCACCATCATCAACTGCAGTTTCAGTTTTAACCAGAGGACGTAAAGGAAAAACTTGGGATTTCAAAGTCAAAGTCCTTTCCTCCTCATCTTCTTCGTCATCCTCACTATTAGACAAAAAAATCTCCGGTCTGGGTTCCAGAATTTGGATAACACAGTAACTTACGAATCTGTTGGACCTGGGTCGAGGGCTGCATTTTATCTAAGAGCCCGGTCACCCTTTCAATAACATTTTAAGTTGGCGATTTTTCACTCCCAAGTTGAGCATTCCGGTTTCCTAAACATTCATTCTCACTCACAAGCTTATCGACTGGAGTTCTTAATCTTTCTCCTGTCTCCTTTTGCAAGGCTAATGATGACTTCAGCACCTCATTCTCCGATTTCAGGGTTGCATATTCTACAGCTGAAATCAGATTAGGAGCGGGGGTTTCTCTAGCTTCTTGTTGTGCACAAGATAAACAGGCGCCTAACACAGCACAAATCACAGCCTTGCCTTTCCCCGCTCTGAGCTTCTGTGAAACCCGACGCTCTTCAATACGTTCCACCACTTTCTCTTCATCCTTCCAAAATTTTTGGGCCCACTCCTTCCCAGCCTGGGAAGGGGCACAATCATATTTTTGCAGCAGTTTATCCATGGCAATCCTGCCGACTATGCCAAATTCTGTTGCGTGAAACGGGGCCAAGCGGTTTTGGCAGAAGATAAACCCCCTTGCGTTCTAACACTCCTCACCGAGGTGGGAGGCCAGGTGCGGCTGCGTTTCAATTCTGAGTGATGCCCAATTCAGCACTATCAGGCCAATCGCGTTTAATATGTGTTAAACTATTACGATTTGGAGACACTAATAGTGGGCTGCACCTTCAGTCTAGTCGTGCTCCTGAACCAGCACGGCCTCTCTCAAGTTTTGGTCGCGTTCAGTGAGAAAGCGAAACGACTAGCTACTGAAACAGTGCAGTTTATTTAAACAACAGATATACAGGTTCTTTAGGATTGCCGGTGATAAATACACTGTCTGCAAAGCACGTGCAAATAAAGACATTGTTAAGTATACAAACGCGCGACAAAATTATAAACGATACAGCCTGGCTATAAATGTAGGGTAGAGATTCTCTAGAGAAATTTCTAGAGTCCCCGAGAAAGCACTCGGTGTAATCAAAGTCTTACCCAAAGGCGTCCTTATGGGGGGAAGAAAGGCTCAGCCCGTCGACTGATCCCAGAAAACAGCGGTGGGATTCTTCGCGATGGTGTCTTCCCTGACATCCCCTCTCTCTTGGGCTATTTTTATATTATTTTTTTATCTTCAAAGTGGAGTTTGAGTGACTTTAGTCATATGTACTTTTATTATGATTAATGTACTCAAGGAGAAGTGTTCACCCCTCGGGGGCGGATAGCCTCCGGGATGGAGGTGTGTTTTGGTACATTGTGGTGAGCAAAGTTCGCACAAAAGGACAGCATTTCATCAACATTTGACGAAATGTTGGCTCGGGTAGCGTGTAGGCCGCTTATCAGTTCCGTAGTACCATCTCGTCCCCATATCTGCTATTCGTCACAAGGGAAGGCCACGGAACAAGCGCGTTCCGTTCCATCCCTCGGGTAGTTTCGCAAACAACCTTGTACAGGGAATCACAGCTGTTGCATTCTTCGTGTGCTAGCTGCGGCTGTATTCTACCTCAGAAGCCTCTTGATTTTATGACTTTCCTTAATGTGTGAACAATGCTGTATTTTTGTATTCTTGGCCAATTTAGTAATTATTCCACAAGAACACACATTGGTTGCCGATTTATCAACGGGTCTAATCACCACAGGCCAACTGTAATTAAAACCATCTATGTAGACTCTACCAAAGCGGACAAATACAACACTGATTGTTACAAAATTATGGCGCCAAATTCAGATTGCTGGCACAATTTCACTTTCATCAAACCTACAGTAGTGTACTGTATTTGGGGCTACAAGGGCACAGAATTGTTATTTGAATTTATGATTGACTCAAATACACCTGAACTTGCTGAAATGAATCCAGAACCTACACCCCACAAACTCTCAAAGGCTCTCTCTTCTAAGAGAAAAAAAACCACCTCTCTCTTTTCTAAGCCCTCCATTAGACTAACTCCTTACATTTTCAACATTGGCCCTTACGTTATTAAACACACACAGGTCAACAACAGGTACTGTTTAATCCCACATATTCCCTCAAACGAGCAGAATTGTCAATGCAGATTAAAATCTCTGCGATCAAACCCACCTGCTTACCATTCCTGAGTACATCTTATGCAGAATGGTCAGCATGGTTACGCAAACGAACTCTTGCCACTTCACACGGACGGAAGAGGGATGCGAGGCCTGGGAGTCTTGAATAGTATAGATGCTGAGATACTTGCCAACAAACTAGTCACAACCACTACTGATCTGGACAAATTAAGACATCCCCTACGGTCCTCTCTATTAGCATTGGGAAACCACCAACGGCTTTTATCGAATATATTGCCTCAATGGGAAGAAACAGGTGAAAAAGACCATCAGCTGATCACAGATGCATTTGGTACAACCCAAACCAATGTTTCCTTGGCTCTTAGTTGTATCCGAGCCCAATTGTGGATGCAATCTATGACAGCCGCAATCATAAGGGAAGGTGAAGAAGGCACCTTGCCCACCGAAATTCGAAAAGTAATATGGGATAACGCAATTGAATTTGAGAAAAGATTTCAGTCCAGGTGGTATCTGGTTAATTTCACCTACGATCCCACTGAGAGCAAAGCCACAGCTTTTGTCTTAACGATACGCAATGCCTCAGTATACACCATATACCCAATCATCGCACTGGGGTTGAATCACCAAGGAGCTCTACTCTATCCAACACAGCACAGAGGTTGGGCACGACAAAATGAGACTAAATGGCAAACTGCTGATGTTGACGCATGCGTTTCACGAGACCAACAAGGATTCATTTGTGAGAGTAATACTCTCAAAGCACAAGACCTTTGTCTTGACACCAACCAGAATGTTTGTCACTTTGAGACACATCCCGATGAAACCCCAGAGACTGTGCTTGTCTAGATTGGGAAAGGGTGCGTTAGCATGAGGTCTCCCTGTAGTCTTGTATTCAGAGATGACATAGTAATCACTCAAATCTTTGTGTTTGAACTTTACTAACACAAAGTTACGGGATGCGACTTCAATTATTAAGCTCCTGTTACGTCTTTTCAATTGCTACAACCTAATTATACGTTGATTCGAGATTGTTGCCTACCCCTATCGGAATGAATCTCTCCCTGGTGAAGAAGCTGCTAAAACACAATGAATTGAAGCGACTCTTGAAAGAGGCCCAAGAAAATAGACAGACAACTTTGATTACCGTCCATCATCAGGTTGAAGAAATACACCAAGCGTTGGAAAGAGTGAAGAGAGGCGGAGGACATAGATGGGGAGATACTCTTTTTGGATGGTCACCGACAGTTACAGGACTTTATAACAAGATGCTTCACTCTGTTGTTGTTTTACTAATACACACTGTATTGTGCTTTGCTTAGACAATTGTTTTGCATGTTAGACTTTGGATTATGATGAAAAGTTTAAATCGCTTGATCACTCCGCGAGAAGGATTTCCACTTGATATCCCTCACCACAGGAACACATGTGATCTTTCTTATCAGTGTTGAGCACGTCGACCTTGACTGACTGTAGACAAAGTTTTCCCTGCAGGCTCTTTGGGCGGGGGACCCATCTCCCGCCACAGGCCATTTTTGTGCCTAGCGCGGCGCCAAGTGGGAAAGGGTGGTGTCGAGGCTGAAGGCAGCAGGAAAGCCCGCAGCCCCCACGTCTGTGGGGCTACGCAAGCGGTTCCCAAAGAGCTTTAGAACAAGGCATAGTTTTCCCTGCTGGCTCTTTGGGCGGGGGACCCATCTCCAGCCGTATGGCCATTTTTGTGCCTGGCGCGGCGCCAAGTGGGAAAGGGTGGTGTCGAGTCTGAAGGCAGCAGGAAAGCCCGCAGCCCCGAGGTCTGTGGGGCTACGCAAGCGGTTCCTAAAGAGCTTTAGAACAAGGCATAGTTTTCCCTGCTGGCTCTTTGGGCGGGGGACCCATCTCCAGCCATAGGCCATTTTTGTGCCTGATGCGGCGCTAAGTGGGAAAGGGTGGTGTCGAGGCTGAAGGCAGCATCAAAGCCCACAGCCGCCAGGTCTGTGGAGCTATGCAAGAGGTTCCCAAAGAGCTTTAGAACAAGGCATAGTTTTCCCTGCTGGCTCCTTGGGCGGGGGACCCATCTCCAGCCATAGGCCATTTTTGTGCCTAGCGCGGCGCCAAGTGGGAAAGGGTGGCTTTGAGGCTGAAGGCAGCAGGAAAGCCTGCAGCCCCCACGTCTGTGGGGCTAAGCAAGCGGTTCCCAAAGAGCTTTAGAACAAGGCATAGTTTTCCCTGCTGGCTCTTTGGGTAGGGGACCCATCTCCAGCCATAGGCCATTTTTGTGCCTGGCGCGGCGCCAAGTGGGAAAGGGTGGTGTCGAGGCTGAAGGCAGCATCAAAGCCCACAGCCGCCAGGTCTGTGGAGCTATGGAAGCGGTTCCCAAAGAGCTTTAGAACAAGGCAGAGTTTTCCCTGCTGGCTCCTTGGGCGGGGGACCCATCTCCAGCCATAGGCCATTTTTGTGCCTAGCGCGGCGCCAAGTGGGAAAGGGTGGCTTTGAGGCTGAAGGCAGCAGGAAAGCCTGCAGCCCCCACGTCTGTGGGGCTAAGCAAGCGGTTCCCAAAGGGCTTTAGAACAAGGCATAGTTTTCCCTGATGGCTCTTTGGGCGGGGGACCCATCTCCAGCCGTATGGCCATTTTTGAGGCTGGCCCGGTGCCCACACGGAAATGGTGGTTTTCGAGGCTGAAGGCAGCAGGAAAGCCTGCAGCCCCCAGGTCTGTAGGGCTACGCAAGCGGTACCCAAAGAGCTTTAGAACAAGGCATAGTTTTCCCTGATGGCTCTTTGGGCGGGAGACCCATCTCCAGCCGTATGGCCATTTTTGTGCCTGGCGCGGCGCCAATTGGGAAAGGGTGGTGTCGAGGCTGAAGGCAGCAGGAAAGCCCGCAGCCCCCAGGTCTGTGGGGCTACGCAAGCGGTTCCCAAAGAGCTTTAGAACAAGGCATAGTTTTCCCTGCTGGCTCTTTGGGCGGGAGACCCATCTCCAGCCGTATGGCCATTTTTGTGCCTGGCGCGGCGCCAAGTGGGAAAGGGTGGTTTCGAGGCTGAAGGCAGCAGCAAAGCCCGCAGCCCCCAGGTCTGTAGGGCTACGCAAGCGGTTCCCAAAGAGCTTTAGAACAAGGCATAGTTTTCCCTGCTGGCTCTTTGGGCGGGGGACCCATCTCCAGCCGTATGGCCATTTTTGTGCCTGGCGTGGCGCCAAGTGGGAAAGGGT
Source organism: Rissa tridactyla (assembly GCF_028500815.1). NCBI lineage: Eukaryota > Metazoa > Chordata > Aves > Charadriiformes > Laridae > Rissa > Rissa tridactyla. The sequence continues at coordinate 9,324,614 of NC_071483.1, forward strand.
GGTGTCGAGGCTGAAGGCAGCAGGAAAGCCCGCAGCCCCCAGGTCTGTGGGGCTACGCAAGTGGTTCCCAAAGAGCTTTAGAATAAGGCATAGTTTTCCCTGCTGGCTCCTTGGGTAGGGGACCAATCTCCAGCCGTATGGCCATTTTTGTGCCTGGCCCGGCGCCAAGTGGGAAAGGGTGGTGTCGAGTCTGAAGGCAGCAGGAAAGCCTGCAGCCCCCAGGTCTGTGGGGCTACGCAAGCGGTTCCCAAAGAGCTTTAGAACAAGGCATAGTTTTCCCTGCTGGCTCTTTGGGCGGGGGACCCATCTCCAGCCATAGGCCATTTTTGTGCCTGATGCGGCGCCAAGTGGGAAAGGGTGGTGTCGAGGCTGAAGGCAGCATCAAAGCCCACAGCCGCCAGGTCTGTGGAGCTACGCAAGCGGTTCCCAAAGAGCTTTAGAACAAGGCATAGTTTTCCCTGATGGCTCTTTGGGCGGGTGACCCATCTCCAGCCGTATGGCCATTTTTGAGGCTTGCCCGCTGCCCACACGGAAATGGTGGTTTTCGAGGCTGAAGGCAGCAGGAAAGCCTGCAGCCCCCAGGTCTGTAGGGCTACGCAAGCGGTTCCCAAAGAGCTTTAGAACAAGGCATAGTTTTCCCTGCTGGCTCTTTGGGCGGGAGACCCATCTCCAGCCGTATGGCCACTTTTGTGCCTGGCGCGGCGCCAAGTGGGAAAGGGTGGTGTCGAGGCTGAAGGCAGCAGGAAAGCCCGCAGCCCCCAGGTCTGTGGGGCTACGCAAGCGGTTCCCAAAGAGCTTTAGAACAAGGCATAGTTTTCCCTGCTGGCTCTTTGGGCGGGAGACCCATCTCCAGCCGTATGGCCATTTTTGTGCCTGGCGCGGCGCCAAGTGGGAAAGGGTGGTGTCGAGTCTGAAGGTAGCAGGAAAGCCCACAGCCCCCAGGTCTGTGGGGCTACATAAGCGGTTCCCAAAGAGCTTTAGAACAAGGCATAGTTTTACCAGCTGGCTCTTAGGGCATGGGACCTATCTCCTGTCGTATGGCTATTTTTATGCCTGGTGCGTTGCGTAGTGGGAAAGGGTGGTTTTGAGGCTGAAGGCAGCAGGAAAGCCCGCAGCCCCCAGGTCTGTGGGGCTACGCAAGCGGTTCCCAAAGGGCTTTAGAACAAGGCATAGTTTTCCCTGCTGGCTCCTTGGGTAGGGGACCAATCTCCAGCCGTATGGCCATTTTTGTGCCTGGCCCGGCGCCAAGTGGGAAAGGGTGGTGTCGAGGCTGAAGGCAGCAGGAAAGCCTGCAGCCCCCAGGTCTGTGGGGCTACGCAAGCGGTTCCCAAAGAGCTTTAGAACAAGGCATAGTTTTCCCTGCTGGCTCTTTGGGCGGGGGAACCATCTCCAGCCATAGGCTATTTTTGTGCCTGATGCGGCGCCAAGTGGGAAAGGGTGGCTTTGAGGCTGAAGGCAGCAGGAAAGCCCGCAGCCCCCAGGTCTGTTGGACTACGCAAGCGGTTCCCAAAGAGCTTTAGAACAAGGCATAGTTTTCCCTGATGGCTCTTTGGGCGGGAGACCCATCTCCAGCCGTATGGCCATTTATGTGCCTGGCGCGGCGCCAAGTGGGAAAGGGTGGTGTCGAGGCTGAAGGCAGCAGGAAAGCCCGCAGCCCCCAGGTATGTGGGGCTACGCAAGCGGTTCCCAAAGAGCTTTAGAACAAGACATAGTTTTCCCTGCTGGCTCTTTGGGCGTGGGACCCATCTCCAGCCGTATGGCCATTTTGGTGCCTGGCGCGGCACCAAGTGGGAAAGGGTGGTGTCGAGGCTGAAGGCAGCAGGAAAGCCCGCAGCCCCCAGGTCTGTGCGGCTACGCAAGCGGTTCCCAAAGAGCTTTAGAACAAGGCATAGTTTTCCCTGCTGGCTCCTTGGGTAGGGGACCAATCTCCAGCCGTATGGCCATTTTTGTGCCTGGCGCGGCGCCAAGTGGGAAAGGGTGGTGTCGAGGCTGAAGGCAGCAGGAAAGCCTGCAGCCCCCAGGTCTGTGGGGCTACGCAAGCGGTTCCCAAAGAGCTTTAGAACAAGGCATAGTTTTCCCTGCTGGCTCTTTGGGCGGGGGACCCATCTCCAGCCATAGGCCATTTTTGTGCCTGATGCGGCCCCAAGTGGGAAAGGGTGGTGTCGAGGCTGAAGGCAGCATCAAAGCCCACAGCCGCCAGGTCTGTGGAGCTATGGAAGCGGTTCCCAAAGAGCTTTAGAACAAGGCAGAGTTTTCCCTGCTGGCTCCTTGGGCGGGGGACCCATCTCCAGCCATAGGCCATTTTTGTGCCTAGCGCGGCGCCAAGTGGGAAAGGGTGGCTTTGAGGCTGAAGGCAGCAGGAAAGCCTGCAGCCCCCACGTCTGTGGGGCTAAGCAAGCGGTTCCCAAAGGGCTTTAGAACAAGGCATAGTTTTCCCTGCTGGCTCTTTGGGCGGGGGACCCATCTCCAGCCGTATGGCCATTTTTGAGGCTGGCCCGGTGCCCACACGGAAATGGTGGTTTTCGAGGCTGAAGGCAGCAGGAAAGCCTGCAGCCCCCAGGTCTGTAGGGCTACGCAAGCGGTACCCAAAGAGCTTTAGAACAAGGCATAGTTTTCCCTGATGGCTCTTTGGGCGGGAGACCCATCTCCAACCGTATGGCCATTTTTGTGCCTGGCGCGGCGCCAATTGGGAAAGGGTGGTGTCGAGGCTGAAGGCAGCAGGAAAGCCCGCAGCCCCCAGGTATGTGGGGCTACGCAAGCGGTTCCCAAAGAGCTTTAGAACAAGGCATAGTTTTCCCTGCTGGCTCTTTGGGCGGGAGACCCATCTCCAGCCGTATGGCCATTTTTGTGCCTGGCGCGGCGCCAAGTGGGAAAGGGTGGTTTCGAGGCTGAAGGCAGCAGCAAAGCCCGCAGCCCCCAGGTCTGTGTGGCTACGCAAGCGGTTCCTAAAGAGCTTTAGAACAAGGCATAGTTTTCCCTGCTGGCTCTTTGGGCGGGGGACCCATCTCCAGCCGTATGGCCATTTTTGTGCCTGGCGTGGCGCCAAGTGGGAAAGGGTGGTTTTCGAGGCTGAAGGCAGCAGGAAAGCCCACAGCCCCCAGGTCTGTGGGGCTACGCAAGTGGTTCCCAAAGAGCTTTAGAATAAGGCATAGTTTTCCCTGCTGGCTCCTTGGGTAGGGGACCAATCTCCAGCCGTATGGCCATTTTTGTGCCTGGCCCGGCGCCAAGTGGGAAAGGGTGGTGTCGAGTCTGAAGGCAGCAGGAAAGCCTGCAGCCCCCAGGTCTGTGGGGCTACGCAAGCGGTTCCCAAAGAGCTTTAGAACAAGGCAGAGTTTTCCCTGCTGGCTCTTTGGGCGGGGGACCCATCTCCAGCCATAGGCCATTTTTGTGCCTGATGCGGCGCCAAGTGGGAAAGGGTGGTGTCGAGGCTGAAGGCAGCATCAAAGCCCACAGCCGCCAGGTCTGTGGAGCTACGCAAGCGGTTCCCAAAGAGCTTTAGAACAAGGCATAGTTTTCCCTGATGGCTCTTTGGGCGGGTGACCCATCTCCAGCCGTATGGCCATTTTTGAGGCTTGCCCGCTGCCCACACGGAAATGGTGGTTTTCGAGGCTGAAGGCAGCAGGAAAGCCTGCAGCCCCCAGGTCTGTAGGGCTACGCAAGCGGTTCCCAAAGAGCTTTAGAACAAGGCATAGTTTTCCCTGCTGGCTCTTTGGGCGGGAGACCCATCTCCAGCCGTATGGCCACTTTTGTGCCTGGCGCGGCGCCAAGTGGGAAAGGGTGGTGTCGAGGCTGAAGGCAGCAGGAAAGCCCGCAGCCCCCAGGTCTGTGGGGCTACGCAAGCGGTTCCCAAAGAGCTTTAGAACAAGGCATAGTTTTCCCTGCTGGCTCTTTGGGCGGGAGACCCATCTCCAGCCGTATGGCCATTTTTGTGCCTGGCGCGGCGCCAAGTGGGAAAGGGTGGTGTCGAGTCTGAAGGTAGCAGGAAAGCCCACAGCCCCCAGGTCTGTGGGGCTACATAAGCGGTTCCCAAAGAGCTTTAGAACAAGGCATAGTTTTACCAGCTGGCTCTTAGGGCATGGGACCTATCTCCTGTCGTATGGCTATTTTTATGCCTGGTGCGTTGCGTAGTGGGAAAGGGTGGTTTTGAGGCTGAAGGCAGCAGGAAAGCCCGCAGCCCCCAGGTCTGTGGGGCTACGCAAGCGGTTCCCAAAGGGCTTTAGAACAAGGCATAGTTTTCCCTGCTGGCTCCTTGGGTAGGGGACCAATCTCCAGCCGTATGGCCATTTTTGTGCCTGGCCCGGCGCCAAGTGGGAAAGGGTGGTGTCGAGGCTGAAGGCAGCAGGAAAGCCTGCAGCCCCCAGGTCTGTGGGGCTACGCAAGCGGTTCCCAAAGAGCTTTAGAACAAGGCATAGTTTTCCCTGCTGGCTCTTTGGGCGGGGGAACCATCTCCAGCCATAGGCTATTTTTGTGCCTGATGCGGCGCCAAGTGGGAAAGGGTGGCTTTGAGGCTGAAGGCAGCAGGAAAGCCCGCAGCCCCCAGGTCTGTTGGACTACGCAAGCGGTTCCCAAAGAGCTTTAGAACAAGGCATAGTTTTCCCTGATGGCTCTTTGGGCGGGAGACCCATCTCCAGCCGTATGGCCATTTATGTGCCTGGAGCGGCGCCAAGTGGGAAAGGGTGGTGTCGAGGCTGAAGGCAGCAGGAAAGCCCGCAGCCCCCAGGTATGTGGGGCTACGCAAGCGGTTCCCAAAGAGCTTTAGAACAAGACATAGTTTTCCCTGCTGGCTCTTTGGGCGTGGGACCCATCTCCAGCCGTATGGCCATTTTGGTGCCTGGCGCGGCACCAAGTGGGAAAGGGTGGTGTCGAGGCTGAAAGCAGCAGGAAAGCCCGCAGCCCCCAGGTCTGTGCGGCTACGCAAGCGGTTCCCAAAGAGCTTTAGAACAAGGCATAGTTTTCCCTGCTGGCTCCTTGGGTAGGGGACCAATCTCCAGCCGTATGGCCATTTTTGTGCCTGGCGCGGCGCCAAGTGGGAAAGGGTGGTGTCGAGGCTGAAGGCAGCAGGAAAGCCTGCAGCCCCCAGGTCTGTGGGGCTACGCAAGCGGTTCCCAAAGAGCTTTAGAACAAGGCATAGTTTTCCCTGCTGGCTCTTTGGGCGGGGGACCCATCTCCAGCCATAGGCCATTTTTGTGCCTGATGCGGCCCCAAGTGGGAAAGGGTGGTGTCGAGGCTGAAGGCAGCATCAAAGCCCACAGCCGCCAGGTCTGTGGAGCTATGGAAGCGGTTCCCAAAGAGCTTTAGAACAAGGCAGAGTTTTCCCTGCTGGCTCCTTGGGCGGGGGACCCATCTCCAGCCATAGGCCATTTTTGTGCCTAGCGCGGCGCCAAGTGGGAAAGGGTGGCTTTGAGGCTGAAGGCAGCAGGAAAGCCTGCAGCCCCCACGTCTGTGGGGCTAAGCAAGCGGTTCCCAAAGGGCTTTAGAACAAGGCATAGTTTTCCCTGCTGGCTCTTTGGGCGGGGGACCCATCTCCAGCCGTATGGCCATTTTTGAGGCTGGCCCGGTGCCCACACGGAAATGGTGGTTTTCGAGGCTGAAGGCAGCAGGAAAGCCTGCAGCCCCCAGGTCTGTAGGGCTACGCAAGCGGTACCCAAAGAGCTTTAGAACAAGGCATAGTTTTCCCTGATGGCTCTTTGGGCGGGAGACCCATCTCCAACCGTATGGCCATTTTTGTGCCTGGCGCGGCGCCAATTGGGAAAGGGTGGTGTCGAGGCTGAAGGCAGCAGGAAAGCCCGCAGCCCCCAGGTATGTGGGGCTACGCAAGCGGTTCCCAAAGAGCTTTAGAACAAGGCATAGTTTTCCCTGCTGGCTCTTTGGGCGGGAGACCCATCTCCAGCCGTATGGCCATTTTTGTGCCTGGCGCGGCGCCAAGTGGGAAAGGGTGGTTTCGAGGCTGAAGGCAGCAGCAAAGCCCGCAGCCCCCAGGTCTGTGTGGCTACGCAAGCGGTTCCTAAAGAGCTTTAGAACAAGGCATAGTTTTCCCTGCTGGCTCTTTGGGCGGGGGACCCATCTCCAGCCGTATGGCCATTTTTGTGCCTGGCGTGGCGCCAAGTGGGAAAGGGTGGTGTCGAGGCTGAAGGCAGCAGGAAAGCCCACAGCCCCCAGGTCTGTGGGGCTACGCAAGTGGTTCCCAAAGAGCTTTAGAATAAGGCATAGTTTTCCCTGCTGGCTCCTTGGGTAGGGGACCAATCTCCAGCCGTATGGCCATTTTTGTGCCTGGCCCGGCGCCAAGTGGGAAAGGGTGGTGTCGAGTCTGAAGGCAGCAGGAAAGCCTGCAGCCCCCAGGTCTGTGGGGCTACGCAAGCGGTTCCCAAAGAGCTTTAGAACAAGGCAGAGTTTTCCCTGCTGGCTCTTTGGGCGGGGGACCCATCTCCAGCCATAGGCCATTTTTGTGCCTGATGCGGCGCCAAGTGGGAAAGGGTGGTGTCGAGGCTGAAGGCAGCATCAAAGCCCACAGCCGCCAGGTCTGTGGAGCTACGCAAGCGGTTCCCAAAGAGCTTTAGAACAAGGCATAGTTTTCCCTGATGGCTCTTTGGGCGGGTGACCCATCTCCAGCCGTATGGCCATTTTTGAGGCTTGCCCGCTGCCCACACGGAAATGGTGGTTTTCGAGGCTGAAGGCAGCAGGAAAGCCTGCAGCCCCCAGGTCTGTAGGGCTACGCAAGCGGTTCCCAAAGAGCTTTAGAACAAGGCATAGTTTTCCCTGCTGGCTCTTTGGGCGGGAGACCCATCTCCAGCCGTATGGCCACTTTTGTGCCTGGCGCGGCGCCAAGTGGGAAAGGGTGGTGTCGAGGCTGAAGGCAGCAGGAAAGCCCGCAGCCCCCAGGTCTGTGGGGCTACGCAAGCGGTTCCCAAAGAGCTTTAGAACAAGGCATAGTTTTCCCTGCTGGCTCTTTGGGCGGGAGACCCATCTCCAGCCGTATGGCCATTTTTGTGCCTGGCGCGGCGCCAAGTGGGAAAGGGTGGTGTCGAGTCTGAAGGCAGCAGGAAAGCCCACAGCCCCCAGGTCTGTGGGGCTACATAAGCGGTTCCCAAAGAGCTTTAGAACAAGGCATAGTTTTACCAGCTGGCTCTTAGGGCATGGGACCTATCTCCTGTCGTATGGCTATTTTTATGCCTGGTGCGTTGCGTAGTGGGAAAGGGTGGTTTTGAGGCTGAAGGCAGCAGGAAAGCCCGCAGCCCCCAGGTCTGTGGGGCTACGCAAGCGGTTCCCAAAGGGCTTTAGAACAAGGCATAGTTTTCCCTGCTGGCTCCTTGGGTAGGGGACCAATCTCCAGCCGTATGGCCATTTTTGTGCCTGGCCCGGCGCCAAGTGGGAAAGGGTGGTGTCGAGGCTGAAGGCAGCAGGAAAGCCTGCAGCCCCCAGGTCTGTGGGGCTACGCAAGCGGTTCCCAAAGAGCTTTAGAACAAGGCATAGTTTTCCCTGCTGGCTCTTTGGGCGGGGGACCCATCTCCAGCCATAGGCCATTTTTGTGCCTGGCGCGGCGCCAAGTGGGAAAGGGTGGTGTCGAGGCTGAAGGCAGTATCAAAGCCCACAGCCGCCAGGTCTGTGGAGCTACGCAAGCGGTTCCCAAAGAGCTTTAGAACAAGGCATAGTTTTCCCTGCTTGCTCTTTGGGCATGGGACCCATCTCCTGTCGTATGGCTGTTTTTATGCCTGGTGCGTTGCGTAGTGGGAAAGGGTGGTGTCGAGGCTGAAGGCAGCAGGAAAGCCCGCAGCCCCCAGGTCTGTGGGGCTACGCAAGCGGTTCCCAAAGAGCTTTAGAACAAGGCATAGTTTTCCCTGCTGGCTCCTTGGGTAGGGGACCAATCTCCAGCCGTATGGCCATTTTTGTGCCTGGCCCGGCGCCAAGTGGGAAAGGGTGGTGTCGAGGCTGAAGGCAGCATCAAAGCCCACAGCCGCCAGGTCTGTGGAGCTATGGAAGAGGTTCCCAAAGAGCTTTAGAACAAGGCAGAGTTTTCCCTGCTGGCTCCTTGGGCGGGGGACCCATCTCCAGCCATAGGCCATTTTTGTGCCTGGCGCGGCGCCAAGTGGGAAAGGGTGGCTTTGAGGCTGAAGGCAGCAGGAAAGCCTGCAGCCCCCACGTCTGTGGGGCTAAGCAAGCGGTTCCCAAAGGGCTTTAGAACAAGGCATAGTATTCCCTGCTGGCTCTTTGGGTAGGGGACCCATCTCCAGCCATAGGCCATTTTTGTGCCTGGCGCGGTGCCAAGTGTGAAAGGGTGGTGTCGAGGCTGAAGGCAGCATCAAAGACCACAGCCGCCAGGTCTGTGGGGCTACGCAAGCGGTTCCCAAAGAGCTTTAGAACAAGGCAGAGTTTTCCCTGCTGGCTCTTTGGGCGGGGGACCCATCTCCAGCCATAGGCCATTTTTATGCCTGGCGCGGCGCCAAGTGGGAAAGGGTGGTGTCGAGGCTGAAGGCAGCATCAAAGCCCACAGCCGCCAGGTCTGTGGAGCTACGCAAGCGGTTCCCAAAGAGCTTTAGAACAAGGCATAGTTTTCCCTGCTGGCTCTTTGGGCGGGTGACCCATCTCCAGCCGTATGGCCATTTTTGAGGCTGGCCCAGTGCCCACAGGGAAATGGTGGTTTTCGAGGCTGAAGGCAGCAGGAAAGCCCGCAGCCCCCACGTCTGTGGGGCTATGCAAGCAGTTCCCAAATATCTTTAGAACAAGGCATAATTTTCCCTGCTAGCTCTCTTGGCGGGGGACCAATCTCCAGCCATAGGCCATTTTTGTGCCTGGCGCGGTGCCAAGTGGGAAAGGGTGGTGTCGAGGCTGAAGGCAGCAGGAAAGCCTGCAGCCCCCAGGTCTGTGGGGCTACGCAAGCGGTTCCCAAAGAGCTTTAGAACAAGGCATAGTTTTCCCTGATGGCTCTTTGGGCGGGAGACCCATCTCCAGCCGTATGGCCATTTTGGTGCCTGGCGCGGCACCAAGTGGGAAAGGGTGGTTTTGAGGCTGAAGGCAGCAGGAAATCCCGCAGCCCCCAGGTCTGTGGGGCTACGCAAGCGGTTCCCAAAGAGCTTTAGAACAAGGCATAGTTTTCCCTGCTGGCTCTTTGGGCGTGGGACCCATCTCCAGCCGTATGGCCATTTTTGAGCCTGGCGCGGCGCCAAGTGGGAAAGGGTGGTGTCGAGGCTGAAGGCAGCAGGAAAGCCCGCAGCCCCCAGGTCTGTGGGGCTACGCAAGCGGTTCCCAAAGGGCTTTAGAACAAGGCATAGTTTTCCCTGCTGGCTCTTTGGGCGGGAGACCCATCTCCAGCCGTATGGCCATTTTTGTGCCTGGCGCGGCGCCAAGTGGGAAAGGGTGGTTTCGAGGCTGAAGGCAGCAGCAAAGCCCGCAGCCCCCAGTTCTGTGGGGCTACGCAAGCGGTTCCCAAAGAGCTTTAGAACAAGGCATAGTTTTCCCTGCTTGCTCTTTGGGCGGGGGACCCATCTCCAGCCGTATGGCCATTTTTGTGCCTGATGCGGCGCCAAGTGGGAAAGGGTGGTGTCGAGGCTGAAGGCAGCAGGAAAGTCCGCAGCCCCCAGGTCTGTGGGGCTACGCAAGCGGTTCCCAAAGAGCTTTAGAACAAGGCATAGTTTTCCCTGCTGGCTCCTTGGGTAGGGGACCAATCTCCAGCCGTATGGCCATTTTTGTGCCTGGCCCGGCGCCAAGTGGGAAAGGGTGGTGTCGAGGCTGAAGGCAGCAGGAAAGCCTGCAGCTCCCAGGTCTGTGGGGCTACGCAAGCGGTTCCCAAAGGGCTTTAGAACAAGGCATAGTTTTCCCTGCTGGCTCTTTGGGCGGGGGACCAATCTCCAGCCATAGGCCATTTTTGTGCCTGATGCCGCGCCAAGTGGGAAAGGATGGCTTTGAGGCTGAAGGCAGCATCAAAGCCCACAGCCGCCAGGTCTGTGGAGCTATGCAAGCGGTTCCCAAAGAGCTTTAGAACAAGGCAGAGTTTTCCCTGCTGGCTCCTGGGCGGGGGAACCATCTCCAGCCATAGGCCATTTGTGTGCCTAGCGCGGCGCCAAGTGGGAAAGGGTGGCTTTGAGGCTGAAGGCAGCAGGAATGCCTGCAGCCCCCACGTCTGTGGGGCTAAGCAAGCGGTTCCCAAAGAGCTTTAGAACAAGGCATAGTTTTCCCTGCTGGCTCTTTGGGCGGGGGACCCATCTCCAGCCATAGGCCATTTTTGTGCCTGGCGCGGCGCCAAGTGGGAAAGGGTGGTGTCGAGGCTGAAGGCAGCATCAAAGCCCACAGCCGCCAGGTCTGTGGAGCTACGCAAGCGGTTCCCAAAGAGCTTTAGAACAAGGCATAGTTTTCCCTGATGGCTCTTTGGGCGGGTGACCCATCTCCAGCCGTATGGCCATTTTTGAGGCTTGCCCGCTGCCCACACGGAAATGGTGGTTTTCGAGGCTGAAGGCAGCAGGAAAGCCTGCAGCCCCCAGGTCTGTAGGGCTACGCAAGCGGTTCCCAAAGAGCTTTAGAACAAGGCATAGTTTTCCCTGCTGGCTCTTTGGGCGGGAGACCCATCTCCAGCCGTATGGCCACTTTTGTGCCTGGCGCGGCGCCAAGTGGGAAAGGGTGGTTTCGAGGCTGAAGGCAGCAGCAAAGCCCGCAGCCCCCAGGTCTGTGGGGCTACGCAAGCGGTTCCCAAAGAGCTTTAGAACAAGGCATAGTTTTCCCTGCTGGCTCTTTGGGCGGGGGACCCATCTCCAGCCGTATGGCCATTTTTGTGCCTGGCGCGGGGCCAAGTGTGAAAGGGTGGTGTCGAGGCTGAAGGCAGCAGGAAAGCCCACAGCCCCCAGGTCTGTGCGGCTACGCAAGCGGTTCCCAAAGAGCTTTAGAACAAGGCATAGTTTTCCCTGCTGGCTCCTTGGGCGGGAGACCCATCTCCAGCCGTATGGCCATTTTTGTGCCTGGCGCGGCGCCAAGTGGGAAAGGGTGGTGTCGAGTCTGAAGGTAGCAGGAAAGCCCACAGCCCCCAGGTCTGTGGGGCTACATAAGCGGTTCCCAAAGAGCTTTAGAACAAGGCATAGTTTTACCAGCTGGCTCTTAGGGCATGGGACCCATCTCCTGTCGTATGGCTATTTTTATGCCTGGTGCGTTGCGTAGTGGGAAAGGGTGGTTTTGAGGCTGAAGGCAGCAGGAAAGCCCGCAGCCCCCAGGTCTGTGGGGCTACGCAAGCGGTTCCCAAAGGGCTTTAGAACAAGGCATAGTTTTCCCTGCTGGCTCCTTGGGTAGGGGACCAATCTCCAGCCGTATGGCCATTTTTGTGCCTGGCGCGGCGCCAAGTGGGAAAGGGTGGTGTCGAGGCTGAAGGCAGCAGGAAAGCCCGCAGCCCCCAGGTCTGTTGGACTACGCAAGCGGTTCCCAAAGAGCTTTAGAACAAGGCATAGTTTTCCCTGCTGGCTCTTTGGGCGGGGGACCCATCTCCAGCCATAGGCCATTTTTGTGCCTGGCGCGGCGCCAAGTGGGAAAGGGTGGTGTCGAGGCTGAAGGCAGCATCAAAGCCCACAGCCGCCAGGTCTGTGGAGCTACGCAAGCGGTTCCCAAAGAGCTTTAGAACAAGGCATAGTTTTCCCTGCTGGCTCTTTGGGCGGGTGACCCATCTCCAGCCGTATGGCCATTTTTGAGGCTGGCCCAGTGCCCACAGCGAAATGGTGGTTTTCGAGGCTGAAGGCAGCAGGAAAGTCCGAAGCCCCCAGGTGTGTCGGGCTACGCAAGCGGTTCCCAAAGAGCTTTAGAACAAGGCATAGTTTTCCCTGCTGGCTCTTTGGGCATGGGACCCATCTCCTGTCGTATGGCTATTTTTATCCCTGGTGCGTTGCGTAGTGGGAAAGGGTGGTGTCGAGGCTGAAGGCAGCAGGAAAGCCCGCAGCCCCCAGGTCTGTGGGGCTACGCAAGCGGTTGCCAAAGAGCTTTAGAACAAGGCATAGTTTTCCCTGCTGGCTCCTTGGGCGGGGGACCCATCTCCAGCCGTATGGCCATTTTTGTGCCTGGCGCGGCGCCAAGTGGGAAAGGGTGGTGTCGAGGCTGAAGGCAGCAGGAAAGCCCGCAGCCCCCAGGTCTGTGGGGCTACGCAAGCGGTTCCCAAAGAGCTTTAGAACAAGGCATAGTTTTCCCTGCTGGCTCCTTGGGTAGGGGACCAATCTCCAGCCGTATGGCCATTTTTGTGCCTGGCCCGGCGCCAAGTGGGAAAGGGTGGTGTCGAGGCTGAAGGCAGCAGGAAAGCCTGCAGTCCCCAGGTCTGTGGGGCCAAGCAAGCGGTTCCCAAAGAGCTTTAGAACAAGGCATAGTTTTCCCTGCTGGCTCTTTGGGCGGGGGACCCATCTCCAGCCATAGGCCATTTTTGTGCCTGATGCGGCGCCAAGTGGGAAAGGGTGGCTTTGAGGCTGAAGGCAGCAGGAAAGCCCGCAGCCCCCAGGTCTGTGGGGCTACGCAAGCGGTTCCCAAAGAGCTTTAGAACAAGGCATAGTTTTCCCTGCTGGCTCTTTGGGCGGGAGACCCATCTCCAGCCGTATGGCCATTTTTGTGCCTGGCGCGGCACCAAGTGGGAAAGGGTGGTGTCGAGGCTGAAGGCAGCAGGAAAGCCCGCAGCCCCCAGGTCTGTGCGGCTACGCAAGCGGTTCCCAAAGAGCTTTAGAACAAGACATAGTTTTCCCTGCTGGCTCTTTGGGCGTGGGACCCATCTCCAGCCGTATGGCCATTTTTGTGCCTGATGCGGCGCCAAGTGGGAAAGGGTGGTGTCGAGGCTGAAGGCAGCAGGAAAGCCCGCAGCCCCCAGGTCTGTGGGGCTACGCAAGCGGTTCCCAAAGGGCTTTAGAACAAGGCATAGTTTTCCCTGCTGGCTCTTTGGGCGGGAGACCCATCTCCAGCCGTATGGCCATTTTTGTGCCTGGCGCGGCGCCAAGTGGGAAAGGGTGGTTTCGAGGCTGAAGGCAGCAGCAAAGCCCGCAGCCCCCAGGTCTGTGGGGCTACGCAAGCGGTTCCCAAAGAGCTTTAGAACAAGGCATAGTTTTCCCTGCTGGCTCTTTGGGCGGGGGACCCATCTCCAGCCGTATGGCCATTTTTGTGCCTGGCGCGGCGCCAAGTGGGAAAGGGTGGTGTCGAGTCTGAAGGCAGCAGGAAAGCCCGCAGCCCCCAGGTCTGTGGGGCTACGCAAGCGGTTCCTAAAGAGCTTTAGAACAAGGCATAGTTTTCCCTGCTGGCTCTTTGGGCATGGGACCCATCTCCAGCCATAGGCCATTTTTGTGCCTAGCGCGGCGCCAAGTGGGAAAGGGTGGCTTTGAGGCTGAAGGCAGCAGGAAAGCCTGCAGCCCCCACGTCTGTGGGGCTAAGCAAGCGGTTCCCAAAGGGCTTTAGAACAAGGCATACTTTTCCCTGCTGGCTCTTTGGGTAGGGGACCCATCTCCAGCCATAGGCCATTTTTGTGCCTGGCGCGGCGCCAAGTGGGAAAGGGTGGTGTCGAGGCTGAAGGCAGCATCAAAGCCCACAGCCGCCAGGTCTGTGGAGCTATGCAAGCGGTTCCCAAAGAGCTTTAGAACAAGGCAGAGTTTTCCCTGCTGGCTCCTTGGGCGGGGGACCCATCTCCAGCCATAGGCCATTTTTGTGCCTAGCGCGGCGCCAAGTGGGAAAGGGTGGCTTTGAGGCTGAAGGCAGCAGGAAAGCCCGCAGCCCCCAGGTCTGTTGGACTACGCAAGCGGTTCCCAAAGAGCTTTAGAACAAGGCATAGTTTTCCCTGATGGCTCTTTGGGCGTGGGACCCATCTCCAGCCGTATGGCCATTTTGGTGCCTGGCGCGGCACCAAGTGGGAAAGGGTGGTGTCGAGGCTGAAGGCAGCAGGAAAGCCCGCAGCCCCCACGTCTGTGGGGCTACGCAAGCGGTTCCCAAAGAGCTTTAGAACAAGGCATAGTTTTCCCTGCTGGCTCTTTGGGCGGGGGACCCATCTCCAGCCATAGGCCATTTTTGTGCCTGATGCGGCGCCAAGTGGGAAAGGGTGGTGTCGAGGCTGAAGGCAGCAGGAAAGCCCACAGCCGCCAGGTCTGTGGAGCTATGGAAGCGGTTCCCAAAGAGCTTTAGAACAAGGCAGAGTTTTCCCTGCTGGCTCCTTGGGCGGGGGACCCATCTCCAGCCATAGGCCATTTTTGTGCCTAGCGCGGCGCCAAGTGGGAAAGGGTGGCTTTGAGGCTGAAGGCAGCAGGAAAGCCTGCAGCCCCCAGGTCTGTGGGGCTAAGCAAGCGGTTCCCAAAGGGCTTTAGAACAAGGCATAGTTTTCCCTGCTGGCTCTTTGGGCGGGGGACCCATCTCCAGCCGTATGGCCATTTTTGAGGCTGGCCCGGTGCCCACACGGAAATGGTGGTTTTCGAGGCTGAAGGCAGCAGGAAAGCCTGCAGCCCCCAGGTCTGTAGGGCTACGCAAGCGGTACCCAAAGAGCTTTAGAACAAGGCATAGTTTTCCCTGATGGCTCTTTGGGCGGGAGACCCATCTCCAGCCGTATGGCCATTTATGTGCCTGGCGCGGCGCCAATTGGGAAAGGGTGGTGTCGGGGCTGAAGGCAGCAGGAAAGCCCGCAGCCCCCAGGTCTGTGGGGCTACGCAAGCGGTTCCCAAAGAGCTTTAGAACAAGACATAGTTTTCCCTGCTGGCTCTTTGGGCGTGGGACCCATCTCCAGCCGTATGGCCATTTTGGTGCCTGGCGCGGCACCAAGTGGGAAAGGGTGGTGTCGAGGCTGAAGGCAGCAGGAAAGCCCGCAGCCCCCAGGTCTGTGCGGCTACGCAAGCGGTTCCGAAAGAGCTTTAGAACAAGGCATAGTTTTCCCTGCTGGCTCCTTGGGTAGGGGACCAATCTCCAGCCGTATGGCCATTTTTGTGCCTGGCGCGGCGCCAAGTGGGAAAGGGTGGTGTCGAGGCTGAAGGCAGCAGGAAAGCCTGCAGCCCCCAGGTCTGTGGGGCTACGCAAGCGGTTCCCAAAGAGCTTTAGAACAAGGCATAGTTTTCCCTGCTGGCTCTTTGGGCGGGGGACCCATCTCCAGCCATAGGCCATTTTTGTGCCTGATGCGGCGCCAAGTGGGAAAGGGTGGTGTCGAGGCTGAAGGCAGCATCAAAGCCCACAGCCGCCAGGTCTGTGGAGCTATGGAAGCGGTTCCCAAAGAGCTTTAGAACAAGGCAGAGTTTTCCCTGCTGGCTCCTTGGGCGGGGGACCCATCTCCAGCCATAGGCCATTTTTGTGCCTAGCGCGGCGCCAAGTGGGAAAGGGTGGCTTTGAGGCTGAAGGCAGCAGGAAAGCCTGCAGCCCCCACGTCTGTGGGGCTAAGCAAGCGGTTCCCAAAGGGCTTTAGAACAAGGCATAGTTTTCCCTGCTGGCTCTTTGGGCGGGGGACCCATCTCCAGCCGTATGGCCATTTTTGAGGCTGGCCCGGTGCCCACACGGAAATGGTGGTTTTCGAGGCTGAAGGCAGCAGGAAAGCCTGCAGCCCCCAGGTCCGTAGGGCTACGCAAGCGGTACCCAAAGAGCTTTAGAACAAGGCATAGTTTTCCCTGATGGCTCTTTGGGCGGGAGACCCATCTCCAGCCGTATGGCCATTTTTGTGCCTGGCGCGGCGCCAATTGGGAAAGGGTGGTGTCGAGGCTGAAGGCAGCAGGAAAGCCTGCAGCCCCCAGGTATGTGGGGCTACGCAAGCGGTTCCCAAAGAGCTTTAGAACAAGGCATAGTTTTCCCTGCTGGCTCCTTGGGTAGGGGACCAATCTCCAGCCGTATGGCCATTTTTGTGCCTGGCCCGGCGCCAAGTGGGAAAGGGTGGTGTCGAGGCTGAAGGCAGCAGCAAAGCCTGCAGCCCCCAGGTCTGTGGGGCTACGCAAGCGGTTCCCAAAGAGCTTTAGAACAAGGCATAGTTTTCCCTGCTGGCTCTTTGGGCGGGGGAACCATCTCCAGCCATAGGATATTTTTGTGCCTGATGCGGCGCCAAGTGGGAAAGGGTGGCTTTGAGGCTGAAGGCAGCAGGAAAGCCCGCAGCCCCCAGGTCTGTTGGACTACGCAAGCGGTTCCCAAAGAGCTTTAGAACAAGGCATAGTTTTCCCTGATGGCTCTTTGGGCGGGAGACCCATCTCCAGCCGTATGGCCATTTATGTGCCTGGCGCGGCGCCAATTGGGAAAGGGTGGTGTCGAGGCTGAAGGCAGCAGGAAAGCCCGCAGCCCCCAGGTATGTGGGGCTACGCAAGCGGTTCCCAAAGAGCTTTAGAACAAGGCATAGTTTTCCCTGCTGGCTCTTTGGGCGTGGGACCCATCTCCAGCCGTATGGCCATTTTGGTGCCTGGCGCGGCACCAAGTGGGAAAGGGTGGTGTCGAGGCTGAAGGCAGCAGGAAAGCCCGCAGCCCCCAGGTCTGTGCGGCTACGCAAGCGGTTCCCAAAGAGCTTTAGAACAAGGCATAGTTTTCCCTGCTGGCTCCTTGGGTAGGGGACCAATCTCCAGCCGTATGGCCATTTTTGTGCCTGATGCGGCGCCAAGTGGGAAAGGGTGGTGTCGAGGCTGAAGGCAGCAGGAAAGCCCGCAGCCCCCAGGTCTGTGGGGCTACGCAAGCGGTTCCCAAAGAGCTTTAGAACAAGGCATAGTTTTCCCTGCTGGCTCTCTGGGCGGGAGACCCATCTCCAGCCGTATGGCCATTTTTGTGCCTGGCGCGGCGCCAAGTGGGAAAGGGTGGTGTCGAGTCTGAAGGTAGCAGGAAAGCCCACAGCCCCCAGGTCTGTGGGGCTACATAAGCGGTTCCCAAAGAGCTTTAGAACAAGGCATAGTTTTACCAGCTGGCTCTTAGGGCATGGGACCTATCTCCTGTCGTATGGCTATTTTTATGCCTGGTGCGTTGCGTAGTGGGAAAGGGTGGTTTTGAGGCTGAAGGCAGCAGGAAAGCCCGCAGCCCCCAGGTCTGTGGGGCTACGCAAGCGGTTCCCAAAGGGCTTTTGAACAAGGCATAGTTTTCCCTGCTGGCTCCTTGGGTAGGGGACCAATCTGCAGCCGTATGGCCATTTTTGTGCCTGGCCCGGCGCCAAGTGGGAAAGGGTGGTGTCGAGGCTGAAGGCAGCAGGAAAGCCTGCAGCCCCCAGGTCTGTGGGGCTACGCAAGCGGTTCCCAAAGAGCTTTAGAACAAGGCATAGTTTTCCCTGCTGGCTCTTTGGGCGGGGGAACCATCTCCAGCCATAGGCTATTTTTGTGCCTGATGCGGCGCCAAGTGGGAAAGGGTGGCTTTGAGGCTGAAGGCAGCAGGAAAGCCCGCAGCCCCCAGGTCTGTTGGACTACGCAAGCGGTTCCCAAAGAGCTTTAGAAGAAGGCATAGTTTTCCCTGCTGGCTCTTTGGGCGGGAGACCCATCTCCAGCCGTATGGCCATTTTTGTGCCTGGCGCGGCGCCAAGTGGGAAAGGGTGGTGTCGAGTCTGAAGGTAGCAGGAAAGCCCACAGCCCCCAGGTCTGTGGGGCTACGCAAGCGGTTCCCAAAGAGCTTTAGAACAAGGCATAGTTTTACCAGCTGGCTCTTAGGGCATGGGACCTATCTCCTGTCGTATGGCTATTTTTATGCCTGGTGCGTTGCGTAGTGGGAAAGGGTGGTTTTGAGGCTGAAGGCAGCAGGAAAGCCCGCAGCCCCCAGGTCTGTGGGGCTACGCAAGCGGTTCCCAAAGGGCTTTAGAACAAGGCATAGTTTTCCCTGCTGGCTCCTTGGGTAGGGGACCAATCTCCAGCCGTATGGCCATTTTTGTGCCTGGCCCGGCGCCAAGTGGGAAAGGGTGGTGTCGAGGCTGAAGGCAGCAGGAAAGCCTGCAGCCCCCAGGTCTGTGGGGCTACGCAAGCGGTTCCCAAAGAGCTTTAGAACAAGGCATAGTTTTCCCTGCTGGCTCTTTGGGCGGGGGAACCATCTCCAGCCATAGGCTATTTTTGTGCCTGATGCGGCGCCAAGTGGGAAAGGGTGGCTTTGAGGCTGAAGGCAGCAGGAAAGCCCGCAGCCCCCAGGTCTGTTGGACTACGCAAGCGGTTCCCAAAGAGCTTTAGAACAAGGCATAGTTTTCCCTGATGGCTCTTTGGGCGGGAGACCCATCTCCAGCCGTATGGCCATTTATGTGCCTGGCGCGGCGCCAATTGGGAAAGGGTGGTGTCGAGGCTGAAGGCAGCAGGAAAGCCCGCAGCCCCCAGGTATGTGGGGCTACGCAAGCGGTTCCCAAAGAGCTTTAGAACAAGACATAGTTTTCCCTGCTGGCTCTTTGGGCGTGGGACCCATCTCCAGCCGTATGGCCATTTTGGTGCCTGGCGCGGCACCAAGTGGGAAAGGGTGGTGTCGAGGCTGAAGGCAGCAGGAAAGCCCGCAGCCCCCAGGTCTGTGCGGCTACGCAAGCGGTTCCCAAAGAGCTTTAGAACAAGGCATAGTTTTCCCTGCTGGCTCCTTGGGTAGGGGACCAATCTCCAGCCGTATGGCCATTTTTGTGCCTGGCGCGGCGCCAAGTGGGAAAGGGTGGTGTCGAGGCTGAAGGCAGCAGGAAAGCCTGCAGCCCCCAGGTCTGTGGGGCTACGCAAGCGGTTCCCAAAGAGCTTTAGAACAAGGCATAGTTTTCCATGCTGGCTCTTTGGGCGGGGGACCCATCTCCAGCCATAGGCCATTTTTGTGCCTGATGCGGCGCCAAGTGGGAAAGGGTGGCTTTGAGGCTGAAGGCAGCATCAAAGCCCACAGCCGCCAGGTCTGTGGAGCTATGGAAGCGGTTCCCAAAGAGCTTTAGAACAAGGCAGAGTTTTCCCTGCTGGCTCCTTGGGCGGGGGACCCATCTCCAGCCATAGGCCATTTTTGTGCCTAGCGCGGCGCCAAGTGGGAAAGGGTGGCTTTGAGGCTGAAGGCAGCAGGAAAGCCTGCAGCCCCCACGTCTGTGGGGCTAAGCAAGCGGTTCCCAAAGAGCTTTAGAACAAGGCATAGTTTTCCCTGCTGGCTCTTTGGGCGGGGGACCCATCTCCAGCCGTATGGCCATTTTTGAGGCTGGCCCGGTGCCCACACGGAAATGGTGGTTTTCGAGGCTGAAGGCAGCAGGAAAGCCTGCAGCCCCCAGGTCTGTAGGGCTACGCAAGCGGTTCCCAAAGAGCTTTAGAACAAGGCATAGTTTTCCCTGCTGGCTCTTTGGGCGGGAGACCCATCTCCAGCCGTATGGCCACTTTTGTGCCTGGCGCGGCGCCAAGTGGGAAAGGGTGGTGTCGAGGCTGAAGGCAGCAGGAAAGCCCGCAGCCCCCAGGTCTGTGGGGCTACGCAAGCGGTTCCCAAAGAGCTTTAGAACAAGGCATAGTTTTCCCTGCTGGCTCTTTGGGCGGGAGACCCATCTCCAGCCGTATGGCCATTTTTGTGCCTGGCGCGGCGCCAAGTGGGAAAGGGTGGTGTCGAGTCTGAAGGTAGCAGGAAAGCCCACAGCCCCCAGGTCTGTGGGGCTACATAAGCGGTTCCCAAAGAGCTTTAGAACAAGGCATAGTTTTACCAGCTGGCTCTTAGGGCATGGGACCTATCTCCTGTCGTATGGCTATTTTTATGCCTGGTGCGTTGCGTAGTGGGAAAGGGTGGTTTTGAGGCTGAAGGCAGCAGGAAAGCCCGCAGCCCCCAGGTCTGTGGGGCTACGCAAGCGGTTCCCAAAGGGCTTTAGAACAAGGCATAGTTTTCCCTGCTGGCTCCTTGGGCGGGGGACCCATCTCCAGCCGTATGGCCATTTTTGTGCCTGGCGCGGCGCCAAGTGGGAAAGGGTGGTGTCGAGTCTGAAGGCAGCAGGAAAGCCCGCAGCCCCCAGGTCTGTGGGGCTACGCAAGCGGTTCCCAAAGAGCTTTAGAACAAGGCATAGTTTTCCCTGCTGGCTCTTTGGGCATGGGACCCATCTCCAGCCATAGGCCATTTTTGTGCCTGGCGCGGTGCCAAGTGGGAAAGGGTGGTGTCGAGGCTGAAGGCAGCAGGAAACCCTGCAGCCCCCAGGTCTGTAGGGCTACGCAAGCGGTTCCCAAAGAGCTTTAGAACAAGGCATAGTTTTCCCTGATGGCTCTTTGGGCGGGGGACCCATCTCCAGCCATAGGCCATTTTTGTGCCTGATGCGGCGCTAAGTGGGAAAGGGTGGTGTCGAGGCTGAAGGCAGCATCAAAGCCCACAGCCGCCAGGTCTGTGGAGCTATGCAAGAGGTTCCCAAAGAGCTTTAGAACAAGGCATAGTTTTCCCTGCTGGCTCCTTGGGCGGGGGACCCATCTCCAGCCATAGGCCATTTTTGTGCCTAGCGCGGCGCCAAGTGGGAAAGGGTGGCTTTGAGGCTGAAGGCAGCAGGAAAGCCTGCAGCCCCCACGTCTGTGGGGCTAAGCAAGCGGTTCCCAAAGGGCTTTAGAACAAGGCATAGTTTTCCCTGCTGGCTCTTTGGGTAGGGGACCCATCTCCAGCCATAGGCCATTTTTGTGCCTGGCGCGGCGCCAAGTGGGAAAGGGTGGTGTCGAGGCTGAAGGCAGCATCAAAGCCCACAGCCGCCAGGTCTGTGGAGCTATGCAAGCGGTTCCCAAAGAGCTTTAGAACAAGGCAGAGTTTTCCCTGCTGGCTCCTTGGGCGGGGGACCCATCTCCAGCCATAGGCCATTTTTGTGCCTAGCGCGGCGCCAAGTGGGAAAGGGTGGCTTTGAGGCTGAAGGCAGCAGGAAAGCCCGCAGCCCCCAGGTCTGTTGGACTACGCAAGCGGTTCCCAAAGAGCTTTAGAACAAGGCATAGTTTTCCCTGATGGCTCTTTGGGCGGGAGACCCATCTCCAGCCGTATGGCCATTTATGTGCCTGGCGCGGCGCCAAGTGGGAAAGGGTGGTGTCGAGGCTGAAGGCAGCAGGAAAGCCCGCAGCCCCCAGGTCTGTGGGGCTACACAAGCGGTTCCCAAAGAGCTTTAGAACAAGGCATAGTTTTCCCTGCTGGCTCTTTGGGCGGGAGACCCATCTCCAGCCGTATGGCCATTTTGGTGCCTGGCGCGGCACCAAGTGGGAAAGGGTGGTGTCGAGGCTGAAGGCAGCAGGAAAGCCCGCAGCCCCCAGGTCTGTGGGGCTACGCAAGCGGTTCCCAAAGAGCTTTAGAACAAGGCATAGTTTTCCCTGCTGGCTCCTTGGGTAGGGGACCCATCTCCAGCCGTATGGCCATTTTGGTGCCTGGCGCGGCACCAAGTGGGAAAGGGTGGTGTCGAGGCTGAAGGCAGCAGGAAAGCCCGCAGCCCCCAGGTCTGTGGGGCTACGCAAGCGGTTCCCAAAGAGCTTTAGAACAAGGCATAGTTTTCCCTGCTGGCTCTTTGGGCGGGGGACCCATCTCCAGCCATAGGCCATTTTTGTGCCTGATGCGGCGCCAAGTGGGAAAGGGTGGTGTCGAGGCTGAAGGCAGCATCAAAGCCCACAGCCGCCAGGTCTGTGGAGCTATGGAAGCGGTTCCCAAAGAGCTTTAGAACAAGGCAGAGTTTTCCCTGCTGGCTCCTTGGGCGGGGGACCCATCTCCAGCCATAGGCCATTTTTGTGCCTAGCGCGGCGCCAAGTGGGAAAGGGTGGCTTTGAGGCTGAAGGCAGCAGGAAAGCCTGCAGCCCCCACGTCTGTGGGGCTAAGCAAGCGGTTCCCAAAGAGCTTTAGAACAAGGCATAGTTTTCCCTGCTGGCTCTTTGGGCGGGGGACCCATCTCCAGCCGTATGGCCATTTTTGAGGCTGGCCCGGTGCCCACACGGAAATGGTGGTTTTCGAGGCTGAAGGCAGCAGGAAAGCCTGCAGCCCCCAGGTCTGTAGGGCTATGCAAGCGGTTCCCAAAGAGCTTTAGAACAAGGCATAGTTTTCCCTGCTGGCTCTTTGGGCGGGAGACCCATCTCCAGCCGTATGGCCACTTTTGTGCCTGGCGCGGCGCCAAGTGGGAAAGGGTGGTGTCGAGGCTGAAGGCAGCAGGAAAGCCCGCAGCCCCCAGGTCTGTGGGGCTACGCAAGCGGTTCCCAAAGAGCTTTAGAACAAGGCATAGTTTTCCCTGCTGGCTCTTTGGGCGGGAGACCCATCTCCAGCCGTATGGCCATTTTGTGCCTGGCGCGGCGCCAAGTGGGAAAGGGTGGTGTCGAGTCTGAAGGTAGCAGGAAAGCCCACAGCCCCCAGGTCTGTGGGGCTACATTAGCGGTTCCCAAAGAGCTTTAGAACAAGGCATAGTTTTTACCAGCTGGCTCTTAGGGCATGGGACCTATCTCCTGTCGTATGGCTATTTTTATGCCTGGTGCGTTGCGTAGTGGGAAAGGGTGGTTTTGAGGCTGAAGGCAGCAGGAAAGCCGCAGCCCCCAGGTCTGTGGGGCTACGCAAGCGGTTCCCAAAGGGCTTTAGAACAAGGCATAGTTTTCCCTGCTGGCTCCTTGGGTAGGGGACCAATCTCCAGCCGTATGGCCATTTTTGTGCTGGCGCGGCGCCAAGTGGGAAAGGGTGGTGTCGAGTCTGAAGGCAGCAGGAAAGCCCGCAGCCCCCAGGTCTGTGGGGCTACGCAAGCGGTTCCCAAAGAGCTTTAGAAGAAGGCATAGTTTTCCCTGCTGGCTCTTTGGGCATGGGACCCATCTCCAGCCATAGGCCATTTTTGTGCCTGGCGCGGTGCCAAGTGGGAAAGGGTGGTGTCGAGGCTGAAGGCAGCAGGAAAGCCTGCAGCCCCCAGGTCTGTGGGGCTACGCAAGCGGTTCCCAAAGAGCTTTAGAACAAGGCATAGTTTTCCCTGATGGCTCTTTGGGCGGGGGACCCATCTCCAGCCATAGGCCATTTTTGTGCCTGATGCGGCGCCAAGTGGGAAAGGGTGGTGTCGAGGCTGAAGGCAGCATCAAAGCCCACAGCCGCCAGGTCTGTGGAGCTATGGAAGCGGTTCCCAAAGAGCTTAGAACAAGGCAGAGTTTTCCCTGCTGGCTCCTTGGGCGGGGGACCCATCTCCAGCCATAGGCCATTTTTGTGCCTAGCGCGGCGCCAAGTGGGAAAGGGTGGCTTTGAGGCTGAAGGCAGCAGGAAAGCCTGCAGCCCCCACGTCTGTGGGGCTAAGCAAGCGGTTCCCAAAGAGCTTTAGAACAAGGCATAGTTTTCCCTGCTGGCTCTTTGGGCGGGGACCCATCTCCAGCCGTATGGCCATTTTTGAGGCTGGCCCGGTGCCCACACGGAAATGGTGGTTTTCGAGGCTGAAGGCAGCAGGAAAGCCTGCAGCCCCCAGGTCTGTAGGGCTATGCAAGCGGTTCCCAAAGAGCTTTAGAACAAGGCATAGTTTTCCCCTGCTGGCTCTTTGGGCGGGAGACCCATCTCCAGCCGTAATGGCCACTTTTGTGCCTGGCGCGGCGCCAAGTGGGAAAGGGTGGTGTCGAGGCTGAAGGCAGCAGGAAAGCCCGCAGCCCCAGGTCTGTGGGGCTACGCAAGCGGTTCCCAAAGAGCTTTAGAACAAGGCATAGTTTTCCCTGCTGCTCTTTGGGCGGGAGACCCATCTCCAGCCGTATGGCCATTTATGTGCCTGGCGCGGCGCCAAGTGGGAAAGGGTGGTGTCGAGTCTGAAGGTAGCAGGAAAGCCCACAGCCCCCAGGTCTGTGGGGCTACATTAGCGGTTCCCAAAGAGCTTTAGAACAAGGCATAGTTTTACCAGCTGGCTCTTAGGGCATGGGACCTATCTCCTGTCGTATGGCTATTTTTATGCCTGGTGCGTTGCGTAGTGGGAAAGGGTGGTTTTGAGGCTGAAGGCAGCAGGAAAGCCCGCAGCCCCCAGGTCTGTGGGGCTACGCAAGCGGTTCCCAAAGGGCTTTAGAACAAGGCATAGTTTTCCCTGCTGGCTCCTTGGGTAGGGGACCAATCTCCAGCCGTATGGCCATTTTTGTGCCTGGCGCGGCGCCAAGTGGGAAAGGGTGGTGTCGAGTCTGAAGGCAGCAGGAAAGCCCGCAGCCCCCAGGTCTGTGGGGCTACGCAAGCGGTTTCCCAAAGAGCTTTAGAAGAAGCATAGTTTTCCCTGCTGGCTCTTTGGGCATGGGACCCATCTCCAGCCATAGGCCATTTTTGTGCCTGGCGCGGTGCCAAGTGGGAAAGGGTGGTGTCGAGGCTGAAGGCAGCAGGAAACCCTGCAGCCCCCAGGTCTGTGGGGCTACGCAAGCGGTTCCCAAAGAGCTTTAGAACAAGGCATAGTTTTCCCTGATGGCTCTTTGGGCGGGGGACCCATCTCCAGCCATAGGCCATTTTTGTGCCTGATGCGGCGCTAAGTGGGAAAGGGTGGTGTCGAGGCTGAAGGCAGCATCAAAGCCCACAGCCGCCAGGTCTGTGGAGCTATGCAAGAGGTTCCCAAAGAGCTTTAGAACAAGGCATAGTTTTCCCTGCTGGCTCCTTGGGCGGGGGACCCATCTCCAGCCATAGGCCATTTTGTGCCTAGCGCGGCGCCAAGTGGGAAAGGGTGGCTTTGAGGCTGAAGGCAGCAGGAAAGCCTGCAGCCCCCACGTCTGTGGGGCTAAGCAAGCGGTTCCCAAAGGGCTTTAGAACAAGGCATAGTTTTCCCTGCTGGCTCTTTGGGTAGGGGACCCATCTCCAGCCATAGGCCATTTTTGTGCCTGGCGCGGCGCCAAGTGGGAAAGGGTGGTGTCGAGGCTGAAGGCAGCATCAAAGCCCACAGCCGCCAGGTCTGTGGAGCTATGCAAGCGGTTCCCAAAGAGCTTTAGAACAAGGCAGAGTTTTCCCTGCTGGCTCCTTGGGCGGGGGACCCATCTCCAGCCATAGGCCATTTTTGTGCCTGATGCGGCGCCAAGTGGGAAAGGGTGGCTTTGAGGCTGAAGGCAGCAGGAAAGCCCGCAGCCCCCAGGTCTGTTGGACTACGCAAGCGGTTCCCAAAGAGCTTTAGAACAAGGCATAGTTTTCCCTGATGGCTCTTTGGGCGGGGAGACCCATCTCCAGCCGTATGGCCATTTATGTGCCTGGCGCGGCGCAAGTGGGAAAGGGTGGTGTCGAGGCTGAAGGCAGCAGGAAAGCCCGCAGCCCCCAGGTCTGTGGGGCTACACAAGCGGTTCCCAAAGAGCTTTAGAACAAGGCATAGTTTTCCCTGCTGGCTCTTTGGGCGGGAGACCCATCTCCAGCCGTATGGCCATTTTGGTGCCTGGCGCGGCACCAAGTGGGAAAGGGTGGTGTCGAGGCTGAAGGCAGCAGGAAAGCCCGCAGCCCCCAGGTCTGTGGGGCTACGCAAGCGGTTCCCAAAGAGCTTTAGAACAAGGCATAGTTTTCCCTGCTGGCTCCTTGGGTAGGGGACCCATCTCCAGCCGTATGGCCATTTTGGTGCCTGGCGCGGCACCAAGTGGGAAAGGGTGGTGTCGAGGCTGAAGGCAGCAGGAAAGCCCGCAGCCCCCAGGTCTGTGGGGCTACGCAAGCGGTTCCCAAAGAGCTTTAGAACAAGGCATAGTTTTCCCTGCTGGCTCTTTGGGCGGGGGACCCATCTCCAGCCATAGGCCATTTTTGTGCCTGATGCGGCGCCAAGTGGGAAAGGGTGGTGTCGAGGCTGAAGGCAGCAGGAAGGCCCGCAGCTCCCAGGTCTGTAGGGCTACGCAAGCGGTTCCAAAGAGCTTTAGAACAAGGCAGAGTTTTCCCTGCTGGCTCCTTGGGCGGGGGGACCCATCTCCAGCCATAGGCCATTTTTGTGCCTAGCGCGGCGCCAAGTGGGAAAGGGTGGCTTTGAGGCTGAAGGCAGCAGGAAAGCCTGCAGCCCCAGGTCTGTGGGGCTAAGCAAGCGGTTCCCAAAGGGCTTTAGAACAAGGCATAGTTTTCCCTGCTGGCTCTTTGGGCGGGGGACCCATCTCCAGCCGTATGGCCATTTTTGAGGCTGGCCCGGTGCCCACACGGAAATGGTGGTTTTCGAGGCTGAAGGCAGCAGGAAAGCCTGCAGCCCCCAGGTCTGTAGGGCTACGCAAGCGGTACCCAAAGAGCTTTAGAACAAGGCATAGTTTTCCCTGATGGCTCTTTGGGCGGGAGACCCATCTCCAGCCGTATGGCCATTTATGTGCCTGGCGCGGCGCCAATTGGAAAGGGTGGTGTCGAGGCTGAAGGCAGCAGGAAAGCCCGCAGCCCCCAGGTATGTGGGGCTACGCAAGCGGTTCCCAAAGAGCTTTAGAACAAGACATAGTTTTCCCTGCTGGCTCTTTGGGCGTGGGACCCATCTCCAGCCGTATGGCCATTTTGGTGCCTGGCGCGGCACCAAGTGGGAAAGGGTGGTGTCGAGGCTGAAGGCAGCAGGAAAGCCCGCAGCCCCCAGGTCTGTGCGGCTACGCAAGCGGTTCCCAAAGAGCTTTAGAACAAGGCATAGTTTTCCCTGCTGGCTCCTTGGGTAGGGGACCCCATCTCCAGCCGTATGGCCATTTTTGTGCCTGGCGCGGCGCCAAGTGGGAAAGGGTGGTGTCGAGGCTGAAGGCAGCAGGAAAGCCTGCAGCCCCCAGGTCTGTGGGGCTACGCAAGCGGTTCCCAAAGAGCTTTAGAACAAGGCATAGTTTTCCCTGCTGGCTCTTTGGGCGGGGGACCCATCTCCAGCCGTATGGCCATTTTTGTGCCTGATGCGGCGCCAAGTGGGAAAGGGTGGTGTCGAGGCTGAAGGCAGCATCAAAGCCCACAGCCGCCAGGTCTGTGGAGCTATGGAAGCGGTTCCCAAAGAGCTTTAGAACAAGGCAGAGTTTTCCCTGCTGGCTCCTTGGGCGGGGGACCCATCTCCAGCCATAGGCCATTTTTGTGCCTAGCGCGGGCGCCAAGTGGGAAAGGGTGGCTTTGAGGCTGAAGGCAGCAGGAAAGCCTGCAGCCCCCACGTCTGTGGGGCTAAGCAAGCGGTTCCCAAAGGGCTTTAGAACAAGGCATAGTTTTCCCTGCTGGCTCTTTGGGCGGGGGACCCATCTCCAGCCGTATGGCCATTTTGAGGCTGGCCCGGTGCCCACACGGAAATGGTGGTTTTCGAGGCTGAAGGCAGCAGGAAAGCCTGCAGCCCCCAGGTCTGTAGGGCTACGCAAGCGGTACCCAAAGAGCTTTAGAACAAGGCATAGTTTTCCCTGATGGCTCTTTGGGCGGGAGACCCATCTCCAGCCGTATGGCCATTTTTGTGCCTGGCGCGGCGCCAATTGGGAAAGGGTGGTGTCGAGGCTGAAGGCAGCAGGAAAGCCCGCAGCCCCCAGGTATGTGGGGCTACGCAAGCGGTTCCCAAAGAGCTTTAGAACAAGGCATAGTTTTCCCTGCTGGCTCTTTGGGCGGGAGACCCATCTCCAGCCGTATGGCCATTTTTGTGCCTGGCGCGGCGTCAAGTGGGAAAGGGTGGTTTCGAGGCTGAAGGCAGCAGCAAAGCCCGCAGCCCCCAGGTCTGTGGGGCTACGCAAGCGGTTCCCAAAGAGCTTTAGAACAAGGCATAGTTTTCCCTGCTGGCTCTTTGGGCGGGGGACCCATCTCCAGCCGTATGGCCAATTTTTGTGCCTGGCGTGGCGCCAAGTGGGAAAGGGTGGTGTCGAGGCTGAAGGCAGCAGGAAAGCCCGCAGCCCCCAGGTCTGTGGGGCTACGGAAGTGGTTCCCAAAGAGCTTTAGAATAAGGCATAGTTTTCCCTGCTGGCTCCTTGGGTAGGGGACCAATCTCCAGCGTATGGCCATTTTTGTGCCTGGCGCGGCGCCAAGTGGGAAAGGGTGGTGTCGAGTCTGAAGGCAGCAGGAAAGCCCACAGCCCCCAGGTCTGTGGGGCTACATAAGCGGTTCCCAAAGAGCTTTAGAACAAGGCATAGTTTTACCAGCTGGCTCTTAGGGCATGGGACCTATCTCCTGTCGTATGGCTATTTTTATGCCTGGTGCGTTGCGTAGTGGGAAAGGGTGGTTTTGAGGCTGAAGGCAGCAGGAAAGCCCACAGCCCCCAGGTCTGTGGGGCTACGCAAGCGGTTCCCAAAGGGCTTTAGAACAAGGCATAGTTTTCCCTGCTGGCTCCTTGGGTAGGGGACCAATCTCCAGCCGTATGGCCATTTTTGTGCCTGGCCCGGCGCCAAGTGGGAATGGGTGGTGTCGAGGCTTAAGGCAGCAGGAAAGCCTGCAGCCCCCAGGTCTGTGGGGCTACGCAAGCGGTTCCCAAAGAGCTTTAGAACAAGGCATAGTTTTCCCTGCTGGCTCTTTGGGCGGGGGAACCATCTCCAGCCATAGGCTATTTTTGTGCCTGATGCGGCGCCAAGTGGGAAAGGGTGGCTTTGAGGCTGAAGGCAGCAGGAAAGCCCGCAGCCCCCAGGTCTGTTGGACTACGCAAGCGGTTCCCAAAAAGCTTTAGAACAAGGCATAGTTTTCCCTGATGGCTCTTTGGGCGGGAGACCCATCTCCAGCCGTATGGCCATTTTTATGCCTGCGCGGTTCCCAGTGGGAAAGGGTGGTGTCGAGGCTGAAGGCAGCAGGAAAGCCCGCAGCCCCCAGGTCTGTGGGGCTACGCAAACGGTTCCCAAAGAGCTTTAGAACAAGGCATAGTTTTCCCTGCTGGCTCTTTGGGCGTGGCACACATCTGCAGCCGTATGGCCATTTTTGCTCCTGGCGCGGCACCAAGTGGGAAAGGGTGGCTTTGGAGGCTGAAGG